>NC_080098.1:23418908-24042562 GCF_950005125.1 Chionomys nivalis | reverse complement strand
GGTATATATTCCTGTGTGAGACTTATGCCCTTCAGAATTAGCATTAGATAGAGAATAATGAAAATTATTAATATGATCATGAGGCTAAAACAATCATGTTTGGAATCAGTGCCTTTATTAAAAAAAAAATCCCAGAGATCTAGCCCTCTCTCCTCTTTTACCATTTAAAGAAATGGTAAGGAGACAGATACATGCAAGGTGATGGTCCCTCTCCAGACACCACCATCTGTACTTACTTTCATATTGAAATTCTCAGACTCCACAAAACTATGAGAAAAAAACTTGTTTTGTTTATAAGCTACTCAATGCACAGTATTTTATGGTAATAAGCCAAATCAATATGCCGAAAGATATTTGTTTTCTTTGTATCAACTTTTTAGGGCCATGACTTAAAAGTACATTAATTTCTTTTATCTCAAAGTTATTGCTGCTGCTCCCATTGTTCAAACAAGCTTGCAATTTGAGGACATTATTTTCTAGCTGATTAAGAAATAAACTGATAGCAGAAGATAATGAAAAGAGTGAGATTTCATTCTCCCTTATATTTTAATAAAAGCTCTTTGCGGAGTATTTCTCATATGTTAATTAGTAGCTGATTAGTGGAGTTGCATTATGAACTACTTGATTCACTTTTAATATATTGGCCATTCACTATTACCACAGCTAATTAAACATGTGATTTCTTCAACTAATTGTTATTATCGAAAGAATTAAGATGCAAATTCATTGCACCCTACAAGACAAATCATTTAGAGAGTGGAGGAAAAAAACTCTTACATCTACCGCCCATAACATTTTCCTCTTCACAGTTTGCCTTGTCTTGACAAACATTCCTTTGTCTAGAAGATTGAAAGTTTACTGACTTAGGAGAGAAAACATTTGAGACAGCATCTTTGGTAATCAACTGCTCTGATTTGTAAAATTTAACATTTGAAGGAAGTAGCTATTTTAGGAATTTAAGAGAAGATGAAGGACTAGTAAGGTCCTCCTACCACCACAGAAAAAAAAATCACATTATATATCAATAAATTCCATCAACTGATATCAGCTGGGGACTGAGTATTCAGTTGCTCAAAAATTTGGGGGATATCTCATTTTGGAGCTACTGAGAAATCAGGCACTAGAAAAATTTCTAGATGTTGGGACCTAATGGAATCCTGACCTTCCTACTCACCTCCCCTGTTGGTGACCTTTCTTGCCCTTGTTGTTCTGGGTTTCTGAGAAACTAGCAAGTTCTGTGCTCTCAGAGTTGTTTACCAACCCTGCTTCCTGAGTACGCATTGCCTTGCCCTAACCCCAGTATTCGGCGATGAGGTCTCCATCCTGTTGGCCCACCTGTCTGGGTTATGTATAAAACCCCCTTGGTGATGTACAATAAAGGTTTCTGATTCTTCAACATCCAGAGTGCGAGTTTCATTAATTCTGATGTCCTCCGCTCAGACTTGGCATCCAGGCTACGCTGGTGTGGCACCTAGGACTCCTCACGTATTACCCCAGCTAAGACTCTATGCAATAGTGGAGGAGAGAGTACCTGAAAAGGTTTTTCCCTCTAATCAAATTGATGACTACCTTAAATGTCATCATAGATTCTTTATCCAGTAACTGATGAAAAGAAGATGCAGACATCCACAGCTAAGCACTGAACTGAGCTCCTGGAGTCCAGTGGAAGAGAGGGAGGAGCAAAAGGGTAAAGACCATAATGAGGATGCCATTAGAGACAGCTGATAGAGCTTGTGGAAGTTCGTTGACTCTTGACTAACAATTGGGGACCCTTCATAGGACCGAACTCTATAGGTTCTCTGAATATGGGTGACAGTTGTGTGGTTTGGGCAGTTTGTGGGGCCACTGGCAGTGGGATCTGGATTTATCCCTAGAACATGAACTGGCTTTTTGGATCCCATTACCTATGGAGGGATATCTTACTCAGCTTAGATTAGATGGAGGTGTGTGGTAGGGATTGGGTCCTGCCTTATGTGATTAGATACTTTGCTGACTCACTAAGGGATGCCTTATCTTCTCTAAGAAGTGGGTGAAGGTGGAGTGTGGAGAAGGAGAGGGGAGCATCAGAGAGGGGAGGAAGGGGGAAATGGGAAATAACAAAAGAAAGATACCATAAAGAACAATTTATTTAATTTCCTCACTAGAAAACAACTAGAATGAATTTGTATGATAATAAAACTTGAAATATCAAAAATAAATAGTCTGGTAGTAGGTACTCGTTTCTCACCAGGAGTCTCAACACACCTGATTCTGCTTTTCCTTCTTCTATAGAATTTTTCACCTTTCAATATGTTATAACATGTTCTTAAACCAGTTTTTAGTACCTCATCACATTGCAAGATCAACAGGGTTTAGCTTTGAAAATTAACCACCACCTCCATAAGATGGTGGCAACAATCATGAGGAATCAATGTTTATTTTTGTAAAGTACTTCGAAGACTGTTTTCCTCACATAAGTACCATTAAATATGTATGTAATAACAGGGGAAATTTTAAAAGGCTGTTAAAAAACAGATGTGCTAAGATGGTTGGATGTGCTTATCAATGATGAGGTCATGTCTACCGTGTATGAGAAATTTGATTAAAGAAGGAGCCTAGACAAAGATTCACCATGAATCTCACCATGATAACACAAAGTGAAATTACTGGGCGTGAGACACTCAATGAAATTCACTTTAAGAGTTTATTGGCGAGGGAAAGGAGACAGAGAGAGAGAGAGGAGAGAGACATAGAGAGAGACATGCACAGGCCTGGGGAGAGCTGGTGCGGTGTTCAGATTTTAAAGCTTTAGTGCATGCGCACAGGGGCTTAAGGAACTGCAGCATGCGTACATATCGTGTCTACACTGTATGCAGGTCATGGAGGGCTTGAGGACCCTGGGTGGCTATATAAATTGCCAGGATGCTTAATGGTGCATGTGCGGCCATGGAACCCAGAAGTGCCAGTGCTTAGTCAATTAGTCAGAGCGCTGGGTGATAGAAATGGTAACATTAAAATCCTTTGAATCTTACTGTAACCCATAGTAAGACATGCCATTTGACTTCCTAAGACACAAGAATTTACTTCATTTTCATTCTGTTAATTTGATTTTATGTCTTTGCAAATTCAATCTGTAAACCTTTGAATAATAGCCAGGTTTACTGCTGATATATGAATTTGATGTTTAAATCATCAGTGGGCATGCATCATTGATAACATCTTTACTGTGCAGGCATTCAGTGGGTACTTTCCACAGTGTAGGCTACACTAGGTTAGAGACGTGTTACCTTCACAGTGCTTACAGTCGAGTTAGAAAAGCAAGGGAAAAAGTGACGAATTATATATTATAAATCAGCAGACCAAGTATAACAAATAACAATGTTATATTTGCCAGTTTTGTTTACCAAAGGAAGTCCCTGTTGTTATTTCCATCACACCCAGAGCCCCCACCAGCTGTCAGCATTCAGGCAGAATGCTTAGTCACCCCAGGCATTAGTGCTTCTGGGTCCCAATGCTGTGCATGCACCATCGCTACGCACAGCGTGGTCATATAATCTATGTATGATGTAGCTACCTAAGCCCCTGTACACATGTGCTAGACAGCCTTTAAAAGCAGACATGCCCGCTCCACCCTCTCAAACACCACACTGTTTCTGACAGACCTGTGCACTATCCACATTTCCTCCTCCTTCCTCTGTTAATAAAACTCTCAAAGTGGAGTTCGCTGTATATCTTGTGATCCATTCTCACGCCTGGTAATACCAGTCCTTTTTATGCAATTCCTGTTAAGCTGCATGTACAATTAGGTGCAAGTAGCAAGTAAAAAAAAAACAACAACAACAATGCAATAAAAGGTTAAGAAGAAAAACATGGGAGGAGGCCAGAGACACAGATTTCGTCGGTTTTCTAAGGGAATTGAATGAAGATTGGGTATAACCAATTCCTACTGGTATGTTCGATTATGCCATAGGAGAGTGGGAAGAAGGAAGAGATGTTGCCTTAGTATTTTATAAAGGAGTTGAGATCACTGAAGACAGGGAGGAGGGTGGGGAGAAAGTTTACAATGGAAGCAAAGGAATGACTAGAGAGCTTCCTCCATGGCAGAGCAAAGGAATATGCAGATAAGGAGCTGTGAAAATGTGGGGGAGATAAGGTAAAAACAGACTGTTTAAAAATATCCTAGAAGATAAGGATATGCACACCAGCATGAGGAAAGGGGCTATTTTTTTTTTAAATGAGAATGTAAAACTCTTCTTAAATTCTTTCTAAATTGGTTAACTCTCCCCTGCCTTGAGAATGTCTTTGGTAATTAGTGAGAAAGTGTGTAGGGACTTTCTCTATGAAGGAAAATTTTGTCTCTACACAAATACATATACATATATAAAAATGTGTATGGCTGAGGATAACTCACACCTGTGACATCCATAGTACAAATATGTAATGTTCCAACAGCATAGGTCATTTTATACCCCTTCCTTAATTGTAGATATATTCCTTGTTATTCTGGAAACTGCACTTTTGGACTCATGTAGTTAGAAAATGCACAGCACACTGATAAAGCACTTAAATAGCCCTTACTACACTCATAATGTGAAATTTTCTTAAGGTATATTCACTAGTTTTGACAATACCATTGAACTTAAGAAATATCTGGAAACTCGTCCATCTATTAATTATGAGTATTGACCTCTACCCCTAGCAGAACATTATCTGTCTTTACCAACCACATAAGATATGATGAAGATATTCCCGGGTCTTATTCATACTTAATTGTTTTCTAGGGAGTGTATTTTATCAATTGATAGCTGTCATCTTTGGAAATGTTCAGAAAAAAATTCTTCTAAAACCATTTTCCATGCTTTTCCTTTTTCCCCTCTAATACAGGAAGGGGTCTTATCTAAAACCTTACCAAATTAAGTTGATGGAGAAATAGCAAACAATCTTCATATGTATGCAAGCAAGTGAATTTCTGATTCGAACTGTTGGAGGATGGGTGCTGACAGCCTGAGCTGATAAATAATAAGAAATCCAACGAATCCTTTACAAGAATGTTTTCTTCCCTGGTACACTGAATCCTACGCATCTCCAAAGAATATCCCGCGTTCCTCTATTTTCCTTGCTGTGCTCTCTAGAAAATATTTGGCATGTGGAAAATACTGCATAAAGATAAAAATGCCTTTTTCAGGGGCAATACTCTTAGAAAATGAAAGAAGACCCAAGGATATACAAACTCCAAGATTACCACTGTACACGGTAAAAACTCATGGTGCCAGTACTCGGACGAGAACTTTTTGGACTTTGGGCTATAATGCAACACCTATGAATCACGGCAATGACCAAAATGGGAAAACATCCATAAAGGTGAACTAACTGTAACTTACATGTTGGTGGCAACGAAAAGCTCTCTAATCAACAGGAGGGAAATTATTCCTGGCAATGGAAACTAGCCACCTTCCTGGAGCTAGCTACTGAGGTCATGTACCTTAGAGATCTCCTACCTTTGCTAGATCAACACAATTCTTTATTGCACCCTAAATCTTACTAGTATACCGAAAATAAGTGTAGCTACCAGCAAGAAGACTCTTTGTAATATAATATAAAATGAAGACCTTTACAATAACCTACAAATAGATACAATGATGAGATTAACAGATCGTGGGGAGACCAAGCCCAGTGGATACATCCACATTACAGCCCCTGCATCTATGGAATGTCAAAGAAGAGGAGGTAGAAAGGGCAAGAGACAGAAAGCCAGAGTCTGCAATGAAACTGTCTTTTAGAAATGGCTGTATAAGCAAGACTAGAAATGTGGAAATATCAGCAGACATGTTGATATGGAAGAGAGCAATCTCCATGGGGACCCTTCTAGACAAAGAACTACAGACTACTAATGAGTTTTGAGAGGAGGAGGGCTACCCTCTCCCAGGGATGAGACTCCTTACTGTTTTTCTAATGCAGAGTGCTCAGTCCTGAAATCACAGAAATATACAAACTGCAAAGATGGACCAAGCATGTTGTATTTATATATTTATACATACACACAGGCGAATAGACAGGCAACACACACACAAATCCATACTCATGCACACACACATATATGTAAATAATGTGTATGTATGTAACAATAATCATTGGAGAAAATAGCTATCAATTTGAAAGTGGGCAAACTGGGAAGGATTAGACGGAAAGTAACTGGGAGTGGCTGGAAGGAGGTAGTGATATAATTATATTTCAGATAAAAACTTGAAAGAGGTTTCTAGAAGCAGATGGTGTCTTTTTGCAAATACACTAGTTAGCCACAACATACAGATCTAAATATATTGTTAAAAATTGGAAGCAAATTAATTTTAAGGTGTCTGCTTTTTTTCCCCAATTTTATTCCTTCTTTAACTTTTAATTTTTTTCCACCTCTTTTCCTTTCCTTCTTTGTTTCTTTAAGAGTGAGCAAAAATCCATGAACTGACACTAAGAAAACTTGGGCATTTTGATCTGTGAAGAAAGGTGATATTGGTATACCATGTGGGCAATGTCTGTGGGGACATTGATGACTTTTTTATGTAATGAGCAAATGACTAACGCACATCATATGAACTGGACACATTGAATCACATTGAAAGGAAAATTGTCTTGGATCAGAATAATAGTAAGTCAGTCTATTATATAGCAGCCAAATGAAATTCTTGTATGTCTAGTCATGTTGATTTGCCTTATTGGTGGAAAATGGGATGTTTTTTGGTTTTTCATCTTTTTATCATACTAACATTGTCATAGTGTCTCTACTCTGTGGACATTAGTTGGGCTCATTTGCATCCCAAGAGTCATTATCTGCAGATATTACCTTATTGAGGCTAGAAACATTAACAAATGGTTTTGATGTAGCATGACATTCAATTCACAGAAAATTTCAAATTTCAGAAATACAAAAGGATATGGAACATTTGGGAAAAAAACTATTTGAAGAGTTCTACTCATTTTTACCATGAGTTTCTTAGGGCAGGAAAAAAAGTGATGTGTGTAGTAACGTGTAAACTAGATAGAGAGAGAATGCATAGTCACAACATGGGACAGAGATATGACTTGATTCACAGTTTGGTTACTTCCTGGTGAACTCATCATGAGTGGAACATAAGTCAAACAAATTTAATGTATTTAACATACCCAAATCATTGATTTGCAGAATAGTACACTTTACAGTGTTGATTGTTTTACCATGTAGGTCTTAGACATCCCAAAGCATTTCCAGAGAGCATCATACCACATGTTGCTAGTCTGGGTTAAGATGAATAAAACTCAACTTTGAAGGATTTCTTTTAACTAATTCACACCGCTTTCATTTCAAATTAAAATTTAAAAATCCTAAGTTGATCCATCAGAAGCTGAAGAATCACTTTGTTCTCAAGCTTTGCTGGGCATGATAATGACAAGGACAGTTTGATGAAGCACATATTTCTGAAGACTACTCAGGGGAATTTGAATTTGCACATCTAGTCTGGGACCTAAGAATTTGCATTACAAACTAGATGTTAGGAATTGTTGATGCTATTGATCCTGGGACCACTCTTTGATTAGCAGGGTTATATGGTAATGTAAAATAATGGGATACAATGTAAATGATATTCAGAAATGAAGAGAGGAGAGCCAGACATGAAAGTAGACAAAGGTAGACAAAATGAACCCATGCCATTCAAGGCCAAAATAATGGTTACATCACGGCAGGAATGTGGTAAGACAATAGGGTCTACTGGAGTAGCTTTCTAGCTAGCTGATAACGGTCTAAGTCTTTATCTTTGTGCTCACTGCATAACTGTATGCAGTTGTAAAATACAAAAGTGAACAAAAATATCACTCATCAAGATTAACCAGACCCAAATTTTATACTACTCAATGAACTTCTGTGTTAGACCAGGCATTCAGACAGAGGGTATGGAATATCAGAGAAACTCTTTTTTTTTTTTTTTTTTTTAGTTTTATTCTTTCTGTACTTTCTTCATTTCCAGTTATATTTGACAAAAAATAATGATGGAAAGCCAGACAAGTCTGGAAATGCCAGTTACTCAATATTTAACTGACTCTAGAAGCCATCATAGACATTGTGAGAAAAAAATACACAAAAAATAAAAATGGCATAGTTTCCACCTTCAGATAAATCACAGTTTAATCATGGAATGAGACACTTCAATAAGAAAGATTATGATTTATGTCGAAAATGGTGTAAAGTGCTTCAGATCGTCAAAAGAGAGAAATGTAACTCCTGATTTAGAAGTGCCACAGAGCTTTTAATGAGGTGATGGGAGTAAGATGGGTCTTGGATTGATGTGTAGTTTTCACAATTGATTTGGCTTCATATTTAAAGCCATTCTGTATCTTGGGTTCTTTAATCTATGCTTCATATTTTGTTGAGATGACAGTTACTCAGTCTTTTTTTTTTTTTATTACAGTTCAAACCCAACTGAATCTTTTGGTCATCACTCTCAACACTAATTTGATTTACCCCAGTAGTTGAAAACATGATTTGCCTTCCAATTTGCAGAAAGTACACTTAGTTCATCTGATGCAAAAGCTGAAAAATAAAAAAGAAATGAGGATGTATAATCCATTTTTTTAACTAATTTTATCATTAAAATGAGGCATATTCTTTGAGTCAATGTCTAAGGGTACACAAATTAAATTAATTCCCTCTCCTATATCACAAAATGTGATCAGTGATATTGTTCAGCATATGTTATTTTAGATTATACATTTATAGAAAATGATAGCAATACAATAATACAAGAGTACATTGTCAACCACGTAGATGCCCCAAATATGGATGTAAACATTATAGTTAGGAAATCCCCATGAGTAACTTTAAATAAAAGATTATGTCTCACGGGGCTCCAGAAATATCTCAGGGTTAAGATCACTCTCAGCTATTGCAGAAGCCCCCACTTCTGTTCCCAGTAATCGTATTTGACAGCTCTCACCCACGTATAATCCCAGCTGAAGGAAATCTTATGCCCTCTATCCTCTTCTGGCTCTACAGATAGTAACAGGTATGTGTGCCTACCTATGAATACACAGACACATAGAAAAACACACAGACACACACGCAAAAAACAAAGCAAATATATAACTTTGTTTCTTTTTTTTCATGTTTCAAGAAATTTAGAACTGTAGATATCACAGCCCCAATCAGGCTTATATTTTTTTCAACTCCATTCTCATTCTCTTATCTGGACATATTATTGGTTGTGCTATTTTTTTTATGGACATAAGTTAATGGATGAGGAATTATTCTACTTGTCTGCATCTTTACCAATACTTTATAGTATTAGCATTTTTATGCAGCCATTCTAATAGTTATACACCATTATCATATTTTAGTTTGAGATAAACTTATTTTTATTGGAATTTAGCTAATGAGATATAATGAATATCTTTCTTTGTGTTAGTACTAATGTAACTTTTTTGTCAAAACAATATGCATTTAACTCTTCTGTCATTTGTAATAGGGTAACTTGTTTAACTATTAATATTTGATAGTATTTGATCATTTAAAATGTTTGTTAAAGTAAATAAATATGGAATCACAGAAGAATACCTCATAAAGCAAAGAAGTTCTTAGTCAAAAAGAAGAAACTGGAGCTGGGTGGTGGTGGCGCACGCCTTTAATCCCAGCACTCGGGAGGCAGAGGCAGGCGGATCTCTGTGAGTTCGAGGCTAGCCTGGTCTAGAAGAGCTAGTTCCAGGACAGGAACCAAAAAAGCTACGGAGAAACCCTGTCTCAAAAATAAAAAAAAAGAAGAAGAAACTGGAGTCAGTCAGCATCATTCCTGACTCACGAATTTATTATAAACATATTCATATAAATATATGAATATGAAAAGAAAACTGACTGAGGAAAATATAGTCCTGAATACATGGTGTTGGGGAAAGCTAATCATCACATGAATAAAATTGGACACAGCTATTTCTGCCAGAGAAAAATTTTGTTGCTATTCTTTTGCATATGCATGCATATCTACTAATAATGCAATGTATACATGATTATTTTATTTATTCACTGAAGAAACATATTTAACTAATTCAATCAATTATTATTAGGTTTTTAGAGTCACTTAAATATTTTACTTTGCACTATTATAATTAGTATTACTTTTGATTAAGTTAATTGTTACTATATAGAGAAAACTATGATTTTTTTTAACTGCTTTTATAACGTGAAACCATTATTAAAACCATCTAATGACAGATTTTTAATGTATATATTCATGGTCCATATAAATCGTGATAATATCTAAGAATTAAAATGTATTTATTTCTCATACTTTGTTTTCCTATGTATGGTAAGATGTTATGTAGATGGACTTTCTTGGACCACCAACCAACAAATAATGACACGGAAACTTGTTATTAATTATGAATGCTTGGCCTTAGCTTAGAATTTTCCCTAAGTAATTCTCATAACTTAAATTAACCTGATTTTATTCATCTACATTCTGCCACATGGCTTTTCACTCTCCTTACATTCTATATGTCCAAGTCCTTCTGTGTCTTGCTGGCATCTCTTCCTCTCTCTCCCCAGAAGTCCTGCCTATTTTCTTCTGCCTAGCTATTCACCATTCAGTTCTTTATTAAATCAATCAGAAGATACCTTATGTAGAAAAACATTCTTGGCCGGGCGATGGTGGCGCACGCCTTTAATCCCAGCACTCAGGAGGCAGAGGCAGGTGGATCTCTGTGAGTTCGAGACCAGCCTGGTCTACAAGAGCTAGTTCCAGGACAGGCTTCAAAGCCACAGAGAAACCCTGTCTCGAAAAACCAAAAAAAAAAAAAAAAAAAAAAAACATTCTTGCAGTGTATAAAAAGATTATTCCAACCTATGTTATGATGGTTAATTCTCATTAGGCTGTTAGTCCTATAACCTATATTGATTGAATTTTACTGTCAAACGAGTTTTGACTTCCTAGGAAAAATCCGTCAGCAATTCCACATCTGTACATATTGATACAGACCTTTTCATCTAAGGTCAAGAAATACATTGCTTGGTAGACTTTAAAAATGGGCATTTCTCATTTTAAAAAGAGAAGTATGGAAAATTATCAATATATTAAGAAGTTTTTTGTTCCATAATGTCTCCATCTATCAAAACAACAGGTGGTAGCTCACAAATAAAATTCATTTTTCTTTGTCAGTTACAACAATGACAACCGCTAGTTTTCTTTTCTTTTTTTGTTTTTCAGGAACAGTGGCTCAGGAAGTTGATCCCCTATATGTAATATCAATCATCCATTATAAAACAAGGCAAGCCATTTTCAGTGGCTTTCTTTCTCGGTCTTCGTAAAAGTGACAGACACGATTAACATTGCTCAGGTGTAACTGCACATTAAAGAGTCAATGCTGACTTCAAAGTGAGAGAGGAATAAACTGCTGTGAATAGCCTGTGTGGAACAGCTTCAGGTAAGAATGTTTGCTGAGAGATAGTTGATTTTAACTCTCACTCTCTAGCACAATTTGACAAGAAATTTGCTAGGATGTGTCACATTGATGGTGGTTGTAGAAACGCATACACTAGTAAAAAGATTTAGCTGTGTAAATATAAAAACCTTTTAAAGATGGGGGCTATTTTGCTTATCCATAGTAGCATTTATGGACTAATGGTATGCAGAAGATAATAAAATTCATCACAAATAGTTGAGGAATAGAGACAATAGGGACATTTAGCCACTCTCAGAGACTTACCCATTGTTTGTCAAGAAAAGTTGAAAACCCAACATCCTACAATTTATAATTAGCAATCTGATTCATTCCCTATAGTTGTTTTATTAGAATTTATTTATCGAGAGTTGAAGAATAAAACTTACCTGCACAAAGCACTATCCTAGTCTGTTTGTGAACACTGAAGAGTTTGGGAAGTGAGCTTTTGCCCATGTTTGTGGTTAGCTCCATCTAGAATTACAAGGCAAAGCAATGCTTTCTGTGAAGTTGCCAACACAGGAAGTTGTTTCCTCAGGAAACTGTTGGAATCACAATCTGTATCCAGAGGCTTTGTACATCTCTTGCCCTGTCAAAAGTTAAATAAAGAAGCGAGATCTGCATTTCCACATAAATTTGCATAGAATATGTTTTCTGAACTGAACCCACAGTTCTAGCAGCATTTTATGACCTCAATACAAGTGCAAAGAAATCTCCATATTTCACAATCCATTTAAATGTGCAATCTAGGACCTTTCACCTAGACTTCATTGGGGAACAGGTTAATATGCAATGTAACCACATGCTAAAATACCATTATCAAGTTGGAATCTGAAATAGGCTTCTATAAATGCCTTCACATTGATGAATGTGCTCAATAAGCATCACATGCTCACTGAGTGGTACCTGTGTTTTGAGATAGGTGTCTTCCTGAAAAGACATTTTAAAAGATAAGATATGCAAAATGTCATCAGACATCAGTATCAACAGACATGCATATTTCCCATATATTTGATTATAGTGAACACTAACTCTGAATTCTAGTTAAAGTATTGTATCTTCCCTGGCTATTCCATTCTCCACATTAGTAGACCCCATGACACCAAAAATTATCATTGAACATTATTTAAAATATTGACACTATTTCTTTTGAAGTAGAAAGATGTAACCCAGGATATTCTAGAATTCTTTATGTGTACTATACATATGGAGGACAGACTGGTCTCAATCTGTGTTCTTCCTTCTTTATCCTCCTGAGTGATGGAATTAGAAGGATTTGCCACTACTCACAGATGATAGTAAATTTTCTGTCGTCAATTATTTCAGTCTTCTTATATATTTATACCATGTATTTTGCCTCTTGGATTTTGAAAATTTTTCATCTTATAATTACTAAGTTATATATGGACACATGGAACAGTCATACCAATGTCAGTATAAACACTATCCTTAGGGTGGATCACTCAATTTGCATTACTAATGATAATTTTGTTGATACAAATTTCCTCTGATCATATTTCTTTTTTAATTAATTAAAATTTTTAAAGAAAACCTATCTTTTCATTTTACATACCAATCCCAGTCCTTCTCCTCCTCTTGCTCTCTCCATCTTTCCCTCCACACCACCCCCTATCTACTCTTCAGGGAGGTTTAGGGTTCCCATGGGAAGTCATCAAAGTCTAGCATATTGCTTTGAGGTAGGGCTAAGGCCCTCCCCACTATATCTAGACTGAGCAAGGTAACCCTCCAAAGAAGGTTCTATGATGGCATTTAAAGTAGCTGTCAATCTGACTACAGGACAAGGTCAGTTCAGGCACCCTCTCCACTATTGCTAGGATTCTTAGCTGGGAATTTTTCTAGTGTACAGTTTTTTGTTAGCCCTATAATGGCTCCCTCAATCAAGATTTCTCTTTCTTTTCTCTATGTCCTTCCCCCATCACAACCATTCCATTTTCAGCATCTTCTCCTCCCTTCTCTGCTCCTCCCATTCCACCCTCCCTTCTCTCCCCACCTTTATTCTCCCAATTTTCTAAGTAGATCTTGATGATTTCCTCTTCCCAGAGGGATCCATGTATGTTTCTCTTAGGGTTCTCCTTGTTTTGTCTAGCTTCTCTGGGTTGTGGACTATAGTCTCGTTATTCTTTACATCTAATATCCACTTATGAGTGGTTACATAACATGCTTGTCTAGGTTACCTTACTTAGGATGTTTTTTTTTCCTAGTTCCATCCAATTGCACGTAAATTTCAAGATGTCAATTTTTTTTCCACAGAGTCTCCATTGTGTAAATGTTCCACATTTTTTTTATTCATCCTTTGGTTAAGGGGTATCTAGGTTGTTCCAGATTTTGGCTATTATGAATAATGCTGCTATGAACATAGTTGAGCAAATGTCCCTCTAGTATGATTGAGCTTCCTTTGGGTATATGGCCAAGAGTAGTATTCCTGGATCCTGAGGTAGACATATTTCCAATTTTTTGAGGAACCACCATACTGATTTCCAAAGTGACTGTACAAGTTTGTACTTCCACTAGCAATGAATGAGTGTTCCCCTTACACTGCATCCTCTCCAGCATAAGCTATCATTGGTGTTCTTGATGTTAGCCTTTCTGACAGGTATAAGATGGAATCTAAGAGTCATTTTGATTTATATTTCTATGATGGTTAAGGATATTAAACATTTCCTTAACATTTCAGTCATTTGAGATTCTTCTGTTGAGAATTCTCTGTCTAGATCTGTACTCCATTTTAAAATTACATTATTTGGCATTATGGTAATTTTTTGAATTCTTTATATATTTTGGAGATCACTCCTCTATCTGATGTGGGGTTGTTGAAGCTCTTTTCCCATTCAATAGGCTTCCTTTTTGTCTTATTGACTGTGTCTTTTCCTTTACAGAAAGAAGTTTCTCAGTTTAAGATGGTCCCATGCTGTGGGACAATGGTCTAGCAAACATGTGTTACATTCTTTAATGCTGCATTTGTTCAATTCTGTATTGAACTTTTCCTGTTTAAAAGCTGTTTTACTTTTCCTGTTTAAAAGCCTGATACATCTAATGAAGAGTTGAATGGTCATAGCTAGACAGGAGAGGAGAAGGATTTTTGATATTGACTATTCTGACAATATAGATGTCCCTCAACCAAAGAGCAGATAAAGAAAATGTGGTACACCTACAAAATGGTGTATTACTCAGTGGTAAAATAAACGACACCATGAAATTTACATGCAAATGGATGGAACTAGAAAAAAATTATTCGGAGTGAGGTAACCCAGACCCAGAAAGATAAACATGGTATGTACTCACTTATAAGAGAATATTAGATGTAAATCAAAGGATAACCAGGCTACAATACTCAGCCTCAGAGAAGCTATGTAACAAGGAGAACCCTAAGATGGATGCATGGATCTCCCTGGGAAGAGAAAATAGATGAGATGTTCTGGGGAAACTGAGGGTGGAGTTAGTAGAGAGAAGAAATAGGGAGATCAGGATGGTTGAGTTGGGGGTGGGATGGAGGGACAGAGAAATGGAAGAGATATCTTGATAGATTGGGCCATTATGGGGTTAGGAAGAAATGTGGTTCCAGGAAAACTCCCAAGCTAAGGTCAGGCATTCACAAGTAAGACCCAACTACACCTTCAACATTAGAATTGATCTTCTTTCAAAATCTGATTTAAAACACTGAGTTATTATTTTCATTGGACCCAAAGCAGAAGCAGGAAAGAGCCTTGGTGTAGACACTAAATATAAGAAGTCTGTTGAGGTAGAATCTGTGTCTCTAATACTGGAGATGACACTGGTGACGTTTAGACTCAAGAAGACTAGGAGCAGTACCCATTGGGGGATTGGCAAGGACCTAGGACAGACGCAGAGTGTGCTTTCAAAAGGACTCATGGGTAATGAATTAGTCTCATTAGTTAAGTTGGCTTTGATGAGAATAAGCAATAAACGATAAAGTTAAAATACTAACAGACCTTTTATAGAGAACTCACAAAATGCTACAATGTGTCTTAATCGGGTTTTCAAAACTTGAGTACTAGAAATTCTTAGTGATTTAAGAAAAATTTTTCCATAAAACTATTGTATTGCTCAAATATTCTTAGATAAAATGGAGTAATCCTTGCTATGATTATCTACTCAGCAATAGAGACATATAGAATAAATTTGAAAAGAGAAAGTAAAAGAAATATGCTCCCTTATTTTAGGTTAACCTTTTCAACAGCTATTACTTTATGAACCTTTCTTTGTCTTTTGATGTCAAATGTTACACCAGAAACCCAGAGATTTCTTTGATGACAGAAATATATCACAGTAGGAAAATATGTCTATCATCTTTGAAGGCCCTCACTCTCCCATAAAAAGTGAGAGAATGGTATTATATTAGTGTTAAAATTCATTGGCAACATTTGACACTTCCACATTTTCAGGATAGGCATGTAAGATAGATTGAAAACCCAAAGAAAATAGTCATTATCAATCAAGTGGATTAAATTAATATTCTCAAAAGTCAAGAGATGTTAAGGTCAGTTCCTAAATAAGAGGCATAGAATAGGAGCAGTTTTAAGTTTCTCTGTGTTAATAATGTAATCATGGCATTTATTTGAGCAGTATTTTCTCATGTATCATTCCTCTTGTTTGTCTTACTTAGAGCAAATCACTTCGTTCTCCCATCCTTCTCTCCTTCTGCTCCTTCCTCCCTCCCCCATCTCACTTTATTTGGTAGTGGGATGAAAGGTTTATGGGATACAAGTTATTGGGGAAGACATCCTTTGGGAGTTTGAAATGGTTTGTTGGTTGGTATTGTGTCCCTAGTGAGGGAGTAAAGGAAGGTGCTGTCTGAGGCTCAGACAGTGTTCTCCTCTTTCCTCTTTCCTGTTTGTTCAGCATGGGACTCCAGTCCACAGGATGGTACTGCCCACCTTAGCAGAACTTTTTACCCTTATGTTGAACTTCTGTGTAAACTTACTTACAAATACACCACAAAGTGTGTCTCATTAATTCTCTAGGTATATATTTATTCAGTCAACATGACAATAAAAACTGAACAACACACACACACAAAGACAGGGACACACACAAACACATACATATGCATACAAATACACACATAGACACAGACACACACGTACATACACATACCTGTGTACAAATATACACATAGACACACCACACACAACCCACATTACCATTTTATTATTATTCCAGAGGAACTGCAAATGTGTTAAGAATACATCAAGAATTTAATACATAAGCCAATATGTGCTTTTCGTAGAAATATCAGACCCATTAGCTGAATCGTTCTGAGAAATACATATTCTTTTGTAGTTTCTTCATTATTTATTAAATCTTTTGTCTTTGCCAGAAGCAAAAGCATGCCGTTCCAGAATCCAGAGCACTCTGATACAACGTTTTCCCTCAGGGACATTTGTGAGCTAGAGAGACAACTTAGCATTAACAAAAATAAAGTCATTTTATTGTCTGAGCTAGAGTACAGCACTCCTTGGAATGTCAAAAGGAAAGGAGATTTAGATGAGGGAGGGAAGGAAAGTGGGGATTTACAGAGGAAAAAAGAGAGATGAGTGAAAAACAAGGACAAACTATAATAATAGAAGGAGGACAAATATAATGAGTCATTATACTAAGTAAAGTAGGCTGCCCTGGATGCACAAGAAGTGATCAAAGGCCCGGGGCCTTCAGGCTTGGTAACTACAATAGCAGCATTCATGAGGAACGAACTTAAGAGTTTACAGGCATGGTCAAGTGATGGCCAAAAAATTGAGACTATAGTTGATGTGGGGCTGTGAAGAGACAAAGTTGGGAGCCAAGACTACATGTAGCAGTGATCAAAAGAATTTGAGAGAGCACCATAAAGGGTAAAGAAGAAAGGGGCTGACAATTGAGTTTTTCACTACAAGAGCAAAACGGGCTACTGGGTATTGGAACTCTAAGTCTTGGGCTATGAACATGAGACTTGTGACAAAGCAATAAGACCTAAACTTCAGGGAATGGATCTGTGAGCCTCTGGTTCTTACAGTCAGGAGCAAAACTTCCCTGGGGTTCTGTGAGTCCCTGAAAGTACATGAGTGACTCTGTCTGTCTCTAGGTAGAGTGAAAGAAATCTCAGACAGACATTTGTGATGTCTAGAATGGGAGGAAACTGGTTTATATTATCACACACAGAGTTTAAGGGAAGGAAAAGTTCTAAGAAGGAAGATGCCATAAAAACAGAGTGAAGATCATCATGGAAAACATTCATGGTGATCTCTAGATGTTTAACCATGGAAGAACTAATGGAATAATCATGTTTTATTATTCAGGGTATTTCCAGTGGCTTTGCTGATCTGAAGCCCTTCACTTAGTAAATAGAAGATATATTAAAAATTTGTACAACATAAGTAAGGATCTGATTAAATAGAGAACATACAAACAAGAAAACAACCAATAATATTTTACTACAAAATAAAACAGAAAGAATCAGGAAAAGTATTCATGAGGTTTGCATAGTTCAACAAGATAAAAGTTCACATCTTTTTCTAAGGAAAACTAGTGGGGGGAAATCAGAAAACGGAAACATTTATTTTAGCAGAATAAACAAAGAATTGAGAACAGTAAAATATATCTGTACTGTTAACAATTCGTAGCATATCTTTATAGGACTAAAATCTAACTTTACCTAAAAGATTACATAGACCCAAATAAAAATTTAAGTATTATAATTTATATAAATATGCACATATAATGTCTCTCTATATAAAATCTCACATAGTGATACACACACAAGCACATATATACCCACATACATATATGTACACAGAACGAGTTGTTTGAACTGTTCAATTATAAAATTTTTTTGAAATCCCATTGGCTTTAAACGCTATTATGTTAGCCCATCCTTATACTAAACTGCATAATTCTTATTTCAGAGAAAAACGTTGGTTATTTTATTTACACCAGAATAGCTGTGTTTTATGATTCAGCATGCCCAGAAAACATGCTCTTCTTTTAGACATCCTGACTCACAGCCAATCTAAGAAAGTTTTGTTTTCAATATATAGTTGACTTTAGTTACCTACTTTTCTGGCTTTCTTTTTTTCCTTCTTATTAAGTCCACTGATTGTGACTGGAGAGTCAGCTCAGCAGTTAAGTTCATTGGCTGCCCTTCCATAAGAGAAGAGTATGGTTTCCAGCATCCACACGGTGGGTCACAACCCCGTATAACTTCAGTTCCAGTGGTTTTGTTTCTATCCTATGAACCCGTGAGCATTGCACACATGTCATCTGCATACATGCATGCAGACAAAACTCCCACACATAAAATATATAATTTATTTTTTATATTCCACTGGTTTTGTAAGCACTTTCTCTGTCTCTTCTGATTTTTTTTTTTTACAGTCTAGAAAAGAAGAATAAGTTATCCTGTGAGTTTGTCTCAAGAATGAGTGTCAATTTCTTACTGAAGGAACATCTGTAGTTTAGGCTGAGTGGTCTCCTTTATTTAAACAAGCACATTTTTAAAGTCTTCTTGGAAAAAGAAAAACCATGTGCAAGTGAATCCCTTCCCCACATCTTTTTAGTTTCTGTAAAGACTCTCCCCTCCTTTTTCAAGTTTTTTCTCTAATCTGTAAAAAATGAAAAAGTTATCTGACTCAGGAAGCAGGAATTGATATCAGTTCCTTTTGGAGGTGGATTTAATCAATGAAAAGTTCTCCTAAGTATGAGGTTTTGAGAATTTTCCTTTTTCTTCTAACATATCGAAGACAAGAGACAGTGACCTGAGTAAATGTCAAACAGCATGAATATACTCCTTAGAGTTCTAAATGCTGGAAGTTGAAAAGCAAAGTGATACTATAATCGTGTTCAAATGAAGATTCTCAAAGTGATAGGTGGTTAAAGTCTTGCTGCAGCGACAAACACAGGAAAGAGTGTTAGTGAGCTTCTGGGGTATTTATCCTCCATGGGGACACTAATCCCACTCACTAGGGCTCCAGTCTCATAACCTAATCGCTTTTCTGAGGCTTTGTCATCAGATCATCAAACGGAAGATAAGGATTGCCAGAATTAGTGAATCTGAGGGCGTGGGGAAAAAACCGTTAGCCTATTACATTATAAATATACTATGTCCTTGTAAGTTCTTGGAGAGTGTTCGGTGGAGGGTAAAGTTGTCTGTGAACCTGGGTGACAAGGGGCTCTGCCTGATCCCCAACTCCTGTACTGGAAAAAATTTTGAGTTCTTCTGTAACTCTGAAACAGGTTTCCCTGATTTACTAAGTTTTTGGCAATAACAACAAAGAAAATTTTAGCTCTCCGTGCTCCACAGGGTACAGTTCTGGGAGCTATAAGCCCTGTAGAAATGAAGGACGCTTCATTCCTGTGGAACAGCTTCTGTTAATTTGTTTCTTTTCCAAATGCTTTGATTTATAAAATGGAGCCTCGTTCTTTTTTGCCTTGTAGTTTTACAAACTGATGATATTTTTACTTTGACTGTGTGGGCGTGTGCAAATGAGCCTCACACGCTTCTGTCAGTTTTCACACTGTCTCTGCTGTGTTCTTGCTGAGCTTCTAAAACCAACTTGCAAAAAATGTGATTGCTGCTATCTGAGTATCAGAAAAATTGTAATATCCTTCATTGATTTACTGAACAAAATCATATATTAGGAAAGCTAAATGCTTTACATGTTATTTCTTTAATCTAAACTATTGTGTTACAATGCATATGTTTCTCTATGAGGACTGTTATTCAAATGATGTTCTAGACAACAGGTGATAGGTACAAGTATGTGATAAAAAATGCTCAGGTTATGATAAACAGATTTTTACACTAGCACTTGTTCAATTGCCCTAAATCTGGACTACATTTTTCTTTTTTCTTTTTGCTATTTCTCATGTTTGTCCCTTTTAATATTTTATATAAGAAATGTTTAGGCAGTTCCTGGACCCATCCTTCTTTGCCCTCAGCACCTTTCCTAGCATATACTCAGACTGTTTCTTTCAACGCCGCCAGTCTTTACTAAAATGTCACCAAATCAGGGAAGCCTACTTAGCTAATTTTTAATAAACTATAATCTTACTCCTCAAAATTTGACTCTTCTTTTCTTTTTATTGTTATTATTTTTTATGAGTACTCCTTAAGTTTCTGTTAAAATCTGTACATTTTAACCTGCACAAAAGAAAAAAAATCAGTATTTTTCCAACTGATAAGGCTCAGGTACAAGAACAATGTCTAGGAAGCAGCAAGCATTTCATGCACCTATAAATATTAATGATGAAAGAATAAAGTAAACATCCAATACTAAAAGCAAGAAACATGTAAAGTGTGGTAAACATTTTGAAACTCCCATGCGAATTGTACTGCATTAATTGAGGATCAAGACAGGATCTTACTAAATATGCTTAATTAATTGATACCAAGTCTGAATAAAAGACACTGTAAATTATTTTTAAGTCATTGAATGCAAAACATTCAATGGTATTAAGGAAAAAAATGTGAAATTTAAATAGGGAAGAGATAGAATAAAAGCAACCTAAACCTTGTTTCCTATTGAGGTTTTGTATAGAAGTTTTCTTTCAGAGTAGGGTGCTGGGATATATTGACCCAAAGAAAATCAAGGTTTAAGATTGAAGATTAAAATTAAAAAATACAGAAGCATTTCAAGAATGAACATAATTACACACACACACAAAGTTTATCTGTGCAGTAAATCCAAAAAGACTTCAAGGGAAAAGAATGAAGATCAAAGTGTGCGGCAGGATGGCTCTGAGATCTTGGGAGGATTACAGAGGACTGTAATTTTACTCTTTGTGGGCAGGTAACACCTGTTCAATAGATTAACTGAAGAAACAGAAGAAGAAACATACTTACTTATATAAACATAAACATTGATTAGAAACTACTTGCAAAAGAAGTTCATTTATTTAACTTTAGGTATTCTTTTATGTGTAAAGTTAGTTCTCCCTTGTTAGATTCATTGTAATAAATAATTAGCAAAATGTTTAGTATTGCTTGAAAATAAATAAAGGACTGCCTTGCCTAACTGAGTATGTTTGACTTGAAGGGATCAGGTAAGAATTTTGGGGTTTGTTTGTTTGTTTGCTCTAAATGTGTAGAAATGAATTTAGGTTTTATATAATGGTTCACTCGAGTCTGGGCAGCTGGGAACAAACAAGCATCCTCCGACAACAGTGAGTCCTTATTTACTCTAATATAGATAAATAATCTTCAGGATTTCTGTGTTGGTGGTTGCATCATATGTTATGCAATTTATAGATTTGTTTGCCTTTTCAATATTTATACATAATTATGTGAAAATGCTTTTCTTGAAGTTTTGTTCTGTTACGGAGTTCTGACATTATTAAATAAAGAAACTTTCCCTCTAAAAAAAAAAAAGAAATTAGCATTCTGAATGAGCATGGACAGAACAGGCTGGTGAGATGCCTCAGTAGTGACATGTGGTGTGCAGACATGAGGACCTGAGTTCTAGTCCTCATGAAGACAGTAAGTTCTCTGGGACTAGCTAACCACAAGCCTAGTTCTTAAGTCAATGAGGGTTCCTAGTTTGTCCTAGGAAAATAAGGTGGAGAGTAATGGAGCAGGACACCTGACATCCTCCTTTGACTTTCTCACATGTGAGTAGACACAAGAACCTGCATATACGTGCCCTTGATACATACTTCAAGGTATGTATGTACACCACAACATACATACTTCACCCAACACAGTATAATACATGACACACCCATACACGCGCACATGCTAACATCACCTCAAAATCTTTGTGACCTGTATCATGTTTAGCAACCCTCGGTGTTAAATGGACAATTAAAATCAATGGCTGAAACAAGAGTCATGCAAGTGGCGAGTGAAATTCTTATTACATTTGTATGAACAAAGAAGTCCCTAAAATAAAACATTTTTAAATATTTTGCATATGTCCATAGGTAAGTGAAGAAAAATTAAATATTGTCCAATTCAAGTTAGTGCTATTCCTACCAAGAAGTTTAACTTCTCTAGAATCACAAAAAAATTAAGAGCTATTTTTAAGTTCACAAACGTATCATTTTTGAATAAAATCATCACGGTATTTGATACTTTGTGAATAACTTAGGAAGGTGAAATAGCAAACTATAAGGTTTGCATTAACTTTGAAAAGTTCAAGGAGAATAATGCGTTATTTTAAAGTGGCATGTCCCTTTTAGGTGTGGCTGAAAGCTGGTTCCAGGCATGATTGTCTGTTTCTGAGTGTACATATTAAGAGGATTTTTTTTTTCATGCAAACAGAGAAACATTGGGTGTCACTTTGAACCAGCCTGTAACTAAAGCCTGAGCTCCCATTGTTAAAGTTACAGTACCAAAACTTTCTAGGGAGTGAGAGGAATTACCCGGCACATGAGCTCAGTAAATGATCAGTCAATAAATGATTTAAGGGTGAGGAGTTTCACCCTTCACTACAGACCTAGGGTAGCACATCCTTGGCCACTTTCAAGGAGCCTCATAAACAGAAGCCTCATGTTAGGTAAGACGCAGGTTTCATAGTCAGTATACAAAATCAGCTCAACGACAGCAGTAATTCTTGACTTGGGCAGATTTGCCCTGCAGGGGACATGTACCAGTGTCTGGATATACTACTGATTGTCACGATGGATGTCTAGCAACAGAGACCTATGCTGCTGCTAATTGTCCTGCAATGTCTAGGAAAGCCCCCAGCAAAGGAAAATCAGGCTTTAAAATGTTAATAGTGCTGAGGTTCAGAAATCCTGCTGCAAGGAATCATGGTCCCTTAGAAATGGGCTTCGTGAAAACACATGACCTCTCAGAGAGTGTTAACCACCTCTACATACAGTGGCCATTTTCCTCTGACAATAATACAGACACTGATGTGTCTACTGAACACTGCAGAGAGTCACTGGCTTGAATTAAAAGACTCGTGTCCTGGGTGTTCTACTCTTACATGGTGTGGTGAGCAGCCTGCACCACCAGAAGCTTTTAAAAACTAAGTCCAGCAAGAGTGGGGGCATCTGTTTCTCCTTGTTATGATGCTATGATGCAGATGCTAAGTGTTCCTAATGCTCACGTGTTTAAGGATTAGTCTCCAATGCAAAGGTGGGGAGGCGACTGGATCAGGCAGGCTCTGACCTCATCAGTGGATTACTTTTTGAAAGAGAATGAAAACTTTCCAAAGTGGCTCCTAAGGAGAGCCCAGGGGGAAGCAGGTCATTGGAGGCATGCTCCTGAAGGGCACAGTTTTTCCCTGGTCCTTCCTTTCTCCTTCTGCTCCCAGCCATCATGAAGTGAGATTGGCTCCACCACCCACTCCCTGCCATGACTGATGCTCTACCTTGTCATGGGTAGAAAAGCAATATAGTCATCCAATCCTGAACCAGAAACCGCTGAACTTACAAGCTAAGTAAATCTTTCCTCCTTCACATTGGTTTTCTCATGTACTCCTCCCAAGTGATAGAGAGTTGAGTAACAGGGCTAGGGATAGGTTTGGTTGTTGGAGTGCTTGCCCAGCATGCACAAAGCTCTGGACTCCATTCCTGGTCCCTGGTATCACACGGAGGAGGTGTAGTGATGCAGGCCTGTAAGCCCAGCATGTAGGAAGTGAAGGCAGAAGGATAAGATAACCAAGGCAATCAACCAAAGTGAGTATGGTGATGTGGCTACAGTACGGGGCTGGTATGAGCATCCTGAGATCTTGTCTCAAAACTAAGGAAAACAAAACAAACAACTCACTGTGTAAAATGCCATTGCACTGGGGATAGATACCCCGAGCAGGGCAGCCCCTAATGTCCACTTCTTTCACTACAGCTTTCTAGAGAACCCCACCATGATGCCATCAACAAGACCAACTTCCTCACAGCCAATTTCTCCTTCTACCTCAAAAGCTTTCCACTTCCATTATTACAGAGGTACCAATGTGGATATGTCTCTTCTCATAAAAAATGAACCTGTTAATTGGTGAAAAAGGAGGCCATAAGTTTGAAGGACAGCAGGGAGGGGGAAATGGGAAGGTTGACAAAAAAAGGATGACAAAAAGGATGTTGTAATTAAATTATAATCTCAAAATTTAAAAAAATAATAAAATGGAATGAACCTGTTAAAACTCAAAAAAAAATAATAAATAAATAAAAATCTCATCAGTACTATAACACCCAGTTTCTCAGATGATGCCAAGTGCTTCTGACTTCAGGTAGATCAGGCTACCATGTAACAATACATGAATAATCTGGAAAGGTACACTTGGAAAGGAATTGATGGCTGCAGCCAATAGTTGGAAAAGGCTGGCAGAAGTCACTTAAGTGAGATGAACATGGCTTCACCTACAGTCACCTGCTAGGTGTCTGCAACTCTGGTGGACATACCACACTGGGCTTTGTGAAGATAAAGAATACAACAATACCTAAGACACACTCACCCACTCCACACACATATGCAAAAAGTATAAATGTATGATATGCACACCAGCTGTGTGTACTAGCTGGGTGTTATTTTGAAGCTGGCATGAGAGTGGTTGTGAATAATTATATGGAAGGACAACAAATTTTAGCTACTAAAAGGTAGTCAAAACAACGAGATTGGTTTCTCTCAGCTAGTCAGTGGAACGCTTCCTATAGAATGAAATGATGGAGTAAAGCCATTGCTATCTCCAATGCCAACTGTGTGACCTTGGAAATTTTAGTAAATACTGATGCGAAGTTTCTCATTTACATGTGAGAATAACTACTCATACCTATAACAAAAATGTTTAAGTGAAAGAAATGTTTATAATGGACTCCATCTCATCTCATAGAAACTA
Organism: Chionomys nivalis; assembly: GCF_950005125.1. Taxonomy (NCBI): domain Eukaryota; kingdom Metazoa; phylum Chordata; class Mammalia; order Rodentia; family Cricetidae; genus Chionomys; species Chionomys nivalis. The sequence goes on along the minus strand of NC_080098.1, from coordinate 24,017,339 downwards.
AGCACTTTGCACATGGCTATTATTATTTTTCTCCATTGATTTTCTAATGGTTTCATTATCTTGGGAAATTAAAGTATTTTAAAGGCTGGAAAGAAGTATTTTTGAGTAGCCTTTATTGGATTTTGTATTATACCAAATGTGAAGGAAACGTAAGGGAAAAGATAAGGTAAAGAGGAGGAGAATGCTCTTTGCTTTTATCTTTGAAAATATACTTTTAGTGAAAAGAAATACTACTATATTCATCCATATTTATGAAAAATAAATTGAACATTTAATACTGCATCTAAAGTAGTTGTGCAGGTCCTGAAATAATTATGAAGGACTTTGCCTTCTGTAGAGAAATAGTCTCATAGGATAAAAAGGAATCAGTTCCATCTAGCGCAAAACAAGTTTTCTAAAAAAGCTTTCAAATTATGCTCACCAAAGTCCTTCTATGCAGTAAGGTCACAATCAAATTAATTTTAATTTAACATATTCTATAGTTAACATATTAATTTAACCATGCTACAGGCTAAAGTGAGACCTTTGCCTTCCACACATTTGCTGTAAGGACATTATAGTTTTTATAAACCTCTGCAATGCCAAAAGAATTCATTTGTAGAACTCATTGTAAAATTTTGAGGACATGAAATATTTAAAGGGAGTTAGGAAAGCATTTATGTTTGAATTTAATGCATAAGTTTTCAATGTTATGTTTACTTATATTGAAAACTGTGGAAAAATGAATGGCAGATATATTTTTAAGTAAATTTGAATTTTTCAAACTACAATTATCTGTAATTCTAAAAGCTATTTTAATTATGAGACCAGATTTAATATTTTAAAAGAATGACGTAGCTGGAAAGTCAGAGCAAAATATCTTTGACTTTTAAGATGGGTTTCACGACATATTCTTAAAATTCAGAGAGCACTCCTTCTGACTAATTGAAAAGTGAGACCTTAATGTTCTTCTCCTATGTAAACTTCTGGAGAACTGTAGAATAATCATGAAAGGGTGTTCATATAGAGAATAATAGGTAGTACAGAGATAATAACATCACTGACAAAAGAGACATACAATTGGGCATGATGGTACTTGCCTGTAATACTAGGACTTGAGGCATGGAGGTAGGAAAATCAGAAGTTCAAAGTCATCCTGGACTATGTAAGATGCTGAAGGTCAATCTGTGCTGCTTGAGATCCTGTTACCTCTAGTGCCATGAGGGAGGACACAGAGAGGGGCTGAGGTCTCATTGAATTTAGAAAACGGATCAAAGGATGCAGTTAGAAAATACGCAGAGTTTGGAGGATCAGTAAGAGACTAGAAAGAAGATGCAAAGGGAGGCAATGAGAAAGCAGGAGGGGAACACTTAAGTAGTTAGACTGCTGCTAAGGATACCTTTAGGAATATCTCAAAATTGATTCCTGAATGAATAAAAGGAAGTTTTTAGAAGCTTGGTCAGAGACCTCAGAAAAAGTAGATGTTCTTTTACGTTGTTCCTCTGAATCTGAGGTCTGGAGGAAGAAGAAAAAAAAATCTTTACCATCTCTTGAAGTCAAGTCCTGCTGCCAGTGACTTCTTTCAGTTTGCAAATATCTGCTCCCGTAGGTGGTGTGTGTGTTCATTCCCTTAGCAGTGTCTTCTGAGCACTGGGCAAGTTTATTGCAAAGAAAGTTGGTTTACCATATTTTTATATTTGTTTCTTGTTTTGTTTTTTAGTTAAGAAATCTTTGTGAAGCAGAAGACTATAAATATTTCTGCTCAGAGTTTTACAGTTTTATCTCTGACATTATGTCTAACCCAATGCAAGTAGATTGTTGGGTGTGTGGCAAGCTCTGTCTGTGTGTCTCTCTATCTTTCTTTCTATCTTTGTATCTGTCTCTCTCTTACTCTCATTCTATCATGTGGGTATCTAATTATTCCCACAGTTTTGAAAAACAAATTCTTTTGCCAGTAAATCATCTTGCTCTGATGTTAAAAATAACCTCTTCATATATACATGAATCTGTTTATGTTTTATCATCTTTTCATTACATACTCAGTCTCTTGTTAGAGACTACCTGTAGGGATGGTTTTTCTCACTCCTCACACGGACTTTCTGTCCTTATTCTCCTTTTGCCTATTGGTGTTATCCTAGGTATTTGTTAAATGATTGATATTTTTATTTTTCTTTTCTTTTATTATTTTTTATTTATTTAACATACCAACCACAGTTTCCCCTCTCTTCCTATCCCCTCCACGCACTCCTCAAAAAGGGTAAGGTCTTTCATGGGAGTCGACACAGCATGGTATATCAAGTTGAGGCAGAACCAAGCTCTTTTCTCCTAAATTAAGGCTTAGCAAGGCTTTCTATTATAGAGAATAGGTTCCAAAAAGCCATCTCATGCATCAGGGACAAATCCTGATTCCATTGCTTGTGGCCCCACAAACAAACCAAGCTACACAACTGTCACTTATAGCAGATGGCCTAGGTCGATCCCAAGCAAGCTCCCTAGCTCTGAGTCTAGAGTTCCTGAGCTCCCAGAAACTTGTGGTCCCAGGTCAGTTGTGGATTTCCCCTATCACGTTCCTGACCCTCCCTTTGCTCATATAGTCCTTCCTCCCTCTATTCAACTGGACTCCCAGAACTTGACCCAGTGCTTGGCTGTGGGTTTCTGCATCTGCTATCAGTTACTGGGTAAAGGTTCTGTGATGACAATTATGGTAATCACTATGAATGAATACAGGGGAAGGCCAGTTCAGGTACCCTCTCCACTATTGTTAGGGGTCTTAGTTGGAGTTACCCTTGTGGTTTCCTGGGAGTTACCCTAGCACCAGATTTTTCACTAACCCAAAATGGCCTGCTATGTCTTTTATTTCCCTTTCTCCCTGTTCCTAACCCAATTTGACCATCCTGATCCCTCATGTCCCTATTCCCTGCACTTACCTCCTTTCTATTCCAGTTTACCAGGGAGATCTCATCTATTTCCCCTTCCCAGGGTGATCCATGCATCCCTCTTAGGGTCCTTTTTGTTACCTAGCTTCACTGAGGCTGTGGTTTGTAGTCTGATTATCCTTTGCTTTACATTTAATAAGTGATCCATATTTTTCAACACTAACTCTTAATTTTTGTCTTTATTTTATAAATAACTTGATCTTATTTGTTACAAGTCTTTTTTTTATTTTTATTGATTTTTGGTGGAGTTCACACCATGCATTCTGATCCCACTTATCTCCCTGACTCCTTGAATCTGCCCTTCTGCTCTTGCAACCTTCCACCAAAAATCAAACAAACAAACAAAAAAACCAAAAAAAACCAAACAAAAGAAAGAAAGAAAACAAAACAGACAACAAAGAAATAGAAGAAGAAGAATCATGTCATGGAAGCTGCAGTGTGGCCTGTTGAGTCACACAGTTTACCCTTTAGTCTATTCATCTTTACTTGCAAGTGTTCATTGACATGAGCCATTGGTCTGGTTTGAGGCCTCTGGCTTCTGCAACACTGCCTATAATGGACTCTCACTGGGGCTCCTCTTGGGTACCTTGTTGTTGTCTTCTCTCATTGTCTTAGAGATCCTGATGCTTGGGTCTGCAGGTTCATCCCCTTCTCCTGCTCCAACAGTTTATAGATGTGGTAGCTGGGTTGGTCAGCTGGCTGTCTATCCTTCACATCACCACCAAGCAATGCCCTCCAGCACTGCCTTGGTTCGCTCACCCAATGCAGTCAATGGCAAGAGCAGAGCCACTTCTGCTCTCAGGCCTTCACATCCGCACCCCCTCTCTCACCCATATTGCCAGGGCCAGCTCTGTTTTGCACAGGTAAGACCCAGGGCCCTTGTTCCCAATTACTGTATGGGGCATATAAGGAGAGGAGTCAGCTCTTCCGCTTTTATGCTCTCATGTATGTAGGTGTATGGAGGTGTATGCAAATAAAGTAGTCCCACACTAGCTTAGAATTGAGTACAATAAAGGCTTCTTTATTTAGGGGGGCAGACTCACAGATCACAGTCCTCTGCATGAACGGAGAACAGGAACCAAATCCAACAGTCAAGAGAGAAAGAGAGACAGAGAGACAGAGAGAAAATGCCAGCTTGTTTTTGGTATCCAAGGCCACACTCAACCTGGTCCAGCATTTCCAAGGCCATTGGCTGAAGGAGTTTGCCCAGTAACTCCCTCTTTTGTCTAAATAAGACAGTTCCAAACCCAATACAAAACTATATTTAAAAGGACAGATATTGAGTATAAAAATTAGAATTACAACCAGCATAAACAATGTCAAGCAAGAAACAAATGTTAAATGTTTCAATAATTATTTTATCCTACAGAATTTAAGTCTTGTATTAGAAATGGATTAGCTAAGTCATGAGAGGAAAGTAATGATGACTGTCTAGTCTTTAACCCCATCAAACACCTGAGAAGAGAGATAATATTACTTGAGTAGGCAGGAAGTGCAATTAAGAAGCTTTCAGAATGTGCAATAAATGACAGAAACAACTGGCTACCTGAGCAATCACCCAAAGTCTCATTGGCAACATTGGAGTAACCAGCTTTGGCTAAGGCCTAGAGTAACTGAAAGACCATTTTTAGAGACAGGAAATGTTTTAAAAACATCTTACCCTGTCTTGTCAAGGTTTGGCAGTCTTTTTTTCTTGTATCCTGCTCGACCAGTCTGGACACTGTACATTTTGTCAGTTGTCAAGGCATGGGTAATTCCATGCATAAAGGTCAGTTTTACTAAGAAGAAAACAAGCTCTAAGTAGAGTGTCTTCTGTGCTCAACATTCACTCAGGAATAGATCCATGTTGCCAGAAGCAATAGTGTCTCATGTCAACAGAACCCTAAGTTATCTAAATGCCATATTCTCAGTTCTTTGAAGTGTTAAAGATTACCTATCTATGTGGAATACAATCTCTATGTAATCTAAAAAAATATCATTAGTCTAAGTATGGCAAACATAGATGACTATTAATGTATAATATTTAATACATGCATAGCTTTAAGACTTTAAATTAGATTATTAAACAATTTTTAAACAACTGTGCAGCAAATGAAAACAATGACCTCTAAATGTAAACAATGTATAGGTATCTTGATCAGAGGTAGAAATGTATAGTGCAATATGATAAATATATCCTAAAATTGTAGCAATACACAAACTGTCTTAAGACAGAGGTAGAAACATGCATGCATACAATATGACAAAATAGCTTTGCATAGGTGTACTAATATTGTAAACAGAAATAGGATCATATTTAACATAACAAATATAATTTGAATTTGTACCAATATAAAAGAATCTATACCAATGTAAATTGTCTATAAATAATGGCTCACAAGTATTTACTCTATTACTCACTATTATTATTAGTGTGAGTAAACTCACACTAATCTATCTATTATCCCATACAATTTTCTTTTTTTTCCAAAAGAATCACTAAGCCTACATAATTTCCACCCCAACCTCCAACCCTATACCAGTTATAATCAACCCCTAATTGATGTCCCTAACCCTGAGGACAAATTTTGTTTGGAGAGGGGACATTGTCTTTTATTTTATTTATTTATTGTTATTTATTCAGCTGTCATGTGAATGATGTTCTTTATATACAGAGGGTTGAGTTAGCCAGAATATCAAAGAATGCAAAGCTTGCCGGCAGTTGTGAGCTGTGAATGGGGCCTTGGCAGAGCTGGTGGACATAATACCATGGGGTTTGCAATGAGAGAAAAACCTGGGCAGCTGGAGAGGTTGCACCAGGGTGCTGTGAGCAAGGCGGTCTGGGTGCCGGATGGAGAGGCTGCAGCAGTGGGAAGTTGGTGGGTCAGGGAATGCCCTGTAGGAAAGAAAAAGGCGTGCTGGACCTTTTGAGCCACCCTGGTAGTGTGGGCTCGTGCCCCATGTTGGGTGTCAAATGTAGGGGAACGTGAATAAAGTAGTCCCACACTAGCCCAGAATTGAGTATAACAAAGGGTTCTTTACTTAGGAGGGCAGACTCACAAATCACAGTCCTCTGCATAAGCAGGTTAGAGGGAGGGAGGGAGGGAGGGAGAGAGAGAGAGAGAGAGAGAGAGAGAGAGAGAGAGAGAGAGAGAAAGGGAGAGAGCAAGTTTTTGGTACCCAAGACCAAACCCAACCTGGTCCAGTATCTCAAAGGCCGTTGGCTGAAGGGGTTTGCCCAGCACATGTAGGCTAGTTCATCTACACACCCATAACATGACCAACTGTACTGTTCTGCCAAGGCAAGGTACAGGGCTCTCTCTCCTGTGTGATTCAGCTGGTGAGGGGCACCATTAGCTCTCTCACTCTCATGACCATGACATCAACTCTCTCGCATGCAAGATAGCAAGGGGCAGAGAAAGAAGAGCATTTTCCCTCCCTCATGCCATCACATGGAAGACAAGTGGGGGGACTGGATCAACTCTGTAGCTATCACACCCTCAGTGATGTCTCCCCTGTGCTCCTTCCCCTAGGACAGAAACAGAAACTGATTTCCTGTGCTGTAGCAGGTGAGGGTCAGAGTTAACTCTCCCATCCTTGTGACCCCATGGCTAGCTTTCTCTCCTGCCACATGTGAAAATGGGTGAGGGAGTATCTTTCCATCATCCATGTCACCATATAGTAGATGAGAGGGCAGGTCAGTTTGGAGCTCCAATGGCATGATGAGTTAGCCCATGTTATACAGCAGCATATGGTTACGTGCCTTACATTTACTTTGAGTTTAGCTTAATAAGTGAATTCTTAGTGACTTAAGGTAAAACAAGTAAAACATTTATTTGAGAATTATTCCATTTTCTAACAACATTTATTTTGAATTCACAAACGAGTGGGTTAAGTTATGTTCTCACCTGGGAGGAGTAGGACTGGTTTAATCCCACCGACTTCTTTCCCTTGTTCTGAGTCTCATCCCCAGAATAATAAAATACTTACCTTCTTTCCTGAGACCCCTGAGTTAGCTGAACTGGATCTAACTGGTTTTGTAGAACTTATATTGTAAAGGAATAAACATTATCAAATGGTCAAAACACTAACATATCGTAGCAAGCACTAAAACGACATGAAGCGAGAAGAGGAATGTGTTGCAGGAATAGTGAGTAAACAGGGAGACCTGAGCAGATAGGATCACATTTTATAGTCATGGCTGAGCCATCTCTCCAACTCCAATGTATTGTATTCTAATTCCATCTAGAATAGTTCCTAATGTTCCTTTAGGCTTCTTCTTTACAGAGGAATTAACTTCAAAATACATGGGAAATTTTTAATAGTTATTCTATTGTTAATATCTACTCTCACTCAATATACATAATTTAAACCCTTTTAAATATACTGAGATTTGCCTTATGTTCTAAAAAATAGCTTTTGCTGATGAATATTCAGCAGATACTTGTGTACAATGTTTTTACTGCGGCTGGTGTAGTAGGTAGTTTTATAATTTATCAAATTTCAGCTCAGTAGTTAATAAATTATTAAGGGAGAATTACATTCTATAGTTATAATTTAGGATTTGCTTATTTATTCTTTTAGATATATTTTTTTCTTTGTTTCACATGTTTTGAAAATTTATTGCTGCATTCATAACTATTTAAGAAATTTGTTTTTTGATGAATTGGTTAACGTTCCATTTCATTCATAGTAATATGCTTAATAAGATGCACGTTATTTATGTCTCCTAAGATACAGCAATGTTTCCATAATCTTGCATCAAGTATTATTTATTAGAACTGCACACAAGTGCAGTTTTCATCTCATAGGCATACATGTATTGCCTCTGTCTTATGCTTCTAGAATAGGGTGGAGAGTTCAGGAAAATTCCAGAAAAAGTAAGAATAAAAACAAAACCAATCTCAATGAAAATCATAAACTCAAACCATAAGAAACTCATGAATGACAAGCACAGAAAAATCTCCGGAATCTTTTCAAAAAACATCAAAATAAATTATTAAATGGCACAGAAGGTATGATAGGATAAAAATCTAAAATCAACCAAATGAACAAATATAGAAAGGGACAAAAATGAAAATGACAGCAGATTTCACTTCAAAATTATGCAAATCACTGGTCATGGACTGAAATATTTGCTAGAACTATGAAAAATATTGAATTTTTTCAAAAGATATTAAAATAATGAAAATGGAAGCATTAACCTCTATATTTAGTTAAAATTTTAATCCTGAGAATAAAATATTTTAAAGTAAAGACATACTAATTAACTATTTTAAACATATGAATTTTTTTTTTACATAAGTGTTTAGTAACTTGTTTTCTATACCATTATACAGATACTTCACCCACACTAAAGCAAACGGAGACATCAGCTGATGGTTCATCTGACGAGCATGCTGTCCTTCTATCTAGTCACCAGAACTTAGCTCTCACTAAATATGTTATTACGGTCTTGTGAAGCAGTCGGATATCTTTGCTTACACTTGAAGGCAAACTTTGTGCCAGGCTGTGAGTCTGTGGCATTGCTCTGGTCCTCTGGGCATATTTCTTAAAGGGCCAAAGCTCTGCAGGCCATGGATGATGTCTCTGCTGGAGCGACAACCCCTTTCTACCTCCTGCTGCAATATATGTGGGATTTCTTATCTGTGTATTATTCTACCACTTCCTGCATGCATACAGGTACTTGTATTGGGTTTGTCTGATTGAGTGGGGTTCCCTAGGGCCATGCAGATGATTCCCCATGCTGCAGGATGTAACACTTGGGGCGCACATTGGGAACTCTCTTGGCAATATAATTTCTGCAAGAAAATCTGGACTCATTTAAGGAACCATTCATTTCTGAGTTATTAATAAAGTAGATTTGTCAAGATTACAGAATAAAACATTTATCAACCTTACTTTGATCTTATAAAGTTAAATATGTTCAATTTCAGAAACTAATTATATTCACTAAAGACTATTGATGTGACCAGGCTTCATTTAATTATCAATGATTTTTAGATTGATGTTCATCACAGTGCCAATCATGAATGTTTACAATAAATAAAATAGCCAACTATTAGGTGATCATCTGCATAGAGTTAGTAGCCTAATGATGAATATCACGTGTGAACTTTAAAATCTTAATACAAATTATAGGACAGGTTCTATGGAAGATAATCAATTCTTTCTGAAATTTAGATGATTTAGCTGGTATTGTTTGGACTTGTGGTGATTGCCTTTTACTGATTTGTAAATCCTTGGCTATTCTTCCTTGAAGTATAAAGCTTTAAAATCATTCTGCATGGAATGTCAGGTTGAATTCCACCCAGTTTAGAACCCCTGCCTCCTTCAGCACAGGACTGTTCTATGTGGATGCATTCTAGGCCTTACTTGAAGAAGTGGTTTCTTTGTTATCAACAATTTGGTGGTTTGTAGCCTTAACAGTTATTTTTGTTAGTTATTGTTTCTAACTTTCCAAGACTTGAGAAAACTCACAGTGGTTCCTCACCCGCTAGAGCTGAAAGGACACAGAACGGAACAGTTGTCTAATCTCTCTTATTTGTGAAGGCTATAGACAAATAGGTTTGTGAGCAGTTCAGAAATACTTTTGTTACATTTGGGTGTGAGCCGTTTTTCCTTAGGTTAGGTCAGGTAAAATCTGTCCGTTACATAATTGGTATTTGCTATGCACCAGTGATTTCATTTATGGAGGAAACTGGTTTATAAATAATCTTTTTCTCTTACACATGAGACTTTACTATGAAACAAAACCTAAACAAACAAGGTCTGTGAATACCTGGGAGTCATGTATCTGGAGCTGTAGTGTGTCAATAGCGAACAAAGGACAGGCAGACCAGATGGTTTCCTTTAAAATGGTGGTAGGTTACTGAGAATCTTAGCTATTTTTGATTGTCAACTTAATGCCATTTGAAACCAGCTAATAGATGGTGCTCTGGGAGTATCTGTGGGCACAATTCCAGGTAAGATTAGCGAAAGGTAAAGACCCATCCTACACACACATACAGTGCCGTCCAACGATGGCTCAGGTAGAAGAGAAAATGTTCTTGGGAAAAATTAAGGCTGCTTTTGCCCTCCATCCTTTGATCCTTACCTGTGAGTGCATTTACTTTGTTACTCTTGCTGCTGCTCCTGCTGCAGGTGGTGGTGATAGGTGTTGATCATTCCTCTACTATTTCTGCTACCAGAACCAAACTTCTTCAGCTTTCCAAGGTAGACTGAAGCCTAGCAGCTCTCCAATACACTTCCATCCTTTCAGTGTCTGACTGTGACTGCTAAGGCATCTACAGTGTTGGTCTGAAGGCTACTCTACACTCAGCCTCTCTAGTACGCAACAGTCATTGTTGAACTACCCAGCCCTTATCATACAAGTCAATCTACTAAACCCTCTTTGAAATAGAGGCTCATCCTACCTATTTTCTTACCAAATGCTATCTAATTCTCAATAGAGCACTCACTGGCCCTGCTCCTCTGGGTGGGTTCAGGTGGCAGGGACAAACACCAGGGCAACCAGAATGCACAGAGTGAGGAAACTGTACGCAAGTCACATGTGGCCCTTGTAGGAAGGGACTGGTGAAGTAGGGCAAGCAGACACAGAGTGGATTCCTCTGAATAGTTTCATAAGCTTCCGGGGAAGTTATGTTTTGAATCTAGAAAGTCCTCACAGAATCATATGTTAATTGCATGATCTTAGGTTTTCAGGCTGCAGAGCCATTAAACATCTGTCCTAGATGGTAAAAGTAGGTTGAGGGGGATGTGGGCCTTCGACGTTGTATCTGCTCCTGGTTCCAGGTTGCAATTCTTTCTTGTTCCTCTATCATGTGAACCACTGCCTCACTTTCCCAATACTTCCCAAGCTCACTGCCCAGAAGGGGCTGACTGTTCCTGCTGCCTGCCTTCTCCACCAGGAGAAATGACAATCTTTCCAAAATATGGGCCAAAGTAGATAATAGAGAGGCAGTGTTTGCTTCTCTAGAGCCTGGTGCTGAAATCATTGATTTTGGAGACGATGAGTGAGTGTGAGAGGGCCTATAAGAAGTTAGTTTGTAACTAAAAGACAAGCCTAGGAGAATTACCTGGATAAATGCTAGAGAAGCAAGAGGTCAAGCGAGAAGACCTCCACACGTGGAGGCTTTGCCAGAGCAAAGCTCTTGCAGCCCATGCTTGTAGGGCAGGCTCTGAAACAGCAAGGTCACAGAAGCTGGAAACACAGTCTTTAGCTGGTGATGGAATTGGGAATGCGAAGGACAGAAGAAGTGCACTTACATTGATCTGTTATTATGACACAAGGTCTTTCCACATAGAGTGTACAAGTAACTGGAAATCTGTCAAGGGGAACAAAGCGTTTACATTTTCTTTCTATGCTGTGTCACATCTCATACAGGTGGAGTAAATTCCATTCTCTTAAACTCATGTCTCCCTTTTGAAATTTCTGTATTTTCTTCCAGAACTTTACTTGTTGTTCTCACTGTTCATTAATTAAGAGACTGACCTCTCTCTTTTCTAACATTGTCTCTCGTCACCTTTGATAGATTTATTTAATAGACTTAATCCTCTAACATGAACATCATTGTACTTTTTCTTAAAAAAAAATCTCAATTGCTTCTCAGCATAGAGTTTCAGATAAGCACACTTTTACTTCTGTATTTCTTTGAATCATTGCCTGGTTCACATATTCAACTCCTGTGACTATGCTTTTTTTTTTTTTCCAGATCATCTTAAAAAATTCCATGAGAAAACACTAAGATTACTAATTATTTACTCAGTAGAAATGCATCATTTTCAGTTTGGGTGAAAAGATTTGACATCTTACAGTGACTATTGTAAAACATTTACAAGGTCAGAGAGATCACTCAGGTTAAAGGTACTTATTGCTCTACCAGGGAACTTCAGTTCCCAGCATCTATATGGAATGGCTCTCAAACACCTGTAACCGCAACTCCAAATGACTTAACTCCTCCTCTGGCCTCTGTGTGAATCACATACTTGTATGTATACATATAGACACAGACAGACAAAAATAATCAGCCTTTTAAAAACAGAAAATTTTGTAATACTCCTCACATTTGAAAAAAGTACTACTTAAAATACCAAAACTATTATTTATTCATGAAAACAAAATTAATACATGCTGCGAATATTGATTAATAAAATTATGAAACCAAGAAGTTAATAGCTATACACTTAAATATATTTGGTAAACCAAGGTTTATGAAAATGATTAAGTAGAAAACTCTAAAAACACACCTGGTTGTGGTGATAATGTGCACATTTAATATAGGAATTACTATTATTTTTCATTAAAAATGCTGGTTTTGATTCATTGTTTATTGTTGAGCATCTTTGCAGAGTGCCTTTGACAAAGATTGTGTCGAGCAACAGAAATAGCAAAAATAAAACATTTTCTCATCATGGTGAGTTAAAATGATGTAATCATTTTAATTTTAACTAAAATTAAAAAACTAAAAAGTTGTTTTAGAGGACTTATCCTTACAAGTTGATATATTTTATAGCATTTTATTCTTTGATATAGGATTCCTAAATGACAGGATTTAGTATCCTAAATAGAATAATAGTAGGGCAGAATTATTTTGAAAATTGGCATTAGAGGGCACTATTGGATGCATTGTAGAAACTGCCGAAATTGAATGCTCAGTCCAGTGGAGGAATTTGTATGGGGTTAAACTATAAAGTGCTTCATTTTTTAGAACCATGTGTAGATTTAAAGACTGTTTTTGATGTAGAAATATGAGAAAGCAAGGATGGGGAAGGGATGGAGGGGGGGAGGAAAAGAAGAACAGAGCAAGGAAAAGTGGAAAATGTGGTGGAAGGGAGGGAAGAAGGAAGGAAGGAAGGAAGGAAGGAAGGAAGGAAGGAAGGAAGGAAGGAAGGAAGGAAGGAAATAAGCCTATTAGGTGAATCACATTAAAGTTAGACATTGAAAAGGGGGAAATGTAAGATATAATTAGAAAGCACAAGCCTTAGAAATATGAAGTTGCTGAAGAAGTTAAATGCATTAATGGAGAGAATGAAACAGCCAGAACACTGTACGTTAGGTCCTTTGGCTTGTTTTATACTAAGATGCACTAGGCCCCACGAAACAGTACTGACAAAAGTCACCTTGAATGTCATCCAGGGAAAAGTACAGTCCTAGAAAATCTCATTCTTTTTGCACAACATTATAAAAAAAAAGTCACTATAACTTTTCAATCAGATAATATTTACATATTTCCTTGGTGTCATGGTGGGTACAGAAGGTTGGTCCCGGTGTTTAAAGAATATGTAGTTTTTTGTTTGTTCACTCAAGATTTTTATTCAAAACAACTGGAGGAAGAATGATCAGGCTCAAAAATACAATTTTGATAAGGTGAAACAGTCATTAAGTGGAATGAGAAACTAGAAAAAAATATTTTTTTGCATACTTGAGCAAATCATTTTCTTTTCTTTTCAATGTATTAAAATTGTGTATGATGTTATTCTTGGATACAGAGAAATACAATGCCTAAAATACAAATATGAATATATTCTATTTTTTTAAAAGCTAAAATATGAGTATTTCAGTACTTCCAGTATGGAGACATACTGATCCCAAAAGAATACAAAAGCAGGTTTTTTTGTTTTGTTTTGTTTTGTTTTTTTTGAGATTTTTGGATCTGAGTCTTAGACTTTTTTTTTTCCCAACAAAGGTGAGAAAAAAAAATAGGAGGCTAGTACCTTAGAATTTGAAGATTTCTTCTGGAGGCTGAGGGGTGTTTGTTACCTGTTTTGTGTCTTTAAAGGGGTTACCATTTAACTCCACACTTCTATTTGGTTGATCTCTAAATTATTAAATCACATTGCTGCTCACTTAGCTTAAGAGAGTTTGTTGAACATGTTTTGTTTAGTTCTGCCTTTGGCAGCAAAACAAATTTCTCCACCACAGCTTAATAACTGTGGATTGTAGCGATTGCTTCTTCACACATACCGGGTGTTGTAACAACCCCTGGATGGTTTCACTGGGATAGTTGTTCGTGTCTGGTCAACAGGCCACGTTTTTATTCTTAAACTAATTGGGCAGGCTGTGGGAGAGAATGTGATAGAGGCTCATTTTTTCAATGTTCAGACGATTTTATTTTCTAGTCTGATTGCTGGAGAGACCATAAATAGCTGGCAATGCTTTGTATAAATAATGAGAGCCTATGCATATATTTTCACTATTTTTATAAGTTTTCTAGAGTATAGTTGAAACATAACTTGTTCCCTGAGAGACTCTTATTGAACCTTATCACTCCATATGACAGCATTGGGAGGTGGCCATGATTTTGTTAAGTACACTGCAGAGAAGAAACCATTTTTTGTTCTAGAATATAAGTTCTTGTTGTCGTGTGAATCGTTTAGTTACTGTGAGAGATAGTTGTTGTGCAAGCCTTCTCATGTGCTTTGTCTTATACTTATGAGCTAACTTACCTCTCTGGCATCTACAATGAGATGAAGATGAAGAGGTCCCCTTGAACTTAGCAGAAGCCCGTGCTACATTCTTTATTTATTTATCTTCTGGTTTTTATTTTTTATTTGGTTTTAATCTTTTATTAATACAACTTTGTAAATAAGAAGCACTGTGCATTTAAGCTAAGGCAACTTTTTTTTGCAAGGTTGGTGTGGGAAGTGCTTCGAAATAGTTATAAAAAGAGTTAATTTTTTTTTAAAAAAAACAAAGTCTTTAAAGAGACAGAGTACAGACAGTCACTGGAAATGGATTAATTTAAGATATAAGAGCTAACTAGCAATACACTTAAGCTATTGGCTAAGCATTGTTTAAAGTAATATAGTTTCTGTGTGATTATTTCAGGTCTGTGCAGCTTGGGAATGAACAAGCAGTCTCTGACAACAGATTCATGCTCAATGTGTGCCAGCTAAATCCACATAAAATCTGAGAAATCTTGGAATGGAATTTTAGACACAAAAGACCATAGTTAAGCATGGAATCTTGGTAGCTGACATTATTTTTCAGATGGGCTCTGTTTGCTGGCAGCGAACAGGGGTACTGAAGCTCCTTTAAGAGTGATCTTCCTGATTCAGCTTTAGCAGCACAAAAACCATATGGCTTCTTTAAGAAATGTTGGCTTCCTGGTTTGTAGTAGGTGCACATACAGAACTGGTTCTTTCAGGAGACCAAGCACTTAAATGGAGTCTGTCAGCAGCTTGTTAAAAATTGCTTAATGGTGACACAGACCCGCTCTGACCTTGGATCTGGGGCAGAGAGAATGGCTCTCAGAGGCAGTGAACGTGCCTCCACCATGTCAAAAGGCAAAGCAGCCTTAGTACTAGCCATGCCACTTAACAATTTAAGAAGTGATTCTGTTCAGAAAAGGATTACAGATAAGCAATAAAGACAGATTAAGATGAAAAAGACCTTTAAATGGATCAGTGTTAGATAAATGTACATAGGCTTAGAAGAGAGAGAAAAAAGAGTATAGACAGTTATAATATAAAAGAGTACAGACAGTTATAGATTAAAGGAGTAAAGATAATAAAATAAATATTAAACTTAAAGTAATGGAGTAAGAAAAATAAGCCACATAAAGATGGGCTATAGAGAGAGAGTCTGGATTATACATATTATTGTGTTTTCTTTGAGTTTTTTAACTTCAGAGAAATATTTGATTCTCTGGGGAGGGGGTTGCTAAGCTCAACCAACACATATATTTTTAAGCTATCCTGATTTCAAAATGTGGGTTTAAGAATATGTTGCTATGGAAAAGAGGTTCTGTTTTTGTTTTCACAGAGTATTAGAACCTGTGGATTCCTTCTAGACTAACGTAGTTTGATAAACCAAGGTCCCCCCCCCAAAAGGTCTCTGTGAACCCCCAAGAAGAAAATACTTTACCCCCCAAAAAAGCAAGGAGCAGTTTGAAAAGAACTATGCCCAAATTCCCAAATATTGTTTATAAATGTTTGTTTACGTTTATAGGGTGATATGCTATAGAGATGAATACTTTGCATTGGTATTGGTCTTGCTTTATTGATACAAATTTAAGGTCAATTTTATTATATGTATATTTTGCTATTGATTAAGGTATTGTGCTTGCGCAGCTCATTCAAAAATATAATGTATAATTATGAAATATAAGTTAATATATAGTTATCT
The DNA here is from genome assembly GCF_950005125.1 of Chionomys nivalis. NCBI lineage: Eukaryota > Metazoa > Chordata > Mammalia > Rodentia > Cricetidae > Chionomys > Chionomys nivalis. Next base: position 24,001,316 of record NC_080098.1, on the reverse strand, counting down.
ATAATAGTCACACTTGATATCATATTAGATAGGTTTTCTAGATACATAGAGATGTATTTCAGTTAGATAGATAATCTTCAGCACTTTTAAAGACTTACAGAATATGGCATTTAAAATGTTTTAAAAATTTAGGACTTTTCATGACAATGAGACACATCTGCTCTTGGCAGCACCAATTACTTCAAGAGGGAGATAGGCATCAAAGAGGCCCCTTATGGAGTTTGTTTCCATTTTGGCAAAAAACTGCTCTTGATTGGACTACTTGACTGGAGTTGCAGGACCCACAGAAAAATGACTGCTGAAGTTGCCTGAAAAAGGTGAGACAGTCCTTCAGGGTTCCTGCTTCATGAGTCTGCCAGACATTCTTCAGGACACAGAAAAAAGTGACTGACAAACTTCCAATATAGGCAGAATTGTCTTTGAAAATGTCCTGCTTCATAGAAAAGTCTGGCAGATACCATCGGCCAGTAGGCTGAAAATGGTTGCTGCGATGTTACAAAAGAACTTTGGGTGACTCTCCAGGCAGTGAGAAATCTCTCTCAATTCTAGAACTTTGGAAGTTGCTTACAATTCACCTGTTTACTTTGGTAATATTATATCCTTTTGTGGTGTTTGATGGAGTTGAAGAATAGATAGTTATAATTATAGTTTTCCTTGGTTATGATAAAGATAAATTAAATATAAATATTGTAACTGCAATTCTTGTTTGATACCTGTTTTGATGGAGTTGAAGAATAGATAGTTATAATTATAGTTTTCCTTGGTTATGATAAAGATAAATTAAATATAAATATTGTAACTGCAATTCTTGTTTGATACCTGTTTTGTTATATGTAAGTTTACTACATTAAAGTTAAAATATTCCTTTTTATTTGAATAGAAAAGGGGAAATGGTGTGGGAAGTTCTTCTATGTGTTGCTTTTATTGGTAATGAATAAAGCTGTTTCAGCCAATGGCTTAGCAGAACACATTCAGGTGGAAATTAAAATGGAGAGATGAGGAAAGAAGGCACAGTCAGAGAGAAGCCATGAGCTGGAGACAGATGCTGAATGCCAGCTGGAAACTTGCTGGTAAACCACAAGCCTTGTAGTAAAATATAAAGTAATGAAAATGGGTTAATTTAAGATTGAAGATCTAGCCGGGTCGTGGTGGCGCACGCCTTTAATCCCAGCACTCGTGAGGCAGAGACAGGTGGCTCTCTGTGAGTTCGAGGCCAGCCTGGTCTACAAGAGCTAGTTCCAGGACAGGAACCAAAAGCTACAGAGAAACCCTGTCTCGAAAAATAAGAAAAAAATAAAAGATTGAAGATCTAGCTAGAAATATGCTTAAGCAGTGTTTTAAATAATATAGTTTTGTGTGAAATATTTCTTGTCTGGGCAGCCAGGAAAATGAACAAGCAGGCTCCGACTACACATGGTCATTGGAACCACTTTGGTTTTTAGGAATCTACATTATGAAGTTATTGGCAGCATGCATTCTTTGCTTGTCTTTGCTTTCTTTACAATATACATCTTCTAAAGAAAGTCCTTGAGATGAGAAGTAGTATTTACTTATCTAGTAAGTGTGTTTTTTGTTACTAATAGCTGTGGAAAGCAAAGTAAAGATTTGGTTCAAGAAGTTGTTTTCAAGGAAATAAATTAGAGTTTACAAGCACAGGCTGCCTTGTTAGCATTTGATGAAATGGGTCAATAAATTTTCCAGGATGGTATATGCCAGAGGTGTGAGTACAGCTAGTCACTGCAAGAAATTGTTGATCTGTCCCTAAACTGATACAGAAAAACAAGCATCCTTTTTGACGAGTAAGTTTGTAGTAAATTAAGAGCCACCTGACACTCAAAAATGGAATCAATTAATATTAAATATGGATTCTCTTATCCAGAAAACTTTTTTATATTGAATAACATTTTTTAGTGTTTATTTCAAAATTAGTTAAAGGTCACTGTTTTTCAAGAAAGAATTTATGCTTATTCTCTTTAAAGAAAGTATTCAATTCTCTACTCTTGCTTTTTTCAATGAGTACAATTAAAGTGTTTATCAGAAGAAATGAAATGTGCATAAATGTGCATGCCTTTGGCTTTGGAATATAGATTTCTAGTCTTTATGTTGCTCTGATGTTGTGCAAGGATTGTCTTGCTCTAATGTTTTTACAAGCAGATGTTTTCTATTCATCATTTGTTAAAAGTATAGTTTGTTAGTGAACAATGCATTTTAGCTGTATTCATAAATTTATTTCAGATCTATGTTGATTGAGGGAATTTAATTTTTACATATTAGTGAGTACACCCCATGTTCCTCTTTTTGGGTCTGGCTTACCTCACTCAGGATAGTGTTTTCTATTTCTGTCCATTTGTATGCAAAATTCAAGAAGTCATTGTTTTTTACTGCTGAGTAGTACTCTAATATGTATATATTCCATACTTTCTTCATCCATCCTTCCATTGAAGGGCATCTAGGTTGTTTCCAGGTTCTGGCTATTACAAACAATGCTGCTATGAACGTAGTTGAGCATATACTTTTGTTGTATGATAGGGCATTTCTTGAGTATATTCCCAAGAGTGGTATTGCTGGGTCCAGGGGTAGGTGGATCGCGAAATTCCTGAGAAACCGCCACACTGTTTTCCAAAGTGGTTGCACAAGTTTGCATTCCCACCAGCAATGGATGAGTGTACCCCTTTCTCCACAACCTCTCCAGCAGAGGCTATCATTGGTGTTTTTTATTTCAGCCATTCTGACAGGGGTAAGATGGTATCTTAATGTTGTCTTGATTTGCATTTTCCTGATCGCTAAGGTAATTGAGCATGATCTTAAGTGTCTTTTGGCCATTTGAACTTCTAGCCATAAATAAAGGACATTGAGCCTATGATTCGTGATCCTAGAGAAGCTAAATAAGAAGGTGAACCCAAAGAAAAACATATAGACATCCTCCTGAATATTAACCTTCATCAGGCGATGAAAGGAGACAGAGACAGAGACCCACATTGGAGCACCGGACTGAAATCTCAAGGTCCAAATCAGGAGCAGAAGGAGAGAGAGCACGAGCAAGGAACTCAGGACTGCGAGGGGTGCATCCACACACTGAGACAATGGGGATGTTCTATCGGGAACTCACCAAGGCCAGCTGGCCCGGGTCTGAAAAAGCATGGGATAAAACCCGACTCGCAGAACATAGCGGACAATGAGGACTACTGAGAACTCAAGAACAGTAGCAATGGGTTTTTGATCCTATTGCACATACTGGCTTTGTGGGAGCCTAGGTAGTTTGGATGCTCACCTTACTAGACCTGGATGGAGGTGGGTGGTCCTTGGACTTCCCACAGGGCATGGAACCCTGATTAATCTTTGGGCTGACGAGGGAGGGGGACTTGATTGGGGGAGGGGGAGGGAAATGGGAGGCGGTGGCGGGGAAAAGGCAGAAATCATAAATAAATAAATAAATAAATAAATAAATAAATAGTTTTTTACGTATTTATTGAGTCCCATAAGGTTGAACAGTAAATTCATTCAAATTAATGTGACATAAATGTAGAAAGCCAATTTTTGTAACAGGATGAAAAATTATGTAGATTTGTTTTCCGTGTTCATCTAATATTAACTTATTGCTTTTACATTACGATTGTTAGTGTTTATGCATTGGGAGTTTTTCAAAGACTAAGATTATTGGTGAGAACTTTGGTCATTTAAAAAGCACCTCTCTCATTTTCTCTCTTTTCTAATACCACATTTTGTAGTGAAATTACAAATTACCACTTATTTTTGTTCATGAAAAAAATAATAATGAAGCTAACCATCCCTTGGACTAAATTGTATCCTAGAATTAGCCCTACATGTTATTAATGTCCTAGTAGTGAGACAGATTGCTCTATTAGCTGTACTTAAAAACAAGCAATTTCCTTTACATCGTTTGCTTAGTGTTGCAGATATAATAGCCTTGGTTCCAATCTGTAAGTGGACTACCACTAGCTGACATTCCTTGGGCTCAGAGGAGAAATATTCCAATATGCAAACACTGTAGTTTTAATTCTCTATTCTTACTGCTTGCCATTTCTCCCCAGATTCTGCATATTCTGCAACTAGCTGCACAGCTTAAAATTCTTTAAACCCTTAAGATCTATGGAGCTTAATTTTTATTTTTAGTTTTTTTCAACATGGAATTAAAGAACTTGTGATATTAGGTTTTTTACTGCAATCAAACTAGGCCTGTATAGCCCCACAACGTCATCTTAAGGAGAATGTAAAGATAGATCTTCTGCAAGCTACCTCTGGAAACATCCAACTATCACTAAAAAAAGTAGCCTTAATGTACTTGATGACATCATACTTGTGTGTTTGAGTGAGATGATGTACAGGACATATTAGAGAAAATGAAGGTTATTTCACAAGACAGCATAGCATAATTCCACCCAGAATGTACCTTTTCCTTAGTGCCATTATTATTTCCTTCCTTTCAGAAATGGTAGTACATAATGAAAATAAAAATTAAAGACTAAGAATCTATATGAAAGATTAATCTTTAAAGGTTCAGAAGAAGTTTTTAGATATTTTCAAATGATAGACATTATATTTCACACATTATACTTTTATTGTTCTTGTCTCTATTGAAAATATAAGAGTGTATTATTGTAGATATACCATTTCCACTTTGTGAGACTACATGATGTTCTAATAACCATCATTGTATTTCTTTTTCCATACACAGTTCAATATTTTCTAGAATCTATAAACAAATACAAAATACAAGCTATATGGAATAATATATATTGCTAGAAGTTTTATGCAATTTTGTTAAATTGTCTTCCAAATTGACTGTTGTAATTTTATTTCACTTACTGTCTGTGAAATGTTCATGTTTCTAAGACACCAACGAATATATCATTATTATATTTTACAGTTTTGCTGATGTTATACGTGGTAAAATGTTACATGATTTTGTTTTTTACTTTTGATATATTTCAGAATTATGATCTGAGTTTTAAATTAGCAGAAGTTACTTTGAACTCATCAAAAATAATAAATAACTTCCATTGACTGACAACATCTGAAAGTTTTAGCATTTAAATTCCAAATGTAGTTGCCTTATTTTAACTGGAGAATAGCTTAGTCATTTATCTTTTATTTTAGCCAATCAGATGTTTGGCCTTCTGCATCATTCTTTCAGCGCATCCTGTTAAACAAAACTAGACATCCAGAGTTGAATTCTGGGGTAGAAGACTAGTCTCTGACTTCCCTTAAGTTCTTTTCAGGTTTTGAAGAAGTTTTGTGGAAATAGACAATTATTAGTCTGAGTATAAAGCAAATGAATAAATATGTACCCACTATTCCCTGATAAATATATCAATTGCTTATATTGTTTTCTTTTATATATTTATTTTGCAGTTGTCACAGAGAACCTATGAAGATCAGAGGATCACTTACCAGAGTCTTTCTCCACATGGGTTCTGAAATCTCACGTCATCATGCGTGGTGGTGAGTTCCATACTTGCTGAGCCTTCTGACTTGCCTGAGTCTAGAAACGTGAAGTTATATAGAGACCTCAGTTGGATTTAGAGTAAATGTTGAAAGAAGAAGATTTAGCATTACAACTTAGTGTAAAACTAATTCCCTAGTGCATTCTGATTGGAGATTTTGATTACAACTTCAAGTTCACATATCAACAACACTGAAGTTACATATTTGCAGGATTTATTACAGTGACTTACAGGTTATGGTTCTGCAATTCCAATAATACCTGTTTCCCCATGGAAACTTCTGGAATCTAACATTTGTTCAGTCTGCAGAGCCCTAATAACAGTGAAGAATAAACTTGCCCGCAAGATGGAGGACAGGCAAGAAAAGAGCAAGTGTTTCCTTCTTCCATGTTCTTACTATAGGCTGCCACCATAGTTTTGGGCCAGATTTAAGGTGCATATTTTTACCTCAAAACACACACACACACAAACCCCTCAAAAACCAGATTTAGGATATGTCTTCCAATGTTAAATGATCGAACCAAGACAAATACTTCACAACTGTACCCATCTGCTTAGATTTTGTTTAATTCCTGATGTGGTCAAGTTGACAACCAAGAATAGCCTAACAAACCCCCACAAAAACAGCAAATAGGATTCCTAGTGTTTTTATGTATCAGAGAGGGTTCTGCAGGAGAAGCTGTGGCATTAGGATACACCTATATCTACACATTAATACTTAAAAACTCCTGCAGTTAGTTATATAATCATATGCTTATATATGTACTTACTAAGTAATAAATTTCTCTTCCATGAAATTGACACACACAGCTGTAGTAGTTGGGTAAGTAAGAGAGAACTAACAGAACCAACATTCTAAAAGGATAATTAATGTCCTAAAAGGATAAGTAAAGTGAAGAGCACTCTAGGGACACAGAGAACTTCGATTGCATCTTAAAATTCACATAATATCAGCAACGAAGTTTTTGCTTGACCATAAACCTGGGCGTGGAGCCATGGCATTCTGATCACAAACCCGGACTGGAGCCAAGCCATTATGGCCACTCACATCTTGTCCCTTTCTTTTTTTTTTTACTTATTATAATTATAAATATGATTATTTTTCACTCAAATTATTATACACATTTACAAGGTGATATAAATGGGATATTGTATCTACAATTCTGGGAGATAAGTAGGGACAAGGAAAAAAAGTCCTCAATTACATCATGCTTCCAAGGCCAGCAAGGATCTTCCTCATCAATGTGAGGGGAAGCAGTGGTCTTTCTGCAGGTACTGAACATGGAAAACAAAGAGGCTTGAGAAACAGTAATTTCCCAACTTAATACTATTTGGAATTATTCACAGATGTTATATTAAGGTAATGTAATTCAGGAGAAGTCTTTCCTTGTAAAACATTAAATGTTATTTTTTTCAACTAGTCAATAATTGATTCATACTTTCAACTGACAAAAGAGAAAATTTATTGTATATGTATGATTAATTTTGTATTTTATATAATATCAGACACATTTATTTTCCTTGGAAATGATAAAAAGTGTAGTTTACAGTGATTGTAGGCTATCTGATATTTTCTTTGGGAAAAAAGAACAATCACTGGCTAGGATTTATGAATTAATGCAAGTTCTTTGGACGTAGGAAAATAATCTGCCTCTGGAATCACGGCACTAAAGTCCACACCAGTTATGCTTCTCTGTGGATCTGCTCATCCTGAAGAGTTTGCTTTGGAACTGGACATTTTGTTATTTCCTACTTGAGAAATCTTCCTCACTAGTGACTTCAGAATTTGTCATAATTTTAACTCTGCTTCCTATTCTTTGCCCAAGTTTTTCCCTAAGTAGGTGACATAGTTTTATTGTAATGAATTTACAGTAAGCTGGGAGATAAGGAGTCTTCTTAAAATATCTTTGTTATAAATTGGGATATAAATTATGTTATGCATTTAACATATGTATATTCATATTATATATGCATACATAGAGCTGTATATTTATTATAGGAATTTAAAATTCAGTTCTTGGGCCTGGTGTGATTAAGCACACTGGCTACTCTTCCAGAAGCCCCAGATTTGATTCCCAGCACCCACATAGCAATTCACAACCATCTGTAAATACAGTTCCAAGGAACCCACTCTCTTCTGGCCTCTTTGAATATTGCATGCATACATGAGAATAAATAAATAAATAAATAAGCTTTTTAAAAAACTCAGTGGTTTATAGCCATTACTTCTCTAAAAGTTACGATCAAACATTTTCAACTAATTTGAGAGAACTTTTTAGAGTGCTACATGGCTTGCCTAATTAGTTGTTGGTTACTGCCGTATTGTGAGTAAGAAAAAAATCTAGCATCATGGATGGATATTTTAAAGCCTGAAAAATTGCGATTTTAATCACTTAAGACTCAAATATCATGTTTGTATAGAGAAAAGGCTGTAAGCAGCCATCATTCAAGGAACATTTCCCTATGCTATTGAGATGTGAATTCAAATGCCTGTTTTAATGAGGATGTCATTCCTACTTTCCACCTGATTGAATATTAAAGCTTGTAGACACATCATTAATTGGCACAGATATCTTGTGAAGTTTGCAGACAGTAAAACCAACATTTCTCTTGCTGCTCAAATCTTTCTAAACTTGTACAAGAAAAGAAAGTAGATACGCCAGAAATCCAACCGACTACCCAATTTTCTACGTGTTTCAGTGTCCCATAATTTACATTCAAAAGCATTTACTACATTGTAATCTGAATAATTCTAATCCTTGTGAAGTAGTCATTTGGCGAAAATGGGAGGATTGGAATACCCATACAGTCCAGCCTTCTCAGCTCTCTGACAAACATCCACCTTGCACCTGCAAACCCCAGTTATCCTGAAGGAGGACTGGCACAAAAAATCATGTAAGAGACTTGCTTCGACCTGCAGTCACCTTCCAGATTCTCTACCTGTGAGAAGTGCCCCCTGGCACTAGAACCTATGGCTCAGCAGTGCCCTCACACTCCCTGTTGGGGGCTCTGACTTCTTGTCTCTGCTACAGGAGCAGGGTTTTGTAGAGTCTAAAGTAGTGGGTGGCTTTGCAGGCTGTGATCACTCTTCCTCCTCCGTACCCTGCTTTGCTGGGGTTTCAGAGATATCTCCAGTCCCTTGTACTGCACTTTGTTATGCTTCTCCAACTGTATTTTCTAACAAGACACAGACTTTATAAGAGAATTCGTTTCCATGCCTCAAAATATGCATAGCATAGCTATGGCACAGAGAAAATCTTCAGACATCACCACTCTACAGAGACAAGTGAACTTCAGATAGAAGCTCATAAGTTATTTCCTTTTGACTTTCTATTATACTTATTTTGGTTTGGGTTTTGGTTTCAGTTTTTTGAGACAGGATCTCATGTTACCCCAGGTAGTCTGGAACTTGCTACGCAGTCCAGGTTGCGCTTGAATTCCTGACCCCTCTAGTTCCACTTCCTAAAATCCTAGGATTACAGGAATTTTGAACCACACCAGTATAAAATTCAGTGTGTGTGTGTGTGCATTTGTGTGTGTGTGTGTGTGTCTGAGTGTGCTTGTGTATGCTAGCGAGTGTGTGTGCATATGTGCATGCACCAACCTTGCCATGTATGTTGGTGTCAGAGGACAACTTTGGGAACTGGTTAATTCCGTTACTCACTTCCGGAAAACTCACATTGTCAGGTTCTATTCACTTACAGGCTCTAGACGCCTTTTAAAATTTCTTGTTTCACTATCCTGAGTGAGGTAACCCAGACCCAAAAAGATGAATATGGTATGTACTCACTCATAAGTGGATTCTAGCCATAAATAAAGGACATTGAGCCCATAATATGAAATCCTAGCAAAGCTAAATAAGATGAATCCAAAGAAAAACATATAGTTATCCTCCTGATATTGGAAGGAGACAAGATTGCCAGGCAAAAATTGGAAACTTGGGGGTGGGGATGGGGTAGGGGTAAGGGGAAATGGGGAGAAAAAAGTGAGATGGGGAGGATGGGGAGAGCTTGGGGGAATGGGGCGGTTGGGATGGAGGCAGGGTGGATATGGGAGTAGGGAAGTATATATCTTAATTAAGGCAGCCATTTTTATGGTCGGCGAGAGCTTGACTCTAGAGGTGTTCCCAGGTGTCCACGGAGATGTCCTCAGCTAGATCCTTGGGCAGCTGAGGAGAGGGAGACTGAAATGGCCCTATCCTATAGCCATACTGATGAATATCTTGCATATCACCATAGAAACTTCATCTGGCAATGGATGAAGCTAGAGACAGAGACCCACATTGGAACACTGGACTGAGCTCCTAAGGTCCAAATGAGGAGCAGAAGGAGGGAGAACATGAGCAAGGAAGTTAAGACCGCAGGCGGGGGGGGGGGGTGCACCCACCCACTGAGATGGTGGGGCTGATCTAATGGGAGCTCACCAAGGCCAGCTGGATGAAGGAGTATGTGATCAAACCGACTCCCTGAACGTGGTTGACAAGGAGACTGAGAAGCCAAGGACAATGGCACTGGATTTTGATTCTACTGGGTGTAATGACTTTATGGGAGCCTAGTCTGTTTGGATGCTCACCTTCCTAGTCCTGGATGGAGCAGGGAGGATCTTGGACTTCCCACAGGGCAGGGAATCCCAACTGCTCTTTGAACTGGAGAGGGAGGGGAAGGGGGATGCGGGAGCGGGAGGGAAATGGGAGGAGGGGAGGAGGTGGAAATTTTTAATTAAATACTAAAAAAAATCTTGTTTCTTTACACAGGTAATATTACAGGGACTTTCCCTTTTTAAGGTCATCACGTTTGTTTTCCCCATGATGGACACTGTTTAGGCCAAACTGTCTGAATTTTCCATGCCACAGTCCTTGTGGTATTGGTGGATGCTATCATGGGGGCTCTCTAAGCTCCATCTAACCTGTTAAGAAATGCTCTTATCCATTTGTTTTTTCCACATAAGTGACATAAATGGATGATGAGCTGATTGATATTAATTATTAATGAATCTAATAAACAATCTCAGGGATTATAAATGTTATATAAACTAAAACATTGAAATTTATTAATAACTGAAATATTTTATTTTATTTCAGAAATAATGGGGAACCAAAAAAGGAAAGCTACACAATAGAAAATAATAATTGGAACCATGTCATAATTTTTTTAGAAAAGGTTATGTGCAGTATATATAAATATATAAATGAGTTGTAGAGCAAATATTTCTCAAAGCTCACCTTATTTGCAAAAGATTATGGAAGAGTAAAGATAAATAATACTTTTAAAAACATGGAACATTTCTATACAAGAAGCAAGTTTTCATGAATGATGAGCACACTGGGCACATAGGAATTGGTCAACTGTCAAGCTCCCGCTTACAAAGCAAAGATTCATGTATTCATCAAATAGAAAAATCTATGAAAACAAGAAAAACAGCTTGATGTTCTCTTTAATGACTTTTTTACTACCTATATCTAGTCCTTCTTTATCTCCTGATTCTCAGATGTTCTTGTTCTCTAGTCGACATGTTTTCTTGTATTTTGTATACTCTGTACTTGATAATGAAAGACGAAAGCCCAATGTGAACACCACACCTCTGTTCTGAACTCCTGAATGCATGGCAAGTCCATTGAGTTCTATAGTCTTAGAGATCTGCTTAATCTGGTTAGTTGAGGTGTGCGATTTTTAAAATTATTTACAGCATTTTTATTTTCATTGTAAGCTTGAAATAAATTAATTTTTAAAAAGGAAAGATTAAAGTGAGTTCTATATCTAGAGTTCCTGTGATTTGAAGGCTTTTTGATGTTGAGCATGGAAAATAGGCAGTTTTAGAGCACAGATTTTTTAAAAATACTTATTTATTTATTATGTATACAATATTCTGTCTGTGTGTATGTCTACAGGCCAGAAGAGGGCACCATGTGGTTGCTGGGAATTGAACTCAGGACCTTGGAAGAGCAAGCAGTGCTCTTAACCACTGAGCCATCTCTCCAGCCCCGAGCACAGATATTTTATATGAGAATAAAATCCCTCTTATTGGGTACCACATGGAAGATATGGTCTCTTCCTAGTTACTGTTTAGAATAGCTATCTTGTATTTCCTTTGTAGGAATTCCATAATAATCTGAGTCTAATCTTCCTCCACAGAGATAGTGGTGTCTAACTTACTGAACCACAGTTCAGAACAATATTGTTTCTAGTGAGTCATTCTTCTTTGCAGAAAGACATATGGCCTCTGAACCCCAAATTACAACCACCTCTTCTCAGTAATTAGAGAACCAAAATAAAACACAGACACATACAGCTTTTTAGTTTATTTGTAAGCTCACAGTGTCTTTCGTAGAGTTGTGTGTACAAACTGCATGTGTGACCTCTTTCAGGGTCCTCTCTGTGAACACTTTTGATCTTCTCTGACAATGTGGTCAGTGTGCTTTAATGGAGAACACCTTTAGAGCAAAGTGGGAGGTAAAAGCTTATTACAGAAGAGTTCTTAAAAATGAAGAGATTGGCAGGTAGATCTATTAGCGCATGACGTATTAGCCACCCCTTCCCTCATTCCTTGACCTCTCTTCACTCTTTTAATTTTCTTATTCTACCAGAAAGCGTAATACACACAAGCGTTCCACAGAAAGGACATTGCATCTAAATCAGTATTTAAGACCATAAGAAGAGAGTTGTGAGGTTTAAAAAATGTCCAAGAAACAAGAATAGTTGCTTCCTGTTACATTGCTTACTTTAACTGTGCCTTAACAATTATTAATTGATTGCATGGAAATGATCTGAAAGGACAGGACCCTCACAAAAATAGAAAGCATACTTATTTCTTTTGTTTGTAACCAACTAAATAAATGTGACCACAAGAATGACATTTGATGACAATCATATGAATATTTAAAGAAGGGGGCCCAACAGGCAGAATGAGTCATCCCTAAAGAATGGTTGGTAAGACAAATTTTTCCACTTCTACAAATCACTGTCATATTAACCTAGGTAATAGAGAAAATACAAAAACTGATGAAAACGTGTATGTTCAACCAGAAAGTGAAAATGAAGTCACATGGTTGATACTACTACAAAATTTTTATCTGCATATACATGAGGAAAATATTGGGAATTTATTTGCATTTTTGAATTAGGTTCCATATTTCTGTGGTTATTTAAACTTTTTAGAACTCTGACATGCATATTCTCGTGTTGACATTGATGAAAGCTCTGTGAGTACTCCATGCCATGTACGTTACTGTCCTTCAAATACCCATTCCCAAATCACTTACCTGGATTATGTGCAGGGCACCTGTGGTGTCACTGCAATGACATCTGGCAGACACATGGGTTTTCAGGTCATCTGCCTTTGGGGAGGGTGTAAGGTCTTGGACATTTGTTTTTGACTGGGAACAGGGCTGTGATCTTTCGTGTCCCTGTTCTGTGCCACTGTTATTAAGCAATCAAGCTCCACTTTTCCTTATTCACACTGAGGGAATTTATATCCATTTCTTATCTTCTGACATCTTTCCATCAATCACTCCAAAATAAACACATACAGGCACATGAATATGAACACACATGCTCATACCCACATCAAATCTTTTGAGAAATAAGCGCAATTCACAGTAACAAAATAATATATAATCTCCTTAGTTTTCCATTTTCAATACTCTCAAAAGAAAGTGTGATAAAGCCTGTGCACTCACAACAGCAAATTTGCTCATGGCATTTCTTCTGTTGTTTCTATTGAAAATATAGATCATATAATTATCTCCCATTAGGTGCTGAATGATTTTGTTGATTTATCTTTGATTTGGATTTACTGTGGCATCTATAATCTCAGAAGGATAGATGAGGAGATGAATCTGGCTCAATATTAGCTAGTAAGATAATCATCCTAGTACATGACAGGTCATCTGGCAAGTTACTTCCACATGTTCATTTTTGTATTTTACAACATTAATTTTTCTTTATAATTCATATCTTTCTGTCTTGTTGACATCTGTTTAATGTCTTTTAAAATACATTGGAATTAAAACATATATTACTTCCATATGTATTTGTGTATGTGTTTATTTGTGTATGTATGTAGGGCACCTGTGGAGACTCCACTACATTAGTGTTAGGATATCTTCCTCCATTGCCTTCTCACCTTGTTTTGAAACAGTGTGTTTGCTTTGTCTTTGTCTACATATATAGAGTTAGGACTTTATGTCTATCTGATGATTTGACATTTTTTTGTAAAGTGTCCATATCAGATTCTATATCCAATATATTTCTCTATTTTTAAGATTTGTGGATATTTTATCCATAACATTCATTATTTAATCAGCCAAAAACACATTCCATGTCTAAAACCAATTCTGAAAACTGTAAAGTTACACTTGAAGAGTTAGTACATTTATTCCAAAAATTTGTGGATGTTACAAGTAGCTTTAAATATGCAGTCCTATGGTATTTATGATGTTCATATTTTACTTTAATTATCTATACCAGTCATCTCCAAACCTTCCACATTCTCTGACTGAAACTGTGTCCATTAAACAACTCCCCATTTTCTCTTAGCAACTCCTGGGGTTCATCATTCTTCTTACTGTATATATAAATTTAACTATTCTTGTTGCATCACATAAATATGTCTTTCTGCATTTGGATTACTTCAACTGTATTGTTTTCCATGTCAATTCATGTTTGGGTATGAATGATGTACCTTTGCCTGGATACATAGTTTTATATATATATATATATATATATATATATATATATATATATATATATATATGTGTGTGTGTGTGTGTGTGTGTGTGTGTGTGTGTGTGTATTCCTTCGTCAGTACACATTAGGTAGCTTCTACCATTTAGCTATTGGGAATGATGCTGTTAATGCTGCAGGTGTATTAGCAAATCTTTCAGATGTTATTTTCAATTAGGGGTGGTACTACCTAACCAAAAGAAAGTTGTTGAATTATACAGCCATTTCCTTTTTAATTCTTTGAGAAACTGTCAAGTTATTTTTGACAGTGGCTACAGATTTTGTATTCCCAATCAGAATATGTAAGTGTGCCAGGTTTAATGCATTTATCTAAATGAAATTAATTACTATGTTATAAAATTGCCCTGAATTTATCGCGCTTCTGCTGAAGTTTGTTATTCACCAGTTGGTGTTGGTGGGTCTCCCACCCCAGGGTCTGAGGATGCTCAAATTCACGACACTTTACACTAGAATCAACAATAGTCCATTAGTCTCAGCTGTGTGCATCTCAGGAGGAAGGACAAGCTATACCACAAAGTATCACTTGAGGGCACACTTGGGAGTAGAGTGCAACTAGGGTCACTAGGACATGGGCTTTGTAGTGTCAATAAATTGTATAAGCTCTATTACCCAGGAGAGAATGTAGTTACCCTGCTTAAATAATTCCACTACAAGAAAAATGGAACTCACCACTTAGAAATAAGTAAGAAATATACAGAAAGTCAATGGTACAGAAGGCTGTCTGAGTAGGAGACTTTATCCAATGTAGCATAATGGGAGGGAAAAAAAATCCCAGCTTTTGAGCAATATTAGTGCATTTTCTAGATATTTTCTAGATACTGGGTAATCACACCCAATATCTGATGAGGATTAACTTAAAGAAGAAAGTGTTTCTTTGCCTCATGGTTTGAAGGAACATTATCACATCAGGGAAGTTTGGTGGCAAGAATGGCTCATGGATGTGGATCGGTAGACTCATTGGGCAGCTGTGCACATCTGGGTTCATCAAAAAGTGGGGTGTGGTCAGAATAAGCCAGACATTAAAATTTCACATCCTGCTGGCAGTGAGTCATTTCCTTCAGCAAAGCTCCTAAATGTCATATGACACCCCTAAAAAGCACCACCTGCTGAGGACTGGGCAAGGGATTCGAACACATGGGCCTATGGGGAACAGTTCACATTAAACAACCATAATACAGATTATATCACACTCCAATCCAGGCCTCACATCTCAATGATATTTGGGAGAGAATTTATTCCATTTTTTTTTCTTGGCAACAAACAAAATTGATGTTGAAATATTTAATCTTGAGTCATGTTGCAGTGACTGGTAGAAACAAACATTTTTACTATAAGAGTAAGAGAGTAAGAAAGCTGATATTTTAGCACAGAATGTTATCTCTAAGTTGTGCATATAATTATTATATGCTTTGCACGTTCTCATACTGTGTACTACCATACATTCACAGGAAAAGGTAAATTCTACTAAATTATTTTGATTGCATATTAACCTTCAGTCCCCAAACATACATACATGTACTGTATATATATATATGTGTGTATATATATATACATATATATATATATAACTGCTATATGTGTATACATAAAACTATGTATATGTATGTACCAAAACAATTGGGACATCCATCTTAAATATCTCTTCTTCATGCAAATGTGTGATGATTGCTGCTTTGAGGTAGGTTTCGTGATTATTAGAGTTATTAGCTGCATTAACTTTGCTATTTTCTCAAACTTCATTTTAATTTGAAAGAACTGTTGAATAAAAGATGGATTTTTTTTAGACTGGAGTGATTGGGAGATAGCTTGTCAAAAGTAAATGGAATAGGTAGACTGGCACAGTTAGTAATGTTCACACCATGCATACACAGGGACCTGTGTTTGATTCCTAGAGCGCACATTTTAAATGGCAGGTGTGGTGGTGCACCTTCGAAATCTCTGTGTGGGGAGGCACAGACTGGTTCATCCCTGCTCAGCCAGCCTAGCAGAATTGGCAAATTCCAAGTGAAGGTGAGAGCCTGTCTCATAAAATGGAGGGTCTGGAGAAATGGTTCAGTGATTAAAAGCATGCATTGCTCTTGAAGTGAACCCAGGTTTAATGTCTAGCACCTGCATGGTGGCTTACAACCATTCATAATTTCAGTTTAGGGGATTCATTGCCTTCTTCCTATTGCTTTGGACACTGGGCACATATATGTTGCACAAACATACAGGCAAACAAAACACTCAAACACTACAATAAATTCTTTAAAAAATATAAATGTAACAACAACCAAAAAGCTGATAGCATCCTAAGGAAAAATCCCAATGTGGAATTGTGACAACCACACACAGGCATACCAATGCATGCACACACACACACACACACAGAGAGAGAGAGAGAGAGAGAGAGAGAGAGAGAGAGAGAGAGAACATAAAGGCAAGTGAAAGAAATTTGCCTCTTCAAAGAAAAGAAACACTAGATTTATCCCAGAGAAGAGATTAGCACTGCAAGAAAACCTTTGAATTCTGGAAAACTCATAGCTGCCACTGAAAGCTTGTCAGTTCTGCAATATGTAAAGAATATTCTAGTGGGAGTGACATTTAAAATGTCTTTTTTGGTTAGTATATGAAGCATAGCAACCTTTAGAAAATCTGGGTAACTTGGAACATCCAGTGATTTTCAAAACACTTTTCATATGCACACACATACAAAACACCCATGCACAGAATACCACTGGAGGGGAATATAATGAAATGTAGACATTTCTAGTTTTCTAGTCCCCACTGCAGTTAATGTTTAACGTACTATCACTTAAATTTGAATGTAGTGTCAAAGAATGACATCAACAACTACCTAAAATGACTAGCAAAATAGTACTGTTTTTAAACTGCCTGTATAAAGCCAGCTAATTTTTCTTTTATCTCAACATAAACAACGTATTTTAAAGGCTTAAATACAGGGACAGACATAGTTATCCAGCTGTTTTCTGCTAGAATATATGTTGGAGAAATCAGAAAACATGTAAAATAATCACCAGACTCATCTGATACGCTTTCCTTGGAAAAATTTGTATTTTCTGTAAGAAATTACAGTAATCTATAGTGAATTTATTATTGTTTTCCAAAGATGAACAATGAATGCATACTTCAAGTGTTTTTTCTTGTCTATAGCAATTATATTTATAGATATAACCCTTATAAAATCTCCTCAAGTACCTAAAACAGTTAACAGGTAAACATAAAATCTTAAATCAAAATGTGAGAACTTCTGCCCATATGTTATTGGTGGATATCATATCATTTATATTTTTACCCACTTGATATGCAAACATTTTCTACGTTTTGGAGGTAGAATTTGTGTGATTTTTGCCTTAATATTATGCACAATAATAGCAAGGTTGCTATGTGTGCACTGCCTTGCCACTAAGCATGTAAATAAGAAGAGTCCTCAGTTGACTTATATCTAATTTATACGTTCATCAAATATTTACCCAGTGCTGTAATGTGTCAGTCAGTGTTTTGGATATATGGCAGTCTCAAAGAGAGCAGGTACAGCATCTCATCTTGTATGAAGTTATTTCAGAAACCATTTTGTTTAGTTTGATCTTTCAAAAGATTATGGAACCAAAGAACTTACATCTAGATCTAAACACAGCCTTTAACAAGGGGCAAATCGTATATGCCGTAGAGACACTGGTCTAGTGGCTTTGTTATGGCCCGATAAGTAGAACTGTACAGGCATAAGAAGGGCATCTGTTTCATCCAGAGTGGACCTTTTTTCAAAGAAATCTCAACCCCTTTCATAATCTGGCCCGATTCAGCAAATTTGGTAAAACAAATGTCAGCAAGGAGAAGTAAACAGGCCACCTGGTTTCTGAAGAACAGCTTCCTGTGTTCAGATAAAACTCTGAAACTTAGCTTCATGTTCTTGAAAAATGGCTTCCCTCCTTTTAATCTCAATCTTTGCTTTTGATGGGAATAAATACAGAGACTAATCTGGAAAATTTGCAGAAAGTAGAATTTGGAACCCTGAGACCTGAATGAGAAGTCTCCACGAAATTGCTTCCCCTCAGGGATCAGGGAAAACTTCTGAAGAGGCAGAAAGATCCAGAGGGGATGGAAGACACCAAGGAATCAAGGCCTTGTAAATGCAGCAGGACTGATACATTTACAGACTCCCAGACTGCAGCAGCATGCACACGACCTGCACAGGTCTGGGAAACATGGATCCCATCACTGAGAGAGAAAGTGAACACAAGCCCACATCATTAACCTTGCAAATAAAAAATTAATTTTCTTTGACCGAGCCTCAATGAGTAGACAAACCACTATTAAAGAAAGACTACATGCCCAGCAGTAGACAGAATGAACTCATCGACATTTTAGAGGTTCTTTGCATCATAATGCTTTCTCGGGGACTTTTATTTTGGTAGCTTTGAAGGTCATTACATATATATTACATTTTCTGCTTTTTTTGTTTTTGTAAAATTTCTCTGTGTGAATATGTGTGTATATGTATATTTCTTTAGCTCCTTTTTCTCTGTTTGCTTATTTTTGCCTATTCCTCTGGCTGTTTGTTTTTATTTTATCTTATATTACTTTATTATTATTATTTGGATGTCTGTTTACTAACTAGAAAGAGATTTGGAAGGGAGGTAAGGTGGGACAAACTGGGAGGAGTAGGAGGGCAAACTGGAATCAGAATATTATATGGAAATCTACTTTCAATAAAAGAATAATAGAAAAAAAAATGAAATGTGCCATTATGCCTAAACACTATATAAGTGCCTGCTACATGTGCGTGTGTATATACAAAGTCAGCATATATATGTCTTTGTTTATTCATTATAAATAATTTGAACACATAAGCATTCACTCTGGTATATGTTTGGGAAAAAAAATCATGACCTGAGAAGGTTCTGCTGAAAAGGGGAGAACAAACTACCAAGCATGTTTGTAGAATGCCTTCACTTGAATCCTAGGTGTCAGTTGGGTTGGTCTGGAGCTTGTGGCAGTCTCAAGTCTCAGTCTCCCAGGTTTGAGACTACAGGTATATAACACTACATCTGTCAAAAACATCGCTCTTGACAAAATCAAGGTACCAGATGGGCACTCTTGCTGGGGCGAGTCTTGTGCTGAGAGGAATGAATGCAAATATGCTATGAACTTTTTGCCACTTAACATAGACACTTATCAAAATTGTAGGTGACATAAAGCTAAAGATACAATATGTTGGCTAGAAGCAGTAGTATCTAAAATAAACTTCATAATTTTAATATTGGGTCAAATTCTACTGAATTAAATTTCATCTAAAAGTATATATTTTGATTTTGAGCATTAAACGAAGCAATATATACTTGAGGAAATTATAAATTATCAGCTTAATATTGGTCAAGTAATAAGTCACAGAAACTCCATCAATATAAATTGGGCTCTATTTTTAGTACCATGGCATCTTTATCATTTAAGGTGATGGGGATTAGCTTAGGTGACAATACTTCATGATACTTTCAGAGAACAAAAAAAAAGTAGGGCATATTTCCACAGAGCAACTTTGAAACCTAGTGTACTTGAAACTGCCATCTTAGGAGCTGAGGAGTGTGACAATGATAACTCATCCTGATCCTGTACCTTCTCAAAACATCCACAGTCCATTGCACTCACTCTGCCTAGCATCAGGCATATCAGTATTGGAGCAATTATACCAAGCATCCCAAGGTGGTTACTGAACTCCCAGTTTTGCTTCAGTTCTTCTTTACTTGATTAGAAACATTCTTCTTTCAACTAACCAATTTTAGGATTTTTTTCTTTTAAAAATAAAAATTATATTTATGTGAGCTACATTTGTGTCCATGCCCACAGAAACCAGAAAGGGTCTTCTGGTTCCCTGAAGGTGAAATTGCAGGCAGGGATAAAGTGCCTGGTGTGTGTGCATCCCATTAAACCTGAGTCCTCTGCAAGGGCAGTAAGTACATTTAAGAGCGGAGCCATCCCTCCGGCCTCAAGTAATTCTTCTTTTAGGTTTTAATTTCTCAGATCCTAGTCATTATCAGATCTTAACTGAGTTTGACCTTTTGGATTTCTTTGCCTCAAAAATCACAGACGGAATTCAAGGAATTCTATTCAGAGTAGATGGAGAAATGACTCAACTTCCCTTGGAGATGCAGGCTCTTAAGACGTGCTGGAAATAGCCTTCAAGGGCAAATCTAAAATGCAAATGAGAAGATTAATGGGAGACTCTTACTAAAAGCAACTTCCAAGTAGCTAGAGTCATCTAATGTGATTGAAGTGAGCTTGTCTAAGTACTAAGGATTTTCCCACTTCTACAGACTTATCAAGAGAAATTTCTTCTATTTATGATGCTCTTGAATCAATAATTAAACAGAAAAATACAGTCTTTTATTCTGGTTTATATTTGTAATTCCAAGTATAGATATTTCCTTATAGCCACTTTTATACTGATCACTTTGAGGATGGGAAAATAAGTGAAAGGGCTCAGTATACAGTTCAGTGTTAGAACACTTGCTTAGTACACATACATCCATGAGTTTAGTCCCTGGTTCTACAAATAAGATAAAATAGAAGATAATTGAATTCTCTTTCTTAGGGGCTGAGGAGGTGGCTCAGTGAATAAAGTGACAGCTCAGCAAACCTAAGAACTTGGGCCTCCAACACACACATAAAAGCAAGACATGGTGCCGCCTGCCTTGAGCCAAGCCCTGGTGAAGGTGAAAACAGGTGGGTCTCTATAGATGTCTCATTAGCCAGCTGGCCTTGCTGAAACAGTGATCTCCAGCTTCACCGAGAAAACCTGTCTTAATAAAAAGAGTGGAGAATGAGAAAAGAAGCTAAGCCTCCTACATACACACACACACACACACACACACACACACACACACAAATTGGTTTTGGTCAGTTCAGTGAATTTCCTAACATTAGCAATTGAAAGAAGAGACTCATAGCAATTCAAGCTAAGGAAATAGTGTGTGTAGGAAATAAAATGTGGAATATTGTTGCCTTTATTAATTTTCTTTGGACAGAAAGAGGTTAAAATGTTCTTATCTCAGAAATAAAGAGGCATCACCATCCCTGACTTCAAACTCTACCACAGAGCTATAGAAACAAAAACACCTTGGTTTTGGTATAAAAACAGACATGTGGATCAGCGGAATCAAATGGAAGACCCAGACAGAAATCCATACACCTGTAAACACCTGATTTTTGACAAAGAAGCCAAAATTATAAAATGGAATAAAAGAACTCATCTTCAACAAATGGTGTTGCCTCATAACTGGAAGTTGACATGTAGAAGAATGAAAATAGTTCCGTATTTATTACCCTGCACAAATCTCAAATCCAAGTGGATCAAAGTCCTCAACATAAACCCGGTTGCGCTGAACCTGATAGAAGAGAAAGTGAGAAGTAGCCTCGAACACATTGGCACAGAAGACTAGTTCCTGAATATAACCCCAGGAGCACAGACACTGACCTAGACAATTAATAAATGGGAACTCCTGAAACTAAAAAGCTTCTCTCTCTCTCTCTCTCTCTCTCTCTCTCTCTCTCTCTCTCTCTCTCTCTCATTTTTTTTTTTTCGGAAGAGGTAATCTTAATTGAGAAAATATCCCCATATAGTTTGCCCTATAGGCAAATCTGTGGGTAATTTTCTTTTTTATTTATTTTTCATTGCTTTATAAATAATACCATTCAAGATTTCCACTTCCTCCCCTCCTCCCATTTCCATTCCCATCCCCCCTCTGTTCCTAAGAGAGGACAGGGTTCCCTGCCTTGTGGGAAGTCCAAGGCCCATCCTCCTCCATCCAGGCTTAGGAAGGTGTGCATCTAATAGACTAGAGTCCCAAAAAGCCAGTACATGCAGTAAAGACAAATCCCAGTCTCAGTCTGCCCCAATTGTCAGCCACATTCAGAGGGTCCAGTTTGATCCCATGCTCTTTCAGTCCCAGTCTTGCTAGATTTGGTGAGCTCCCAGTCGATCAGGCACACTGTCTCAGTGGGTGAAACAACCCCTCATGTCCTGGGTCCTGACTTCCTTGCTCATATTCTCCCTCCTGCTCTTCAACTGGACCTTGGGAGCTCAGTCTAGTGCTCTGATGTGGGTCTTTGTCTCTATCTCCATCTGTCACTGGACAAAGATTCTATGGTGATATTCAATACAGTCATCAGTCTGACTCCAGGACAAGGCCAGTCCAGGCATCCTCTCCTCCACTGCCCAGGGTCCTAGCTGGGGACATCCCCTTGGACACCTGGGAGCCCCTCTAGAGCCAAGCCTCTTGCCAACCCCAAAATGGCTCCCTTATTTAAGATATCTTCTTCCCTGCTCCCATATCCATCCTTCCTCCCTCTCAACCATCTCACTTCCCCATGTTCTCCCCAACCCTTCCCTTCTCCCTTCTCTCTCTCCCTCTCCCCTTCCCCACACTCCACCCCACTCCCATGCTCCCAACTTTTGCCTGGTAATCTTGTCTGCTTCCAGTTTCCAGGAGGATCTATATATGTTTTTCTTTGGGTTCACTTTGAAAAGTTTCTACAAAAATGAATAAATAAATAAATAAAATAAAAAATAAAAAAATAAAGACACTGTAAAACGCAGCCTGCAGAGTGGGAAAAGATCCTCACCAACCCCACATATGATAGAAATCAGAGAAACATCACCCTTCACAGTAGCCACAAATAGCATAAAACATCTCAGAGTAACTCTAACAAAGCAAGTGGAAGACTTGTATGATAAGAACTTTAAATCTTTGAAGAAAGAAGTTGAAGAAGACACCAGAAAGTGGGAAGATTTCCCATGCTCTTCGGTAAGTTGAATTAACATAGTAAAAATGGTAATCTTACCAAAAGCAATCTACAGATAAAAAAACTCTGAGATACCATCTTACACATGTTACACATGTCATAATGGTTAAGATAAAAAACAATTATGACAGCCTTTGTTGGAGAGGATGTGGCATAAGGGGAACGCGCCTCTACTACTGGTGGGAATGCAAACTTGTACAGCCACTTTGGAAATAGATATGGCAGTTTCTTAGAAAATTGGAAATCAATCCACCTCAAGGCCCAGGTATACCAGTTTTATGCGAAAACCCCAAAAGGATGCACAATAATACCACAAAAATACTTCCTCAACTATGTTCACAGCAGCATTATTTGTAACATCCAGAACCTGGAAACAACCTAGATGTTTTTCAACTGAAGAACAGATGAGGAAAATGTGGTATTTACACAATGTACCAATACAAAATGGAGTATTACTCAGCGGGAAAAAATGACATCATGAAATTGGTAGGCAAATGAATGGCATTAAAAAAACTGTTCTGAGTGAGTTAACCCAGACACAGAAAGACAAACACGGCATGTACTCACTTAGAGGTAGTTATTAGGAGTAAAGTATAGGATAACTAACCTACAGTCCACAGCCCCAGAGAGGCTAAATAACAATGAGAACCCAAAGAGGGATGCATGGATTTCCCTGGGATGGGGAAGTAGAAAATATCTCCTGGGTAAACTGGGGGCAGGGGTTGGGGGATGGAGGGATGGAAGAATGGAGGGATGGGAGCTAGAGGTAGCAGGTTGGGCAGACTGGGTTTGGGAGGCAGGATGGAGGCAGGACACAGGGGTATAGTAACAAAAGAGATGTCAAGATGAGGGGGCATTTCCGGGTTAGAGAGAACCCATTGCCAGGGGAATCCCCAGGAACCCACAAAGATGACCCCATATAAGACTTGTAGCAACAGTGGGGAGGGTGACTATCTACTTTAAGCAGATTGGTGACTTCCCTAATTACCATCAGACATACTCTGTCCACTAATGATGGAAGCAGAGGCAGAGATCCACAGAATAGCACTGTGCTGAGCTCTGATAGTTTTGCTGAAGAAAGGAAGAAGGGGTTGTACCAGTCAGGTAGGTCATGATGGGGAAACCCATGGAGACAGCTGACATAAGCTCACAGGAGCTAATGGAAGGTGGACCAACTGTCAGGGAGCCTGCATGGGACTGACCTAGGCTCTTTTCATGTGTGTGACAGTCATGTGACTTGGTCACTTAGTAAGGCTCCCAACTGTGAGGGCAGGTGCTTAGCTAGCTTTTGGTAACCTATGCTATATTACCTGGCCCTGACCCAATGTAAGGGGAGGAGCTTGATCCTGCCTCAGCTTGATGTGCCATGCTTTGTGCAAGCCCATGGAGGCTTGTCCCTTTCTGAATGGAGATGGGGGAGTGGTGGATGGGGAGGGGTGTAAATGGGAAAGGGGAACATAGAGGAGGGAGGGGGAAACTGGTTAGTATATAAAAATGAAAACAATGTTATTTAAATAAAAAGAAGAAGAATGGAGTGGCGAACCAATGAGAGGTCTAACTTGAGGCATATGCTGCAAGAAGGAACCCATGCCCCACACTTCCTGGAACAGGAAGCTGAATGGCTCAGGGGCACAGGGTAGAACCAAAAGTATTGGCAAAACCAACCAAACAAACAAAAAAGTCAATAAAATTATTTCTAATGATATTGCTGTATTCATGGACCAGAGCCTAACATAATCGTTATCAGGGAAGCTTCGTCTAGCAACTGATAGGAGTAGATGCAGACATGGACAGCCAAACATTACGGAGAGCTCCAGGAAGGCTGCAGAAGAGAGTGGGAGAAGATTTGTGGGAGCCAGGAGGGGTTATGAACATCAGGAGAACATGGTAGCCCAACAAAATCGACTAGTCATTGATCCTGGAGACTCTCAGAGGCTGAAATAATACTCATGGAGTCTACATGGGTCTGCGATAAGTCCCCGCAAAGATGTGCAGCTTGATGCTCTTGTGGAACTCCTAACGGGGGTGTGGTGTTCTTTCTTACTTTTTCTCCTGCATTAGGATGACTCTTTTCCTCCTACTGAGTTGCCTCTTCCAGCCATGAAATGGGGTCTGGAGGATTTGCGTAATCTTATCGTATCTTCTTGCTATGCTATGTTCTGTCTATATCCCTGGGAGGCCTCCTTTTTTCTGAAGGGAAATGGAGGAGCAAGGAGTGGATCTTGGGGAAGAAGGGAGGTGAGTCGGGGAACTGCAAGAAGTGGAGGCTGTAGTGGAGACATATTTTATGAGAGAAGAACAAATAGAAAGGAAACATTCAAAAGAAAAGAAAAGAAATGGAAATTAAGAAAAGAAATGAAATTAAGTGTAGAAAGACAGCTTGGTGTGTAACGTTTATTACCTGCAGCTTAGAGTCTAGAGCTGGTTCCCCTGAAACTAAAAAAAAAAAAAAAAAAAAAAAAAAGTTAGATGCAATGATGCATGCTTAAAACCCCAGAACTGGGAAAGCAGGGACAGGAGGATACCCAGGTCTCACTGAATAGCCAGTATAGCTCAATCAGAAAGCTCCCAGTCAGTGACAGGTGGTTTCTTAAACAAGAACACTCTTGTACACATATAAAATAGTGATAAAACTGGCTACCAGTTAAGCAAGGCAATTTAAACTCTAAAGACCTTTAAACAATTATGATATAAACAGAATTTTGTATATTTGCATCACATATTATAGGCATGTAATTTTCTCTCTCTTTTGAAACATATTAAGAAGTCTTCAAACTAGTATATTACAATATTAGACTCAGATTAAATAAAATTAAATATAAAGTATTTTAGTAGGTAAGTGTTGAAAACATGAGTTAAACAGAACTGAAAAAAAATCTGTCCAAGTATAAGAAATGCATTTTTGAGATATCTCCAATTCTCTATAAACTGGTTTTTCTAAAGTAGATGTTGAAAGGATATGTATCCCTTTTATTACATAAGAATTAATAGTTAACTAAAATTTTTTCATTTGCACTTTTGTAAGTTTAAAAAAACAATGTTGTTAGAAGCTTCTCACAGTAGACATGAGTTATTAGATTAATATCTCAAAATCCGATGAGGGATATCTCCCTTAGGTATTGCTCAGGGAAACCCTAGGTGCCCTCAAATCAGTAAGGACTACTGTCATTGCTTTTAGACACCCACCGTAACAATATAGTAAGAGTTTATTGATGAAGAGACAGCAAATCAGTTCCATAGGGAAGAAAAGGAACTATTCTGGATGCTTCTTCTGTGAGGGCTGAAGTCACTATACAGGACCCTTGAAAAGGAAACACATCAACGAACTTACCTAAAGGTGGAATCTGCTTGCTGTAACACTGACTTGACAGACAAGATGCGCCCACTAAGGAATTAGTAGCATGGCTGTTACAGAAGTCATTGAATGCTTTCAGACTGGATTTGGATTTGAGACTTTTTATACAGGAATGTTGTTGGTTGTTTTTTACTTTTTGTTATTTGACTCTTTTGGGGGGTCCTGCCACCCAGCTCCCAAATAAATACATACGGTGTCTTGTTCTTTCTTATACATGCCAGTCTTTGAGTGGCTTGTTTCTAGCCAGCTTTTCTTAACTTAAATTATCCCATCTATCTTTTACCTCTGGCCCTTTATCTTTTTCTTCTTCTGTATACCTTTATTTACTGTGGCTTGCTGGGTAGCTGCATGACTGGCTCCTGCGGTCCTCCCCCTTATTTCACTTTCCTTCTTTTCTCCCTCTCTTTTTCTTTCTTTTTATTTTGTCTGCCTGCCAGCCCCACCTGTCCTTTCTCCTGCCTTTTTATTGGCTGTTCAACTCCTTATTAGACCAATCAGGTATTTTAGACAGACAAAGTAGCACAGCTTCACAGAGTTAAATAAATGCAACATAAAAGAATACAACATATCATTACATCATTAAACAAATGTTCCACAGTATAAAGAAATTTAACCTATTTTAAAATAATATTCCCAAACACAGGAGGCAGTTCATATCTGGTATTGTAAACCATTTTTTTTTAATATTTATTTATTTATTATGTATACAATGTTCTGTGTGTATGCCTGCAGGCCAGAAGAGGGCACCAGACCTCATTACAGATGGTTGTGAGCCACCATATGGTTGCTGGGAATTGAACTCAGGGCCTTTGGAAGAGCAGGCAATGCTCTTAACCGCTGAGCCATCTCTCCAGCCCCTATTGTAAACCTTTTAAAGTTCATGGCTGGAAAGGATAAATCATAATGGGGGGAATCTACAATCGTTGATTTAATAGGTGAATACACTGTTAAATTGCCTTTTAAATATTTTGTTTATATTAGTAGAGTAGTTTTGATTTCAACATTGGAAGATAATTTTCTTTTTGCCAAATGTAGCATTCAATGGAAATACATGTAACTGATAAAAAATGCTAAACAGAGTACGTGACTGTGGATGCTCAGTCGTAAAGGGGATATTGATAACTGGAAGGTTCAGAAAACATTGTATAAGAGGGGGCATAAAGAATGTACAACTTTGAAGATGGAGATGAATGCTGTGAAATGCTTGAAGTGGCAAGGCTGTCACACCCGTAAACTCAAAACAGCTAGTTACTTGCACAAAGCCTGCACAAAACTAAACCAGAAAACAATCTGGAGATGAATGAAGGATGCTTTCATGAGGTTCCACCCCTAGCTCTGGGGGTACTGGCTAACTAATGGCAGCAGGGGGAAGAGGAGTAATTTTCTTCAGGAATATGGACCCTGGTTGATTGTTCGTGCAGACAATGCTAATAAAAATGAGTGGGTGATAAAAAGAAAAAAAAATAAAAGAAGGAAAAAAGGAAAGAAAAAAAAAGAAAAGAAGGAAGGAAGAAGTTAGGAAGAGGACATGATGTTGGGATGGGATATATTGAGGGGGCTTAGATAAGTTGTTTGAAAAATATGTTTAAAACAACAATCAAGACGATATATGTGCATGAAATTGTCAAAGAATAAGTAAACATATTTTTAAAATAATTTATGTCAGAAGGCATTTCATATCTCAGATTCTTCATACTTGAAAGCATGGCCCAAAGCTCTTGTAACAATGTGTCATTTTTGGCACTGTAGCTATTTTAAATTTTAACTGTGGGGACCTTAAAAGAAAACATCAGTAGAAACGCTATTTAGGGTAGCGTCCAAGGAAAGGAAACTTATATGTGTATATACATATATTCATGTGTTAACTAGCAGCATTGAAGGGAAGAGCGTGTAGAGCATACAACCTAGGTTACTGAAAATCTTCTCTATGGTTTGTCCCATGCCAGTTTCACACTTCAGCACACATTTCTTAGAATGTTTCTCTTACTACCCTGTGTGTGTAAACATGTGTGCCTTCATTGCAAACAGCCTTGCCATGAAGTTTACCACCCCATTTACGTCTCTGAATAACACCATTATTATTATTATTCAAGTCATTATTGCCTAGATATTTATAACTGAGCACCTCATATCTACTCCAACATTCTTGTCTAACTTACACCACATGGTCATTATTTGGTAGATACTAAGACAAATATATTTTTCTTCAGTAGAGCTTAACAGCTTCTATATGCCTTTTCAAGTATCATGTATTAAGTGTCTGCTTAGGCAAGCACTTTACTGAAAAGCACGGATACAATATACCATATTGACTGCAATGGCTAATTTTGTGTGTCAACTTGGGTGGTCCATAGAGCCCATATTTGGTTCATACATCATTGTAATTATGCGTCATTATTCTAGATGTTTTCATGGGGCTAATTTGGATGCAATATAGATTTAAATTAGTTGATTTTGAGTAAAGCAGATTGCTTTCCATAATGTGGGTGGGCTTTTCTAATCACTCAAAGCCAGAATAGCACAAAAGGCTGACCTCTTTCCTGGAAGAGAGAGTACTCCAGCAGACGGCCTTCAGACTTCGTCTGCAACATTGGCTCTTCTTGCATCTACAGCAGATGTTAGGCCTGCTGGTCTTGCCTATCATAGCTCTCTCTTCTAAGCCTTCTGATTTATATAAACCAGTCTTCGGAACAAATCCCTCTTGCAGGTAAATGTAAATATAGACATGGAGGCACACACACACACACACTACTGGTTCTATTTCTTTATAGAACCCTGCTTTCTAATGGGTAGCACTCATGTTACCTGTTCTTGAGAAGCTCTTTACTCAGCGAGAGAGTGCCCAAACTAATGATTAATTGTAACCTAACAGCGTCAGAATATATACAACTAATGCTTTATGAATGAGTAGCTTGGCTGAAAAGAAGTTGCAAAAGCTTTGTCTTAAAACATTCATAAACCCATAATAGATGGAGGAGTTTGTTTTGTATAAGTGGCTACACATACCAGAGAAAAGACAAATGGCAACACAGTTTGGAACAAAATTACTAATTATTATGTTGGAAAATTCAAAGTGGATGTGAGGCAGATGCTTACTCCAAGAAAACGTGTCACAGTTCTGTAGCCTAAACAAATGGAACACACTGTTTTAGTCACACAGAGAGAGAGGGAGAGAGAGAGAAAGAAAGAGAGAGAGAGAGAGAATACAGAAAAACTCCATATGAAATGGTCTATATAAATACTCAATTGTACTTTGTCTTTAGAGTCATTTGCTATTGCCCCTCATGATTATTTTAAATATCCTAGATTGTCGCATAGGACCATAGGTAATTGAGTACTCATTTTTTCTTTCCATCATAACTTCAATTAGTCTTTTATTTTGAGTACTATTAATAGCTAACTATTTTGTGACTTGAAAAAGAAGTTGCAAAAGAATGAATGAAATGTTTTCCTATCTTCCATGCCCTTAATATCACAGTAAATATTTGGAAATCAGGAGGTAGCCCCTTGAGTAAAGTGCTGGTTGTGCTACCCTAAGGACCTGAGTTCAGATCAATAGCACCTCGTAAAAAGCCCAGCATGACATGTATGCCTATAGTCCCAGCATTAGAGGACAGAGCCAGGTAGATCTAAGAGGCTTTCCTGACCAGTCAGTCTAATAGAAACAATAAGCTCATGTTCAGTGTGAGAATCTGCCTCAAAATATAAATGTGAGGACTGGAAGGATGGCACAGTTAAGAACACAGCGGACCTCAGTTCAGTTTTCAGCACTGCCTATAATTCCAGATCCAGGGAGCTTCAGACTCTTTTCTGGCCTCTGAATGCACCTACATGCATGTGCATATACTCACACAGAGACAGACACACTGATAACTAAGAATAAGATACATCTTTAAAAGTGTACATAAGTTTGAGTAGATTTTGAGGAAGACACCGCAACATCAACCTCTGATTTCCAAACACACAAGGACAACAGATACACTCACTCACATCTAGGCACCCCCCCCACCAAAAAAAAACTGGACAGCTCAATTTTTCCCAACTATTAGGATTCAGTTTATTTCTACTTTGATATGATATATTATCGGAATTGTTCTATAGACCAGAAATTTTTTTTTAGACCAGAAATTTTTATAGTGATGGTATAACTAAACAAATATAGAGAAGAAAGTACTTCAGAATGGAAAGAGTTAAAAATCACTGTTGAATAAAAATAAATACCTGCCATCTAGGTAAAAATGATCTTAATGGCATTTCCATTTTTAAGGTAAATATTAGAGTAAGAGTCATTAGGTAACATGATTTATTCTAAAATAACAGCAGGGATATGTAGATTTCATCATAATTCTATAAGTAATGCCAAAGATTCACCTTCAGGAGCAAGCTAATTAGCTCATTAAAATATCCTATCTCTCTGAAAGCTGTTCTCCTTGAAGACTGTCAGCTGTGTGATTGAATGACAAGCAGACTCTCTTGGTATTTTATGGATATGTGATCCTTGGCATTCCGTAATGAAACTGTTCTTCTCTGTTTGTAAGAGAACATTCAATTTTCATGGAAATGTCAGAAAGATTATATTGTTTTCTTCCATTTATTTGTATTGTTTCGGTCTGGGATGCATTCGAAAACCTTTCGACAGTATGGTTTGCAGTGGCTTCAATGGTCATAATACAACTCGTACAGCTTGGCAGTACTAATTTATTGTTAATGGCCAAAGATAAGGATCTTTTTTTCAAGAAGAAATCATGTGAGAACTATCAATTTCCAGTTAATGTCAGATCATTTCAAGATTGTAGTGCTTTTATTCTACTTTCCTCCAAATGATAAGAAAACATTCTATGATAGGATAATTATGTATGTATGTATGTATGTATGTATGTATGTATGTTTTTTTGTGTGTGTGGATACATATGCACATGTACATATACACATATTATGCAAATACATATATCATGCATGTTGCATGCTGGAAAATTGATAGACATTCAGTACATGTTTAATAATAAAATGAATAAATTCAGTAACTAGTCAATTCACATGTCAGAAATAGTTCTTTGTGCTTATATTTTCCTATGGTTATATTTTCAATAAGCTTTGTCATTGGATAAAATAGTTACTTATAATACAAGCTTACTCTGTTTGCATTTTGCTTAAACTAATGTTGTGCTAGTTAATACCTAATCATGTTAAATCTTAATAAATAGTAGTTTAGACACTCATGTGAATTTTAAGACAGTTTCTTGCAAAAGATGTTAACATGTGGGGGAAAGGGAGAAAAATCAAACAAAAATGTAGGAATGAGTAAAAGCCTATTGAACTTCAGCTAAAATAAATAAAACTCATCTATTATTTATTCATTCATACATATATTCAACTGTAAATGTTTATAAACTAACAAGATGCTAGAATAGAGAAGATACTGATGAATAAATATGACAGCAGGCATTAGCCAAATTTGTAAGTATGAACTGCTGTGGGAATATAAAGAAGGGTCCATAAGCCAATCTTTCTGAGTTCAAGGTGTCTTCCCTCAAAGGCATGCAGAATGTCACAAAAAATGTATTAACCACAGGAATATTCATGAAGGGTCCAGACAGAGATTGTGAATTGCATCCAAGTCCCCTCTTTCATTTAGTAATAAACCATGGCCAGCAAATCAGCTGCAAGAGGGTTCATGTCCACCCACTGAATCAATACTTTGGTCCCAGCTGGAGGGCAGGCTGGTCATGAAGCTAAATTATCAATGATATACAATGAATAAAAGTGATGTATTTACTTACTTAGTTACTTCATTAAGCATATACAGTATAATGATTAAGACCCAGCTTCGACTACAAGGTCAAGTACCAACCCCTAAGGAGTGGAATACGATAAAGACAGAAGGAATTCAGGTATAGTAAATGAATTACTCTAGCACCATTGAGTTGTGCTTGGGGGACTATAGATCTTCCACAGAACCCAGTTGTGTGCTAGATACGCAGGCTTCTGTTGTTCTTGAAAATGTGTGCTGGCCTTCCGACAACCACATGAAACAGAGAGAAAAAAAAAAGTACTAAACAAGCAAACAAAGACACTTTCATTTTGATGGAGGAAACAACATATTTGTATTTCTTAGTTTCTTAACCTAAATTTAAAATAAAGAGGCTGAGGAAAGAATTTGTGCAAAGGGCCAAGAATGAAATATAGGACACAAACATTGAAGGATTTGCTGTCAGGATGGCTGACATTTTTATCTGCTTTTGGAAGGCTTTTCTGTCCTTTAGAATAATCCGACTCTCTCCCTCAGATTCTTCTCTTTCTTAGCGTACCCAATCTAGTGATCTTTTCCTCCAACAAATTCTTGAAGTACAGAATTTGTTTACACTCACCAATGCCTGCAAAATCTGAACCTGGACCCCAAGCCTTCAACTTTCTGTCAAATAGTTAATATCTTAGAATTTCTGAATATTAGAAATTATCCATTTTAAACATTGATCTGCAAGAGTTCCATACAAATCCCTGAGGACAGTGAAGTGTTTACACACTTAAAAAAGAGTCAAAATATTTTTAAAAGCAAAATATATGCTACATTTATCATTATTTTTTGCTTAACATGTGCTTTGATACTCTATAATCCACAGAGCCATAAAATTGAGCTCTTCATCTGCCTTCCTTGCCTGTCCCTGATACTTCCAGTTCATTGGTATTTGGACTGTACTGCACATGGTGATTCAACCTATTTTCAGTCTGCTGTTTTCATGGCCCGCTCATGTTCAAGATACTTTCCCCCTATAATTATGCCCCTGTCAGCATCATTCACAACAGGCCCATCACTCACAATTGTATTAGCCTGCAGAAATTTCATATTGATATATTCAATCATTTTACTTTTCTGAAGTCAACTAAGTGCTTGTGAAACTTATGAAAAAACCTGCAAGCCTATGTTTGACTTCACCATTGGCCCACAAACTGGAGGTTAAGAAAGCATTCCACAGCACTGGATCATTCTTTCTTGACTTTTGGATTAACTCTTTCCAGGCTCTCAAGTCTCACTTCATTTAGAAATGGATCACATACATTTTTAATTGGATGGACTCTATCATTTTTAAGTTTCAATCATGTTTTAATAATTTCATTTCCTCTCATATTGAATTTGTTATCTTTGCCTACCTTTTTTCCTATCTAATAAGAATGTTTTATTATCACAAATGTTAGAAAACATCAAATTAATCTTTATCATTTTCCTTGTCTTTGTTCGACTCTCCCTCCTTCTCCCTCAGGCTCTTCACCATTTTCTGTCTGAGAACTCATATTTCCCAGTTCTGCTAAACTTTCCTAACGTTAACTTTCAATTGTTTCAGGATTCTGCACATCGGTATAGGAGCATTCAGTGTGGATGTGAAACATTAGATAAGTTGAACACATATATGCTACTGCAGAATGACGGTTGCGTTTCAAAAACAGATATGGGAAAAACAAAACAAATAGAACTTGGTTTATGCAAATAGCATGACTTCAACATTAACTCGGAATACAGCTTATTATCTTGATTTCAGAACTGTCACTCACAAAAAGTTAAGTAAATATTTAAACTTACAAATGATTCCTTGTCCTGCTTTTTAGTTATAGTAAATGCTGCATAGATTTGTGTTTCTAAATACTTGAAATGGTCAATAGATGCATATCAGGAGCGAGCAATAGACCCTTACCTGCGATGATATTTCATTGTGGAGAAATCTATTTTTATCCATGTTGTCTGAGAGTAAGAATTTGGCAGAAATGCATATACATGTGGAATTTCTGGTTTTTCTTATTTTACCTAACTGTGCCTGTCCTCTAGACTAGTGTCTGTTTCTGACTTTGATAGAACACAGCTGACCAACAAGTATGGAATTAAAAGACACTTCCTTTCAGTTTTAGAGACATAGAACAAGATATGTGGAGATCTACCTAGGGTCAAAGCAATGTTTATTTTTAAAATAAGTCTGTGTAGTGACCACACATATTCTGTCATCATTGTGCATTGTGTCCTGAGTGTCAGAGGTGGGCACAGGTACTTGTATGCATATGTGCATGTGTGTTTATGATATGAAATATTTTCTAAAATGTTAGGATTTAGGACAGAGGGCTCACATTGACAAAGGCAGAGGAAAGACTGCTTAAATCAGAAGACTTCTAAAGCAACCTAAACGAGGCCACTTGTCGCTACTGTTTTCTCTCTTTTTATCAGTGTCTTTCCACTGCAAGCCAACATAACACATTGCATTCATGGTTTCCACGCGGTTCATTTGTTACAGCACGTTTCTCTTTGCTAAGTTGTCTTGTGTTAACATCTCCAAGCGTTCTGTGTAGCAACCTTCTGCCATTCCTTCTTCATCTTAAAGACATTAAAGAAACATCTATGCCTTATCAGAAATGCATGCTTTTACTCTTTCGTTTCCATGTTCCAGGATATACAATAGTGTCTTATACATGGAAGTCATCAATGTATAATTTGTAGTAAGTTAAAAAAAAGAAAGGAAGATTTCCGTGCTGATGGGATTGATGGAGGAGGGTCATCTGTCTATGTGTTACTTTCATTGGTTAATAAAGAAATTGCCTTGGCCCTTTGATAGGACAGAAAATTAGATAGAAAGAGTAAACAGAACAGGATGCTGGGTAGAAGGCAGTGAGGCAGAAGCTATAGCTCTCCTCTCCAAGATGGACGCAGGTTAAGATCCTTCCAGGTAAGCCACCACATCGTGGTGATATACTCATTAATAGAAATGGGTTAAGCAAGATATAAGAGTTAGCCAAGGAGAGGCTAGATATAATGGGCCAGGCAGTGTTTAAAAGAATACAGTTTCCATGTAATTATTTCGGGTGTAAAGCTAGCCGGGTGGCAGGATGCAGCCCGCCGCTCCAATCACTACAGAGGAGCTGGGCAGGATGAAAAGCAGGCCTGCTCGCCTCCTCACTACAATGGGATTACTTGAGAACATGAGTTTTCAGTGTGAAATCAGTGTTCAGTTTAGCAAGACTACAATAATAGTATTCATAAGGAGAATGTGTTGTATGTTAAGGCATCTAGCAATGATTTCATAGAAACTATGGATGGACCTACCATTATAACACTCTTGGCTAAGTCTAAATTGTATAACATCCTCAAGTTTCTAAATACTTTCACGTACGTAAACTTACTTGTAGAAGAGCTCTGTTTTTCTAGCTGGGTGAAGGTTAGCGAAGCATAAGAACAAAACTAGGAACAGAAGGAAATAGTTTCATCCTCCAGTGATTCATGTATGTATATGGCATGATTATAAAAGTATTTTGTTTTGATTTTTTTTGTGTGTGACTGTGGCTGATATTTTTTAAAATTCTTTTATTGATTTTTATTGAGTTCTACATTTTTCTCTTGATTTTTATTTTTATCACTCATCCTAGAACTTGAAGTTTATTAATTTCTGACAATGGAAAATGTCTAGAATGGCCAACTCAACAGTATACTCAGGTAAACATTTGAGTAAGAACCAAATATCTTAGTGAAGATGAAAAACAATATATCTAGAGTCAAACTTATAAAAGCTACCCTGGATGGAAAAAAATTAAAGATGAGTATTTGAGCTAGTGCTCAAGATGAAATCAATTACATGGCTCCTCCAAGACTTGTTATTTTGTATTTGGAGAGGCCTTTAATTTTAAGTTCTTGCCAGTTTCACAATTGAACACTCAAACATATTAAATGTAAATTAAAAATTTCCATACATATCTATAGCTAAGATTTTTATTTTTTAGAAGTATATGACCAATATTTTTAAACTGGTTAAGAGATTGATTCAAAAAGAATCATGGCATGGATTGTGGAAGACATTTAATTGCCAGAGGGAAAAGCTAGTAGGCAAAAAGAATGAGAATATCATTAGTCATCTTGAAAAGCATCATATGCTATTCCAAGAAACACATTAATCTGGCAAGACATCATAAATAAGCCGTATCTGTCCATTTTGCTGAACAAAATATGTATCTAAACTAACCTTCCCCTTGCTTTCTCACCCATCTCAGTAAATTTCTCATGACATTCTTGTTGAAAATCTGGATAAACCTCCCCTCAAAAATAAACAATTTATTGCTAGAGTACTGAGAGTACTGTCTAAGGTCTTCCAGCCCTGAGAAGGTTCCTTAGTGCCCTTCCTACCAGTACATCAAACTTTACAATAGGAAGTATTTAAAACTATGTGGTCAATTCCTGTCAAGTAACAGCGCAATTCTAAACTGACAGATTCCTTCCTTTAGGGAGGATCCTGAAGACTCAGGAAAAAAATAAAATTTACAAGTTTCAGAAAGCTTATAGAATTTACAAGATTCACAAGGCAATCCCTAAAGTCACATAAGCAGAACCAATTGCTAGGGAGAGTTAACTGTCTGAGAGTCTTCTAATTAACTCTGTAACTGGTTGTGTTTCTTCATGTTTAATTCTGTTGTTAAAGAATCTCGAGTCTGATTTCATCATTGCCTTCTGATGCTTATGACATTGTTGGTTACATGGAAAGATGGTAACTAGAAATCTTAAAAAAAACTTTGCCTCTGTCCACTTATTCGAGTTTTTGAAAATCCTATTGCTAAAACTTATATTGCTAGTATATTTATTATCGTTATATTATCAAGATCATTATTTTATTTTTTAAATATCTGGTAGAAATAGCTTTCTAGATTCAATACATGGCAATGTTCAGTTACATTTTCTTGACATATGTAGCAGTACTTGTTCTCTGCACTTCTGTTTATCCTTATCAACCACAGTCTCAAAGACAGTCGAGAAATTATCATTATGAGATTTCAGAAGAAGAGAAACCTTAACTTTATTTTGTGATGAGCTTTTTAATTATCATCCTATTTTATTACTAGTTATTGTTGAGAGTCTCTTATTGTGTTTAACTTTTAAATTAATTTTATCGGGATAAGTATACCTTCATAAGGAAAATACAGTATATTTAGGGATCATTTGCATTTACGTTTTTAAGTCTCTATGTAGGGATCTTGGAACATGCATAATGTGGTATTCATAAATGACTAAATGGGAAAAGAAATTGTGCTGCGATGTATAAGATAAAAGAGTCTTAGCTAATTTTAAAATGCACACCCACCCACACCCACATATCCACGCCCAGAGAAGAGAGAGAGAGAGAGAGAGAGAGAGAGAATGGGAACTACATCTGAAGAGTTCTTTTAAAAGTTAATGAATTATTCAGATAGCAACTTTATTTCTGTAGAGTACTGATTATTTCCTACGAAGTCTCCAGGAAAGGGTTTTAGCTTTCACTCATTAACAAAATAGGCTAATATGAGCAGTATATGCAAGGACTAAAAAGAATTCACTCTTTTCTGTCTGTGAGGAATCCAGATACTTTTGCAATTAGTATTAACTCATGCACTTTGACTAAAATTAGTACTTTGCAACCTTTTCCTGTAAAGAATAAGCGGCTGATTGTCATATCTAAAAACTCCCCTTCTGTTCAACCATTGTATAGGTTTGCCAAACCTTCCGCCTCATGGCTACTTAAATACTCTGGGTTTGAGTTCAATTCCAATGTTTCAAAATAAGAACAACCACGTACGTACACTATACAGAAATATGTACTTCTCCATAGTGTAGTAATCAGTGGCATTGTCCTCCAGGGTCTCTTAGGCATTCTCACTTCTCAGACATTAAAGATGCAGAAACTAGGGCTCATCAAAGTGAAGGAATTGTCCCAGATTTTTAAGTAACTGTCTGTCCTTCTCAACCACATTTTATAAACTATTTGTCATTTTTGTAACTATTAATTTAAATCAGGCACTGTTAATTATATTTTTCATCATTTTATTTGCTAAACGTTCAAATATCTTCCATATATGCTACAGCAAAAATGAGCAAGGAGAATATACTATATAACGGTTTTTACTTGAATGATCTCCTGCGTACAATGCTGAGCTAAATGTTGTAAAAGTCATTTTTGGAACTGGCTCCATCTGGTTAAATAAGCGCATTGGATCTTGGGAGAGGCATTTGTTTGGAAGTGGTTCAGTGTAGGAAGCTAGGGAGGTGAGCAGGGAGGTAGAAGAAAATTGCATTCTTTGTTTTGCTTCTCTCCCCAACTGTTTCGCTCTTTAGAGGTTCCTCGGCTAATCGGCACCAGTTCACAGCCAATACTGTCTACAGAAAAATCTTCCTCCTTAGAAACAAGCATCAGTTCCCCAAATGCTTCTCACTGTCTCTTACCTTCTGCTGTGGTGGGAGCGAACCAGCTCCACTAAGAACTGTAGTCATTGGCCCCTTTCCTTTGTGAAACAGATGGGGTGGCTAGAAAGTCTTCACAATGGCTGGAGCTTGTTTCAAATTAAAGTCACAGCCTTCCCTATTTGCTGCGCTGTAGTTAACCATGGCTTCTTTGTCATGTTGCAGGCTTGAAACTGATCAGCAGTGGCAATCCATTTGCACTCACCAAATGTTAAAGTGTTTTGCTTGTGAGATCTCATGCCTTAAGGAAAATGGATCGAACAATGGAAGATTGACACTTCCTCATTATACTCACGGGCTCAGCTTTTCAACTTACTTGGCATTGTTAGTTAACTGTGCTTATCCTTTTAAAACAATTTGAAAGCAACTCTCTTTTCAAGTAAAATCTTCCTAAAATCGCGCATTATTCCCAGGATCCATAAATGAAATGCAAATGTATAGTTGAATTGGGTTTAACTCCGAGGAGAAAATAGCTTACTTTGAATATCTTCATTCTTTGGGGGTTGTACAAATGCACAATCTGTTTCTTTCTATTCCTTATTTCCCAGATTGGTATACATGTTTAGTTATTTAATTTGCTCCGTCTTATGTTTTCACAGTTTATCTAAATATAATTGACATACAGCAAGCTAAACATTTAAAAGGAATGTTTTGCTCGTTTTCAACACCTATGTATATCCCTGCAAATCATTAATCACGAAAAGAACATCATCTATATACATGAACAACGTTCTCATACCCTCCACATTTCCTTTCCCCAATTAGCTCTGATGTCCAGAGAACCACAGACTCTTGTTTTTCCATTTGTTAAAAAGTTACAGTATGAATACCGTTTAGTCTGACTTCTTCTACATAATTATTTCAAGACTCAATCATATTGTATTTGTGGCATTTATTGCTTGCAATTCACTGGAAGACTCAATTGCATAAATGTACTATAGTCTATCGATTAATCAAAAGTGAACAATTGGGTTATTTCTCATTTTAGAATTTATCCAATAAAGCTAAACAATCTCTTGTGTTCCTCTGATGTAAACTTATGCCTCCTTTGTTACTTTTCAGCAAGTATATGATGTGGATGCTTTGATCATACAGTGGGTTCATGTGTAATGGTTTAAGGCAAATGAGCAGTTTTGTAAATTACTGTGCTCTTTTATTTTCTAAAAGTTCTTGTTTTGAAGTTACTCTATGTTGTCTTAGTTTCTTTTCTGTGACTATGATAGATAAAGTACCCTGGCAAAAGCAATCTACAGGAGAAAGGGCTTATGTAGTTCATAGTTTCAGGTTACAATCCATTGCAGCAGAGAACTCACAGAAGCAGGAGCTTTGGAAAGCTGATCACATTATTTCTGGAGTCGGAAGAAAATTGCAGCGATGACATGCATGTCTTGTTAGTACCCAGTTTGCTTTATATAATCTCGGATCTCCTGCCCAAGGGAATGGTATTATGTAAACTTAAGATGGGTTTTTGAAAGATAGCAGAAGAATATATGAGCCACTTTATGTTGAAACAACATGGAGTGGATTTGGGTATCCAGTACGAGGTAATTAAGTTATCTGGGGCACCACAAGGCAGCTAATAACGGCTGACACTGCATTTTCAGGGCACTCCAAAGAGAACAGTGATGCAGCTTATATTTGGCAGAGGACTCATGTGATTCTATTTAAATACAGCCTTCACCAGACTGCCTAGATGGTCCTCCTGTATGTCTATGTAGTTATTTTGTGTGGCCTGTGTGCCATTCTTGATGTGTACCTGTTTCTGCCAGAGTCAAGCTATGTTAGATGCTGTATTTGGAACTTGTAGAAACACCCATTCTCCTGATAGGAATAACTGTCATTTTCTTAGCCTTCATGTTGTAAAACAGAGATTGTTGAAGTACTTAAAATATAGCCTGTAATCCAATCAAGTAAACCCTTTATATTTTTCATTCTTTCATTTCTATCCATTTAATAAATCTTGATTACTTTCTTACATGTTTACAATTCCTAATCATTTTAATTTGTATACATATTACTCAATAAGCATTGCATGTTAATATTGAAGGCATTTATTTTCAAATGCTTAACTCTATGCAAATACTTTTTAAAATCTAAGAGCATTCTCATTTCATTGTCTTTGAAAACCATGTCTTGACTGTGAGTCCCTAAAGAAAGAGATTTATATGGTACTACCTACCACATTAGTTGCCAGATTCTTAATTTGAATCAAAGTAGTGTTCAAAGGTCTCCAAATCAAAGAGGAAATGAAACAATTAATGGTGACCTTTCTCTTGCCACCCCAAAGGTTTTTAACCAACTGTCCTTAACTATATGAAACAGAGTCGTAGTTTATCCAAAAGTTTTTGTTATGGATTAATTGATGATTTCCTTACTCCTTTTCACTTACAGCATTTGGAAAAATTACCCAAATTTTTAATCAGTATTTAATACTATATGTTTTTACTTGAAAAATACTGCAGCATTCTCCAGCTCTTTATCTTAACTATACAAAAAGAAGTGATCAGAGTACACAAGTGAATTGGTAATATGAGGCAGTATATTGAAAATCTTGAGTACGCTTTTCGATATTCAAACTTGGATTTCAGTCACGTAATCTCTACATTTTTCACTCATAAGACAAAGAAGTGGGAACCTTTTGTTTACATCTCTTGTGGTTGGCGAACCTCTTTGACTCAAGTGAGCAAAGCCCCTGACTCCATTCTTTAGCCAGCAATGCAATGTTGTCTAACTGTGGTAGAACTTACTAACTGCTTCATAAATTCAGTGGAAATCTATTACTTAAAGTAGCAAAGACTTCTTGACAAATACAAGCAACCATTCCATTGCATCCTGAAATTGAAAGAAACAAACCATGTCAACTATTGGTAAAATGTTCTTAGGTTTTGGTTTTTGGTTTTTGGATTTTTTTTTTGTTTGTTTGTTTGTTTAAATTTGGCACCAGGAAACTTTTGTTCCTAGTGAGAATTTATATAGTTTACATAAGTTTTGATACTTAAGGATATGAGACTATTCTTAGTCAAATGTGAGAAATTTTTATGTATTCAACTTTTGATCACTAATATAGTATTCTGTGCATCATTTTTAGAGATTATAGAGATTTGAGGAAACTGAGTATGACTAGCTGGCAACTACACAGTGGTTTTAAGAATAAGCAAGTTCTGGCCAAAATGACTGAGAAATTATCATAGATAGCCAACGCCATGAAAACATCATTCTCCTCCCACCACACACTTTCTGTCAAAGAAGTCAACCTCAGAATCACTCCTTACCAGGCCTTTGACCAGAAGACAGATTTTTATAGAGTATTCTTGGAACAGCAGAGTGCATTTTACAAAATATTTTTCCAGAATCATGGAAGAAAAGGCAAAATTGTATTCATAAAATACTTGTATAATATTAGCAGGTGTATGGAACCGCTGTACTTAAAATACTTGATAACTGTAAAAAATTCACTCTTAACTCATTGAAGACAAATTTGTATATAGACATAAAGTGATACTATGTATTAATGTAATCTTGATTAACTCCACTTTCTCTTGCAGTTCAACCACTCTCCTCAGGGTTGTTCACAACTGAAAAAAAAAATTTCCTGGTACTGGAACCAAAATCTTAAGTGGCTTCTCCCCTCATTTGCAATAAACACATACATTCTTTCAAGTGATAATCGGACCTTACATAAAGTGCACTGAAGCAATTCTATAACCACTACTGAGAGATGACTGTTTAAATTCATATCAAACGTTTCAAAATTGAGAGTTACTAAGTATTTAAATTTTCTTAAGACTTTGTTACTGAGAGACCTAAAATGTATTTGAGGTAAAGCATTTATATTCTACATAACAGCCTCTAACAAGCTGGAGAACCAAGCTCAGAAAAATAAAGTATTTGAATTGTGGCATCTT
This sequence comes from Chionomys nivalis, assembly GCF_950005125.1. Lineage (NCBI taxonomy): Eukaryota > Metazoa > Chordata > Mammalia > Rodentia > Cricetidae > Chionomys > Chionomys nivalis. The sequence goes on along the minus strand of NC_080098.1, from coordinate 23,958,816 downwards.
TTCTTGCTTATATATATATGAATGTAAGTGTTGTTATGTTTATGTACATATATGCATATGTGTATATACATATCTATAGATATATACACATTTCCAAATGAAGTTATCTTTTACCCCATTTGATTATTTTTGCATTCTACTATTCACTTTTCAGTTATAATCAGGTGGAACATTGTGTTTGTGCAATGTAGTGTAATAATGATGAGAAATGGGTAGAGAGTCTAGAACAGTGGATAGAACACTTACTTAAGGAAAGTTGTAAAGTCCAGGCTTTATCCTCAGTGTTGAAAAACAAAAGGTCATATTGAATTGTGGTACTATAGAACACATGCACACATACACATACCATCCACACAATCACACACACACACACACACCATGAACACAAACACACACATAATCCACACCACAGAAAAAGAAGAGAATGTTTGATGCAGTTCTGCATATCAATAACTATATTCACATGCACATACTGCATGTTTGTTTCCAATTTATTATCATTATTTTCTGAAGACATATGGGTCTTTCCAAGACATATTTAATAAATATAAAGAAATCTTTGTTTGGCATGATACCTAATTTACAGTGGTTGAAGTCTCATTTTGTGACCTTATAAAGGCTTGAACGCATGCTTCAAGTGGTGAAGGTTGGCTTTTTTCTTGGATCTGCCTTCTGAGTGAGACTCTCTGATGCTCTACACCGGCAGCCCTTGCAAAAGAAGCACTTATATGCAGAAATAATACTTCATAGTGTCTCATGTTGCTAAGTTATAACGTTTTCTCAATAAGGTAAATCAAACACACGCTTCCTCCTAAGTTCAATGAGTGATGGGTTAATTGGTATGCAACCCCACTGCAAGTTGGCGAGCCTCTGAGATTCCAAACGAAACATCAGCTTGCCTTTGACGACAGAGGGAGCAAAGAATCAGATTTCCTTTCTGTGATATATTTTGCTTGAATGTGAGACTGAATTAGGTGTTTTGATAGGAGAAGAAGAATGCAGCCTTCCTCTTCTGAAAGTCAGTCATCTTCGTTAAAGTTTAGCTTCAGAGTTTTTAGGAGATTCAATTGTTTGTGTATTACTTGATGAAAAAAATAACTTACGCAAATTGAATTAACATTGGCATTGAAACCTTTTCTTCTGTTTAAGATTTCATTTTAATTCGGATACTCTATAATATTGAGCATGTTACTCTGAATGTAAATGACCTTGTGGGGAAAAACCAGTATCATACTTTATTACAAGGGTTCAATATGATGGCTATCATTTGGGTAGAGAAATCAAATCAGCGTGTGTTAGAAAACCTCCAAAATCACTCTGCTCAGTCATTCTTTGCTTTCTCAAATTTCTGCCCCTCAGGCTAAGTGTCAGTCACACTTCTAGCTTGCAGAGTTCTGAATAATTCATAGGTCTTCCATTGAGCCTTTCACCAAGGATTGATAGTAATGCCACTAATGAAATGTCCTGGCCAGCTGTGGCTGAACTACTCCACATTGACTCTGTTTATCTAGTCCATGCTCCCAATAAACCCGCAAACATGCTAAAACGCCAATGGTTGTGCATAGGTACCTACACTGTAGTTCTAAGCCAGGATGGCTAATATACTATCAAGGAGACTAGATAATTTAATAGGCATCGATGGAAAATAGTCTTTAAATATAAATTGACTGTCTTTTTTTTCCTAATTGGATCAAATTCTTACTGTTTTGCATGTGCTGTAGGATGCCGGCTACTAATTATTCTAAATTCCGGCTTATTATGTATGAGGCATAGAAGTCTGATTTATTATCTGTTTTCTATGTTTTTATGAGGCTCGTTAGCAGAACTCTATTATATCTGACTGACTCCCTGATGTCAAGAAGCCATTCTTGATGAAATATTTAATATAAAAATGAGCCAGCAAATCATTGAAATGGTTCTGCTAAACAAGAAAAGCAGAGTGGGATATAAAATATTGTTTACAGCACAATTAACAATATTATTGCAATTTCCAAACAACTCTGTAAGCACCATATCGAGGCGCTGCCTGTGCGGAAAGTGGCACCCTCCCCCCCAGCTTGTCATTGTCTTCTGGGCCAACAAGGCCTTGCTGCTGCTTCCTCTCCAGTGTTAGTCAGTTGTTTTGTTGGATTAATGTTTGCACATGGCCAGTTTGAAATGAAACAATAATACTAATGATGATCCTGTGTGAGTCCTGTCTAATGTCTCCTGAGGGAAAAGAATGGATATTTGTCAGTCCCAGTAAACACTGTTTTGTTTGTTTGTTTACTTCTTCAATCATGGCCAAGTAACTGAGCATTCTTGCAATATAAAGCTCAAAGAGTACGCATTTCACTTTTTACTTTTACATTTTTTTCTAGTTTTAAAATACATTTTTAACTTCTTTATTGACTCTTTGGAAATTATGCATCATAACTCTGCTCAACTCTTGGTCCCCTATATCCTTCCCTCATCCCTGCCCCCACAAAAGAAAACAGAACAAAGTCAACAAGCAAACAAAGGCAAAAACAAAAACTCTGCAAACCAAATCAAAACAAAACCAACAACAACAGAAGAATCTCTTTAATTCTCCTTTATTCCTGATTCTCCAACACCTCTTCATTTATCCTGGTGGCATTGGAAGCTTCGGTATGCCATGTTCTATACCCTTTCGTCCCATAGCTTTCCTGGCAAATGCTTATTGTTCTGAGTCATTGGTCTGGTTCAAGGGCTCTGGTTTCTGGTACAGTGTCCTTACTGAATACTCTCCAGAATTCCTCTGGTATATCCTGTGACAGCCCGGAGTCTCAGAGATCTTGCAGATTTTGGTCCATAGGGATAATGCCTCATGAGCTCCAGTAGGCCCTAGATGGGGTAGGTGTTAGGGTGGGTCAACCCGAAGCCTGGCTGTCGGCCTAGGTAGTGGCCACTCTGGTCAGTCAGAGCCACTTTAGCCACCTGCCTCAGACGAGGAGGTAGAGTCAGCTCCCCTACATGCATGCGTCAGGGTCGGTTCACCCTTGACTGTGGTGAGAGGTGGGGGCCATTTCTCCCTCCTAAGTGCAAGGGCCAGCTGGCTCTCTTACTGTAATGTCCAGCAAGAGGTAAGGCCAGCTTTCCCAGGGCCAGAGATGGGAGGGTATGGCTCAGTAAACCTCTCTAACTTCATCTTGCATTGTTCCTAAGGCCTCCTGAGGTGACACAGGCCACAGATATCAACACAGACTTCAACTGCTAGTGAACCATGAACCAAGACATGACCCTCAGCAGAAGCTTGGACCAGGACGAGATCCTAGCTCTGGGTGGAAGAAATGATTACTCAGGTTGTAATGATTCTGTCGGTTCTATGGCTGTGGGAAACCACAAGACCTCAGGTTGCGACCCAACCCTGGGCTTCTATGTGACCTTTGGAAGCAATGCAGGACCTGAACTTCAGCACATACCCCAGCCTTGGTAGGACCATGAATCCCAACATAGTCCTTAGCAGCAACCAGATGTCACCACTGAGAATGCAGTGTTTTAAGATGGCTGAGGTATTGTAAATTTCCAAGTAACAGTCAGATGGGCTACTTCTGAAGGGTGCTTCCCACAAGCATAACCTGCACCACAGAGATTAGGCTTCCCCACCTCCTCTCAGGAGACAGATGAGTCTATGTCTGCTGGGTGACAGGGGCAGCTGGGACAGGCATCACAAGGTTTCTGGCACCAACAGCAACAGTAACCAACACTGCCAGGGACAACTGTGGAAACATTTTGGCCATGAAGACCTCATTGAAATTCTCCTGGTGCTGCTGAACCCTGCCCTCTGGCAAGCCCAATGAAGACTTTCAAGGTCACCTTCAATGTAGCAATGGGGTGCTCTATAGCTTTTCTTTTAGTGACCCCTGTCGGAGGGCGAATCCCAGTGGTTCATTAGATAAATCCAAAGTTCCAGGCTTAGCAGATATTTTTTTCCTTGTGGATAAAGTCCACCCAAAGCTTATCGAAGTAACTGCTCATTGATCCAGTTCAAGATTGTATTTGTCAGTGTGTAGTGGGAGCTGCGGGCTGCATTCCTGCCACCCCGCTCCCGGCCTGGCTAGCTTATGACCCGAAATAACAACATACAAACTGTATTCTTTTAAACACTGCTTGGCCCATTATATCTAGCCTCTTCTCGGCTAACTCTCTCACCTGGACTAGCCCATTTCTAATAATGTGTGTAGCACCCCAAGGTGCGCTTACTGGGAATATTCTAGCCTACATCCATCCTGGGTCGGAGCTTCATCGCATCTGCCCCAGAGAAGAGAGCTATCGAGTCTGACCTCACTTCCTCTTCCTCCCAGCATTCTGTTCTATTTACTCCACCCACCTATGTTCTAACCTATGAGGGCCAAGCAGTTTCTTTGTTTTTTAACCAATGACCTTCCTCCATCATCAGTGTATTCATTTACAGCCTCTGTCCCCAGATTCCTATCAAGAACTTTCACGTTTATGAAAAAAAACAAAATGACACCTTCTGGATCATACTTGCCAGCATCAAACATTACTCCACATGTACAAGTTATAACGACACTCCTCCTAGAGTTGCTGAGGACTCCAAGTCAGGAAAGAATTAGGATGTTATAGTTTAGGCTGGGGTAATAAACCCTGACAAAACCCCAGATTTGAGGGCTATATCTCATTTGTGCTTATAAACAATAATGGAATAGTTGCAATTTTGTTTGTAAAATCCCCATGCTGTGACAATAGGACCTTCACAATTTTGTGCACATAAAATGGAATATCATAGTCTATTTATTTCGGTCTAATTGACTTAAATCTGTTGTTTACATTGAAACACGAAAACAGGAGCTGGGAAGAAAGCTCAGTAAGTGAAATGCTTGTCTTGTATGTACCGGAAACTGAGTTTGATACCCATGATCTGTGTTGACAAATAAAACATAATAAAAGCCGAATGTGACAGCATATAGTCTTATTACATTATATGGGGAAATAGAGACAGGTGGCTCCCTAGGACTTGTTGACCAAATAGCTTAGCCAACTTGGGAAAGTGAGCAACTAAACCTCAAACAAGATGGGTGAGCCCTGAGCAATAACATCCGAGATTGTTCTCTGTCCTGCACATGCCCGTTCACATGCATGCACCCATATGTACATAATCACCCTACCCCAACACACACCATGTTGGTAAGAGTTGGCAATGCACGATCTTCTTCAAGGAATATCAGTATGGGGATGCTCAGATTGCATCTCACAGTCACCATAATCTTGACTTCACTTTTCATATTTTTTAACTGGTTGCAGCATTTATCCAGCCACTTTGGACTGTACATGGCTTTAAATACTTTATAATATTCACCCTGCATACTTTTTGATCAAGTTGATATTCATCTTGGTTCCTTTATTGACCACTTGTGAGTCCTAAATCTCAGTACTTTTAGAATTATTATATTGTAGGAGGGGAGAAGGGGAAGAGGAGGAGTGCTTGAGGGAATGGGATAGTAGAGATTGGGGGAAGGACAGAGATGAGAGCAAGGAAAGAAATATTAAGAAATATTTTGATTGAGGGAGCCATTATGGGTCTAGCAAGAAACTTGGCACTGGAGAAATTCCCAGGAGTTCACAAGAATGACCCCAGCTAAGACCCTAGGCAATGACAGAGAGGGTTCCCCAACTGTTCTTGCCCTGTAGTCACATGGATGGCTATCTTAAATGTCACCATAGAACCTTCATCCAGTAACTGGTGGAGATTGGAGCAGAGACCTACTTCAAAGCACTGGGCTGAGTTCCCAAAGTCCAGCTGAAAGAGTGAGAATATGAGAATAGAGGTCAAGACCATGATGGGGACAGCCACTGAAACAGTTTACATGAGCTAATGGGAGCCCACCAGCTCGGGTCTGATAGGGAAGGAACCAGCATCGGATCAAGCTAGACCCTCTGAATGTAGGTGACAGTTGAATGGCTGGGGCAGACTGCAGTGCCACTGGGATTTATCCCTGCTGTTTGGACTCGCTTTTTGGGACCCATTCTCTTTGGATGGATACCTTGCTCAGTCTGGATATAATAGGAAGAGCCTTGCTCTTTCCTTGGAGCAATGTGCCTTGCCTTCGCTGGAGAGTGGATGGGGGTTGAGGTGGGGAGAGGACGTGAGGGGTATGGGAGGTGTGAGGAAGGGGGAATTGGGATTGGTATATAAAATGAAAAGATAGTTTGTTTTCTTTTTAAAAAATAAAATAAAAAAGTAGAAAAAATAATTATTATATCTCATTAATAGCCACTTGCCATGGTTACTAACAAGTCACACAAGGAGTCAGACTTGTGTAAAAGCCTGGTAGTCATTGTGTTCAGAGGCAGCTTGGGTGAGACCCAATTTCTGCCCTTCACACTGTGGCAGAAAAATCAGCAACGGAGGCTGCTCTCATTCTTTTTTTTCCCCATATTTTATTTTTTTTATTAATTAATTAATTAATTAATTTAATTATTAAAGATTTCTGCCTCTTACCCGCCACCACCTCCCATTCCCCCCCTCCCCCAATCAAGTCTTCCTCCCTCCTCAGCCCAAAGAGCAAGCTTGGACCTCCCACAGGGCAGGGAAAGCTGCTCTCATTCTTCACAGACAATATGTGTTAATGAAGGAAGAGGCGTGGGGAGAGGATGTCACCTGCAGGCCTCTTTCACATTGTTTGTAAGAATCTATGATTGTATTGTGCTGGGCATCAGGACCACAGATAAGCAGGGATGATGCTGTCTCCAAGAATGCAAAAGAATGGAGGAATTCACCTTCTAAAATGTCTACATAAAAACTAGCTTTATGTCTTATAACATTTTAATACATTGTATCTTTTTGTTTTTATTAGTATATTCATGCAAGACAGTCTTGGATCATGGTTGACTTTGCTCATACTGTCAGTCATGTTGCCATATGAATAAAACTAGAGGAGAGTGGAACACGGTGGATGTCCCAAGAAACGACTATTATTTTCACCCCCCATAGCAGATCAGGGGATATTTGAGGGGAGAAGTTTCTTAATGTTAAAAATTCTAGTGAAACAAGAAAAATAAATTTTCATAAATATTATGGCTTTTAGCCTAAAATAAATAATTCTAGTTCAATTTCAGTGAGTCAGAGCAGCAGAATGACTTTATAAAATTTACAAATATAGATTTAAAAGTTTCTTTAAAAAAAAAGATTTAATTGGGTTAAGCACCGGACTGAGCTCCCAAGGTCCTAATGAGGAGCAGAAGGAGGGAGAACATGTACAACGAAGTCAGGACCACGAGGGGTGCACCCACCCACTGAGACAGTGGGGCCGATCTATTGGGAGCTCACCAAGGCCATTTGGACTGTGACTGAAAAAGCATGGGATAAAACCGGACTCTCTGAACATGGCAGACAATGAGAGCTGACAAGAGGCCAAGGACAATGGCACGGGGTGTTGATCCTACTTCAGGTTCTGGCTTTATGGGAGCCTAGACAGTTTGGATGTTCAACTTCCTAGATCTGGATGGAGGGGGGAGGACCTTGGACTTTCCACAGGGCAGGGAACCCTGACTGCTCCTGGGACTGGAGAGGGAGGAGAAGAGGAGTGGGGGGAGGGGGAGAGGGGCGGGAGGAGGGGGAGGGAAATGGGAGGCGGGGAGGAGGTGGAAAATTTTTTTTTCAATAAAAAAAAAAAGATTTATTCTGTATACAGTATCCTCAGTACTCTGTCTGCATGTATACCTGCAGGCCAGAAGAGGGCACCAGATTTCACTACAGACGGTTGTGAGCCACCATGTGGTTGCTGGAAATTGAACTCAGGACCTTTGGAAGAGAAGGCAGTGCTCTTAACCTCTGAGCCATCTCCCCAGCCCCCTCTTAAAAGTTTCTTAATTATTTTTTGGTTATGAGTAGAATTCTCAAAGAACATTCATCACTTTGTTAGCTTTGTTACATTGTGGCAAAAAAAACATGAGACAAACTGAGAGCATTTTCTAAAGTTCCCTTCCAGATTCACTTGACTGCACTGTTCTAGAACTCGCAGTGAATCAAAAGATCACTATGACAGACAACATGAGATGGGTAAGGATTTGTGAAATATAGAAAATGAACTAGGGGAAAAGCACGGGGACAAGTTAAATTCCCTTGAAGGACCCATCAGTTCATTCATTTAGGTACCACCTCCTAAAATGAGTTTCTTAATTCATAAATAGATTTATCCATTAATGACATTAGTACATTTATGAGCCAATAAATTTCTAGCAGCCCTGCCTATGAGCACCAGTGCATTTGGAACCAAGCCCTTAGCATACAAACTTTTGAGATCCATTCAGAATCAGAATATAGCTCTCACTAGCCACTGGCACACAGGTAGCGGGAACACATAAATCTCCTTTGAACCATCTTAAACTCAGAAATGGAAAAACTCTTTGGAATTATATCTCTGTTATATATAGTTCACCTATCTTTATGAGACAGTCATTTCATTTTCAAAATGGAAATTTTGGTGTAAAAAATGATAGTGTCCTTCATACTATTCCCATTTATGAGAGAGAATACCTGGAAGTGGGGTGAGATAGAGGGTATAATCTAGTCAGATCTAAGAAATAAAATGAAATTCATGTTGACCATTCAAGCTGAGATAGGATTTAGGTAAAATATCACCAAGAGGAAGAGATTTTCAGAACTACTTTCAAATGATATGAGTGCCCCTCCTTTTTTAATAGATGGATTATGAGATGGTGCCGAGCTGAATTTTCTTCAAATGTCAGCAGAAACATCAGATGTGAACTTCTGATTTTTGAGGTCCTATAAGGGAAAATATCAGATTGTACTTAATTAAGCTCTTATGGTAGCACACATCTAAGTCATATCTTTTCTCACATTTAATTTTATTTCATGAAATCATATGTGTCAAATTATTCCCCAGATCATAACACATTTAATATTTTCAATAATGGACAATTTAAGTAATAAGTGACAGTGGACATGCTGATTGTAACACATACTGAGACTTTAAGAGATCACGTTTCTTTTTCCTTCTGTGTGATGCTAAATGCAGTGCACTAGATTAGAGATAGGAAAGATTTGTCCTAAACATTTGAAATGAAAGAAAGATAAGTAGTCAAAAATATAAAGGCTAGGGCTCTGTTCAGTTCTTTCTTACTTTTCTGTCCTAACAATCCAATTATCTCTTGTTGATATGCCAACCAGAGACAAACACATAGGCATTCTTAAAAACAAAAAGAAAATTTTAATTTCTGGGGATACTACATGGGGACCTTGCATAAATCATGCAGCCTGAGAATTACAGTTCTTTATATTTTATGCACAAAATCACATCCTGGCTCATAACTTCAGTTAGCAAGAAGAGTTTACCCAGAACCCAAAGGCAGAGTTATAGAAGAAAAAATAAATAAATAAAAATAAAATAAAAAAATTAAAAAAGAAGAAAAAAACAAAAAAAAAATCCCAAGATTAGTAAATTGAGAAACTTTCTTGGATCTTGGATCCTGGAATTATGGAGTGTGTCTTTGATGCCATTGTTCCTACTTTGTCATTGTTAGGGCCCATGTACTGGGCTTCATGTGCCTCTATACGGTGTTAGGTGTGCTAAGGCATGGGGACCTGTTACACTCTGGATATTTTTCTGATTGTAGTGAGTTGTTTTAACCAGAGTCATGAGAAATAACTACTTACACAATAAAAACAATGAGGGTGTTTTTTATTGTTAGAAATTTGGTTGCAATACTTCTCAGAAGCTGCATGTTTATTTGATGTGTCAGAGGAACTCTGTGTCCTATGTGGATTTCCTCCTTAACATTCATTTCCATCTCTTCCCTTCTACAAAATGTGTTTCTTTTAGTCATATACTTCATTGATGATTCTGACATAGTGACCACATTCTCTCTTGAGATAGTTAGTAATGGAATATGTCTTGGTCTGGCAAGAAGTCATTTACTACCCTTGATTGGCTTTGGGGAGGGCACCTTCATCAATTAAAAGACTTAGAGAAGAGGGGAATGTGCAGAACAGAGGAAGAGAAGGGGGGGATGAAAGGGGAGGGGCGAGGAATGCAGGTAAATAAAGGAAAAGGAAGAGAATAGAGGCAAATTCATTTCTTTTTTCTCTTTGTTCTCTCTCTCTCTCTCTCTCTCTCTCTCTCTCTCTCTCTCTCTCTCCCTCTCTCTCTCTCCTTGTCATATATTGATGTATTTGCATCTATGACCTAGAACTTTGACAGAGATTTTCAGTCAAGAGAGGGTTAGTGGCAAAGACTTAGGCTAGTGGCAGAGTACATTTGAAAGTTTCTGGGTTCCACTGTTTCAGCACCACACATAATAAAACATTTGGATGTGATGATGACTGACTAGAAAAATCTATCATCCCATCATCAGCTGGGCTGATTCAACTGGTCTGGTTGGCAAGGTGGGATGTCCTTGCCTTTACTGCTCCTTTTATGTCACAACAGATGCTGTGCACAGGTTAAAAAGTACAGACGACCTTCCCTGATAGAGATTCTTTGGCCAATGGTATAAAAATGCTACTCCTTGCTGCTAGAATTTCCATAGATGTTTTCAAGAGGTGGTTTGAGAAAGACAAGTTAAAACTTTGATCTTGGAGAAGAAAAGAATAAAAGATAATTGTTTTCTCATGGTCTTGTTGAACATTTGAATATTATATACTATGCCTTAAATCTCCTTAGGTATAGAATTAAGTTTCTTTTGGATTAAACAATCTAAATCTAGAAATTTCATTATTTGCAATAAGGACTTCTAATGTGTCTGACCATATTCGAGCAACTTGTAGCAAACCACTATTGCTATGACTGCTTTTGTAAATATGCAGATGTGCACAAGAAAAAATACTCCACATCACATGTCATCAGATCAATGCAAAGTAAAGTCATGAGACATTTCTGTGTGTCCCTTAGAAAGGAAGAATTCTGCAGCTCTAATGGTGTTGAGTTCTTGCAAGCTAGGTGAGTAATAAGAGCTCTCATCTTTGCTGGTTCAGAAAGATAAACATTATTCATCCAAAATTAATGAAAACTGTCTTCTTGTATGTAAGAATTCATGAGAACATAGTGCCTTCTTAAAGGAAAGTCTTTACGTAGCAATCTTCTGTGTTGTGTACATGGTGAACATTTTCGAGATAGAGGCAACAATAAATGCTTACACAAGCAGCTACATATCTGTTTTGTAGAACTGGGAAAGGTCTAAGACATATTGCAATTTGCAAACTCATGAAATTATCTGTATCTGACTAAGGATACCTAGAGAAGAAAAGGCTGATCTTTGAAGGAACATAGAATGTAGTAATTAACTTTACACTTTTTGTTGCTTTAACTTAAACTCATGAGAATGGCTACTCTAATAACCCTGCTCAATTTTAATATTTTAAACCAATTATTTCATTGTCTTCAAAAGAATGTTAAATGTCTTTAATCACACTATATTTGAGACAATCACCTGACTGCACATTCCAGATAACTCAACATGGGCTTGCAATCAGAATACCTAATTTAAAAAGAAACAACAACAAAAGCCTGCTGTCCTCATGGGAATTTGAATATCTAATCTATATTCATGACTCGGCTACAATTCTTGTATCTGTTTGAGCTTGCAGATTTGCTAATGTTGTTTTGCAAAAAGAAAAAAAAAGGAAGAAAAGGAAACTTCCATTTAGTCACTGTCCTTAATGGGTTAAGAGGGGAATTTTAATGTAACTAATTCTTTTACCTATATTAACTTAAATTTTGTTTCAGACTTTTCTCTCCATTCACACTCATTTCTTCGTTCATTCTCCCATCTCTGCCCTTCTTCTTCCCATTCTCCCTCTTTATATCCCTCTCTATTCCGTTCTTCTTTCTTTTTTCCAACTTAAAAAATAGCGGCTCAATTATAACTTTAAATGCCTCACAATGACATTTGGAAATTATTTTTCTGTACTTAATTTGATAACAAGTAAATTTTTTCACACATGTCAAAATATATAAAACACGTACTGTACCATCTGGACAAGGCTTTTGTCCATCTGGAACGCACTATCCTGGAAACTGCAAACTTTTCTAAATCTAGTGCTTTCTCCATTTAAAAGACCCATGCATTTGAATCAAGCTATATTCGTTATACAAAATCCCTGAAAACTTTCAGACAAGGGCCAGTGTAATTTAGCTTCCATGCCTCTGTCAAATCACTTTCACACATCAGGTAGATTGTAATAATCTTCCTGCAGGTTATTTAGCTTGAAAGGTTCTATTCCCACCCCAAGCCCTATTGATTCCCTGTCTTGATTTTGTGCAAGGCAGATTGTGTAGATTGCCACTGTGTCAGTCAAACCTGATGGGATTTTTTTCCTCTGAATGTAACTGGACCTTCGCTAATAGATTTGTTAGGTGATTCATAGCTTAAACAAAGCCGTCATGAGAGCCTTTGTTGCCGCAGAACACATAGGCATTACGTCTCTACTGTGTCTGTTGAGATCTTGTTTTATATTGTTGCAAACTTGCATGGATTATCATTAATGACATATCTAATCTATTAGGCAGGCCTGGGTAAAAATTATACATTAAATCATATAAGGATGGTTACCTTGCACATGCTTAAAAAAAGAAAAGTTTTGAAGCTGGTAATTTTGGATTTAGTTGGAATTCTGATATTTGTTAATATATACTTAGTGTTTGAATAATAATTTTTTTCTAAGATTATGTGTAGAAAATGCTAACCTATAGCCAGAGTGATGATATGCATAGTGACAGAGCCTATTCTAAGGTAGCTATTAATATTAAAATCAGTACTATAATTGAGACCAAGAGAAAACAGAGTAGGGTGCTGTCTTGGGAAGCACTTTTGGGAGAAGGAGATTTCTGTTCAGGACATGCAACAGTGAGGTATTTTATTTTATTGATGTTTCTATCATTGTATAACTTGGACAATTCTGGGGCCTGTTAACTGTTGTGGCCACTGATATGACCCTTTTCTTTAAGTTCAAAAATATATAAAAAAAGAAATCAAACTATTGCCCCATCAATGTCTTTTCCTAAATTGTGGACAAAAGTTTGACCATTACTATAACATGGACCAGTGAGCCTGAGGAAGTGATTTCTATGTGACTTTAGACATGAGTCTGCATGATTCCCCACAATCTGGAAGACAGTATAACTTTCAATGAGTTGAAATATTTATTGAAAAGAAATGGCCACCAGCAAGTTTTCAACCAGGCAAGGACATCCAGACACATTCAGTGAACATAAAATGTATATACTCTGTGACTTGTCCAAATTTATGATTATGTGATCTTGATAATAAAATTTTGGGGACACTAATTTCTTCTTTGTAGCTATTACTCTCTATCTTTCCCTAGCTAAGACTTAGTTCTTCAAATTCAGTTCATAGCTGTTTGTATGAGTTTGTGAGTAAAAGAAATCAAGTGAGTAAAGACATGTAAAGTAAAATATAAAATGTTATTATAAAACAGCAACTTTAAAGCTATATTCAAAGGATCTGTATATTGTCTATGAACAACTTAATAATCAAGAATGGATGGGAAAAGACAGATTTAACTGAACAGGTCTACCATTCATTGCTTTATGTAGAAGATTAGACTAAAAGCAGGTGTAATAGCCTAGTAATTTAAAATAGAATGGATTTTTGTCAAAATTGTCAGGATTGCACTGGCAGACTGATACTCCGCACTTGGGATTTCCATAATCAAGGCTTTTGAGACAGATGCCTGTTTTTCAATCGTGTAGGAGTTTAAATGTAAGGTGAAGCCTTTTGTAGATTCTTTGTTCTGCTCTACTGGATAATCTCAGGATATCTGTGTATCAGATGTCATCCCTGCTTACCAAGAAGGCAAACAGAATTCTAGGAACAGCGACTTTAAGATGACTCCAAGGTTACACTTATTACATCCACTGTGTTCTATTGGCTCAAACTTAGTCCTCTAATAATACTCAGCTAGAGACAGACTCAAAGTGTAATTAGTACTTGTAATCATGAGCCAAGCTAAAGCTGACCAGTTCTAGTCTTAAAACAATGCTCAGAATGAAAACTGAAATCTGAGGGAGAAGAAGCCCATGTCACACTGTCTCTTCCTGTTTTCATTTCGTCGTCATTGTTTGTTTTTTCTCAAATTATAAAACTGCAGAATTTTTTATTAATTAAGCATTTAATGTCAGCCTGCAGGTGAACACAGCAGAAAATCATAACAATGGCATTATCAGTAAATGTTAACCTTAGTATCAGTTGTGAGTAAAACGTTGTGTTTAGAACAATATTTTGTGAATTCTTTTAAGGGTTCTCATACCATTAGAATTTATTTTCTGGATAGAAATTTCTAGGGTGAATTTTTCAGATAGGGAAAAAAAGACAAAAATAGGAAAGTACAATATAAATGATATAATTTGCTTATATGAAATTAAAGAACTAAAGCTTTTAAAAATCATTGAACTTTTTTTAATAAATTGAGAATTATCAAATCCATATTTGAGCATTTAGAAGTGCACATTAATTTCAACTATTCAGATGGGCACACTATTTCCTTTTCTCAAAAAGCAAGGTGGCAACTACAAGTTTTTTTAAATAAATAAATATAATTTATAATACTTATTTAACTATAACATATTAATTTTTAAAAAATAAAGAAATACAATTTGTGATATTTATAATCTAGTATATCTTTATCTAATAACAGTGTTCGAAACATAAACAATTTCAATCAAGGTAGAACACACTAGAAAAATCTCTAAAAATGTGAATGAAAAATCAACTTATTGTACATAAGTAAATTACTTAACGATAAAATACAGTTAAAACATACTATCTCAGAAGAAATAAAACAAGAGAAGCCTAAAAATAGAGGGCATTACAAAGTTTTGAAAGAAAAATGTATCATACTGACCATTCCAGCTTACGAGAATTATGCTTTAGATGTGAAGACAAAATAATGAGAGTCAGAGAGAAGCACTGAGTTACTCTGTTCTTAGCCAGTGTGCCCAGCAGAAAGAGAAGAAAGTGTTCTTGCATGGAAAGAAGTGGCACAGACCATTCTAGTGCAAAGAACACAAACAGAAAAGTAATGATGCTGAAAGTTTGTAGGGCAATGCGAATGCATTTTTATATTCTCCCAAGTGGCACTAAAAGTATAATTGTATTAAACTGAAAAAAACTACATTTAGTGAGCTCATATTAAATAGGGGTTAAATATATAACAAAATAAGACACATTTTGGAGTGAGAAAATGGAATTAACTTGGACTAGAGTTTATATTTAAATCTTGAAAGAATTATTTATTTTTAGTGTATATAGGCATTCTGCCTGGGTGTTCATCAGGGATGTGCCTGATTCTTGATGAGGACCAAATACAGTGTCAATCCCTTGGCACTGTCAGCCATCATGTGGATGCTGGGAACCTAACCTGGGTCCTCTTCAAGAGCAGCCACTGTTTTTAAACACTCAATCCTCTTGGTTCCATATTCTTATAGAGATAAATTAATATTTATATAAAACCATCTGAGTAGATGTTCATTATAATGCCTAGAACACCATAATTTCAAATTTCCATAGCTCATTGTAATTCCTAAGAGCTGCTTTCCAAATCTGAATCCAAGACCCACATGTAGGAGTGGCTCCTACTTTTCATCAAAGAAGCTTCTCTTTGTAGCAGACCAGGACCAGTACAGGGAACCATTACTGGTCAGAATGTCCACAACACTGATCATGGTGTGCCCAGCCTTGGTTCATGATCCATAACACAATTCCAGCACCCAAGGCTCAAGGAACAGTACACAAAAAAAAAAAAAAAGGACAGAAGAATTGTGACAACTCAAGGACCAGGAAGTCTGCCAGG
Source organism: Chionomys nivalis (assembly GCF_950005125.1). NCBI lineage: Eukaryota > Metazoa > Chordata > Mammalia > Rodentia > Cricetidae > Chionomys > Chionomys nivalis. The sequence goes on along the minus strand of NC_080098.1, from coordinate 23,943,023 downwards.
TTTCCTACGAATGACAGGGAAACTATACCATGATACCTCTGCAACATGGCTGCCTAAACAAGACTTGAACATTGAGAACATCAATAGACACTCACGGGATTTTATCCCCAGACAAAAAAAACTTGGGAAACAAATGACAATTAGGTCAGGGAGAATCAGTATTACCCAGGGATGAACTTTCCAATTGGTTAGTCAAAACTGAGTGATCAGCCTTGAAATCATATACATATAAACATCTCCAAATGGACTCAACAAGATGTGTGTGTGTGTGTGTGTGTGTGTGTTTATGTATTCCTGAGGAATATACACCTGGTGTATTTCTCTATATCTAAGATGGCTAATTTGTGTATCGACTTCAGGTTTCCAGTTTTGTAATGTGAGAGATTAAATCTGGTGTGTTATTTTATAATACCCAGAACAGAGATACTGAATTCAAATTGAGTATCTTCAAGCAGACTCGTGACTATAAGCTATTGTGGTACAACCTATCTGTGGAATTATAATACAGCATTTCAAATAGTAAAACGCAACTTAAATATAGCCATTTCCCTTCCTAGTTATTGTAAAGTGAAACAAATCATTATGACATATAGTGACATAGAAAACCAGGCATTTATATTATATGCAGATTTATGTAGCACATGTATATATATTCAAACACATTTTAGAAAAGATATAAAATTATTCAGTTGTAGGATTTATAGAAATAATATGGATTTGTTTTTTAAAGGGATTGCAAGTTTTACGTTAAACATAGATATTTTATAAGAAGGTTTTGTTTTCTTTTTCTTTTATTGAAAATAGATTTGTTTTTCTCACATAATAAATCATTTTAGGGTTTTCCTACCTTCTGTTTCTCCATTACTCTGTACCTTGCCTTCCATCTGGATCCACTCTCCCTAATATATTCTTGTCTTTGTGCCTTGTACCAATTCAAAAATAAGTTTGATGCTTGTTCGTTAGTTCAGCTTTTTTTTTTGTTAAGAGCTAAGAAATCATCCTCACTATAGCTATATAAAATATGTCAGTTCCAGAATGAAACAGTAAACTTTTACTTTTTAAGAACTTGGAATTATTATCATAATACCAAACTATGTGTAGGTCTTAAATATATATGATTCCAGATATTTAAGTATTTCTAGGTACTAAGTTTACTTTTCTCTTTAAAAATAATTGTATTTGATAATTTCATAACATAAATGCAATGTTTAATTATTATTTTCAGCCACATCTTTTCTTCTATTCTCTCCCTCACATTCTTATCAAACTCCTCTCATAACCAAGTCAATTTTTCAGAATCATTGTCATTTTTTTTTTTGGTTTGGGGGTTCATTTATTTTACTAGAGCTCTCTGTAGTCTTGGGATGAAATGACACATTGGAGCTTAGCGGGATCACCAGAAGGTATACATTGAAGGCAACAATTTCCCTCTCAGCTTAACAAAAGAGGATGTCTCCTTTAGCCCCTCCTACATCCATGGCAGCCTAGTCTTATTTAGATTCATTGCAGGTACCTATGTTTGCTGTGGGTACGGTAAGAGAGCTTTGTCTTGACCAAGACATGATATTTCACAGTCTTTCTCCCAATATTTTGTAACTAAAATTCTTTCCATCTCCATTTTTAACAAGAAAGTTATTGAAATATAAGAAATTTTATGCTAGTATGGATTTTATATCAAAATCTCAATATGATATAGGGAGGTACAGTCAAAATTTTATTAAGTAAAAATAAAATTAACAAAGCTTGTGACAAATTTACAATGTAACATATTACTAATAGCAGTGAAGTCTTGATAGTAGGTGAACCAACTATTATTATTTAATCCTCAACATGCTTATATCACAGAAGGGAAATGAATAATTGAATATGTAAATACTATATAATAACATTACATAAAGTATAAGATAAGTTATAAGACTATTGGGCAAAAGAAAATCTAATTTATCTAAATGACAAGGACAAGATTATACTGAAGCAGAAGCAATCAGAAGGATTTTAAACATAAAACATATATTGAAGAGACCATATTATCTACAACTAGAATAAATAATTATGTCTTAGTTGTATAATGATATAAACCTACATAATTCAGTGAGACAATCTAAGAAACCATGAGTCAACTTTGGTTGACTCAAAGTTAAAAGCACTGGCTGTTCTTCCAGAGAAGCCATGTCCCTGGACCCATATCACGTAGCTCACAGTTGCATATAACCCTAGCTTTAGAGATTGGAAACCTTCTTCTGGCATCTCTGGGCAGTTCCACATATATGCCATATGCACACACAATACACATACACACAAATAAAATGAAAATTTAAAAACTAAAGAAAACCTTAAATAAATGTTAAAGAAAAAGGAATGAAAGTACAGAAGGTTCTCTAAAATTTCACCAGTATCTACCTCTAAAGCTCCCCAACCTTCTATAAGGATCTAACTTGTCTTGCATAAAACAGCTTAATATTTGTTTACTAAAGTTGTTCATTAGGTCTTAAGATTTGGGGTAATAAAATATGATTTATCTTAGATTTTAAATGTTAAAATTAATAAATAAAGTAAGGATAATTACTTTAGATGCTAAACATGCCTCTGTATAGTAGATCACATTAAACTTTTTAAATATTTTTTATACATTTTTGCATATTTCAGAAGTACATTTATTAGAATTTTTTTACATGGTAGTAACTTCTTTGTATGCAATTCGCATGTGTTCTTGGTGTAAAAAAATAATACATCACTGGCTGGTGGTGGTGCACACCTTTCATCACAGCACTCAGGAGGTAGAGGCAGAAAAACCTCTGTGAGTTCAAGGCCAGCCTGGTCCATAAATGTGAGTTCCAGGACAGCCAGTACAGTTACACAGAGAAACCTTGTCTCAATAAAACAAAACAACAACAAAAACAAAGGAATCCATCATTCTACCATGTTCGTTTCTTTTTCCTTTTTCTTTACTTTCTTCCTTTCTTCCTTTCTTCCTTTCTTCCTTTCTTCCTTTCTTCCTTCCTTCCTTCCTTCCTTCCTTCCTTCCTTCCTTCCTTCCTTCCTTCCCTCCTTTTCTTTTTTCTTTTGGTTGATTTTTTGATCAGGGTTTCTCTGTAGCTTTGGAGCCTGTACTGGAACTAGCTCTTGTAGACCAGGCTTACCCCGAACTCACAGAGATCCAACTGCTTCTGCCTTCAGAGTGCTGAAATTAAAGATACGTGCCACCACCACCCTGCTTCTAGTATATCCCTTTCTTAAATCATTGAACCACAACGGGACCTTTGAGAACCCAAGGGTTTTCTCTGATATCACTGGTACGATTTTCTTATTCTGATGCTAGTGGGTTTAGAGAAACACTATCAGTCTTGTAAGCCAGGAAGGGGCATGACAAGTGTCCATTGACTTCCCGGTTTGAAAAGGCTTTCTGTCTCTTTAAAACAATGGTACTTCCTGAAATCTGACAAGACTCATCCTTCAAATTATGGGAAAATAATTAGAAGATCAATAGGAGCCAAATGAGTTTTCATTTTTCAAAACTGAAATCGTGTTTTAGTGACAATCAATCTTTAGCTCTAGGTGTCTGGGTGTGTTTTTTTAACCAAAATAGCTTCTCATGTAGTTCATGACATTAGACATATGAACACATGAACTGTCATTTTTTAGAGATTGTACTGATTTTCTGGTAGTTCAGACATCAGATTTGATAGAGGTTCATTACTTCCTCTCAAGAACTGGGATTTCTTTTCTATTTGGAAATGAACAGTGCTGGTGGTATGAGTTCAACAGTAAACCAGAACTAACTGAGCAACATCCACTGAAAATGCGGTCTAAACCTACTTGTAAAGGGGACTGTATTACAAGGGTGCTAATGAAATAATTAAGAGTTGCTGTTGACAGAAGTCAGGGGCTCATCTGTCAGCTGAGGGGTACATAATTGATTGGAAATTGTTTTTCAGGCATTAAACTAAAAGTGAAAAATATCATTCAAGTTTCTTCTTTTTTTGGGGGGGGGACTAATAGAAAGCTGATCTTGGGGGCAAAATATTGGTGATTTAAAACAGAGCAGAAAAACTTATCAAGGAGACCAGGGAAGGGCAAAGGATTCAGAGCCATGGGACTGAATGCTTCAACCCAAGAGTACCATCTCCACCTTGTGCAAACTCTGAAGCTTTTCTCACACTGATGTTTATCCTTCTAGAAGAATCCTTTTAAAAGAAAAGATGCATATATTATAAAAACAAATGGCAATCTGGAAGTTTCTCTGGTTCCTGTTCCACGAGAATATAAGACACTCAAGTAATCTCAGAATACTTATGATAGAAAGTCATGATATGACTTATGCTCATGATAGAAAGTCCCAGAAAAGTTACTGTCATTAAAAAAGCTGTACATTTCGCTGAATCTCAGAATTCCTATCATGGGTAACATGTAACCCTCAAAGTTATATTCTTAGTGTGGAACGTTTTGTCTCTGCAACTTGCATAATTCTTTGGTGTAGCTATGGTGATTTGAACTGTGGTCTCTGTAGAGATGTTTCTTTGATTCTGGAATGGACATCTGCAAAGACTTTGCTTTAGGAAAAGGGCGCCATTTAAATAATTTTCAAGCCTGGGTAGCATTATCAAATCTCCATAATTATACAGTCTCTGAAATGGGTCTGCTTGTATTCAGAGTTACCCACCCAGGCATAGCATAGAAATGGTTTGGAATACTGCCATCCTCCTAGTTTTTCTTAAATTTGTGAAACCCCATCATAACACAACTACTTATAATAGAAGGATTTTATGTTCATAAGATAATTTGAAATTTTTATTTTCCCTTTTACATCAATGTTTTTAACTCTGTGAAGTTGTTGAAGGCTGGTGGTCAAAGGTCAGCGTATTTCAATGAATAAAATTGTTTAGTTTAACTATTCCAAACACTCTATTTCTTTGCCAACCCAGGAAAGCATCAAAAAGACTTCTGGTAGCCATAGCAACATAACCACGAAGCTGCTCAATTTTAGGCAGTCTTTCTTGCATCCTATTCCCCCTCCATTTTGCAGAAAATCAGAAGCTAATGGGACACAGCTGCCTTCACTTTGGTTTGCTTATTAAGCTAAATTCAAATTGTGTCTTGTTTTATTCATTTAATTAATAGGGCATCAGTTTTTGACATTCCAGTACATTTTATTTGAAGGACTGAGATTTATGAGAAAGTTTCACAAGAAGAATTTTACTGTAAGATATGCAGAAAAGTACAGCCAGACAGCACTTTTAATTATTTCATTAAAAATGATTCACATGTAAAATATCTTAATCTATCATAGATGACATGGCTTCAGTGGAGTAACAAATCATTACAACCAAACTAGACAGTGGTAATATAAGAAAAATCTCATTGATAAGACAGATATTTGGGCATATAGCCATTGTAGTGAGCTATTTGGTCCATTGCAATTCTAATAACTCTTACTATTATCCCTATATCATAGTAACAGGTTACATGTGCTATTCTTATTGTGGTATATGTACAGCACATGCTAAAGCATTCCTGCTTAATGGTTGAGCTCACTTATGGAAGTTAATTTAAAAATCAGATCAGTACCTAAAGTTTATATAGTTCATTAATTGAAGACATTGACATTTTGTAAAATTTATTTTGATTTAAGATTATTTATAGATAATTAGTTTAATTCAGTCCAGGCTTGTTGGTACAGATCAGCAATCCCAGAATTCAAAAGACACAGATAGTAAAAAAACATGAATTCAATGCTTACTTTTGGTGCAGGACAATTCTATATTCTGTCAATTATATTTAAAATAAACGCTGGAAGGTGGTGGCGGGGAGAAGACAGAAATCTTTAATAAATAAATAAACAATAAAAAAATTTAAAAAATAAAATAAATAAAATAAACGCTGATTGGTTGTTAGCCAGGCAGGAAGTATAGGTGGGAAAGCAGACAGGAAATAGAGATGGGGTAATGAGAACAGGAGTATTTTGGGAAGAAGGAAGCTCTTTCTGAAGTCCTGTCCAGACATCAAAGAAGCAGGATGTGACCTGCCCCGCTGAAAAAGGCACCGAGCTATGTAGCTAACATAGATAAGAATAATGGGTTATTATAAGTTATAAGAGATAATATAAAACCTGAGATAATGGGCCATTCAGTTTTATCATTAATATAGACTTCTGTGTATTTTCCTTGGAATTTACCAGCTGTGAGAATCGGGCAGGACAGAAACCCAATAAGAGGCCCTCATGCTACACACTTTAGATTCTCAGAAAGACCCTGCTCCAAAAGCAAAACAGTTTTTTAAAGTGTTAGTTTTACTCATTAATTATCAAATAGACTAAATCTAATTCATTTTTGTAATTCTGGTTGAACTGTGCCCACAACTAAAATCTCATTTTTCTAAGCCTTTAATCATTCCTTTCTTGATCTAATCATTGGGTTATTTATGAAGTACTGCATAGTCACGTAGGTAGACACAACAAATATGGGTGCATAATAAAATAGAGTGTCTATATGTAGACACATGAAAGCAATTGGAATGAAGCTGCAGAGATGTTATAAAAAGATACAAAATATAGAATAGGGATGGACTAAAGTTGGAGAAAAACATATTTCATAAGTCTAAAGGAAATAAAACATACTACTTTACTTGGGAAGAAAATAGTAGATTAGGAAAAGCAATTTCAAGCACTGGATATTTAAGCCATATCCAGAAGAAAGAATGAGACTCCCTCAGCTGCTCAGTGGATGCAGAGGCAGGGTGACATAAAGCCTGCTGAGTGGGAGAAATTGCCAATTGTGCTTTGGAGATCTCCTCGCACCTCTGTTAATGCCACAGCATGTTCTATCAGGAAATCAGGGTGGAACATTGATCTGGAGAGCATTTCCCAGGACTGGCTAGTTGCACATTTGCTCAGCAACCCTAATTTGGAGAAGATAATATCAGTTTTACCTTGATGATCTTCTCAGGAGAAAATCTTGTCTTTATGAACTTGACAGACAACAGGCAAATGCAAACTCTTTGAGCTTAGTAGGCGTGTATGTGTGTGTGTTGGCCTTTTTCAAAGTTGTAATTTTCCCTAGATCACTGCCTCCTTGGTCTTGGTTTCTATCAGAGGATGTACTTTTCTACACACCTGGTTCACAACCAAAGCTATTAGGCCCTAACTCTTAGAGAAGTAGAAAAGCAGTACAGGTATGACACTTTTCTGGCAATCTATTTCCTTTTCTGATTTTTATACTAAAGGAAAATATCCTGATCATGGCAGAATATATCATTTAGTAAGTCTGCATTACATAATATAGTCCATAGTACATGGAGAGGTCTAGTACAGTTTCTGAGAATATTAACACTTAGAAATAAAGAAAATGTTAAGTACCCCGTGAATCTAAAAATCAGATCCAAAGAAATAACAGGTGCAGAAACTTAGCAGGTCTTACGTCAATGTCTAGAAAAGGTCAGTTGGGAGGATACAGATGGGCTTACAGTTGTAGAGCCCGTAAGAATGCTGCTAATATTGCTATCATGTATATGTCCCAAAGACAGCAACTATTTGGCAGGAGGGACCACATCAGAAGTTGGGGTATTCTCAATGGGTTAATTACAACTGAAGGTAGGGGAATGAGTAAGGCCCACTGACAAGCTTCAGTTACTAGATTCTCCCTAAAGCTTTTAGGATCATAAACAAGATAGTAGAAGATGAACTAGACATTGAGTGAGTGAACAAGGCTACGGTTATGTGACTTGAGGTAATTTGTGGAGACATGTTCCTGTGAGCAACATAGAGACAGTATCCCATGATGAGACAGATAATTAATAACTGCTATAGATTATTAAACCATATGAGCATGCTGTAATCCCAATGGTTTTCAAGAATAATGTCCCTAATATGTGTATTAGTTACCTGTCTAGTTGCAGTGATGAAATATCTTGGTAAAGCAACTTACACACACTCATACAGAAAAAATGGTTTATCATGATTCAAACATCCAGTTTCCCGTCATGAGAAAGTCCCGGTTGCAGGAGAGTGAGGCCACTGATTATGTTGCATTTACATTAAGGAAGCAGAAAATGATGAATACAGGTGCCTGTTCTTTCTCTTTCTTATTCAGTTCAGGGTCCCAGATAATGGAATGATGTAGGTGAAAGCTAAAGTAGGTCCCACTGAATTAAACTTACTCTAGACAATCCCTCATACTCATACCCAAATATTAACCTGATTTAGGTAATTACTCACGTGTTGGCTAATATCCTATCTAATCCTAGACTTCATCAAGTTTACAGTCAATGTAAGTTATTATGGTAGGAGATTTCAGAAAATCATGCATTTGTGTTAATGGCTACTGATCAGTTTTCACTCAAATATCCTCAGTAGTATAAATGTCATGAAGTCAAAAGGTCCACAGTACTAATTCTTGGTAGGTTCTCAGCTTGAAGTTAAACCAATTGATAGTGGAAATTTCTGTCAAGCTTCATGAAGGTCTAAGAAAGCTATGAAGAAGACATGCCTACTGACTTGGACTTTTCAAATGATCCAAATCATTTAAGTTCTTGGTTGCTGGCTTAGAAGTAAATTAAGTAAAGCCTTCATCCTGCCTGAGGAATTTCTTCCAATGATATGTACTTTCCAACTGGGTTTTGTAATCTGCCCTCACTCACTATGACGAGGTTACTGGTAGCTATATATATCCTGCCTAGGGATAAAATTGGTTCAGATTCTTGAAATTAGCTAAGGTGAACATGGTCTCATTTTCACAAGGTGAAGGGATATAAGAGGGTGGGGCTGAGTGCATTTTAATAGCGATATGAGCTATTAGAATTAGAATTGATGATGTTGACATTTTAAGCATGTTTCACCAAAGTCATGGTTTAATGTGGTTGTGGGATTTTTGTTCTCTTTTGTCCTTCGTTTTAGACAAAGGTCTTCACATTCACTGAAAGCAAGATTTTCAACATTTTCAGCTTCACAGCCTTCTTTCTGAGGCATGCCTAGGGACATACAATAATTTCTTTATTGTTATTTGATTCTTTAGTCACACAGACTGACCATCTGCATCAAGTACTTTATATATTGCTATGTGAAAAAAAAGTGGCCCCTTGACTATCTATTTAGACACCTTCCAACATTTGAAATAGATTTTGTCATGACAAACAAAACTAATCATTTTCAGTGTTTGAACACGTCAGTTCTAAGGAGTGTGCAGAGGATATGTCTTTCTTGATTTTTCAGTTATGCCTTGGTTAGGAGTCCAGAGACTTTTAGTGATAAGCTTACACTTATAGACTGATACCAGAGAAGGTGTCAGGCAATAAGGGTTCTTGACTAAATGGCACCTGAATGAGAGAAAGTTCACGATTGGTGAAGCCAAAACCAATTCTCCAGTGTCTAGACCAAAGAAACTACATCAAAATTATTATCTTCTCCCTGGAGCCTCCAACTGTAATACCTGCATCTGTGTTACCCTCTCTGTACAGTTCGCGCACCTCTGTTCCATATGCAAGCCGAGCAAGGGCCTGGAGATTGAAGGAACACAAAAGTGACCTGGGTCATTCAAAAAAGATCAACTGAATGCCGTTTATTCAGGCTTAGGGATAACCTTAAATACCTAGTTGCTGCACAATGGAATACCCCACCAAGGAAGGTAGGAAATTCCCATGCTCAAGGTGGAGTCAACAATACCCTATAGCTAATCACCAGGCAGGGCAGAGGGAGCACAGGAACAAACAGGAAATGCTGGCTGGCCAGAGACTGTCCTCAAAATGAACCCTGGGAGCAGGAGTAGACCCATGGGCCCTACATTATCTGCTGGATTCCTAATGACCAGAGCAAGAAGAAAAAACAAGAATCCAGTAAGCATGTTCAAAGGCTTACTTTTATAGATGTATGCAGCATCCAAACAATTTAAATAAATAGCATTTTTCGCTATGAGGATTAATCTAGTTTGCAAGTAAACACCACAAAGATGTAAAAATTAGTTTTCCTTTCCTAAAGAAATTTTTTTCTTGCTATTTGTTTTACCAAATTAAGTTTCCTACAATTTTTAGTAAAAACCGATACTTCTAGTTATGATTTCATTTCCTTTTTCAATTAAAACAATTTCCCAAAAAAGCCACATTTAGTGTGATTTAATGACACTTAGGTATTAGACACAGAACAAAAGTTCTTTAAATAAACAAAGTTAGGAGTATATAAAGTTTTAAGTGACCTGCATGGTAAAGACTCCGGTTCATTAGATACAACATTTTTGTGTTTTTCTAGCCTTTCCCACATAAGTCTCCTAGATCAACAAGATGTTCAACAAGAAAAGACCAACAGCTAAAACTAAGGACCATTTTAGGTATACTATGGAAAGAATACAGCAGAAGGTTCCTAAAATATATACATATATGAATATAATCTAAATGGATACACCAAATAATGGGTGAGATGGAGCCCCAACTGGACCTCTCTAATCACCGAATGAAGCTTCCAGTTATGGAAATAGATTACGTCTAGTTGAGTTGTTGGCCAAAGTGGGCCCATGGAAATCATCATAGAACCCATGCCACTGTCAGTGCTATTGATTTTGCTCTCCACAGACTGATGGTAAGGCCCTATTGATGAAGACAACACCACAACTCATCAAACATGAAGAAGTTGAGCTAGTGCCTACCTGGAGCTGTGAGTCTTACTGATTAATGTTCATGGTAGCTAGAATATACTCTGCAGGCTAGCAAAGAAGAAAGGTAAACGCCAACACAAATTCAAACCTTTCAATCTACAGTGGTGACTTGCAGGCAATAGTGCTAGTGCACAAAGCTATGTGGGACAATCAACCGATACATGATTGGATTGAAGGCCCACTCCATGAGATGGGATCTGTCTCTGAACTGCTCAGGTGGGCAAGAACCTGAGACTAGACAGGCCACAGGCATAGGAGAAAAGCAAATGATACTGATCTGCTAGAGGAAGGTAGTAACAAAATAACTCTTAATGACATTATCTATAATCATAAATCAGTGTCTTGCTGAGCCATTATCAGAGAGGCTTCCTCCTGCAGCAGAAGGGAATAAATGAGGAAACCCAGAGCTGAACAATATACAAAAAGTGAGAGACCTTGGAATACCCTGTCCTAAATGAAATGTCTCCCTCAATTTCCTCCCCTCAGGGCTTGGAGAACCCTGTATAAGAGGAGACAGGAAGATTGTAAGAGCCAGAGGTAAGGGTGAGGACACAAGGCCTTCTAAACACACATGTGAACTCAAAGAGACTGGTAGCAAGCATGGGCCTGATTGGGTTCCAATGCTGAGAGGGGATCATGACACAAGCCCACATCCCTAACTCAGAAGTAATCACCAAATGACAACCACTTGTTAATAAACAGATTCATATTCTCTAGCAGAGTCTTACTGTGTATGTAAATATTGCCTAAGGCCAGACCCATGTTCAACAGTAGATGACTAACACAGAATATACTCAATGGTATTTTTGGAGAATTTATTTTTTCTCGTAATGCTTTCTCCGGGCATTTTTTTCTTTTTCTTATCTTATAAGTCTTGTGCTTATGAAGTATGGTTTCTGAATTTTTGCTTTTAAAGGGTTTCTGAGCACGTTAATGTTTGTGCCTCTATGTCTGTATTGTGTGTTTCTTTTGCTTTTTCTTTGGCTCTTTGTTTTTCTATTCCTTTGTTAGTTTCACTCTATTAGATTTATTTGCTTTTATTTTATTCTAGATCCAACCCAATTCACCTCTTCCTCCACTAGAGATTAAATTTTATCCTGAATTTTTCAACTTGTGTTTCTACACCTAGTTCTTCAACATAATTCTTTAGATACCACAATTCAATATAGAGGGTAGCATTATCTGTTTTTTTTTTTTTTTTTTTTTTTTTTTTTTTTTTTTTACGTTCAAATCACGATTCTTGGGATGTAATTCTTATCTACAACAAAGGGTATTGAGAAAATCCTGTAATCATCTGGGGGTATCTGGGGCCTCCATGACAAACATATCAGAAAGACTTACATCTGGTACTAGAATTTTCATTTATTTACCTTTGACTTCTGAAGACACCATTATCCACTTGAGCATATGGGTGATTATGTTTGAACTATTTTCATTTTTTTAAATATAGATGCAAATCAGTGGATGTCTGTAGGGCTTTTTCATATAACCTTGGTTTGTGTAACCCTTCTCCCAACTTCTTTCTCCACACCCCAAGGCTCATCTTCATTTAAACATTTTACCCCCAGTATTTCCCCTCTCCACTTCCATACGCTGTGTGTTCTTCTTCCTCTGTAGTTAATTCTCCCAGCCACCCAAGTAGTCACTTCTAATTTCCTGGCTTTGTGAGCATTTCAATTTAAATGGACTAGTGTAAGAATTCAGTTTTGAACTGTAGAGACATCTCAGTGGTTGAGAGTACTTGTGGGTTTTGCAGAGGACCTTGACTTGATTTTAAGTACCCATAAGGTAGCACACAGCCATCTGTAGCTCAAGTTTCAGGCAATATAATGCCCTCTTCTAACTTGCTTGAGCTCCAAGTACAGACAAATAGGATCATAAAATTAATAAAACTTAAAAAAAAAACCACACATACACTTAAGAAAGGACATATAATGGATATCTGTTTGAGACTGGGTCATGCTACACAGTACTTTTCCCAGTTCCTTCCATTTTCCATCAATTTCATTTTTCTTTTTGATTGAATAAGATTACATTGTATTTATGTACCATGAATTTATTATCTCCACTTATCAGTTGATGGAAAACTAGGTTTGCTGGACGTGGCAGTGTCTCAGGAAATATTGAAGAAGTGAGAGTAAAGATTTTAAGAGCCAGAGGTTGAAGAAGAATCCTATTAAAGAATATCTCAGCCGGGCGGTGGTGGCGCACGCCTTTAATCCCAGCACTCGGGAGGCAGAGGCAGGCGGATCTCTGTGAGTTCGAGACCAGCCTGGTCTACAAGAGCTAGTTCCAGGACAGGCTCCAAAACCACAGAGAAACCCTGTCTCGAAAAACCAAAAAAAAAAAAAAAAAAAAAAAGAATATCTCCGGCATATGGCATGGCCCCTGCACTCTAGAACTTAGATATATGGTCACCTGAATAAGACCTGCACAAGGCTGGACCTTTTACAGTTTCATTGTGTATTAGGGGGTCCTCTTGATACTCATGACTCACTGAGTAGCTCTGAACAGTTACTGAGTGCTTGGAGAAGACTGAGTTTTTCCAGTTATGTAGCAACTAATAAATTATCCATATTTAAGCATATAATCTCCAGATTCTCCTCTTGCAGAAAATAATTACACTTAGTCAAAGGGAAAAAAGGAGGGGTTGTCACGTAAGGAATAATCTTAGGGGAAGATTAAGTTTTCATCAGGGGAGGGGGAAGGATAAGAAAGATTGGAGGGTGATGAAAGATGCACCAGACTTTACATATGCAAACATAAATTGTCAAAGATACAAATGTCTTCTGTTTCTAACAAACAATAATATCCAAGAATAAATAAGGGGCTAAAAGGCCTAAATTATTTAGGATAAATTTGGGGCCTACAGAGGGTATTTATGAGGGGAAATCATGGGATTTTTTTCTCAGTTATGGACTTGAATACATTGGAAAGACACACCTGAACCTGACCTCCTTTGTGAACTCTTTTTAAAGAAATATTGATGGTGGAAGTTTAACTAACAGACCAGCAGGCAGCAGCAGGGGTCCTGGTGTTCCTTTTTAATTGGCTTGGTCACGAAGTAACTCGTTAACAGAGAGTTGGGTCAGACCGACTCACTAACAATCTGAGTCATTTCTCCCAACTTTCGTCATAGAAGAAAATAGAAGAAAAAACCTGATTTCTGAGACAGACGCGTGGTGATTTATATTATTTATATAATTTTCACAACTTTATAAAGGGAAATATGTCACAAAAATTACACAAGGCATTCTCCAAACAAAAAGTGGAATTGAGGGTAGGAATCTGAATAGACTGTGGTCGTGACATCTTTGGGAAGCATTTAAGTAGCTGTTCATATGTGACTCCGGAAAAGCAGATGGATATATATGTTAAATATAAAATAAGATCTGGCACATACGCTAAATCCAGACCATTAGAGTAACTTATACAATGTTCAAATCACAGCAAAACAAGCTCTCAGTTGTATATACTGGGTGGTAACATAGAGAAGAGGGGGTCTGCTGTGATATCACCAGCCTTTTTTCATTAGGCAATTTTTCAAGGGTAGAAAAAATACAGTAACTTTAAGAGGAATGATTTAATATAAATAATTATGAACAAGGGGAAATAAAAATACAGAATGGAAACTCAAGATAATGTTTAAGATATCCTACAGAGAAAGGAGGAGCTATAGACAGATCAACGTTTCCTTAAATAAGTATGTTGAAGTCGCAACTAACAATATGACAATATTTGGGCACAAGGCCTTTAAGGAAGCCATTATCTCTGGTTGAGATAAAGGTGGAATTTCTATACAGTATTATTGTTGTCATTATGTGGAGAACTTAGAACATACACAGAGGAAAGATCACATGACATTACAACAAGAAAGCAGTTGTCTGCTAGCAAGGAAGAGAGCACTACCAGAAACCAAGTTGGCCAGCATCTTTAACATTGACTTTCAGCATACAGAACTGTGGCAAAAATCAATGCCAGGTGTTTCAACTGTTCCTTATGTGATAGTTTTGTACAGAAGCCAGAAATGACTGAAACAGTTATAAAGAAAAACCAACAAGCATATAAGTCAAGGACAATTCAAGACTGGTATTTCAATATGTGTGAGCAATATATCAGAGTTGGAAATGGTAGACAAGACTGGTGGCCAGAACAGTTTCTCATGTACAAAACAAAACAAAACAACAACAAAAAATCAGCAATAGGTATGAGGGTTCTTGGGCAGACTTGATTGTTAAAACTCCGTGAAACCTGTGTGGGGATCCTGGAGAGCTTTCTGACAATTCACTGGCTGTGTTGTGTGTAGAAACTACTAAAACTCTAAAGCCACACACAATTCCGGAAAGGTCCCCCTTCTCTTTCCAATATCCTCCACTGCCATCTAGATAGGCTCCAAGATGAAGAACAAAGGCAGATGAGTTACTCAGAGGCGCCATATTGATAATTAGCATACCTCCCTGTAGCCCACAATCCAACCATTTTCCCAGAACATGACTCAGAATATTTAGACTATTTTCATCATACTTATGGGTCTATATGTCCCCTCAATAGAATGCCTACTCCAAGTGTGTGGGAAGACCAGAATGCAAGCTGGGCCAATCCCATTTACTATTCCTTTACAGATGTCTTACTGCAGGTCGAGCTGGAAGCTTCACTACAAGATTTCAATTTCCTTCTCTGTCTCTCCAATATTCTGTCCTTGGAGGCCTCTTCAAGAAACTCCTAGCGAACAGTTTTTCCAAAGCTCTCATGTCACTCTCCCCATTAATATACACAAGGACACATGTGCACTCATACACACGAAGAATTCTAAGTTTACTTTCTCTTTCTTTAAAAAGAGCAGCATAATTTTAAAGAGGAGAAAAATTACAGCTCAGAGTGTTTATTCCTTGAATTTATTTTGTAGGTGTTGCTTACCAAACTATCCGAGTTTCTAATCTTACTGGGTGACTGTCTTAATGGATAACTTCAGTTCATCACAAACATGTATATACCCTCAGACCTACTCATCTCCTTGAAGGGGTTATTAATGCAGAGAATACATTCTTTCCGTTTATCATGACAATCTTAGAAATGAAATATCCCTTATAATCCTGTATGGGGAGAAGAAACTTTTATTTCTTCATACTAAATGAGCTTTAACAATTCCTGAGACATAACTATACTTAATGATAAACACATATTGTGAACTACTCATTCTCCATAGTTTATGATTAAAGTGGTCATGATCAGAGGTAAAACTGAATTTGATGGATAGAAAGGGCTTAATCTTCTAGCATCTTAAATTTCTCAAATTCTAAATTTTACAGATACTCTATTTCTCAGAGTGAAGGGGTTGCTAGGAAAAAGCAATGTTTTTTCAAGGGTCTGGGAACTCACTCATGGACATTTTATGGTTTTGTTTGACAGAGAAAATTTGATATGTTTTATGTTTCAAATATATGATGAATTTTAAATACACAGATTTCCCAAATGCCTGTACTTTGCTTGCACTGAAGACTCAGCATGAAACAATGCCTGTTGTTTAAATTCCCTTCAAACATCTAGAAAATACATTTGGCACCAATGCTTGCTATTCATCAAACAGATGCGTATATGTGCATTATTTCATTTCTTTGAACTGGGTGTTTTAATGACGTTGTTAAAGCTGTGTGAGGCCAACCGAAGCTCAAGTAGGGGAGAATGCTCATTTGAAGCTTGCTGTCATATATAAATATGTGGGAAGCAGAAGATTTTAAAAATGGGCTATTCATAGTCACTGTGCTCTTGAATTTCTGTGGCCAGAGAAACATGTTTCAGGGCGCCCTGATGGAACCAGGATATGTGTAAAGCCTCGGGTTTGACTGGAAGTGCACCTGACTTAATGAAGAGTCAGGGCTCACACTAAGCTCTCAGCCCCATTTAGAATGTGTCAGCATTTTTTTTTTTTACTTTAAAATGTAATTGCCCTTCAAGAGTCTCCCAGATGACCCATCCTGTCAACACAGTAGCAGAGACCAAGGGAACACATTAATTTTCCACTAGTCATTTCTCTCAGCTGTCTCCAATAAGGAAGGAACCACGAATATGAGTTATTTTCAAATTATCTCCTTCTAGTTAATATTTAGACATTTTGAGGGGTTGGTTCTTTCTTATGATTTTATTTTTCATTTAAGAGCATATTGTATACCATGGAGCACATGTGGAGATCAGGGGATAATTTTACCAAGGCTGTTCTCTTCTTCCACTACTTGGGTCCCAGATGACACAGTCAAGTGTCAGACTTAATGATAGGCACCTTTATTCACTGAGCCTTTGTGTTATATCTAGAAACATTAAATATTAGAGATGTCTTGTCTTGACAAGCATTATAATGAAAGATGTATAACTATGTTCAACTTTTCCATAGCTTTTTATTAAAGGATTATGTTTGGAACATATGTGTGTGCATACACACACGTGTGTGTATTAAATAGAAATTGCTTGTAGCCTATTTAAATTCATGTGATACAACATTTTCCCTACCCAGGCAAGTGCATCTGAGTGAACTTAGACTCAGAGCTGGCAAGTAAGGCCAAATTATCATTAGAACATTATTCTGATATGATTGTTGCCCTTTCCCAAAGCCAGGTGTTTAAAGACAATTAAGTTTTAACTTATTTACTTTTACTAGGGATATATCACATGTTCATGAACTTAGAACATATGTTCCCATGGCAATTGAAACTGCCTTACCTATACACATATTTCTATCATTAAGTTGTATGAATTGGGCACTGTGGAAAATCCTTCTGAAATTGGCAGCAAATGCCTTGTATGAGTATAAAATGTGTGTATCATTCTGAATGGGCAGAGTGATAACACTTGGGCTGAGATAGAGACTATAGAGAATGTCTTACTTGTTAGGAAATATCAGGGATACTGTGTGTACATTCGAGTTTGAAGAGTGACACACTTATGGTGTTATGCGATATGGTACAAACCATCTATTATGTGTGAAATACCTCATTTTAGATCCAGAAAATCCATTCAGAAACCAAAAAGAGCTGTCATCAACAAATTGCTACAAATGATAAGCATAGAGCAGAAATGGCAATTATCTATAGATTTGTGACCTACTAATGTAGGTAATTCAGTGGCAGAAGGGAATCCCAGAAATGTGCAAGGCTTTGCATGGCTTCTTTGTGAGTCATATTTATTTTCATGTTCAACCCCATTTGAAGAAAATGTGAGGCTTTATGTCTTGATCCTCAAGCATAACAAACTTTTTAAAGGAAATGCTGCTATGACTCTGTGTCAATAGACACCTAAATATTTTTATGTTCATGGTGAGATGAGACTTCTTCATATCTGCCCCAAATGTAGCTTTTCCCTGTATTCCTCCATTATTATTTTGGTATTTTAGCAATGGCCAAAACCTGTCAAACCTAACTGACAAATAAGTTTAGCAAACATAATAAGCAATGCAAAATAAGTACCCTTCCATCAAGTCCTTCAGGGGAGAACTTGGCTCTCCAGTGGTTTAGGTTAGGCAATAAGTGGGTCATCAAAGCCGGAGAAATTGAGTTCAACTGACCACAGTGTGTATAGCCAGCACTGAAATGGGGATGTTCTATTTAACATGAACAACTCTCTATATGAACTGTAAGATAACTTATTGAGATAAGTCCAGTTTGGTTTGGTTCTACAGCATGCATTTAGGTTTTGGGCTGTTCTGCATAATTGCACAGAACCAACAAACTCCTACTTTGCTCATCTTCTGCGAGGAATGACTGGCTCATTGCCATAGTACTTCTTTTTTATTTATTTATTTATTTATTTATTTATTTATTTATTATTTATTTATTTATTTAAGATTTCTGCCTTCTCCCCATCACCACCTCCCGTTTCCCTCCCCCTCCCCCATCAAGTTCCCCTCCCTAATCATCCCTAAGAGTAATCTGGGTTCCCTGCCCTGTGGGAAGTCCAAGGACCACTCACCTCCATCCAGGTCTAGTAAGGTGAGCATCCAAACTGCCTAGGCTCCCACAAAGCCAGTACATGCAGTAGGATCAAAAACCCATTGCCATTGTTCTTGAGTTCTTCTAATATGTTGGTCGTTGGTGTTATTATCCAGTTAGACATAAATTTTAGAGATAATATTACTAACAGAGCATCAGTAGCTAGTATCATAATAACCCAGCTTGCGTATGGAAAGGTCAGTTTTAGGGGTATGGAAAGGATAGGGTTAGTGCTATGAGTATGGTTAGGTTAGACTTGGCTAGCATGCAAAACAGCCTAGCTTAAAGATGGAAAAGCTTTAGCCATACTTGACAATTTAAAAAACAACACTATTACCAAGAGAAGTATGAATCCCTTGTGAGTAATTCCATCTACCATTCACCTTTTTAGTTGAAATACAACCTCCATTATTGAAATAATTTTAGGGGGCTTGCGTGCAAATAAAAACACAGAAAAGCTATGATATGTTTTTATTTTTTGCAGAAACCGATTCAGTTCAAGAGAAATGAGATGTTAAAGCACAAATAGTTTTAAGACTGAATTATGTGCCTAGATTTGGCAAAATACAAATTTTTACCTATATCATGATCATTATTTAATACCCCGTGAGCAAATTATTTCTTTCTGTTTCATATTTTCATAACATATATGTGGAGATGCAATGTTCTCAAATTATCTCTTTTGAGACTAGAACTTTTTTGAACCACACAGCTAGATTTGATAATAATACACCTTGAGGTCACTAAAGACTTAAGATTGCAAGCCTTCTGTGTACTTTGCAGGTTTGTTTAACATACCTTTAAGGGACCAATGTAATAAATAACCTCACTTGCCTTGGATTTCCAATGCAATCAAGTTTTATAACTAAAGCTAATGCTTTGCTGTAGTCTGAAATTACATACTTTTATATGGAGCTGACCCACAGTAAGGCTTGTGTATCATCTGCTAGAAGCACAAAATCTGAAAGTTGAAAGCAACTTCCTAAAATCTACCATGAAGATTGAAAATAACCATGTATGGATGTTGGTTAATAATATTGTTTGTTGTCTGGGTCAGTGGGGATCACTTGGAGTCAGTTACATAATCTCTTGTAAAATTTTGTTAAGGATTTCTGTAAAGTAGCCCATTCTGTACCTATATGATGCTTCTATACTGTTCAACAAACACATAGTGAAGCCTGATGTTAGGAACACCACACACACACACCAGACAAGGCAGACACAGTCCTCAGGCAGGCAGAGTCAGAATCATGGAACAGACAGAGGGTGGAAGATACAGGGAGTATGGAAGAATATAATTCAAATCTGAACACTCTTAGTTAAATGACTCCAAGAGCTAGTGCTTAGTTTTCTTTGTTTACTGTGACACCAAGAAGGTATTGGCGACTCAAAGTTAATCCCAGATGTGTATAATCCTCACACATCATCATGTTACCGCTTGTTGAATAAGTCTGTATCCATTTTTGATGCAGCTTTTAAGTATTAAAATTTTAAAGTACATTTACTTATTAAATATGTATATTTGAATACTTACATTAAACACCTTTCTAGCTATGTGGGACAAATCAAAATGATAAGATCCAGCTCCAGTCACTGTCCATACTAACTTTGCAAGTTTTTACATGAATCATTTTACACTGTCATTCCTCAAAACATCTTTACAAACTGACTTAATAATATTAAAAAAAAATGAAACCTAAAATCTGTTTGAATGCTATTCTTGCTTTGCACTGTTATAACAATACCTGAAGTAGGATACTTGATAAAGAGGGGAAAACTGGAGCAGGGGAAAGGGCTCAGAAGGAAAGAACAACTAGCGTACTTGTAGAGGACTCAAGGTCAGTTCCCAGTACCAACACTGGATGGCTCACAACTGCCTGTCACTCCAGCTCCAGGGGATCTGAAGCCCTTGTCTAGACTCCTTAGGCTGCCACACCCACACTTGCACATACACCCCCAATAAGATACACACAGTATATCATGTCATTCTTTCTTTCTTAGGATATTTTCTTATGCTCCTTTGCTTGGATTTTCCAGGAATTTTCTATATTTTACAGAATATGAAATGAAGTAAACTTCGGAAGGTCTTTGGAGTAATAAATTAACATTATTTGTTGGATGCAGAAAATGTTAGGGAAAAATTGGGTTTCCTTTCCAGTGTCTTTGTAGATGACTGCATTTCTGTGCCTGCAAAAGAATTGGCAATGCTCCTTTTGTGTAAGCAAAACATAAGATTCTTAGTATTGTAGTCATTCAAAATCACTCTAATTATGTTGTCAGATGTAAGCGGCAAATTAATGAGGAAATAGAAGGAAATCATTTTTATATTGATAATTAGATATAGTGCCTTTCATTACAGCAGAAGGTCTCATTCTCTAGGGTTATGTGGCTACAAATTCAAAATTTGGAGAATTCATTAATGTACTGTTAAAATGTCCTATTTACCAACATTTATATATTTTTAAAAAGAAATTCAATAAAAGGGATAAAATACTGAAAAGAATTGATAAATGATTGTATACTTTTTGGAAGATTTGATACATTTTATCATTTTCATCTCTCTTTATTGCTTTATTCTGTAGAAAAGATCTAGAAAATTGCCTGTTACACTAACAGTGGGTTCAGCAGGAATATTTAATTGCCTTTCTTTCTTGCAAATATATTTTCTATAGCCTTGTGATTCAAAGATACAATTAGAATGCTTATCATTCAGGCTTTCAAAAAAGAAGGTCACGTTTCTCACAGAGAGGAACTCTAATGACTTTGTTTTTCTTCCCTCTGTATCTGTAACGCATTTCACCTTGTATTGATGCATAATTGCGAGAGAAAGTCCCATAGAAGACCAAGATGAGACAGAGAATCGGCTGGAATGTGGATCTCCATTGGAAGTTACTGTATTAGTGAATACACAAGAGGTTGTATCTATCTAAAAACCATCATTTATTAACTAAAACTCCTTGCAGAACAGCACTTACAAAATTGGTACATGTTATAGAGGTTTTTATTCAGGGCAGTTAAGATGCTAATCTCTCATCTCATTATTTTATTTATCACCATAATACTTGATATATATTCCAATAAAATCGAAATAGGGTTAAATGTATGCATTTATTTCTATGGAGTAAGTCATATATATTATATATAGTATTAGTTGGGGTTCTCTAGAGGAACAGAACTGATGTGATGGATATATGTGCGTGCATATATACATACATACACACATACATATATACTCAACAGTGGCTTTCAACTAATGGAGAAATGGAAAATCTAAGAATTCAGGAGTTGTTCAGTCTATGAGGTTTTGTGTCTCAGATGGTCTTTGGTATACATTAGAATCTTGACAAAGTAGGTTCTGATACCAGGGAAGAAATGAATTTGCCACTGAGAGTGAGCAAGCATTTCCTTCTTCCACTTCCTTTATATAGGCTGCCAACAGAAGGGATAGCCTAGATTTAACGTAGATCTTCCCAGCACAAAAATCCAAATTTAGGGTAGGCCTTCCCATATCAATTGAATTTATCTTTTAAAAAATCGCCTATAGTCACTCATAAGTGGTTTTTAATCATAAAGCAAAGAAAACCAGCCTACAAATCACAATCCCAGAGAACTTGTGAGGACACTAAGAGAGACATACATAGATCTAATCTACATGGGAAATAGAAAAAGACAAGATCTCCTGAGTAAATTGAAAGCATGGGGACTTTGGGGGATGGTTGCTGGGAGGAGAGAAAAATGTAGAGCTCAATAAAAATCATTAAAATCAAAAATTGCCTCTAGGTGTACCCAGCCACCTGGGTTTTACTTAATTCCAAATGTATGCAAGTTGACAACAAAGAATAGCCATCTTCACATATAAATTTATATAGATGCCTTTGTTAGGGTTTCCATTGCTGTGTAGAGACAACATGACCACAGAGAATTTATAAAAGGAAAATAATTTGGGTGGCTTAAAGTTCAGAGGTTTAGTCTATTATCATTGTGGTAGGATGTGGTGGCATGCAGGTAAAAATGGTGTTGAAAAAGAAGATAAAAATTCTACATCTTGATCTGAAGGCAACAGGAAATGGATTGAGGTAGTGGTTGTAACTTGAGCATAGGAGACGGCAAAGCCCCCTACAGTGACACACTACCTCTAAAAGGTAACGCTTCTTAATAATGCCACTCCCTGTGAGTTCATGGGTACAAATTGCATTTAAACTACCACAGTATATTGATTATTTTTCTTCTTTTTTCCCACGGTATATTTATACAACAAACCTTTTTATACAATAATTACATGGGAACTATATGTGGGTAGATGGATAGATGACAAAGATTTGATGGTAAGTTGATACATAGATATGTAGATAGACACTGATATTTAGATGGATAATGATATCTAGTACATAAAAACATGTTAAAATTAAAATATTACAAAATGCTTATTTTCTTAAATATTAAATAAGTTCAAAACACAACAGTCGTAACAATATATGGATTTCAACATGTACGTATGCAAGTTGAAGATCTTTGGAAAGTATAAGATAGTAGTAATGTTGAATCTACATTTTAAAACTGAAGATACTACAAATACTCTAGTTGACTTTAAAGAGAATCTCAGACTAATTTTTAATTTGAGGGATTTATTTTTTCATTATTATCAGAGAATTTTATAACATATATAAATTGAAATATTATCATATCTACCCATCACTCCTCTCTGCAACTCTCATCAGAAATTTCCTTCCGATTCACTTCTACCTAATGTCCTCTTCTTCTGCTTTCCTTTAAAATATGCTGCTACTTATGTAGTGCCACAATATGAGCACAGGTATAAGGATATCTACGGGAACATGACCATCTTATTATTCTTAAAAGAATGAATCTCTGTCTACCAGCAGCCAACAATGGCTGATAGCTCTATAGTCAGGTGCACAGCCGTGTGAGTTCCTCAAACATTTATCCTGGAATGTTGGTTGACTTGATCTTGAGCCGACCTTGAGATGTAATCATAGCTGCTATGAGTTTGTGACTGCCACAATCATTTCATGGCCAGAAGACAGCAGTTGAAAGCACATCTCTCTACCTTGTAGTATATATATATATATATATATATATATATATATATATATATATATATATTCTTTCTCCTCTTCTCTGATGCTCCCTGAGTCTTGTTGGGAGAGCTTGTTGGGAGCAATCCAATATATGAATTTAAACATAAGTATTTAGAAGACAGTTTGAATAGACCTTTTATAGCAAAATAATAATAGTGACTCACTCTAGGACTTATGAACTCTCTAGCTATGGAATTTTGATCAGGAGTACATTAGTAGATATGAATTCTATCTTTTATGGAAATCCTCAAATCCAATTAGAAAGTAGCTACACCACAGGATTCATGCCACTACTCCATCCATGGGCACATCTTGACTGGCAGATCAGTATTGTAGCACACGGGCTCCAATGCTGAGGAAGACCACTGAACCTTTCCTCTCTCAACAATATTCAAGTAACCTCATTACTCAAGAAAAAAGATTGATGATCTCAGATATTTGAAAATGCCTCATATTGAGAGAGAATGTGAATTGATAATGATATTAAATTACTAAACCAGCAGTTGAAAGAATAATTATATGTTTCAAATATAAAGTAAATAATTACCTTACATAATTGTAAATAACAAACACAATACATTGTAAATAACAACTAATTTTAAATAACTCAATAAAATAGGTAGAAAAATTTAAATAACACAAAGATAATTAAATTCATGTATAGATATTAAGTAAAATATGTGACAGAAATCAGATGTTTGTAGCAAGTCTAATAGGGAAATAAAGAAGCCAAGTTTCCAAAAGATATTCAATCAATAGAATTTAACTAAATGTCATATATATTGGAGTTTTGGGGGTGAAACTAACATGATGACTAAATGACATAGGGTCTCTTTCAGCTGAGGGATTACATTCCCTCACTTGTCATCTGTAAAATTCTGGAAATCAGAAAGATCGAACATTACAGGATTGACAATAAAATTGAGTAATCAGAATACAATCTTAGTTTTAAAAGAAGGAAAAAGTAGTCATTTATCTACATTATCATAAATGTGACTGACTGGGATATTGCACCACAATCTGAGCAGGGTCATGCATCCACCCCTCACTGCTCCTTGATTGTACATGTGATGCAACGGGTTGCTTCAAGCTCTTGACACCTTTACTTCCTAGACATGATAGAATCTAGCATGAACTGTAAGTGAAAACAAACCATTTCTTTAACTTGCTTTTGTCAGAGCACATTGTCACAGAAACTAGAAAAGAGCATCTGATAAAAGAGAAATGAGACTTGACCAAAATCGTAATACATTACTTGCATATTTTGAACATTAAAGTTACTCCAGATTCTAAAACTATAACATTGGTTTAGGTATATCAAAAATATGTGACTTCTCCCAAGATTGCTGTATTCAGTGAAGACAGAGATTACTTGCTTACCAGTACTGAGTGGACTTTGTGGAACTTGACATAACAACTATTTAATTTATATACAATAATGACCATGACCAGATAGTCACCTTCCAAGTGGATTCATCAGGATTTAGCAGACATAATAAAGTCATTAGTAATGACTTAAAACAGCAAGCTTATAAGAAGATATGTGCATGTATGAAATCACAGAAAAACTATAGCCTCTTAATAAACGGAAATTTAGAAATTGGTACCCATGAAAGGAATAACAGATACGTTGATGTTTATATCATAAAACATCTTCTGAAAGGATGTGAATTAAAAAATATATGGCAAGAACTGAATGTTTGTGGATATCTATCAAGGCTGGACAGAAAAGGATTTTGTGAACAAAGACCACAAAATCTAAAGCCTTACTACTAAATTTTATTAATTAAAGTCTAAAATAACTATTAAGCAAAATAAATAACATAGAACTTCAAATATTTAACTGAAAATATGTATTTAAAATGATTAATATATATGTCATGTACAATAATATTCTATAGAATGTGAAAACAGAAGAGGATCCATAAGTAAATTATATAAAATTATATTATATGAAATCTAAACTTTTTACAATGCTGTTATTGTTATAAGTTACTATCCATTAGTATCTCATTAAGAATCAAATTCAATAACAAGTAATTTGAAAATAAGTGTTTCATACCTTAGAATATGTAAGGTACAATATGCTTTCTTTGATAGATTCACATTTTTTTCCACATAATATAAAAAATTTTTCAGAAGTCAATTTCCCTCCTCATGTACTTCTGGTAAAGGTCAGAGTAATCTGAATTCTAGTTTGAACTCAAGACCATAGCCTCAGGTAACGTGCCAGTCTTTTGTGGAACACTCCTTGAGAGAAAAAACCTCTAAAGGTTAAAGGGGATGAGCATATTGGGAAAATGAAGTGGGAGAAGCAGGAACAGGACAAACACTAGAACCGGATCTTTAAAACAGGTGTCCCAGACCCAAAATGAGTCAGTTGGTTGCAACTGATTTCCTAAAGAATATGCTAATATGATTAAAACTTTAAGAAAAAATAAAATATGTACAATCCATATATAATTTCTCTGAACACTGCGATTGTTTGTTAAATTGTGAATGATTATTTTGATTCACCTAAAACCAAAAATTTAAACCAGAGCACTATGCCAAACAAGAGAGTCAATTTGAAATAATATCATGAAAATTTTATTAGGAGTTAAGCCATCTGATTCTGACTTCTGCCCTTGCTGGTGCTGATATAAAACATAAAATCATTATGGTCCATATCTAATCATTACAAAAATTCTTCAAAAGCATTCTGAGTTTTTATTTTTGACTGAATATGGAGAATGTGAGGTAAGAATCAAATATGTCAACATAGGTGAAGATTATGGGACTCTATTCAGGATGGCATCAGAAGAACCAGGTGGAAATGGATTACAGAGATGCTCCAGATACATGATTTTGTTAGATTGAATGTGAGACATGAGAGAAATGAGAAGAAAATGAGAGCAACTTCATCACAAAGGTTGATGATATGACCGCATGAAGTTGATGAATCGGTGACATAATATATCGAGGCAATTTAGTACTGGCTGTGGTCCACAGAAAGTACTCAATAAAAGATCTTCTCTAATGGTTTTCTAGATTCATCCTGAGATCAAAGACTGCTCTAGAACCATGCTATAGCAAGTGCTTCTATTGTGAAGAGCAAAGTTCTGATGTCACAGTTCACAGACTACGGGCCACTGAAAGTCAGCAAAATGAAATCACTGGAAATATGTCCTGCTTAATCAAACTGTGTTTGTTCAACCAGTGCAGTAATTGGTTGCCATAAAGTTTGCTTCCAAATGAACTGTGACTAATTGACATGGAAATGGGTGCTTTAATGGCAGACTTCAGTCTTCATCAATGTTTTCTAGTAGAGTAGCATCTGACTCTCCTGTTCTTGTATTTCAAACCCAAAAAAGTTAGAACAGCTGCCCTATTCAGGCAGAACTTTCCATTGATAGTTTCACCATTAACTGTGTGAACTACAGTTTCCTCCTCCATAAATGGGGATGATGATGCTAACCCCATAGGATTATTCTGTGTATTCATTGGAATTAAAAGTGTAAATTACTTAGTATAGTTCTAGGGATATAGGGATTGCTCACTGAATGTTAGCTGTCATCATCATCATGGGAGGAATTCGATGATGATTAATAGAACATGAAATATAATCATTCATAAATTGATAGTGAAGAAAATTACATCAAATTTTTTTCTGTGACATCCACTGCTTATGTTCCAACAGCTCTTAAAGGTTCAATAAATGAAGTAAATTATCCACATGGGTTTAATTGTAAAATTAGGCACTATACTCCCTACAGCAACAAAATATATTACATTTTTATTTGGCCCCTAAACAACACACCTCCACTTTCTCTCCCTGTTCTCTTTCAAAGAAGAATAACATATTCAGGTTTATGTATATGTTCACAGCCCTTTAGGAGTCTTTAATCTCTTTTTGAAGCGCCGTAGAAAGTAATGAGATCCCAAAAGTAAGCCTGAAGGGCCTCTAAATAACCAGAAAGGAATAGCTAATCTCATACAACCAAGCCTTGTAAAAAAGCAATTTGTTAGCTAATGATATAAGTACAGCATCCTCACTGGAGGATGTGTGCCATAAAACAAAATCACCTTCCACATAGGTATGAAAACATATGAAGAGCAAACTGGAGCTCATGGAGTCGGCCTTGCATAATGCATCATGCTAATAGTACTGTTAAAATTATTTTTAAAAAAATAAAAAGGAAAGAAAGAAGGAAAATCTCATTAGCACCTTATCGCATGGAGCACTTAAAGGTAATCAGCAAAGGAAGGGGGTCTCACAGTGCAATTAGTGGCTGTTAAATTTAGACAAAATTAGAGGGGCTATTCTCTTACCAGGTTCCTAGTCAACTGTGAATCACTGGGCTGAGCTTTTTAAGGGCTGGTTCATTAAGGAGCAATAACAGCAGGTGTGGTTTTCCAAGTTAACGTTAGAGGCAGAAGATTTCATGCCTCCAGTCAAGACAGTGAGACTCTAAGGGGTTGTTTTCTATTCTGCACCTTTATTTGATTTTTTTTTTAATTTGCCACGGAACTCTTGCAGGACTTTCTGACATATTAAATATTTGTGTCACAGTTTGTACTTGCTTTGTAATTTGTTCTTGTCTCACATTAGAATCACACTGGTGCCCCACATTATATTTATAAGGTGACCTAGAATTTCTTCTTTCTACCATGATAACATTCTAGTGAATGTTTGACATCACCTATTTTAAAGACAGAAACATCTGATATCCCCATTTATTTGTCTGTCTGTCTATCATCTAGCCATGTTTAAATTTATCATGTGTTTATCTGAGTATCACCTGTGTATGTGTTACAAATGGCATTCAAATTACATATAAAAGCTATTTAATTAAAAAAGCCCTCTCATTAGCTAGACCTAATGCAGGGTACTCTCTAAACACTTTAAAAAGCCTAATAAATAAATTAAGCTTGGTTCTCTCTAAAACCTTTCCCTCATTTTCCCTATTCCCTGATTTTTGATTTATCTATTTAAAAACAAAACAAAACTATTTTTTTTCTCATTTTACATGCCAAATCCAGGACTCATTCCCTCCCCTCCTCTTGCTCCCTCCACCTTCCCTTCATTCCAACCCCTCATCCACTTCTCATAGAGGAAGTAGATGACTTCCCATGGGGAGTCACCCTAGCACATTTCTTTGAGGGAGGAACAAGGCCCTCTTCACTTTATCTAGGCTGAGCAAGGTATCCCGCCAAAGAAAATGGGTTCCAATAAGCCAGAGCAACCAGGAGGGATAAATCCTGGCCTCACAGCCAGTGACCCCACAGTCTGCCCCAGCCATACAACTGTCACCCCATTCAGAGGGCCTAGTTTGATCCTATGCTGGTTCCCTCTCTGTCAGGGTCAGGCTCCTATTAACTCAGGTAAGCTGTTCCAGTGGGTATCCCCATGGTGGTCTTGACCTCTTTGCTCATATTCTCACTCCTCCCACTCTTCAACTAGACTTTAGAGCTCAGTACAGTACTCCGCTGTAGATCTCTGCACCTGCTTCCATCAGTTGTTGGGTGAGGGTTCTCTGAAGACATTTAAGATAGTCACCAACTTGACTGACTACAGGGCAAGGCCAGTTTAGGCACCTTCTCCACCATTGCTTAGGGTCTTATATGGGGACATTATTGAGGGTTCCTGGGAATTTCTCTAGTGCCAGTTTTGTTGTTGTTGTTGTTTTTGTTTGTTTTTGTTTGTTTTTTTTTTGCTAGCCCCATAATGGCTTCCTTAATCAAGATATTTCTTTCCTTGTTCTCCATCTCTGTCCTTCCACCATCTAAACTACCACATTCTTCTAATTTCTCCTTCCCCAGTCCCTTCTCCCCTCATCCTCCCCTTCTGCCTTCCCATTATCCTTCCACCTCCACACTCCCAATTTTCTCAGAACTTGTGTATGTGTCCCAGTGGGATCTATGTATATTCATCTTAGTGTTCTCCTTGTTGCTTAGCTTTTCAGGGGTCATGGACTATGGGCCTGAAACTGAGAAACTTCTGTAAAGCAAAGGACACAGTAAATGACAATAAAAAGGCAGCCTACTTAGTGGAAAAAGATCTTTACTAACCTCACATCAGGCAGAGTATTGATCTCCAAAATATATAAAGAGCTCAAGAAATTAGACATCAAAATATCAAATAATCCAATTAAAAAATGGGTACAGATCTAAACAGAGAATTCTCAGCAGAATAGTCTCAAATGGCCAAAAGACACTAAAGGAAATAAATGTTCAACATCCTTATCTATCAGCAAAATCAAAACGACTCTGAGATACAGCTGTCAGAATGGTTAAGATCAAAAACACCAATGATAGCTTATAGCTCATCTATTGCTGGTAGGAATACAAACTTGTATAACCACTTTGGAAATCAGTATGGAGGTTTCTCAGAAAATTGGGAATCAACCTACCTTAAGATCCAACAATACCA
The DNA here is from genome assembly GCF_950005125.1 of Chionomys nivalis. Lineage (NCBI taxonomy): Eukaryota > Metazoa > Chordata > Mammalia > Rodentia > Cricetidae > Chionomys > Chionomys nivalis. The sequence goes on along the minus strand of NC_080098.1, from coordinate 23,912,899 downwards.
CTCTTGGGCATATATTCAAGAGATGTTCATTCATACTACAAAGACATTTGTTGAGCTATGCTCATAACAGAATTATTTTTAATAGTCAGAACCTAGAAACAACCTAGATGCCCCTCAACAGATGAGTGGATAAAGCAAATGTGGTAATTTACACAATGAAGTACTACTCAGTAGTAAAAAGCAATGGCATCTTGAAACTTGCATGCAAATGGATGGATTTAGCAACACTATCTTGCGTGAGGTTACCCAAACTCCAAAAGATGAACATGCTATGTACTCACTTATAAGAGAATACTAGATGTAAAGCAAAGGATAAGTAGACTTTTTATTTTTTAAGAAATGTAGACAGATAATTCCCATCCTATATTCATTTTCATTGTCTTTCTCTTTCTCCAAATGTGTGTGTGTGTGTGTGTGTGTGAGAGAGAGAGAGAGAGAGAGAGAGAGAGAGAGAGAGAGAGAGAGCGCCTAGGTCTTCTATGTAATAGGAGCATGGCCACGAATTTATAATCTTTCTGTCTCAGTCTCCCAAGTACTGACATCATGGATGTGAATCATCATGTTCTTTCTGTTCTTAAATATGACACCACATGAGTTTCCCTATGAAGATAAATTTTCAATAATCTAAAAAAAATCATTCATCTCTGAAATCATACAAATTGGGCACATCTATATGGAGATGATTGCCTTCAAACCTGTAAAGTACATAATTTTACATCTAGAGATCATTATTGATACGTTGCTATTTATTGCTTCCAGGAACAAAGTGCTACAGTTTTACAAATATTCATTAGGAAGAAGCAAGGAGGCTCTTGGGAAATGACGAGCCTGTTTCTGGTTAGAAATGAAATTGACTAGAATCAAATCCATGATTCTGAGAGTAGAGAAAAGCTCAGACTGGGAATTAGATGGACAACAGTTCCCATGAAAAGAATCTTGTGGCCTGAGCCTAGCTGAAGATACCAGGTCATTCAGTGTTTATGAAATTAGTGTCTGCTCAAAAGGAATAGACATTAAAACAGGATTTCAAAATATTCATCTATCCTTAGCCTAGAAACTGCTGATCTATATTATAATATGAAACTGCCAAATCACACTCTGTTAGGAAAACTATATTGAACAGATCTACAAAAAAAAAAAAAAATCTAAACTAAAACTCTGCTTAACAAAAATGAACAGATCCTCGAGCTATAGGATGAAATGAAAGTAAATATAAACTCTGAGGTAAATGTTGGATTCTTTGTGATGACTCAGGCCACTGGCTTTCAAAATGATTATCAATAGAATGATATCATACCTTATCCATTAAATACTATTTATATCCATAAATACTATCCATTAAATACTAAAATAGAATAAAAACAGAAAAATAGAAATAATGAAATTTTGTAGCAGAATATCTATAGTTTAAAGTTGTTGCTCACATGGCAAATAAAACACTAGGAGAAAATCAAAAGGGTTTCAAATAGTGTGAAGAAAAAAAAATGACTACTGAGGTGGAACAAGTATTACTGAAAAGTGACCACTGAAACTTCAGTTGCTAAAATTGGCCACTAAAATTGGGTCAGGGATAACCCCAATTGCTGTCATGACTTTCCCAGACCCAAGGTTGAGCTGGCTCTTAGAGTAGATGAAGACAATCAACAACAGCCCAAGTAGAGAAAAAAGAAATGAAGCCCACATTGAACTAATACCAAAAGGCAGAGTCTGGAATTTATCTTTGCTACAAATTATTGAGCATCTAAATTTATCATTTAAAAATGTTATCTAATTTTTTCATACCATTTGCCAAATGTCTTTGCATCCTTGATATCACATGCAGCCTGTATTATGTAATATATACATACATATTTATGTAGATCTCTTTCTGAGTCTCTCTTCCATTGGATTGGTCGTCAGTTCGTTCATGATCCAATAGAACTCTGTTCTAAGTATGAGACTATTTACTATTTAAAAGCTTTGAAGTATTAGCAAGCTATCTCCCTTGGGAGCATTTATTTATTTGTTAATGTATTTACTTACCTTTTACTTATTTATTTTGATCTGTCAGTGATTTCCCGATTCTTCTTGTACATTTAGTTTTCCACACGAACTTTTAATATTGACTTACTTAGCTCCATTAAGAAAGACTGTTGACATTTCTACGGTTGGAATTTTGCTAAATAAATTAATTGGTTTCAGGAGGAACTAGCATATTGAGGTGATGAGTCATCCTGTTCAGGAAGAATGGGTTTGCCTAAATCTGATACTACATCCACTGTTCAGGAGCTTTACTTTTCCAGACTTGCTGGAGTTCCTGTTACTATTTGCTCACCTTTGTTTCTGTAAATGGGGAATACTCCTGTGTCTGATAATGGTTCACTGTTTCATACTTTAAATGTGTCATGTTTATTGACTTAAGTATTGACCAATTCTTCAAATAAGTACATCAGTCTTCCTACTTTCAAAGTAGGTTGAGGATATCAAGTTGATTGTGAGTTTTATTCTACATTAATCAGGGGAATGGAGGTACTGAAATGGGAGGAGTCTCATCTACTGGTTGTTTTCTGTAAAAATTTTGGACAAACTTATCTTATGTCTTTTGCTTATTTCCTGGATACAAGGAGATTGATAAGATACCATGAGCTGAACTGATACAATGGCCACTGTCCTCTCAGAACAAAGACCTGGCTTGGTTTGTGTTTGGGAGAGGAGATGTCAGAGTTAACAACTAATGGGAAGAACAAGCACTGGCAAGCTTTCAGTTCCATCACCTGGGCTATGTGCTCTGATTCACCCACAACTGAAAATATGTCACTTTCTTTCCTTTTGAATGTTTACCCTACAGCTGTCCCTGTCAAAAACGTCATCTATGGTATCACTTATCATTAAAACTCCTTTCCCTCTAGTCAGCTCTGTGACTTACAAGGGTAGGAGCTTCATTGAGAGACACCCTTTCTTGTCTTTGACACAAAGCGATTTTGAACTAAACTCTCTGCTACCATCTTTGGATAGTTTTAGCACAAGAGAGTGCATGCTGGGATTTGATGTTGCTTTTTCCTCTTTTTGTTCTTGTAAATTTTATGTTTTTTTTAAAAAAATGATAATTATTTTTTAATTTTAACCACAAACTAGGCCAGAGACCTAGACAATCTATATTTGATATGTCTACATATCAATATATTTCGGCCTCAGACAGTCTCCTTAACCCCATATGGTTAGAAAATAAAATGGGAATATTCCACTCTACCTGTTTTAGTAGCTAAGCAGATCTGTAAGTACAGAAGAATGCCTTTAGTCATCATTTCATGGATTTTTTTTCATAGATTTCTGGGCTATCCAATCTCTAGTTCCTGGCTGTCCGGGAAGTTGGAATAGGCTTCTTTTTCTTGTGTGGATCTGGTGTGGACCTCAAATTAAACCAAACATTGGATGGGAACTCCCACAAGGTCTCTGGCACCATTGCCCCAACACATTTTGCAAGCAGGGCAGAATGTAAGTTATGGGGGTTGTGGTTGGATTGGTGTCCAGGTTTCACTTTCCATAGCAAAATGTTTCTCTCACCAGAGACAAGAACACTGGGCTGAAGGCTCCATGCCTCACTGTCTCAACCTCTTTTCATTCAGTGAGCTGTATGGGTGTTATTCTCAGCAATGAGGCCCCATTGTCAGTTTTCTGAGAGTGATTTTCTGTTCAAGCATCAGTCTGGGTTGTTTAGGGATCACTATGAGACCGCCCCACTCTGACCAACAACACAAATGAAGGCAATCCAGTTTCACCACTGTACGCCTTACCTGGCTGCTAAAGATGACCAGTTCAGACTCCGTGTCTTCCATTATTAGGAGTCATAGATATCATTTCTGGTTTGATTATAATTGGTATAAGGTTGGGAAATGGGGGAGTGATTTTATAAGCTCAGGAAAAAAGGGGGGGTATTGGATGGGATAATAGATTAATCTGTGCTTACTCACACTAATAATAATAATAGTGAGTAATAGAGTGAGTCATTATTTATAGGTAATTACATTGGAATAGATTCTTGGATATTGAAACATAGTTAAATTACATTGAATATTGTATGTATGCATGCTTCTACCTTTGGTTAAAACATTTTTATATATTGATACATATTTATCATATTGCAATGTACATTTCTACCTCTGATCAAGATACTTATACATTGTTTATATTTTGAGGGCATCATCCTCATTTGTTGCACAATTATTGTATAATATTCTAATATGAAGTCTTAGTCTTTAAGTTATATAGGTATTAAGGATTATAGATCAATAGTCATCTAGTTTCTCTCCTTGGTACTGGTTAAATACTGTGAAATATGCTTTGTTTGACAAATTAAAAGCAAATAATTCAATTCCATACATGGAGCAAGAAACCAAGAACTCACAGATAGGGAGCAGAAACCGGAAGCTGCACAAGTCACCACGCAGCAAGGAACCACCCCAAGGAATGCAGAAGTCATGCATGCGCTTGGGAAATTTCCAAGTTGCCACACACAGTAAACTTCACTGTGGTGGGGATTCTACAAAAAAAACGGCTTAAATAAAAGCAAGCTAAGCAGTCAGGGTTGGGAGACTGTATGCGCCATTAGGCCGTCCACCCGGTAGACATGGAGTCTGAATCCACGTGGGGGCCAAATGTAGTTGGACGTTTAACAGAAATCCCATACTAGCTCAGAATTGAGAAATAGATGGTTATTTATTTATAAATAGACTCACAAATCAGAATCCTCTGTTTGAACGGAGATCAGAAAACAAATCCTGCAACCCAGAACAGAGAGGCCAGAAAAGAGGCCAGATGCATGCTCTGCATTGGCATATATAGTATAAGAGGCCACACTACAGTGGGCAGGGTAACCAGTAGCTGTAAGACTTCCTACAGTACAGGCTGGCCTTAGTTTCCCTCCAAACAGTCCTGCCTTAACCTTCACAGGTTGAGACTCCTGGAATGAACAACCATATCTAGCTTCTAATTTTTTGTTCATTTTTTTTACAATTGAATTCTTGTATTTACTCTTTCATCTCAATACTGTCCTATATCTCTCCCGCCCCATTACTTCTCCGTGTCCTACTTTCTAGCTTCTCATCCCTTGGTCTCTCTGGTTTCTATAGAATCTCCAAGTTGACCACACACAATTAGACAATCAAAGGCATCATCCACTTCCAAAGAAGAATGTGTATTATTTGTTTTTTACCAGAATATTCATAATTCACAATTATACAACTGAATAATATTATACTGTGTACACGTGTCACATTTTTATTATATTCAGAGGATCCTAAATAAAGTAGATTCTTGTCATCCTTATTGGTTGCTCACCAAAACTAGGTGATATAGTTCTATTTATGAAGACAGGCACACTTTGGTTGCATGACGTGGGGAAATCAAGCTGAAACTGAGCTTAAAGCCTCCTTTTTACTGGCTAGCTTCATGGGTTTAGAAGGCATTATTCAGGAAACCAAGAGGAAAAAAATCATTAATGTTCTTACCCACTTGTGAGCCATATGAACTATAGGAGCAATGTGCCAGGGAAGATGTGCCCACTTATGCAAACAGTTACACTATGGTTATGGGGGATAATCAACTACTCTGATTTAATTTGAGATCAGGTCCATAGGAGATATCTTATGTCTGATACTATACACCTGTTCAAAATACAATGGCAGGGAGACCATAGACCTTAGGATGATCCTGAATACTCTTATTTGTTGAAACTGACACAGCATCAAATTGCTTTCTAAATATTTATGTTTATACTCATAGACAAATGCTACTATCAGCCACAATAAGTGATGTTTCTCTGCAGTAAAAGACAGTGAATGCAGAAACTAATGACTCACAAGGTGCTTAGAATAAGTTATTGTTGAGCACTCACACCTAAGGAAGACATTTGAATCCCTTATATTGGCCTTGTGGAACAGTGTGGAAGACAAAGCAGAAAGAATATAAAAGCAGAATGTGGGGGAAGGGCTATAAAATATCATGTTATGGGCAAGCCATAGCTATTGAGACAATGAATTCATAGCAGCTTTGGCTGTCTGCCCTGGGTCTGCATAGGTCTGGCCCTCTCAACAGAGAGGCATATTTGGGGGAAGGATTTAGGGGCCCCTCTTCTTCACTGTTGAAATATTTGCTACCAATAAATTCACGAAGATGGGAAGTCATTGTCTCAGTTGTGTACCCACTTGTGATCCCACCAGGTTCCAAAAGATAATTCAGTGTTCACACAGACTGCCCTAGTAAGGTTCTACAGCAAGAGGTCTTAGCCTCTGAGCATCTATCTCCCCAATATCACTCTGAATTGCACATTTTGGAGGTAATTCCATTGCTGTGAGTGTCAAGGCTAACACATCTCTTTAACCTGTTGGGTTTTTTTGGAGTCAATACTTTTTTAGTTAGTGCTTCACCTGGGATACTCTCTACTGTTTGCTTCACATTGGACACATTTTGCAACCTAATTTGACATTTCTGATGTTCTCGTTTATACCACATCACAAACACAATAAACTATACTGGTACCTTACCTTAACATCTATCATTTTTATTACATCATATATTTTCTCTTTAACTATGACATACAATCCACCTTTTAATTTTGCTTTAACTTTAAATAGCCTGTTGTCTTTTTAAAAGAGTTGACAGTAGGAAAAATAATGACAGTTTTTATTTACTTGTTCATTTCATCCTGTCTTATTATACAACTTACCATCTGCTACCATTAGCTCTGCCTGAAGAATATCCTTTAGCACTTCTTGTAGTGAGTTTTGTTAACAATTAATTCTCAGAACATTTGCTCATTCCAGAATGCCTTATTTTTTCACTCATCATAATAGCTGATTATAGTTCTCGCTATGATTTCTATTTTTTCTCTCTTAGTACTTAAGTTTCTCATACAATTTCTTCTAGTCTTTCTGTCTGTGATGAGAGGACATTCATAATGTTTAAATTCTTCATTCCATATATAATATGCAGTTGTTCCCTTTTCTCCAAGGTTTTCTCTTGTTTTCAACAGAGACTCATGGGAAAGTCATGTATGACGGTTGACTGTAAATGTAACTTTGTACCATTTTTATGCCCCAATTCCCTAGGTATAGCTCTTCCTGTACTTACAAAGCTCAGTTTCTATGTGCTTGAGTTTATACTCTGTCAGAAGCTCTTTAAAAGTCAACTCTCTAGCCACTACAAAGTCCTCAGTGATGTTGGTATTCTAGTGTCTGCAGTTCCACAGCAATTAATCAAGTCTATGTAATTTTACCTGCAGGTGAGCAACTAAGATATTCTGCAAACAATTTATGGACTTAGGTTAGGAGCACCAGAACATCCTCTCTATGAAACTCCCTTTATTCCTCCATTTTTATATCTTGTCTTCAACAGTCCAACTTCATATACTGTACTGAATTTACTAAATTCTAATAGCTGCTGCATAAAGCTATATACTGTTTGTATTTTAGATAAATATCAACCATGCTTAAGAAAATGTCTTAGGTTAAGAGACAAGTGCAACTATATATATATATATATTCATATTCACAAATTCATATTCTTATATTCATGAATATATATCCCAAGATCTCTGCCTGCTTCTATCTATCTATCTATCTATCTATCTATCTATCTATCTATCTATCTATCTATCTATCTATCTATCTATATCATCTACTGAAAAGGCTGTATGTTTGTTTTTGATATATTGCTATGTGGATGTGTTTCTGGATCTGATATCATGTTTCATTGTTCAACATATTGTTGTGCCCGTGGTAAGTTATTTTGTCACTATGGTCCTGCTATGTAAAGTGAGGGGAGGTATTATGATACCATTAGCACCTCTCTTTCTAGTTGTTATTCTCTTGGTTATGGTTAGGTTTAGGTTTTTGTTTCCAATTCCATTTTTATATTTTTACTCCAATGTGAAGACTGTAGTTAGACTTTTACTACAGTAATAGTGATGTGTTTTTTCCTACAACCAATGATCAGTCTGATAACTGTTTCTAGACCCTGATAAGTCTATTGGGTATGGTTTTCAATTTGAAGAGCAAGACATAAATCCAATAATGAAGTGATTGTCTACATTTTTTGACATTTTTGCCACTTTGGCATCAGGGGGCATTCTTGTCAGCTGCATGTAGCTTGCAGGAATCACAGATGGGTAGGACTGGTGATTCTTCTTGTTCTCTGGCAACATTCATGCCATTGTTAATGCTAGTCAATAGGCTTCCTAGTGGGCAACAGCTTGATATCCCTGTGATTAATGACTCAAGTCTGTGGTATCTTCAATGATAGGGTCTTACCATCAAGTACTAAAGGTAATCAAGAGCATTGGCCATAACTTGCAATTTTTTGAGTATCTATAGGACATAAGCTTGCCAAAAATTCCAAAATAGGTATCTTGCTTTTGGCACTGTGATTTTAATTTGCTATTCTATGGTGTCTAATAGTGGCATTGTTGCCTTATTATAGTAAAATTTAATTTAAAATTCTTATATAAGAGTATTCATATATCTTAGAAACATTCTTCAGTAGGAAGTTTCCATGTCATTTTTAAATATCTAATTCCATTAAAGTGTTTATTTGTTTAAATGTTATTTATCTATTCCTATATACACTCGTCTTCCTGCCCTCCCATTCCTGCTTCCATTTAAACTCTTCATGTACCATTATTGTTTTAGCCATTTATATGGATGTATTTTATCTATACTCCTTGAAAGTCCCCCTCCCCAATGGCCCTTACTAATTCACTAACTGGTATAAATGTATCAAATGGAACACATATATCCAAAGATTCTAAGTTTACACTCATAGATGAGAAAGGGGTGTCTTGAAATCTGTAGACTGCCTTAAGTAATACAGCCATTAATCCTGCCATTCCATAAGCATGGAAGATTTCCAAGTACTTAATGTCTTCTTTAAGGTCTTTTTAGAATGTCTTAAAGTTTTCATTTTAGAAGTCATTCATCTCCTAAGTCAGGTTGATTTTTAAATACTATAAAGCTGTTATGCATGTATTATTTCAGCTAAATTATTTCCTGTATTAAAAATTTGTAAATAGAAAAACTTCTGATGAAGTGTATTTCTTTCTCTGTTGATTATGATTGATTGTTTTGCTGCTATTAATAGGCTGGGTTGGCATCTGTCATCTTTAAAGCTTTTAGGATATCTGTCTAAGTCCTTCTGACTTTAATAATCTCTGCTGAAAAGTCAGGTGATACTTTAGTAGGGCTGCCTTTATATGTGAACTGGTCTTTTCCCACGATAGTGTTTAATATACCTTCTTTGTTTTGTACATTTGGTGTTTTGATTTTTATATGTATTGAGAAATTTCTTTTCTGGCCTGTCTATTTGGTGTTCTGTATGCTTCTTACATCTTGATAGACACCTCTTTCTTTAGATTTTTGAAAATTATCTTTTTTGATTTTGTTAAAATTATTTTCTGTGCTTTGACCTGGGTTGTTTCCTCCTCTTCCTCCTCCTCCTCTTCTTTATTTTCTAAATTTGTTGTTCATAGGTTTGGTCTTTGTATAATTTCCCCTATTTATGGAATATTTTGTGCTATCATCTTCTTGGGTTTTTGTTTTATTTTGAGATTTAATATTTTCTTTGATGATTGATCCCTTTCCTTGACCTTGTCTTCAAAACTTGAAATTCTTCCATGTCTTCTCTGTTTTTGTTTGACAACCTTAGGTTTTTATTTTAGTTTGGTTTTTCCATAGTGATTTATTTCCTTTGTTAAGTTCTATTTTCATACCTACTTTTATATCTGGAATTTGATTCTCATTATTTTATTTAACTATTTATGTTTTCATTGTCTTCATTTGGGCATCCATTCTTAGCTTCCTTAAGGTCTTTGAACAAATTCATAATTGCTATTTTTGATGTCTTTTTCTTGTGCTTCAGATAAACTTATTTCCTCAGGGAATTTTGCAGTGTGGTTGTTAGCTTCTGGAGGAGGGATATTGTCTTAGTTATTAGTGTGTTTGCATTTGCAATGTGACCAGACATCTAGAGGTACAACATTTGTGACATTTCTTGTTGTACATATCTGTTTGGGGGTATTCAAATCTTTTCTTCAGCCTTTTGCCTCTGCCCAAATTTGTCAGATTATGGATCAGCTGAAAGTCTTGGTTTTCTGTCTTAGACCTACCCTCAGTTTCAGGGTTCAAATGTCAAATATATAATGTAAAATATATAATGTGTCTGAATTGTGGTTGGAATTCTGTATTCAGAAGCCAAACAACACCAGATTAGTACAGTGGAGAGATGGGTAGTGGCCTATGAATTTTGTATACTGATTTTTTTGTTCTGCTACATTGATAAAAATACTAGCAGATATAAAGTAGTATGGTGTGATTTTGGGGGTCTTTTAAGTATAAAATAATGTCATCTGCAAATTTTGGTTATTTGATGCCTTTCTTCTAATCTATACCTTTTATTTCTCATATTGCTCTATATAAGACTTCAAGCAAGCCAGGCCTTTAATGCCAGCACTCGGGAGGCAGAGACAGGCAGATCTCTGTGAGTTCGAGGCCAGCCTGGTCTACAAGAGCTAGTTCCAGGACAGGAACCAAAAGCTTCGGAGAAACCCTGTCTCGAAAAATAAAAAAAAAAATTTAAAAAAAAGACTTCAAGCATTACATTGAAAGCAAATAGAGAGTGGACACAGTCAATTTGTAAACATTTGTAGAGAAATTTTGCTTCTAATATCATACTGAGAAACCTCTTGCTAATAATTTTACTTAATAAATTTTCATGAAGTCATATACATTATATTTAAAATTTAAGATTCTAACATTTCTTTGAAAGAGAAAAAAGATAAAATGAGCTTAAAATATAGTAGAAGGAAATGAATCTTATAGTAATGGATAAAAAGAGAGCAAGTTAAGATAAAACAAGGGCATTTAAGTTTTTCATCTGTTTGAAAATATAAAACTCTAAGTTTACAGATTTCTTTTATTTTGTGCTTTATTTTGTTTTTTTCTGCTGATATATTACTATCCTTCATCATAAAAAGGTTTGGAAATGATCCCCTTTGGTCTTGTGGGATGAATATATTATATTGAATGGAAGAAACCAGCACTATTTCAATTTTATCTAAGGGAGACTGAATCAGCTGCAGCCGCATTTCCTTGTCATAATTAATTCCTTTGGAAAACTTGATTACAGGGAGTTGGAAGGCTAATGTACAAGGCTTGGCTTCCTGAGGCCAAATTTTGTCTGGAGCATATGCAGCTGTGGAATTCCAGGAAGTATGAAGGCTGTTCAGGAAATGATGAAGCAAGCTTATGGAACACCAGAGAGAACCATTTGGCAGTTTATCAGAGGAGTATGTAGCCTCCAATTTGAGCTATAATCATAACAAGGGGGAAAAGGTAAATCTCGCTCCTTAGGCTTTGACACTTCTTTGACTATTCATGAGGGGAGAAAAATAGCACTGTGCTCTTTGTGTTGATCAGGAGACATCAATGTACATAATCCAAACTTTGGTTGTAAAAAAAAATCAAAAGGAATTGTCTTTGCCCTTCTGAAATGCATTTTAAAGATAATGGCTTCCTAAAAAATTATGATGGAAACGTCAGAATGAGTATACAGGATGACTTCTTATGCCAATCATTCGTTAGGGAAAGCTAGCTTCCAGAATAAAAATAAATAAAAATAAAAAACTAGCTTTTTAACTCTTATTCTTTGCAGGAACTTAAACTAGAGTGTTTATGTCAAAGTCAAGATAGTGTCATGATGACATGCATTCAGGATCCAATTCTTCTGTATCATTCCAGTTATAATACCTCATGCAATAATAGGAAAATAATTCACTGATTTAGATATGGTTGAAATCTCTCCTTGCCTCCCATCCAAGATGATGCTATTATGAGGTAGGTCCTCCAAGAGGCAAGCAGATACAAAAGAACAAAGCTGCATGAATACACAGACATAATTACAGAGATATTAGATCTTTTTCCAAAATTAAAATGGAAAGATGACTGAGAATATAGTCTTGTGAGCACTTGCTGTAAATTTTCAGTTTTAATTCTCAGTTTCAAAAAATGAAAAAGATAGAGTATTCATAACTAGGTATATTACCACAAAAAATCTTGTAAAGAAAAATTAAAAGCAGAGACTGCACCAAAATATACAGAGGATTCAAATGATATGGATTTTTAATACAGGCAAAGCTAAAAATTATAATGGGGAGACAACAAAATTGATAAAATAGGAATAAAAACAAGGATGGCTCATGGTGTGAAAATCAGAAATGATTTCTTCAAAAGAGGATTAGAAAGCAGAAATTAATAAAAAGACCTATCGGTCCTGCTGAACAGATGCTCAGGAAGTAAGAATTTCTATTGTACAAACATAAGGACCTGGGCTTGAATCCCTACCAATTGTATAAAAACTCATGAACGGCTGCATGTGACTAAATCCCAGCACTGGGACAGAGGACGTGGAAGGACACTAGTACCTCCTGGGCAGCTCATTTAGCCCAAAAAAAGCAGTAGAGAAAAGAGAAAGATACCCAACTTCCTATTTTGGTCTCCATATGTGTGCCCTTGTGTATCCATATACTCATAAGCATATAACACACACACACACGTACATCACTTTTTAATACTGTTAAATACTGAAATACTCATTTCTTCATTCTATACTTTTTAGAATATGAGTAGTAATTCAGACGGAATGTTCCAAGTAAATCTAAGATGTTGGCCAAATAATTTTTTTCAGAAATTACATGCATACCTTTCTTTAACCATTAAAAATGAAGATGGAAATGGAATTAGAATAGACAATGAAAATTAGGCAGAAATAAATTTTTTTCTCAGTGGTACTGGGATGGAACACAACTCCCTTCATACAACGACTAAATATGGTGTATTGAGCTATGATCTAAGTGATTGTGTTCAAGTATATATAAATTAACATGTGAGGTGGGTAATACATCCTGAAAAGTATTACTTTGTTGAACTAGAAGAATCCAGCATAGTGTACATGATAATTATGATAACTCAAAATGGAATGTTCTTTTTGAAAATATTGATTTTTTACACTGTTAAAAGATTTTCAGGAATACATCTTCTCTGCTTTAGAAGTGAACTCATTATATAAATAAAATGAGCAGCTACATGTGTACAATACAAAATTAATCACAATTATTTGCATTATTTTTGTATACTCGTTTTTGTGGATAGCATCTTACCTTGTCATTTAATTGACATTGCATTTGCCATCCTTCCATCTTGTTATCCTGAGTCCTGAACTACAGGCATACACTTCTGTGCTCAGTTAGTGTTTTTAAATATTACTGGCATCATTTCTAAAATATTCAAGGCTATGGTGTTCAATATGTGATTCTCAATTGTCATCAAAGTACTTTGTATTTTTGCCACATAGTCCTGCTGTGGACTTTCAGAATGGGTACCAAGTATACTCTATTATTTTTAACCATAAAAACCTTTTTTTGTTTTGGCAATATGGAAATTATTTTTTAAAAAAATCATATACATGCTTCATAGTTGAGAAAGGCAATAAATGGGCAAGTTTCACCATGATTATGGAGATTCAAAATTTTGAATATGATACAGAATTCAGCATCTCTATAAGTATTAGACAATATATATTTGTATATTATATATAAAATATGTACATATATCTATATACTTTATATGAATTTTCTACAAACATATGTAGAAAATAAGAATGGAAAACTTTCACCCATTCCATGCCTCTAGCAGTAGCAGGAAGTGAACAGCTTTACAATAAAGTTACAAACCTTGAAAAGTTATAATTATTGGTGCATAGTTATTAAATTTTTATGTATTTATTCTTGTATTGTATGATTAATTTGTATAATACAGTTTGTTAATTGGGATTATAATTGTATTATGAAGATCCTTTTATCCCCTTCTTTTTAGGGCATTGTTTATGAGAGTTCTTAACACTAATTCTTCAGTCATGTTTTCTTAATTCTCACTAGGTTATAGCTTTTAGGAATCAGTTTTAGTTCTTATATGAACTTGAGAAAGGTTTTTAGTTTTTGAACCAATTTTATCTTTTTCAGTAGGGTTATTAGATCAATTGTATATATTAACTCATCAGTATGTTTAGCACAACTTTATTATTTAATAATTTCTCTTTACAATAGGCTGTTGTAATGTTTATACCATGAACCACACCATACCTCTGTCAATTTTCTTTCTCTAGTTTGAGGTTCACCTGCTTGCCAAAACAGTGACCATGTTTACTCATGCCTTTGGTTCTCAGGCATCAGTAATATGTAGATAGATTCATATTAGTAAATGCCTGGGCTCTTTTTTTTTTGTTTGTTTTTGTTTTTGTTTTTTCGAGACAGGGTTTCTCTGTGGTTTTGGAGCCTGTCCTGGAACTAGCTCTTGTAGAACAAGCTGGTCTCGAACTCACAGAGATCTGCCTGCCTCTGCCTCCCGAGTGCTGGTATTAAAGGTGTGCGCCACCACCGTCCGGCCATGCCTGGGCTCTTGAACCATTAGTATGTGATTGTGGATCTTTAGTTTCCGCTTGCCTTATTAAATTATTTCCCTAAATCATACATATTCTGTAAAATTTGGTTTTTATCTAGAAATATCAGAGCTATTTAAGAGTCTCAGGTTTATTCGATCCACATATTACATTAGTACCTCTTTTAAGAACAGCAGCAGCAGCTGGGAGGTGCACACCTTTAATCCTAGCAGGCAGGATTCAGAGGCAGGTGGATCCTGGAATTGGAGTTCAACCTGGTCTACAGAGTGGGCTCCAGGACAGCCAGCGCTACACAGAGGAATTCTGTCTTGAAAAGCAAAACAAAGCAAACTGACAAACAAGCAAAATGAGAAACAAAAACCTCAGTTGCAGCAACAACAACAATAAAAATGCAACAAAAGAAGGGACATATGTCATGGAAATAGCCAGAATACCCTCAGATTAACTGACAGAAGCCGATCTCAGAAAACAACTCTGATATAATTTGTGTGTGGAATCTCTAAAACTGGTTCACACTTCTACAAAGTAAAACTATTTGCTAGGGTCCGAAGGTGTGGAAGATGTGAAGATGCTAACTAAAGGGTAGCAAATGTCAGCAGTTGTAGTAGTTTGAATGGAATTGGCTCCCACAAACTCATAAGGAGTGGCACTACTAGAAGGTAGAAGGTGTGGCTTTGTTGGAGTATGTATGGACTTGTTGAAGGAAGTGTGTCACTGTGAGGACAAGGTTTGAGGTCTCCCAGTGTCAGAGACCACTTCCTATTGTCTGCAGGATATAAGACTCTCAGTTAGTTCCCCAGCACCATGTCTGCCTGCTTGCCACCATGTCCCAAAATGATGATAAAGGACTGAACCTCTGAAATGTATGTGAGTCACTCCAATTCAATGTTTTCCTTTATAAGACTTTCTGTAGTTATGATGGAATGGCAATAGAAACTCTAAGACAGCAGTCTAAGGAGGAGCAAGATGGCTATAGCTAACAAAACTGTGGGAACTATTCAAAATCTACAGAGAGAGGAACAAGAGTGTCCTTAATCATAGAATAGGGAACTATGTGAGCTGAGGACACCTGGCATCCTTGATGGTGGAAATAAAATTTTTCATGAATACTTTCATGTTAAAATATCATCCCTCTACCTTAAGTAGAGAGAATATTTGTTTGTCAAATGTATTTCAGTGTAGTTGGAAAAATAATAATGGTTAACTTGTCATGAATACTTATCTCTTAATCCTTGGCTGCTGCATTTATATTCAAAATTATAGGGATAGGGCTAAAAAAGTTATCCCTAACATAAATAAAGATATTGATAAGCATTAAAATGAGGAATATCAGGTTTTATTATACTTAATTCACAATATTTTCTACATAAAATATGATGTGTTATATGAAAATAATTTTGAATATACCTTTATACTTGACTGTAAAAGAAAACAAGGTCTCTGGTTGTTCAGTAAGAAGTTATTGATGGAGATGGGGGTAGGAATACGGTTGAATGTATAAAGAGCTTGCAGCACAACAATGAGAACTGGAGGTCCTACCCATGAACCCATGCAAATGACAGATGAACATAGCCTCCCACTGGCAATTCCCATACTCAGGAGTTGGGAACTGAGTCCCCAGAGCAACCAAACTAGCTAGGCTAACCAATCACTAAACTCTGAGTTCAAATGAGAGAGTCTCCTCAATGATAAGGTGGTAAGTATTGAGAAAGACTCCTGATGCTGACGACCAGCCTTCACATGCATGGACTAACACATGCTCATGCACTTCCCTCTACCTAGATGCACATACACTTGTTTTTAAGGAGATCTTAATTAATATGACAATTTGGGAAGCATTTGTTCTGGTAATAATATATCTCTCTAGGGTACAAATGATCAAATGCTTGTAACCGTTTTATTTCAATTTAGGAAACTCAAGCAAGCAGATTTTTAGTAAGTATTATACTTTCTTATTTTTTAATAATTTATTTTTATTTAAATGCATTGGTTATTTGCCTGAATGTATGTCTGCTTGAGAGTTTCAGGTCCCCTACAACTGAAGTTATAGGCAGTTTTGAGCTGCCATGTGCATGCTGGAAATTGAACCCAGGTCCTCAGGAAGAGAGTTCAGTGCTCTTAACTTCTGAGCCATCTCTCTAGCCCCTGTAGTGAGTATTTAAAGCAAATACAATATCTTCCATTTTTCTCAATATCAGTTTTATAACTCTATTTGTGTTCCATATTTGATATAATCTTTGTACAATATGTCATCATAACAGTGACAAAGTCTGAGAAATACATTATTATGTGTTTTGTCATTGTGCAGAATTTATATAGCATTTTAAGATCAAAGTAGATACTGCAGGTAAAGCACTCTGAAAAACATAAAGATATGATCAAGTAGCCATGATCTGTATGAAGCCTTTGAAGGTGTTAATATCACAGGTTGGCTTTTTTTCTCTATAACCTGCCTAAAAGTACAAGGATTACACTTTAAACAATAACTAAGGAGCTAGGGAAATGGATTCATGGGTCTGAATATTTTATGTGGAATCAGCAGAAACTCAGTTCAAAGACCCAGTACCCATGTAAAGAGTCAAGCTTGGGAACCGTGCGGTGATGGGCACATATCTTTAACCCCAGTAGTTCGGAAGCAGAGGCAGGTAGGTCTCTGTGAGTTTGAGGCCAGCCTGGTCTACAAGAGTTACTTCCAGAACATGCTCCAAAGCTAGAAACCCTGTCTAGAAAAATAAAACAAAAAAGAAAAAAGAGTCAAGCTTGGTTTTGTGTACTTGTGACCCCATCACTGGATGGATCATTGGGAGACTAAGACAATAAGACAGATGGATCACAAGAGCCCAATGGCAAATAAGCCTAGTCAAAATGGCTTTTACAATTAGAAAGTAATTAATGACTGTGTCAAAAAATAAGGTAAAAGACCTTCAATATAGTTTAAGAGGTCAGAATTCTTTTCATGATGACTGATGACCCAAGTTGAAGGAGAAACCTTACTTCCAAAGGTAAAACTCTACCCTCCACATATATGCTATGCACACATGCCCCATCACACATACACAAGGATCTGCAAAATATATAAAGAACTCAAGAAACTAGACATCAAATAATGCAATCAAAAAAATCAGGTACATATCTAAACAAAATTCTCAACAGAATAATTGTAAATGGCCAAAACACACTTAAGGAATTGCTCAGCATCCTTAGCCAGCAGTAAAATGAAAATTAAAATGACTCTGAGATTCCATCTTACACCATTCAGAATGGCTAAGATAAAAACATCAATGATAGCTTATGTTGGAGAGGATGCGGAGTAAGGGTACACTCTTCCATTGCTGGTAGGAGTGCAAACTTGGACAGCAACTTTGGAAATCAGTAGGAAAATTTCTCAGAAAATTGAGCATCAATCTACCTCAAGACCAAGCAGTACTGGGTCTTGGGAATATACCCAAAGGATGCATACTCATACCACAAGGATATTTGATCAATTGTGTTCATAACAGCATTATTCTTGATAGCCAGAACCTGGAAATAACTCAGATGTCCCTCAACTGAAGAGTGGATAAGGAAGATGTGGTGCAATTACAAAATGGAGAAAAAAACTTAGTAGAAACAAATAATGGTATTTTGAAATTTGCATACAAATAGATAGAACTAGAAAAATTCTTGAGTGAGGTAACCCAGACTCAGACAAACAGGGTATGAACTCATTTGTAAGTGGATATTAGACGTAAAGCAAAGGACAGCCAGCCTAAACTCCACGATCCCAGGGAAGTTATGTAACAAGGAGAACCCTAAGAGACACATGCATGGATGCCTCTGGGAAGGTGAAACAGGTAAAATGCAATAAAATTAATAAAGTAAATTTTAAAAATAAGAGGAAAATGACAAGGAAGGAAGAGAAGAAACACAGAAGAGAGAGAGAAGGACACAACAGCAATAAGGATGTTTGAAAATGTCACAGTAAATCCTACTACGTTCTATGCCCCTAAATTAACATATAATGCATATAAGTCTATGTGTACACAAGCATAGTGAAATTTTCCTAATAGGTCTGGGGCAGTGTTACATGTGAGAACCATAGACTACTTAACAAAACCCCAGGATGAGATGTTGGTCAGAGAGTCTAGAAGACTTACCAAATATTATGGCTCTTGCTGTTGCCCTTGGCTACCTCCCAAAGTTTGCGGACAAGTCTCTATTGCTGAAGAAACAATGTGCTTTGGGCACAGGAAGCCAGATTATTAGACAGGGAGGGTCTGGCCTAAAGCTTTCCCCCTGGTGACTAGCTTTTATGGTAGCAGAAGGTGTCATACAATCTCATAGGTCCCCACATGAAGTTGGCAGGGGTGGGGTTAGGACAGGTTAGGGTCGGGGAAAGGTGAGCAACCAATAACTTTTCAGCTATGATGTTTGTGATTTACAATAACCAACCTGTCACAAGAACCATAATGGTGTGTTGGGAGGCACTGCTTGCAGGTCAGAGGTTGCAGTTCACCATGGCCTGAAAGCTCTGTCTGAGCTCAATAAAAGAAGGACTCTTTCCACCCCCCACTCCTACCCTCCCAAGCACACGTCTTCCTGCTTTCCACCTGGCTTTATCTAGAGAATCTCTCTAGGCCCAGATGCCTGACTTATCTCTAGTGTGACCCTTGAGACAGTCTCCTGTAGAAACTTACTCCTTGCTGCCCATATGGCAATTAGACTGGTACTAGAAACCTTATGATAGGAATGTGCTATTTCAAGAAAATTAGGAGATGCTCCAGCCTGTGTCCCAATCCTTTTTATCTTTGGTCACTCTGGGAGGAAGTTGACCTGTCTCACTGAACCTGTATCCCAGAAGGCTACTTCCACCATGTTCACAGGGCATACATAGCTTCTTGGTTGCAGCTTCTGCTCCTTTGTCCTTGCAGACTGGTGGCCGATGGACCTTGAGGGAAAGGGTGACACCACAAGGCTGCAAGGGCGCAGTGGGTCTTGGAGGGGAAAATACAGCTGGCACTTTACTAAGCTGATGCATTTCCGTACTGCTCTCTAAACAGTTACTTATATCCGCAGGTAAGTGTATGTCCTATCTCTCCACAGAGACTTCACTTTACAACAGAGAACACAATGGACACTAAAACACAGAGAACTTGATTGTCTTGGTGTCCCCACACAGATGGGAGCCTGGAGATTGAGCTGTGTGAGAAAGCAGATGAATCCCGGGGTAAAAAGAGTTCACGTTTGTTACTCCAACATAGCATCTCATTCTCGAAGGAATTCTAATATTTTTATAATCCGACTGGTTTTCTCTAAAACCCTCAAGTTGAAGGAACATTCTTATCTTACAGCCAAGAAAGTGGTCTCCCATGCCAATGCAATTAAGGCAGATTTCAAAAAAGTTTTCTATTGTCTCTGATGTGTGGTTATTAGAGATCTCTCACTGATATGCACACCTACAATGAGAAAGATCAAGCAGGGCAGAAGGAAATACAAATGTACAGTTTGAGGGGACAAAGAGCATAAGAACTGTAGTGTTGTAGCTTTATTTGGTGCTGAAAGAGATAAAGAGGAATGGAGTAAAGGGAGGGGTCCCCACAGGACAAGACCCCAGTCAGCCAATCCTGTAATTGTTGAGAAGAAAAGGCCTTAAGGAATGACTTGTACCTAAAGAGCAACAACAAATCAAAGCTTTTTCAAATACAATTCAAGAAGGGTCCAGGTTCCTGGTTTCACCTAAAGCAGGCAGCAGAACTTGGCAACTTCATTCATGTGGTTCTGGTGTTAGAGTCAATAAGGAAACATGAGTAAAGACAATGTGGAATCATCCTCTGGGCTTAAGGAAAGCTGCTGAAGACAGGCATATGTCAGTGGCGGCCCTGCATGGAGGCCTGGAGAGGCCATTACATGACTCTGTGAAGGTGAAGCATAGAATTCATTGGTGACACCAAGATGTTGGAGATGCCAGACCCATGGATCACTGCCAAGGAAAGCTACTGACAAGAGTGGACACATCCCAAGAGAAGGAGTGTGCTGCAGTCAACAAGGCTGAGAAGGCTTAGGAAAGACGAAGAGGCTTTTGATACCAGACATGAAGATGCAGAGTCTGGAGTATTCCCTGCTGGGTTTTGGTCTTGCTTTGGTCCAGCCTTTCCTCCACAGCACCATGTTTTGTCCTTTTAGAATGGAAACATGTTTTCTGTGTCATTGTATGTTGAAACAGGCAATTTGAGTTTTATTTGTATATTCGATTATAGTTAAGAGACTGACGTGAATCTCAAAAGAGATTTTGGAATTTGAAATAATGTTTTTTTTTTTAAGATTTATTTATTTTGTATACAGAATTCTGCCTGCATGTATGTCTGCACACCAGCAGAGAGCACCAGATTTTATCACAGTTGGTTGTGAGCCATCATTTGGTTGCTGGGAATTGAACTCAGGACCTCTGGAAGAGCAGTCAGTGCTCTTAACCTCTGGAAGAGCAGTCAGTGCTCTTAACCTCTGAGCCCCTGAAATAATGTTGAGACTGTGAAAAACATAGACTTTGGCACCTTGACTAAGTGAATTTTGCTTTATGATATGGCTACAACCCTATGGAGGGCCAGAGAATGGACTGCGGTGGGTGGAATAAACCCCCATAGGCTCATATATTTGAGTGCTTGGTCTCCAGTTGGTAGAACTTTTGGAGGGGATTAGGAGGTGGCGCCTTTGAAGGAGATATGTCACTGGAGGTGGCATGGAAGTCTCAAAAGCCCATAGAACATGGGAAAGCCTCTGACTGGGCATAGGGGAGGAAAAGAAAATGGATTGACTCTATTTCTGATGGAGTGTTCAGACGGAACTGGAAACAGACACAAAGGCTGTGGAACATGGAGCCCATGTGAAGGCTGGAGGACAGGGAGTGATTGTTTGGTCAGCTCTTCCTTCCCCCATAGGAGCCCTTTGTGACAGGGAGACAGGAGCTCTGTGATGTGGTCCTGACCCAGCTGGCAACTCCCAGAGAGAACTTTCAGAGTTCAGTTGCCTGAGAGCAACAGTGCGATTCAGATGGAGAATTTTCTCTCTCTTCTGGAAAGCGTTGATCCTTCATGGCTGACCCTCAGCTCCACCGCTTGGGCAATGGACATGATCTTTGCCTTTGTGTGTGGGCTGGGGCTCTTCTGCCTATTATTACCCCTCCTCCCCCTTGACTCACCCTCACCTACACCAACCGAAAACATCACCCCACAAAAGGTAAGTTTGTCTTAGGCTCAAGCCAAGGAAGAATAGTCCCCCTCTCTCCAGGCTTCACATTCTAAGTCATATAGAAAGGCAGTGAGAGTGCATCTAAGCCAAGAGCCAGACCCCACCTCTTGAGACGTGGCAGGTAGGGGAGAGCAAGAGTGGGCTCTCAGACCATCCATTGCTAGGGGAAGCCCTGTGCCTTGGTGGTCAGGGGAGGTGTTTCTGGATTGGCTAGTGACCTCTGAGAAAGGAAAGGTTCTGAGTGATGGTTTCTATGTCCCTTCTCTAACAAACAAGCTTATAGGGTTGATCGAGCTGATATGAAGGGGGCCATGACCTCCAGGACATGAGGAAGTGACTGCTGGCACTTCAGAGCTGAGCCTCTGTTCCCTGAGCAGAACAACACTGACATCCATGTGGCTTTCAAAGAGACGGTCCCCATTTGTGTTTTCCAAGACAAAAAGGACACATATTTGCCCACATTATAGATATACGAATAGAGTCATAGGTGTGCTCTCTCTCTCTCTCTCTCTCTCTCTCTCTCTCTCTCTCTCTCTCTTTCTCTCTCTCTCTCTCAGCTGGTGAGGAAGGAGCACAGAAAAGTCAGGAAGAAAATCCAGATTGTGAAAGGTAGGATACCTTCTTCCCCTGGTGAGGTGACTTCAGCCTCGCATCCCACTATAACACTACTGAGTTGCAGGACCCTCGAGGAGACAGTCCCTGGGAAGGAAGCCAGAACTGAAGACATTTCTCAGGTCCTGTACTCGGAATGAAGCTATGGACAGCCAGGACTGGGTACTGCTTGGGGAGGGATGGTGTGGCAGTAAGTGGTGCCATGGGATGAAGTGGGGCCATGCTGCCTGAATTTGGAGGTAAATTGGTGGTTTGCCCTTTCTGAGAGACAATTTCCTCTCTCAGAGCCCTGGTCCTTCCTTCCCCTCCACAGGGAGATAATGTCGCCTATGGAGGTCAAGAGAAGTAGAGGCTCCTGCCCAACATGTGCCTTGCTCTCCATGCATTTGGGCTCCTGGCCTTGCTCATGGATAACAGAGCTCCTGTTTAACTTTCATTTCTCCGGAAGGGACAGTTCATTCAGTCTCGGGTAAGATGCCCGGTCCCTCCTATACCCAACAATAACCCAGTCTCCATTTCCAGCTTACAGAGGCAGCAGGAAGAAACCAAAGGAGGACGAGGTACTGGGTTCACTTTTGCACAGGTGAGCCATCTCCAGTTCTCTCTGGCTCACTCGTCCTGTATGCTATGTGATCACCCCTGACCAGGGCATAAGGTTATCCTGGAATAGGCACCCTCTGGGGTGGGTGGGATGTACGTACAGCCTTGGAAGTCAAGATAACAAGGTCTCCGATGACCAGAGTGTGGAACGGTGGTTGTGATGGGCTACGAGGGTCCCTCCCTATTCATCTTGCCCCACCTCATGGCCCCATGAGCTCCTTGTTGCAATCATATCTTCTGCCTCTTACAGCATAAAAGAGAGGCTTGTCAATTCCATCAACATTTGCTGGCATTTAGGACAAGATGCCTCAAGTGAAGTCTTCAAACCAGATGCTGCCAAAGCCCACCTGCCACCTAGGGAGCCCACAGGGAAGTCTGTGGACACCAAGTCATCCCTAGAGACTTCCTCTGTGCCTAGGAAAGAACATCTGCTCCTCAAGGATTTTAAACCCTTGTCTCCTGTCCTGCTGAATTCCTCACCCATTGTGTCACAGTCGTCTGTGAGTGCCTCTAGCCCACCAGAGACCTTGACAAGTGGAAGACGCCATTCACCACCCCAACAACGGGCACCTTCCTACCCATCTCATCCTTGGGATCCTGTGGCTTGTCCTCCATCCATGCCAGATCCCAGCATGGCAACTACTGACTTTGAATGGAAAATGCTGGCGACCTCACAGAGCCACATTCTGCCAGGTTTGCCTTCTCCCATGCCAACCACCACAGGAACTAACCGCTCAAGGAGGCCTACCTCGACCACCCCAGGCCTTAACTACTCTAGCAGGTCTACTTCAACCAGACCAGACCTTGACCACTTCAGCAGGCCTACCTCCAACATCCCAGGCCTTAACCATTTAAGCAGGTCTACTTCAACCAGTCGAGGCCTTGAACACTTAAGCAGGCCTACCTCAGACCCTTTCATGTACCAGGTAACTTCCAGAACCTTGTGCCACTCAACCTCCTCACCAGATGAGTCCTTGCAAGAGGATCTTTCTCTCACCATCTACAAGAGCTCATACTGGACAGGCCCCACAGACAGGCAGAGAGAGGCTGGGGAGCCCTCATTCATCAGCCCTGTTATATAGGGGATGCCAGAAGTTCAAATCAGCCAAAGAGTCCAACTAAAAGTTTCAAAGGGGAAAATAAAAGGAAGATCAGACCTTTCTTGCAGCTGTACGGGCAGTATGCTGCAGGAATGCAGCAGCAAGGAGACCACCATCACCTCACACCCCTTTTGGAGCAAAGGCTGCAAATTAGAGCAGTTTTCGGGTCACCAGAGGGTCTTAGCTCATGACTTAAAGGAGGAATACGTCCAGCTTTACTGGGGTCTCCCCTGGCTCCACAGTGAGTCCCTAGTGGCTCATGTCAGCATGGAAGGGTCCCCACTAGATCCCCCCTCCATCTTGTTTAATGGACTCTCTACTTACAGCCCCTTAGATGTTAAGACTAAAGGCCTTCCACAGCTCTATTCTCCAAAGCCCTTGATTCCTCACTTGGTCAAATCCCAACCATTGTCTCCAAAGATTTCCTGGTCCCAAACAGCATCAGGGACTAGAATCCAAGCCGAGGCCCATGACCCATCCTCTCTCTCAAAGCTGCCATGCGACTCAGCTCCAATTAGGGATAATAGGGCTTCTTGTACTACACCTTCAAGAGCCCAATTTATTGTCTCACCGAGAGTTCAACACCTAGAGCACCACCTATTGAAGAAATACCGAGAAAGTAGGAGCGACTTGCCGGTAATGGTTCTAAAATCACAGGAAGCATTTAATCAACAGACTTCCAAAAGTGGGATCTCGCAGGGCCAAGGGTATGCTGTCCCTCTCCAGGGGGATTACATTAGCCCCGAGCTACGGGAGAAGACAGAAGAACCCTTCAAAAAGAGACTCTTACAACACCAATGTCAATGGCCCCCAAAAGTTCGGCTATCTCTGGACCTGGGTCAGGCAGAAGTTAATCGCAGGACTCTATGTCCCTCAACAGAGGCCAATGAAAGCAGTCAGAGTGCAGAGACTGTCTCATCAAAGGGTCCAGAGATATTGCAACCACGGAGGACCCCACACGAGGATCTTCCAAACTATCTGGGAAGAGCTCTGTAAAAAGATACGTACAGGCCCTCAGAAAGTTCTCTGGGCAGACTTCTTGAGGCCTTCTCTGAGACAGAGCGGAAAACATGCCACATGAGACACCCAACAACGAAATAGAAAATGTTTCCCCCAAGGGACCAGGAAAGAAACAGTTAGGAGGCATCCTGAGAAACAACACAAAGACTAAGTGGAGGCAAACCAGCAGCAGTGAGGTGCCCAGGGGAGTCTGTTATGACAGATGTGTAGACCATATGCTGGTCCCTTCTGAAATTTCTCAGTCAAATCTAGAAACTTTGAACAAAGCATCCTTGAATGAATCAATCACTGACAAGAACTCTACTAATGGGCCTTCTTTACTAGATCCGGGCACTCAGAAGATGCCAGAAGCACATATTACAAGACACCTGGGGAAGCACAGATGGAGCCTGCCACACAGAGGCCTCAAGACAATAAATATTTTAAACATCAAGAAGGACACAACTTTACCCTTTCCACAGTCCTCCAATGCCTCTCTGTCCTGGGACTCTACAGACAACTCTATGATACAAACAGCCAGTAACCTGGAAGAACACATGCAGCATGGCCCAGAAAGAGACGTGAAGACAAATGGTTCTTCTGTGGAATCTCAGTCCACACAGAACTCTCCTTCTGTCCTCCAGCCAGCACTCCTGAGAGATGTGCCACCTACTAACAACCCTGTCCCCCTTGAGGCCCCTACAACTGCCCAGGGGTGCAATGACACTTCTGTGTCCACCCCAGAGTGCCTCATGGGCAGAGCCTGGCATAGGGATACAGTTGTCAGATCTAGGGCAGAATACCCAGAGCCAAATTCTTGCCAAGTCCAGGGTGCCTGGAAGATACTGGAGAGTGAGGGTGTGATTTTAAGACAGAACTACCATGGGGTCTCTGTCTGGGAAATCAATGAGGCTTCTCAGTCCTCATATAGCAGAGATACCAGGGAGCTGGAAGAGACAGAGGAGGAAGAATCCTGTAACTGGACACACCCCGTTTAAGCTGGGAAGATGGGTGATATTCCAATCAATCAACTGCTGGAGACAGGTGGAAATCTATCATCCCTTTCTAATATCAATTCCCAGGATGCAGATGACTCGAGCCTGAGCTCGGCTGCTGGCTTAGCCCTACGGGATTGTGCCCCTGGAAAGGTAGGCCAAGACTGGGCCACCGAGTTTCTGCTTGCTGCAGATATCCTGGCTTCTAAGACCTCCAGGTCTACCTTCAAGATGGAGCCCACTACAACCAAGCCACCCTTCCTGAATAGCTCCTCTTTGTCATCAAGAGGTATTTGATTTCACAAGAGTTGTAAACTGCAGGAACCACAGCAGAATCATAAATTTGTCACAAATGTGCAAAAAGATAGATGGAGAAGTCCTCCCAGGCAGGACACACAACTTAAAGGAACGAAGCCTGTGCAAGCCCAAACATCAAATAATGAGAAGTTTGGGGACAGATTATACTTCACCCCAAACTGTAATATACAAGAGAACTCCAAGCCAAAATGCCAGGGTTTCCATCTATGACCCGAGGGCCAGTCACAGGTCCTTGTGTTCCCCCAAATCCAATGAGTAGGCCAGTCTCCTACCATGAACTAAACAAAAACAAACAAAACTTTAGCACAGTTTATCATGCAAACATCAAGAGTCAACCTTCCCTTGACACAGAGATGCCCTATGGCAAAAAGCAGGCCTGGGGAACCAGAGACCCTGTCTCCCGAGCCACCCCTCATTATAAAAGAGCCCATATACAACATGCTCCAGGGATCCCTGTCTGCTGTCCAAGGCACGGACACTACAAACAAGTTTGAACAGAAAAGAAAGTGTTTTTCTCAAATTAAGGTCAACTTTTATACATTACTTTCTCTGAGTTTGTGTTTTCTTGAGGTTGTATCTGCTTGCTAGGTCAAAGACAATTGTCTGCATCTGGTCCACCTTACAGTACTCTTTCAGGATAGGATATGGATGCAAAAGAAGGGACAGATGCATCCCCAAGTTCCATCACTGTAGTTAGAGACAATTATAATATGATTATGGAAAAAAAAGCTTTAGGAATTTTCAGTGGGTGTGGTTGCTTGTGGGTGTGTGGGTATATGTGTAATTGTGGAGGGGAGGTGTCTAAATTGACCCTACAAGACATAAACAGTCTTTGGCAGATGGAAAAGTGATAAAATCAAGCACATAAGACCCCACCAGAAGGATCAGCTCCTATCCCAATCACCACATGACTTGACCACAAAGGCATCATACCTCAACCACCTCAGATCTTGACAACCCATGCAGGAAATTCTCGGCCACCTCAGGTCTTGACCACTCAAGCAGGCCTAAGTCCACAAAGTGTCTCATGAAAGGGATCAGAGATGTTACAAACATGGAGGACCCGACACAAGGATATTCCAAACTATCTGGGAAGAACTCTGAATAGAGATCTGCATATGCCCCCAGAAGGTTGCTTAAGCAGAGTTCCTTGAAGCCTTCTCTGGGACAGTGGAAAAATTTGCCACATGAGACACCCAACAAATTTACCCAACCATGTAGAGTGTTCCCAGGAAGGACCAGAAAAGAAAGATCCAGGAGGCACCCCGAGAAAACCCTTAAATAGTAAGTTGAGGCAAACTAGTGACAATATGGTACCCATGGGAATATGTTATGGCATATGTGTAGGCCATGCGTAAGTCCTCTCTGAAACCCAAGGCAAATATGGAAACTGAAAAACTCTTGTTCAATTATTAAATTGCTCACATGAAAATTACTAACTGGGCTTCTTTCCTAGATCCAGGCACTCAGAAGTTGCTAGAAACCAATATTTAAGAAACCTGGTGAGGCACAGATACAGCCTACCCCTAGAGGCCTTAAGACCATACATATTTTATACATGAAGAAGGCTACAGCTCAACTTTACCAGTTCACAGTCCTCCATGAATCTCTGTCCTGGGACTCAAAAGAAGACTCTATAATCCAAACGGCCAGTGGCCTGGAAGAACTCATGCAGCAAACCCCAAAATGAGAGGTGAAGACAAAAGCTTCCTCTGTAAAGTTCACACAAAACTCCCCTTCTGCCCTCCAGCCAGCATCCTTGAGAGAGTCTCCACCTAGTATCAACTCTGTGCCCTCTGAGTCTCCTACCACTGCCCAGTGGTACAATGTGACTTCTGTGTCCACCCCACAGAATCAGATGGGCAGAGCATGGCACAGGGATACATTTGTTACATCTTGAGAAGAATACCCAGAGCCGAATCCCTGCCAATTCAAGGGTGTCTGGGAGTCAAAGAGAATAAGGGTGTGACTTTGAGACATAACAACCATGGGGTATCAGTTCAGGAGATGAGTGGGGCTTCTCAGTCCTCAAGTAGCAGGAATACCAGTGAGCTGGAGAAGACAGAGGAGGAAGAATTCTGTGCCTACACATGCCCTGTCGAATCTGTTAAAATGGGTGATTTTCCAATCAATCTATTGCTAGAGACACGTGGAAATCTATCATCTGCTTCTAAACCCTTTTCCCAGGATGCAGATGATTCGGGCCTGAGCTCAGCCGCTCGCTTAGTCCTGTGGAATTTTATCACTGGAAAGGCATGCCAAGACTGGGTTCCCGAGGTTCTGCTTGCTGCTCATATCCTGCCTTCCAGAACCTCCTGGTCCACCATCAATACTGTGCCCACTACAATTAAGTCACCATTCCAGGATAGGTCCCCTTTCTTACCACAAGAATTGCAAACTGTAGGAACCATAGCATAGCCATAGCTTTGTTACAAATATCCAAAAAGATCAAGACACATGTCCCAGGCAGGACATACAACTTAAAGGAATGAAGCCTGTACAAGCCCACACATCAAGTAATGGAAAGATTGAAACAGAATGAAAAAGTTGATAATATCGATTTTAACTCCCAACCTAAAGTGCAAGAGAACTTCAAGCAAATATGCAAGGGTTTCCTATCTATGACCCAAAACCCCAAGGGCCACTCACAAGCAAAGTGTTCAAGCCCTAGCAGATCGCTGAAGGGAGAACATAACAACCACTGTTGGAGAAATTCTAAAGAGGAAAATTGGGGGTTCACTATAGCTGTGTTCCCCCAAATCCAGTGAGTAGGCATATCTCGCACAACGAATCAAAGTAAAACCAACAAAACATTGGCTCATTTCACCATGCACACCTGAAGAGTCAACCTTCCCTTAAAAAAGGGATGCCCTATGGTAACAAGCAGTTCAGGGCATCCAGAGACCCTGTCTCCTGAACCAGCCCCTGTCAGGAAAAGCCCATATTCAACGCATTCCAGCAATTCCTGTCTGCTCTCCAAGTCATGGGCAATGCATAAAAGTGTGATCTGGAAAGCAAGTGTTTTTCCCCCAAAAAGCAAACTTTTAGATGTAACTCTCTCTGAGTGTGTTTTCTCTTGAGGTTGTATCAGCTACTAGGTCAAACAGAAATGTTTGCATCTGGTTCACCCTATAGTACTGCTTCAGGAGAGGACTGGATCCACAAAAATGGGACAGAACCATCTCCATGTTCCATCCCCGTAGTTAGAATCAATTATACTGTAATTATGAAAATAAAAGATTTTAGGATTTGTGTGGTGTGTGTTCATATGTATGTGTGAATGTGGAGGGGAAGACTGTAAATTAACCCTACAAGACACAAACAAGAAGCCTTTGGTACGGGGGTGAGTGTTAAATCAACCATGTAAGACCCTACCCTAATGGTCAATTTCAATTCCAACCACCACAGACCTTGACTACACAAGGTATCCTACCACAATGACTGCATGTATTGACCACACAAGCAGGCCTGCCTTAGGGCTTTCCAGTTACCAAGCAGCTGCCAAAACCTGGTCCCACCCTAATTCATCACATGGTGTTTCCTAGCAAGAGGATCTTCTCTCAGTTTACATGAAGCCTTACTATGGACTGGCCCCACATACAGACAGATGGAGACTTGGAACCCTCTTTTGTCAACCTGATATTCAGGAGATGTTAGAAGTTCAGGCAAGGAAGAAGCTTGGACTGAAAGTTTGGAAGTGCAAATGTAAAGAAAGATCTGACTGTACCTTAAGCTATATGGACCTTATCCTACAGTAGTGGAGCTGGAAGCTAGCCACCACAATGTCATGTACCTTTTAGAGCAGAAAAGGCAAATCAGAGCAGTTTTATAGGTCCTTGGAAGTTCTTTTACCAAAAGATTTTAGACACTGATTTACAGTAGAAATGGAGCTAGTTTTTCTGGAGCCTCTCCTTTCTCCACCATGAGTCCCTTATGATTACTGTCAACATGGCAGGGTCCCCACTAGATCATCTCTCCATCTAATTCAATGGATGATCTTTTACACCCCTAATCAAGTGTAGACTATCATACCTCCATAGCTGTTTCTCAGATTTCTTGATTCATCAATTTGTTCAATCCACACATTTGACTCAGCATCACTCCTGGTCCTGATCTCCACCAGTAGTTGGAATCCAAACCCAGGCCCATGATCCACCCTCTTCTCACAGCTACCACACCACTCAGGTCCAATTTGTGAATGTTCTGTCAAGAGTGGGCCCCTTTAGATCTGGTGGCTGCAGATATCCTGACCGCTAGAGTTCTCAGTTCAACTTCAAGACTTGCCTGCTCCAAACAAGTCACCCATCCAGGACAGGAAACCCTTTCTGTCAAGAAAAGGGAATGTCCCCAAGATTAGGAAGTGTGGCATAGCCATACCTTTGATCCAAAATTATTAAAAATCTGAATATTTCTATTGTCTCTTCTGTGTGGTTATTAGAGATCACTCACTGGTATGCACATCTACAATGAAAAAGATCAAGCAAGGCAGAAGGAAATACAAATGTACAGTAAGAAGGGACAAAGAGCACAACAAATGTAGTGTTGGAGCCTTGCTTGGTGCTGAAAGAGATAAAGAGGAATGGAGTAAAGAGAGGGGTACCCAAAGGGTAAGACACCAGCCTGCAATTTGTGATAAGCAAAGGTCTTCATGAATGACTTGTCCCTAAAGAGCAACAACAAATCAATATTTTTGCCAAGACAATTCAAGGCGGCTCCATTCAGGTTTCCAGTTTCATCCTAAGCAGGCAGCAGAATTTGGCAACTTCGTTCATGTGGTTCTGGTGTTATAGTCTTGAAGGAAACATGAGTAAAGACATTGTGAAATCATCCTCTGGGCTTAAAGAAAGCTGCTGAGGACAGGCATATGTTAGTGGCGGCCCTGCATGGAGGCCTAGAGAGGCCATTACATGACTCTGTGAAGGTGAAGCATAGAATTCATTGGTGACACCAAGATGTTGGAGATGCCAGACCCATGGATCACTGCCAAGGAAAGCTGCTGACAAGAGTGGACACATCCCAAGAGAAGGAGTGTGCTGCAGTCAACAAGGCTGAGAAGGCCTAGGAAAGACAAAGAGGCTGTTGATACCAGACATGAAGATGCAGAGTCTGGAGCTTTCCCTGCTGGGTTTAGGTCTTGCTTTGGTCCAGCCTTTCCTCACAACACCATGTTTTGTCCCTTTAGAATGGAAATATGTTTTCTGTGACATTGTATGTTGAAACAGGCAATATGAGTTTTACATTTTTTTGTTTGTTTGTTTGTTGTTTTTTTTGTTTTTTGTTTTTTGTTTTTGATTTTCGAGACAGGATTTTTCCATAGATTTTTGGTTCCTGTTCTGGAACTAGCTCTTCTAGACCAGACTGGCCTCGAACTCACAGACATATGCCTGCCTCTGGTTTCTGAGTCCTGGGAGCAAAAGGTGTGCAACACCACCGCCCGACTCTGAGTTTTACTTGTATATTGTGTTACAGTTAAGAGACTGACTTGAGTCTCAGAGAGATTTGGACTTTGAAATAGTGTTGAGACTGTGAAAGACTACGGGGATTTTTGAACTTTGACTACGTGAATTTTGCTTTATGATATGGCTACAAGCCTATGGAGGGCCAGAGAACGGACTGTGGTGGGCGGAATAAACCCCCATAGGCTCATATATTTGAGTGCTTGGTCTCCAGTTGGTAGAACTTCTGTAAGGGATTAGGAGGTAGAGCCTTTTGAAGGAGATATGTCACTGGAGGTGGCTTGGAGGTCTGAAGCCCACAGAACGTGGACAAGCCTCTGACTGGGCATAGGAGAGGAAGAGAAAATGGACAAGACTCTGTTACTGATGGAGTGTGCAGAGGGAACTGGAAACAGACACAAAAAGCTGTGGAGGATGGAGCCCATGTGAAGCCTGGACAACATGGAGTGATTGTTTGTTTCAGCTCTTCCTAGCTGCCACCCTCCCACCCCAGGAGCCCTTTATGATAGGGAGACAGGAGCTCTGTGATGTGGTCCTGACCCAGCTGGCAACTCCCAGAGAGAACTTTCAGAGTTCAGTTGCCTGAGAGCAACAGTGCGATTCAGATGGAGAATTTTCTCTCTCTTCTGGAAAGCATTGATCCTTCATGGCT
The DNA here is from genome assembly GCF_950005125.1 of Chionomys nivalis. NCBI lineage: Eukaryota > Metazoa > Chordata > Mammalia > Rodentia > Cricetidae > Chionomys > Chionomys nivalis. The sequence goes on along the minus strand of NC_080098.1, from coordinate 23,880,462 downwards.
GACCTCCAGCTTCACCACTTGGGCAATGGACATGATCTTTGCCTTTGTGTGTGGGCTGGGGCCCTTCTGCCTATTATTACCCCTCCCCCCTTGACTCACCCTCACCTGCACCAACTGAAAACACCACCCCACAAAAGGTAAGTTTGTCTTAGGACCAAGCCAAGGAAGAATAGTCCCCCTCTCTCCAGGCTTCACTTTCTACATCAAATAGGGAGGTGGCTGACAGGGGATCTCGGCCAAGAGCCAGAACTCATCCTCTTGAGACCTTGAAAGTAGGGCAGAGAGGAGTGTGGGCTTCAAGATGTCTGCTCTCAGACCATTCATAGCTGTGAGAAGCCCTGTGCCTTGGTGGTCAGGGTTGTTGTTTCTGGGTAGGTTAGGGACATCTGAGAAAGGAAAGGTTCTGAGCCATGGTTTCTATCCTTCTCTAACATACATGCTTATAGGGTTGATCTTGCTGATATGAAGGGGACGATGACCTCCAGGACATCAGGAAGCGACTGCTGGTACTTCAGAACTGAGCCTCTGGTCCCTGAGCAGAACAACACTGACATCCATGTGACTCTCACAGAGACGGTCCCCATTTGAGTTTTCCTAGGAAAAAGAACACAACACATATTTGCCCACATTATAGATATATGAATGGAGCCACAGTTGCGCTCTCTCTCTCTCTCTCTGTCTCTCTCTGTCTCTCTCTGTCTCTGTCTCTCTCTCTCTCTCTCCCTAAGCTGGTGAGGAAGGAGCACAGAAAATTAAGGACGAAAATCAGGACTGTGAAAGGTAGGCTACCTTCTTCCACTGGTGAGGTGACCAGCACCCCATCACACTATAACACTAAGAAGTTGCAGGAACCTCGAGGAGACAGCCCCTGGGAAGGAACCCAGAATTGAAGACATTTCCCAGGTCCTGTGCTCGGAATGAAGCTATGCACCGCAGAGACTGGGTACTGCTTCGGGAGGGATGGTGTGGCAGGAAGTGGTGCCATGGATGAAGTGGGGCCATGCTGTCTGGATTCGGAAATAAATTGGTGGTTTGTCCTTCTGAGAGACAATTTCCTCTCTCACAGCCCTGGTCCTTCCTTCCTCTCCACAGGGAGATAATGAAGCCTATGGAGGTCATTAGAAGTGGAGGACCTGGTTCATGACATTATCTTGCCCAACATGTGCCTTGCTCTCCATGCATTTGGGCACCCGGCCTTGACATGGATAACAGAGCTCCTGTTTAACTTTCATTTCTACAAAAGGGACAGTTTATTCAGTCTTGGGTAAGATACTCAGTACCTCCTGTGGCCACCAATAACAATAATCTTGTCACACCTCCTGGCTCCTTGAGCTCCTGGCTGCAATCACATCTCCTGCCTCTTACAGCATGCAAGAAAGGCTTGTCAATACCATCAGCATTTGCCAGCAAAAAGCCCATATTCAACACTTTCTAGCAATCCTTGTTCACTGTCCAAGACATGGGCAATGCATAAAAGTGTGATCTGGAAAGCAAGTGCTCTCCACCCCAAAAGTAAACTTTTAGACTTAACTTTCGCTGAGTATGTTTTTTCTTGAGGTTGTATCAGCTACTAGGTCAAACAGAAATGTCTGTGTCTGGTCCACCTTACAGTCCTGCTTCAGGAGAGTATATGGCTCCACAAAGAGGGGACAGAACCATCTCCAAGTTCCATCACTGTGATTAGAGTCAATTATAATGGGATTATGGAAACAAAAGATATTAGGATTTGTCTGGTGTTTGTTCATATGTGTGTGTGAGTGTGGAGGAGAAGAGTCTAAATCAACCCTAGAAGACACAAACAAGAAGTCTTTGGTACTGGGGTGAGTGATAAGTGAACCATGTAATACCCCATCCTAATGGTCAGCTCCCTTTCTAACCACTATAGGCCTTGACCCACAAAGCATCCTACCACAATTTGTCCAATCCACACATTTGACTCAGAATCACTCCTGGTCCTGATCTCCACTAGTGGTTGGAATCCAAACCCAGGCCCATGATCCACCCTCTTCTCACAGCTATCACACCACTCAGCTCCAATTTGTGAACGTTCTTTCAAGAGTGGGTCCCTTTAGATCTGATGGCTGCAGATATCCTGACCGCTAGAGTTCTCAGTTCAGCTTTAGGACTGTGCCTGCTTCAAACAAGTCACCCATCCAGGACAGGAAACCCTTTCTGTCAAGAAAAGGTAATGTCCCCAAGATTAGGAAGTGTGGCATAGCCATACCTTTGATCCAAAATTATTAAAAATCAGAATATTTCTATTGTCTCTTTTGTGTGGTTATTAGAGATCACTCACTGGTATGCACATCTACAATGAAAAAGATCATTCGGGGCAGAAGGAAATACAAATGTACAGATTGAGGGGAGAAAGAGCACAGGAAATGTAGTGTTGGAGCCTTGCTTGGTGCTGAAAGAGATAAAGAAAAAGGAAGTAAAGGGAGAGGTCCCCAAAGGGTAAGACCCCAGGCAGCTTATCCTGGCAATTTGTAAGAAGAAAAGGACTTAAGGAATGACTTGTCCCAACATTTTTGCCAAGACAATTCAAAAAGGGTCCAGGTTTCCTTCTCAGCAGGCAGCAGAACTTGGCAACTTTGGTCATGTGGTTCTGGTGTCATAGTCTTGAAGGAAACATGAGTAAAGACTTTGTGGAATCATCCTCGGTGCTTAAGGAAAGCTGCTGAGGACATGCAAATATCAATGGTGGCCCTGTAAGGAAGCCTAATGAGGCCTTTGCGGGATGCTGTGGAGTTGAAGCCTGGGGGGCTACTTGTCCTACACTTTCAAGAACCCAATTTATTGTCCCACCTACTCTTCGACACCTAGAGCACCCATTTTGAAGAACCACCAGGAAAGCAGGAGCGATTTGCAAGTCATGGTTAAAAAAATCACAGGAAACATTTAATCAACAGACTTCCAACAGTTGGGGCTCGCACTGCCAGGAGACTGTTGTCCATCTCCAGGGGGATTATATCAGCCCCAAGCTCCAAGAGTAGACAGAAAAAAAAACTTCAAAAAGAGATTCACACAACACCAACATAATGGCCCTCAAAAATCCTGCATTTCAGGCCGGGCGGTGGTGGCACACGCCTTTAATCCCAGCACTCGGGAGGCAGAGGAAGGCAGATCTCTGTGAGTTCGAGGCCAGCCTGGTCTAGAAGAGCTAGTTCCAGGACAGGAACCAAAAGCTATGGAGAAACCCTGTCTCGAAAATCAAAAAAAAAAAAAAAAAAAAAAAAAAAAAAAGATCAAGATTTAAAAAAAAAAAATCCTGCATTTCTGGTCTGGGTCAGGCAGAAGTTAGTCACAGGGCTTCATGTCCCTCAGCACAGGCAAATGAAAGCAGTCAGCATCCACAGAGTGTCTCATCAAAGGGTTCAGAGATGTTACAACCAGGGAAGATCCCACACAAGGATCTTCCAAACTATCTCGGAAGAGCTCTAATAAAAGATCTCTAAGACCCCCAGAAGGTTCCCTAGGCAAAGTTCTTGAGGCCTTGTCTGAGACGGAGGTGGAAACTTGCCACATGACATGCACAACAAGTGACATGCAAAGCAATTCCCCGGTGGGACCAGGAAAGAAACAGCTAGGAGGCACCCTGAGAAACAACTCAAGTTGTAAGTGGAAGCAAACCAAGGACAGTGAGGTGCCCATGGAAATCTGTTATGACATATGTGTAGACCATGCATTGGTCCTGTCTGAAATTTTCAAGCCAAATATGGAAACTTTGAACAAACCATCCTTCAATGATTCAGTCACTAAAACGAAAACTATTAATGCTTCTCTGTCTTGACTGAGACTATCCAGATGACTCTGTGATCTAGAGGGAGGCTGGCTAACCCTGTTTTATCAACCCCAATATTCAAGAGTTGCTGGAATTTCAGGTTAGAAAGACCAATGAACTGAAAGTTTGGAAGTGGAAAAGAAAAGAAAGATCTGACTGTACTTTAAGCTGTATGGACCTTATCCTACAGCAGTGCATCTGGAAGCAGGCCAGCACCACTTCAGACCTCTTTTGAAGCAGAAACTGCAAATCAGGAAGGTTTTCTTGTCTTTGGAAGTTCTTTTACCAAAAGGTTTTAGACACCGATTTATAGCAGAAATGGAGTCAGTTTTCTGGAGCCTCTCCTTTCTCGACCAAGAGTCCTTTGAGCCTCTCCTTTCTCCACCAAGAGTCCCTTGAGCCTCTCCTTTCTCCACCAAGAGTCTCAACATGGCGGGATCCCTACCTGATCACTTGTCCATCTAATTCAATGGATGATCTATTACACCCCTAATCAAGTGTAGACTATCATACCTCCACAGCTCTTTTCTCAGAATTCCTTGATTCATGAATTTGACAAATACCCACATTGACTCAGAATCATTTCTGGTCCCAATCTCTACAAGTGGCTGAAATCCAAACCCAGGCCCATGATTCACCCTCTTTTCAAAGCTACCACACCACTCAGCTCAAAGTAGGGAAAGTTCTTTCAAGAGTGCGTCCCTGTGGTTCCGCTGGCTGCAGATATCCTGACCTCTATGGGTCTTAGTTCAGCTTCAAGACTGTGCCTGCTCCAAACAAGTCACCCTTCCAGGACAGGAATCCCTTTCTGTCAAGAAAAGGGAATGTCCCCAAGATTTAAAATCCCTAGGAAGCATGGCATAGCCATATCTTTGGTTCATATAACGAAATATGGAAGTCATAGGCAGGACCTATAGCTTATAGCAATGAGGCTTGTAGAATCTTCCATGTCGAATAACCATAAAAAGAAGCTTGGGGACAGATTAAAAGGCTTTTTATTGTCACCATGATTGTCTCCTGATTTGCTCTCACCTGACCTTTGTGTCGCTGTGTATGGAGGCACCAGAGAGCCAGCCCAGTGTCTACCCAAGTCACAAAGTAGGCACAGTCATCAGGACAGTAGTGTGGCATCCTTCAGTTCAAAGCAGGTGAACGGTCACCTCTGAATATCCTGCCAAGGCATAAAGAACCTAGGGACCCTAGGGACCTCCTACTCAACTCACTGGAGACTGGCAACCAACTGAGTTCTCCAGGCCCTCCCAGCTCAGCCCAGATGACAAAGCAGTGTCACCCTGTCCGGTGTCCGCCTACAATGCCAGAATGGTGGCCAGCATGGAACAGATAACTTTCATGAGGGTGGTAGCTGCAGAGACCCCTGGTCATTTGCCATACTCTCTGGACAACTGCATATACAGTTCTCATCTGAACATGGGCATGACAATCCTAAGGAGAAGTTAGAAAATACAAAGTTTAGAGCCAAGGCAGGTGGCCATGTAATGTGAGGATGACTTGAAACTTTCATGCATGTGAATCCCCTACCCCTCCAGTACAGACTGTTGACATGGGGGTCAGAGCCACACACCTAACCTCAGCCCAGTCTCTTTTCCATGGACTGGAGGAGCCCTTTAGCTTTAAAGGACTTTCCATTGGCACAGTCTTGCTGGACAACACCAATGGCTAAGAAGTGACATGTGCTGAGGCCCGAGTCTTCTGGATCCTGGGAAATAGTTCTAGAATTGGATAGACTTCTCTTGACTCCAGATATTCATTGATTTGAGAGTTACCCATCTCCAGAGCTTCCATGGGGAATGCCCACTCACAGGACTCTTCCTTCTCTGTCTGCTCCAGCTCCATGCTATTCCTGCTACTTGGAGGGTTGGATGCCACATTGATCTTCTGAATGTACATTGTTTTTAAAGCCAAAACCTCACTCTCCTGTGGCTAGTACATATTATTGTCTAAATCTGGATTCCTCTGGGTTACCTGTCCAAGGTTCCAGAATCATATCACCGTGTGAGTCTCTGCCCACGAGGCTCTATGGTGTGGACTCACGAGTCATATTGTCCTCCTGGGTAGTTTGTTTAATTAATTTATGTTGGGTAAAGCACTTGCTTTTCCAGATGGTACATATCTGCAGGGGCTGTGCCTTGGAGAGTGGATAGGAATCCCTGTGATGCATGGTGCCTTGTACCCTGTGATGATAGGGGCTGTCTCAAAACACAGGTTCTCTGCACATAGGATGACCATAAGTCATCCAGTTGTCTGTGGAAAGTTGGCTGTGTACCTTAGGGTTGGCTTGGCTAACACAGTTACTGTTTCCATGATTATTCTTAGATTATACCATAGTAATCCTGTGGTGGTAGATATGCCACCTTGCTGGATGTAGCATTGGGTGTTTCTTGGTGTAAGTTTCCTTTGACATCCATGTTGAAACCCCAGTTTCTTCTCTGGAATCAATACAATAGAGGTTACGAGGTCCTTTCCTTCAGCAATCTGTCAGGGCATGCATAATCTGCTCACGACTGACCCTCGTCTTTGCGTCTTGGCTAATAAGTTCTTGACTTTTTGCAAGGATAGAAAGATAGCTTCCCAACAGCACATCCAGCAATCTGCATGTTCTTCCTTTCTGAGTTCTAGAGGCAACCTAGTGGAAAGGCCAGAAGTTAGGAATTCTGAATGTCCCTCACAGCCTGGTCTTTGCATGCACATGTTGTGCTACATTACTCTTAAAGGAAAAGAGGGAACCTGGAGATGGTTGGGGGGAAACTCTGTGATCACACAGCAAGTCATTCTAGGCCTCCAGCCCTTGCCTTCCCATGAGATCAGCAGAACAAGCCATCTCACAGTGCTGGTTAACACAGCAGAAGGGACTTGTCAAAAATGTGGCTTTGAACTGGATCTAAAGGGTCCCTTCCTGAGCATTGCTCAGCAACCTTTCCAGGTTTCTTTGTCCCAGTCTCTGTTTCTTAGGAAACACTTGGGCATAACTGCATACAACTGCACACAAGAGCAGAAAATTCCCATGGTGGCCCACACTGTTCCTTACAGAAGGCAGCCAGGAAAGAGCTCCAGCAGTGTTACTTAGTCCCTGGTAGAAAATGTACTTCTAGAAGGTGTCATCAAGGACATGGGCATGGGGCTTGCTCCAGCACACTTCAACAGAAACCTACTCAGTCCTCCACGGGCATGTGCACAGAAACCCAAGGCAGACCTCTACTGAGACCCACACAGAGAGATGTCACCTACAGAGTTTCAGAATTCCACAGAAACACACCAACAAAGATCAATACTGAAGTCCTGACGATGGCCCCCAAAGAGACTTCTGATGGTTGATACATCTCACAACATTCAAAAGTAACAAACTTCAGAGTGCACACAGTTTTCAAAGAGATTTTTGATAGAGACACGAAGGAAGACCTCTGAAACTTCCCAGAGACCTTAGTAGAGATGTCACTTGGTGGCTTCAGGGTGCCACATAGCACCCCCTCACAGTAATACCTCTCAGCCTCCCAGACCCTCACACAGCACCTTCAGAAGGACAATCATATAGACTTTCTCCATGCAAAGAGACCTCTTGTGACACATGGAGGTGATGCAGACTTCCAGAGACCTCACATCGTCCCTTGGGGTTCCATACAGAACATCTGTATGTCTCACAGAGGGTTTTCATGGAAAGACCTATCACAAAAGTCATACACAGTCACCTGCTGAAATTGCAGGGGTTATCAACAGGACCTCATGCAGCCCCACAGAAAAGGCCTCAGATGTGCACTCAAGAGGGGCATTGAGATGGGTTGTTAAGGATCTGAAGTGTATTAGAAGAGTGATTAATGCCATGGGCAGGCCAGCAAACTATCCTGATGGAGACTCTGAAGAGAGCTGGGGAGTAGGTTTTGCTTTTGTTTGCACAGGAGAAGGAAAGCTAAGGATATCATCAAAATTAATAAAGATTCAATTTGAACATGAAAAAATCACTTAGCATAGTTGTGTGCTGTACCCAAATGTATGATTTATGCCTTCAAAATGCAGAACGGTGTTCTCACCACCATTGCCATAAAGATGTGGCTCTTAGACATAAAGGACGTTTGACACTGTGAACATTGATGTCTTCTCTTGGTCATTGAATTACTGTAGAGCAGAAACTCCCTTATTCATTAAAATCTTCTGTGAGAGACAACTGTCATGTATGACAGGACATGACAGTTGTTGTGCATTGTGTAAGTGCATCATGCATGTTTAAGTAATCTGTAGAGGCCATCACTTCAGCCAGACAGCGTCACTATTGACGAACCTAGGTTTTACTTCTAAAGTAGTCTTTTTGAGATCTAACAATTGTCCATGATCTTTTAAATGCTGTAATAGGAACTGGAGATTTCTATTTAAGCACTAAATTTCATATTTAATAAACTGTTAGGATCGAACAGTTTACAGCACACTGTGTAATTTCGTATTTATTCTCTGAAAATAATTTACACTTTCCCCATGTATTTTGGAAAGACTTTTTGTAAAACATGCCACCAGAACATCATGGGGTTCTTCACACAGCACTAAGAACCTGGCAAGAGGCTAGCTTTTGCATTGTTACTTGAAAACCTTAAAATACTTAAATGTCTACAAAAGCAATAAAATGATCACAGGATTATATGGTGATATTTAATTTTTGTACAAGTTAAATATCACTGATAATTAACTGTTAGAAGTTTATTTTGAAGTGACATTTTCCTGGAATATTAGACCTTTATAACATAATTAAAGGTTTTCTCATTGTAATGGTGCCCTATTGCTTATATAAAAGTTCTTTAAGCTTGTGCTTCTGCCTTATAAATTATTATACATATTTAATAATAGTCAGGCCATGGAATTTTGTTGTGTTCTCATTAAATAGTCCTCACCAGAGATTAAGCAATGATATTTCCTTTGCTTGGATTGTATTTTGGAAGTATGAGGAGAGGTGAGAATTAGCAATGTGCCCTGAGCAACTAATCTGTGTATTTGTAAAAGAAAATTAATATGCTACTCATTTGTCAATAGGGAGACTAATCATTAACAAGGAAAAAATTCTGATTTTGTATTACACAGTGGTGTGTGTGTGTGTGTGTGTGTGTGTGTAGGCATACATATGACATGGAAGTCAAATGGAGGTCAGAGGAAAATGTGTGGGGATTGGTTTTCTTCTTCCTTGAGGATAGTGCTCAGAATTGAAGCCACGTCATTAGTCTTGGAAGTACTTGTCTTTATCTTCTGGGCTCTCTTTAAGACTCATGTTTAAAGCCTAACAGAAACAAATATAGCTCTGCTCTAATAGATTGTTGTATGTAGAAGAAATGTTTCTATCTTTTATACAAATATGATATTCTCTAAAAAGACCCTCTTGTTATCTAGTTAGCCATGCCCACACATTACTGGAAATTCTTCTTTATTAGCTATGTGCTTTAAATTAGTGGCAAAGTGTAACATAAAAAATCATAGAAATACGGCTGTTATTGTGTCATAGCAAAGGAAATGTAAGAAGCCAATAGAGGAGATCAGGCCAAAACAGAGGGGTGTCTAAAACATGATTTGTCAGCAGCTTAGGCATGTAATAAAAGAACAGTGTGTGCAATATTACTCAGTGAGAAGGGCACTTGCCATCAAGACGGAGGACCTGAGTCTGGGACACACATGTTGGAAAAAGAAAGAGACTCTTTGTATACATTTCCTTTCATTTAAAATTTCTTAAATGAAGTTATATTTGTAAATAAACATTCATTTATCTTACATTTGGTGAGGATAATGCAACGATGAAATCATCACAAAGTGTCAGGTTATAACAGTGTAATTATTAAAATTAAAATAACTTCCTACTAAGGAGACTCTGACCGTACTACATACTTCAACTTCACATTACTAAAGGAAAAAGCAACATCAAAAGAAGATATTCCATGGTTTGCATGTAATTTGGATGAAGTGAATGCTTTTATTAAAATTTATTAAGATGTGTAAGTATAAGTAGAACTGTTTTATAAGCAATACCTATAGATATACAAATTAAAAATAGTGCCTTATATAAATAAATTTCATCTTTAACTGATTTGGTAGAAATGGGTAAAATAGCGAAATAGTATGATGTGCTTATGTTGATTATTCAGAAAAAAAGAAAGTTGTCTTTAACTAATAGTAAACTATCATGATCCTAGAGTATATTACAAAATCTTATAAAGAAAAAAATATAATATATGGGTCAGTTTCAAATATAATGAAATACAAAACTAAGTCTGAAGCCGTAGAGTAGTTCAAAGAAGTTGGGTTAATTAAACGTGCACTAGAATATCCAAGCCACACATTAACACAATTTTTAAGCAGAAGAGTCATGAAAAAGCTCAGAGATAAAATAATGTATGCAGAATGCTCCCTGACTATCAGAGAGGCACACATTCAGGACAGGTGAAGTGATGCATATGCTAAAAACAGGGCAATTACAGTCATGATATACATTAAACAGATACATCAATAGTCAATATTAATGTGAGTGTCTAAAATAGAATCAAAGATAGGAGGTATTAAAGGAGAACATAAGTACACATAGGTATAAAATATCTTTAGTAATATTGCTTGAAGTATAAAATACAGACTCAAAAGTCTTATATTTGCAACATTTTGAAAAATGTAACACTTAAACCTCTAATTTCAAAATACAGTTTCTCCTCAGGTGATAAGGCCATCAGAACCTAAAACCAACACAATTTTACTTCTTTGTCTCATCGCCCCAGGAATATTTTCAATTTCTCTTGAACCTGGCTGTATAAATTTTCCCAAGTCATATCATTTGTTGGCAATTGTCTTTTATGTTTTCAAACTCTTCATTTGGATGTTATTTTTCATAATTTCAAAAATATCTCCTGTCTGTTAATAATTTTACTTCTTTGACTTTACTAAGTCCCTCATTTTTCAGTAATTCTGTATCTTAGTCTCATATATTTGTGGGAGAATTATTTCATCAAAACTAGTTCTTTACTGCATTTTTGCATTGACCACAGCTGTAGACAACATATTTGTTGTTTACATATCTCATATATTTTGATATATAGAACTTTGTTTCCTTACTTATAAAAGCCCATTGGCTTGGCTTGTTTCTCGCCAGCTTTTCTTATCTTAAATTATGAGAGCCATTTTATTTAATATTCTAATCATATTTTTATGGTACTGGGAATAAAATAGAGCTTCCCATATGTTTAGGTAAGCAGTCTACTCTGAATTATATTTTGTAACGACTCTAACCATTTTTAAATCACAAATGAGGAAGAAGGCAGGAGAGGACTCTCAGATCAAACAAGCTAACTGCAAACTGTCATAATGAATGAGCTGTCCAAATGGTGCTTCTCCGAGGATAACACTGACCTATGGGTTGTTCCATTTCTTTCCTTCTTCTGTTAGGGACAAGGCAACAAGAAGTTATTATCTCAAGGGTCTGGGAACTACACATATAATGTCCTTCCTTAGTCAACACAGACACACAATGTGTTGCAGTTTTTTAATGCATTATGTTAGAAATTCAAGACAGATAGCTAAGACAAATAAGCCTTCACACAGGAAAAGTTTTATGACTCACAGTTGCTGGGATTTGTAGTCCATGGTTCCCTGGCCCCATAGTTTTGGGCCTGCAGTAGAGGATATGCAATGATGCACATGACGGACTAGCACAGTTTAATTCAACGCTTCCTGGAAGCAGATAAAGATGGCAACATTGAAGAAAGACACCAGACAATCTAGCTTTGACATTGCTGGTGACCTAAGACTTAACCAAAAAAGACATTGGCACCTCAGGAGTTTTCTCTCAGCTTTCAATAATGTCCCTAACTTATGACAGCTTTAGAGGATTAGACTGGTGATCATGTCAGAGCTGTCACCGTTCAATCACCTCTCTGTGATCAGATCCACCTGCTAGGACCAAGCTTTCAATACAAGACTTTTTCAGAAACACTTCATATCCAACATGCAGTATATGTTAACGACTAAAAACAGCTTCCCGAGCTTTCAGGTCTGTGATACACACATAACATTTACTATACAATCCTAAGGATCTGTGCTCAAATCCCAGAAGATGCGAATAAAGCTACATACAGCTGCACTCACCTATGATGTAATGACTCCTAAGGTACAGGAAAGGCCTAGAATCTCACTGGTTAGCCAGTCCAGGATAAACAGAAAAAAGCAAGGACTGTGCTTCAAAATGACGGGTGACAACTGGAACTGGATCTCCACTGGTCTCCACATGTGTACCATGGCAGGTTTGTGCCCACATTCATACACAATCATACACACACATGTATACCACGCATACACAGAGATAAACTTAAGAAAATTAGCTGGGGTACCAGTGGTACATGCCTTATAATCGAGCACTTGAGAGGCAGAGGAAAGCAGATCTCTGAGTTTGAGGCCAGTCTGGTCTACAGAATGAGTTCCATGAAAGCTGGGCTGCACAGGAAAATCCTGTCTCAAAAATGGGGGTGGGTGACACCTGGAAGGATGGGTCAGCATTAAGAGCACTTGCTGCCCTCTCACAGACCCAGGGTTGTCCCCAACATCCACATGGTATAGTTCATAACCATCAGTTCCAGGTTTAGGGCGTCTGGCACCTTTTTTGTCCTCTGTTGATATATGCGTTCAGCACATTTACATTCATGCAAGCAAAACTCATTCATGGAAAATTAAGTAATTCTTTAAAAAGAAAATAAGAAGCCATTGCTCTCCTTTAATATTGGGCATGTCTAGTCTATCTCTCGGCTATTGGTTCCCAGTCCTCCTTCAGTTTCTCTTGAATATGTGCTTTGATGGATTGTTAGTGCATGGTGCTTATTATTGATAATTGACTGGATGATTTTTACTCTTCCTTCTGTGCTTGGGAGCCAAACCACTGAAAAGAAAAAATAAAGCTTCCAGCTTGTCACAGTGTGTTTCGAAGGACAATGTTATAGTAATTAGTTATGTGGATGCCCTGTGAGCTCTGGATTAGTTGCCAGAGATTAGAACTTTTATTTTTATATTCCAATTGTTGCTGTTATCACTTCCAGCTATTTGCATGTCTCCTGCACTGCTCTCAGATTCGGGGCCCATCAGCTCCCTGTTGATTTATGTTAAACACTCGGCTCTCACATGGCACCTGTCTTTAAGTCACTTCGTAAATGTCAGCTAATCACACCCTCAGGAACTGTTCAGCATTGTCATGTGTATCACATGTATAACAAGACCAATGTGCAACGTGGTTCAAAGCCTCAGTAAAGACTTTGCAGGGGTTGGAATCTAAAGCCAAACCCCAAATCCCTCCCAGTTTCACTTCTTAGCCTAATATTTGAAAACCAGAGTCTGTTTCATGATCAAAAAAAAAATGTATTATGTGTTTTTTGTTTGTTTGTTTGTTTATCACAGAGTCTTTGGACATCAACAATGAAGCATCTTATTGACTAGATACCTTAGCATCTTTGTTGCTACCGGGGAATAAACAGACTAATCAAACAGTTCATTTGTAAGGCAATTTTCACATCTAACAGCTCAGTGCTCCAAGTGAGCCACCATGTTGTTATCCTACAGTCCCATTGCCTTTGTCACAAGTACTGCATTTTATTGATTTTCAGGACCGATTGTTGTTCACATACACGACTTGAAGGCCTGCACCTGGATATAATTATAACCTTCTTGGTAACCTATATATCAGAATATGGTCTGAGGTCATTGGACAAACTACTTCTGTCTGCTGCAAGCATTTATCTAGTATCTCCAGGGAAAAGAAAAAGAACCTTAGCTCTTCTAAGTCAGGGCTGTGAGACATTCTTTTGAAGCAAAGTAAACAAAATAAAAATGTATTTATGGGCTCTTAGAATGATCTTCACCCACAAATTGTAGACAGAATACCACATTTCTTTATTCTTCATGTTCTGTCATTGTAACTGAAAAATTGCCTTAGCAACATTTATTTGTTTCTTTTAGCAAGGAATTTTTAAAAGAAGCTAGCTGTATTGACTCGGGCTTTTGGCAACTGTTTCAAAGGCTTTTTTTTTTTTTTTGAAGCCCATTATCAATTCACACATTTCTGTATCCCAGTATAACATCATTGCTAATAAAATGAGAATAAATACTTATTAACACTCAGAGCAGTAATTACCGTGAATTTTGTGTGGATAGTTGTTCCCATCCGTCAATACACGAAGGTCAGCTAGTATAATAAGAGGGGAAGAGAGTAGAAAATTAAAATATGAACACACTGAGAACAACACATTAAGGACTCAACGTAAAAATAGATGCTCCAAATAGATTCACAATGAAAGACTGAAGGATACTGTAACATTGCATCCTGGGACAGAATGATGCAGGGATACTTTCAAGGCTGAAATGCTTTTAGAATGATAAGGCCTGTTTGTGGTTTGGATATGATTCAACCAGAGGTCCACATGTGAAGAGGACTTGGTACACAAGTTGGCACCTTTGAGAGATGCTCAGGACCTGAGTATTTCAGGTGTCATTGGAGGCCCTTAGATGACCCAGAACATCCTGTCTCTCTGGGTATTGCAGCCTCTTCATTCTTCTTTTTCTTCTTTTCCTTTCTGGTTTATGAAGTGAGCAGTTTGCTCACCTCTGAGCTCTTTCTACCATCGTCTCAATTGTCAGAGGAAGAAAGCAATAAGATAATTTAATCAGGGGCTGAAATGCTTACCTCTAAAATGAAATAAATATATTCTTTTAATAAATTAATTGATCCGGGTTTTTCATTTACATGTTGGTAAGCTGGCCAATGCAAACTCCATCTTTTGTAAAATGTGTTAGCAGCTGCTTATGAATCAGTACCTCCAGCAATACCTTGCATATTTCTTGTAATTGAGTTTATTAACACTTCAAAACTATGGCTGAGTTTTTCTTTCTTTTTGTATACCATCCTGAGTTCCCCCTCCTTCCCCTTCTCCCACCCCACCCCCACCTTTCCCCTTTTCCACCCTGTATCCACTCTTCAGAGAAGGTAAGGCCTTCCTTGGGGAATCAACAAAGTCTGGCATATCAAGTTGAGGCAGGAACAAGGCCTTTCCTGCTGTATCAAGGCTGAGCAAGTCCTCCATAGGGACTAAGCCCCCAAAAGTCAGTTCATGCAACCAGACTAAGTCCTGGTCCCATTGCCAGGGGCCCCCTCAACCGATCAAGTCATATATCTGTTATCCTCATTCAGTCTCATGCAGGCTCCCCAGCAGTCAGCCCAGATTCCATGAGCTCCCACTAGCTTGGGTCAGCTGCCCATGGTTTTCTCAATCATGATCTTGACTTCTCTGGCTCATTTGATCCCTCCTCCGTCTCTTCAGCTGAACTTCAGGAACTCAGTCCAGTGTTTGGTTGTGGATATCTGTGTTTGTTTCCATCAGTTACTAGACATAGATTCTATGATGACATTTAGGGTAGTCACCAATTTGATTATCGGGTAAGGCCATTTCAGGTACCCTCTCCACTATTGCTAGGAGTCTTAGCTCAGCCGTCTGGAACCCTCCTGATCCCATCCCATCCTCTCTATTCTATCTCTTTACCCAGGAGATCCTAACTAGTTCCCTTTCCTGGGGCCTTCCCTGTGTGTTCCTCTTAGGTCCTTCTTTATACCTAGCTTCTTGGGGTTGTATATTGTAGCCTGGTTATCCTTTGCTTTACTTCTAATATCCACTTATGAGTGAGTGCATACTGTGTTTGTCTTTCTGGGTCTGGGTTGCCTCACACAGTATGGTTTTAGTTCCATCCATTTGCATGCAAATTTCAAGATGATCAAGATGTAATTTTTTTTAAGGGCTGAGTAATGCTCCACTGTGTAAATGTACCTACACATTTTCTTTATCCATTCATCGGTTGAAGGCCAATTAGTTGTTTCCAGGTTCTGGCTATTACAAATAATGTTGTTATGAGCATTTTATAGGGAGATATTTTTACACTAAAAATGTTTGAGCAAATTAGAAAAATATTTATTGTTAGAATGACACATGGATTTCATTTTATTTCTCTTCTTTTACATTATAAATGTTACCTAGCACTAGGTACAGGACTGGACAGATCAATGGTTCTTTACACTTTTAGTTCTTTCTATACACTGATGGTAGGTTTTATACCTAGTGACATACTAAATCCCAAGGTGGGGAAGTCACCACCCCTTCAGTCAAAACCTTTAAACAGTGAAGATCAAATTTCCACATCAGTAACAAGGAAGAACTGGGTGATTTTTCCTACATCACTTTAAAAAAGTACACAGAAAAGTAAAATTTTGGATTTGATCTTCCATCCTAAGATAACAAGATGATAAATTTCTGGTATTTTTTATTGATTTTATTCAGCTATACATTTTTCTCTGCTTCCCTCCCTTTCTCTCCCCTCCCCTTAAACCCTCTCCCATGGTCCCTGTGCTCCCAATTTACTCAGGAAATATTATCTTTTACTACTTCCCATGTAGATTAGATCCATGTATGTTTCTCTTAGGGTCCTCATTACTGTCTAGGTTCTCTGGGATGTGGTTTGTAGACTGGTTTTCTTTGCTTTATATTTAAAAACCACTTATGAGTGAATAATATAATAACTGTCTTTCTGGGTCTGAGTTACCTCACTCAATATGGTGTTTTCTAGCTCCATCCATTTGCCTGAAAATTTCAAGATGTCATTTTTTTTCTGCTATATAGTACCCCAATGTGTAAATGCACCACATTTTCCTTATCTTCTTTGATCCAGGGTCATTTAGATTGTTTCCATGTTCTGGCTATGACAAACAATGCTGCTATGAACATAGTTGAGCACATGGCCTTGTGGTACAATTGAGCATCCTTTGGATATATACCCAAAATTTTTATTGCTGGTTATTGAGGAAGGCTATTTCCAACAGAGAACTCTCAACAGAGGAATCTAAAATGGCTGAAAGACACTTAAGGAAATGCTCAACATCTTTAGTCATCAGAGAAATGCAAATCAAAACAACTCTGAGATTCCATCTTACATCTGTAAGAATGGCCAAGATTACTGATGACAACTTATGCTGGAGAGGTTGTGGGGTAAAGAGAACACTCCTGCATTGCTGGTGGGAGTGCAAGCTGGTTCAGCCTTTTTGAATATCAGTATGGCTATTACTCAGAAAATTTCTGTTGTTTTAAGTTTCCTAGTCTATGGTACTTTGATACGGCAGCCTAGGAAACTGCTGCATAGCGGAATTATATTTATTTCCCATTTATGTAGAAAATTCTTTAAAAAACTATTGCAAAGGCATTTAAAAGAAAACATGCGCTGGGCGGTAGTGGCACATGCCTTTAATCCCAGCACTCGGGAGGCAGAGGCAAGCAGATCTCTGTGAGTTCGAGGCCAGCCTGGTCTACAAGAGCTAGTTCCAGGACAGGAACCAAAAGCTACGGAGAAACCCTGTCTTGAAAATCAAAAAAAAAAAAAAAAAAAAAAAAAAAAAAAAAAGAAAAAAAGAAAACATGCAAACTTATGAAACTAGTAGAATATAATCCAATACACAAAAGCAAATTATGTCACTATAGTTTCCAATGAAGAATTAAAAATAAACAACTAAAACACTATTTATAATTTTGTGACTATTAAACTTTTGAGGATAGATTGCTATTCTTTATCTGTGATCCCTACAATGACAATGAATCAATGTGCAGTAATTAAATGACAAATTAAGTTATACACCACAGACTGAAAGGTTCAATAGCTAATGGAACCCTGAGATTCACAGCCCTTCCCTTTGAAAACTCCAACAGACTGTTCTTTCTTTTTCTTTTTCCTGATTTTCAATGAATATTGGAATTCAATTGGCTGTAACAGAAAATCTTTCAAAATAGTGGAGATCAAGAAAAAGTGGAGATCCTCAGTTTTCATGAACCAGTTCCTATATAATGAATAACGAAGTTTGAATAATAATGTAGTTTGGTTGCTCAATATAATGGAAGATCCAGAAATAGGTTTAATAAGATACTTGATGTTCAATAACAGCAACAATAACAAGAACACAGTGACGGTTAACTTTCCATATCTCAGGTAAACACTAAGAGAAACAACTAATGGAAGAAAAAATTATTTTAGCCTTGTGACTTTACACTTTGTAGTTTTTGTTTTTTATCTCTCTCCCTATATCACTCATTTTTCTCTTTCTATTTCTTTCACCAAAGTCAGTATTATCACATTCCCCAGGTTGTTTTAACTCATCCTGTAGACTACCAACCTGGCTTCAGACTCAGTATCTTTCTACCTCTTCCTCCCAAGTGCTTTAAGTGCATGCATTTACCACTGAGGCCAGGTTGACTATCAAGGTTATGTGTAAGAACAAAACACAATAGACAAGAACCAGAGTAAAAGGGATGGGCCCAAAGGTGAACCAGACCACATGAATTTGGCCATGGTCCCTTGCTAGGCCTCATTTCTCAACGATATCATCTTACAACAAAATATCAAACTGTAAATGAATCTACTATGCTAGAGTTCTTCTGATATAACTGTGTTTCAGTAACTGGATTCAACAGCTTGCTATCAAACCATTAAAACATTAGCTTTTGGAAGTGACATTTCATATTCAAACCATAACTAACCATTAGGGAATTATTTGAGAAAATATCAACATTTTAATAAGTGGTTTTGTAAAAAGTGGATATTCACAGAAGGTAAAATTAAATAAATCTGCACATCACTTAAAAATGTTCTTATATTAAGGTAGATTATGTATATGTATACATGTAACTAGAATTATCAAACAAATAAGAAAATATTAAAGAAGCTATTATGCTACTGCAGTATGTGAGAAATTTTTAAAATGACACAAAAGACCAGACTTCTAAAAGAAAAGTCATGACTTTGACTTTATCAATTTCATATCTTCAAAAGAAATCTCTAAAGCAGATGTAAGACATAAGCAGAGGAACTTAATAATAAAATGGAAGGCTTTGTGCCAGTTATATCTCTAACTACCAGCACTGTCAAGAAGTTTGACCAGTACTTCTCACAGGACAATAGATGCCTGAGAATTTCAAAAGGAAGAGGTTTAACACCATCCTTCATTACAAAAACACAGATTCAAATCCATCATGAAGTGTTTCCAATACTTAATGGACAGAGAGAGATGAAAATGCTTAAAATATCCAGAAGATGGGAGAGTGTCAAAAACCCTAACAGTTCCTGACACTTAGTGCAGATACAAACTCTTACAATCCCTTTGAAAGACAATTCTGATTCTTTAATGTTAAATGTTTCATGGAGGAAAGCAGTGCTACTCCAGGAAAGGAAGTAAGTCTTAAATCCATATAAAGACTCATACATGGGTAGGAAATGGTACTTGTAACAGCTGTGAATGGAGGGTTTTCAAATGTCCATCAACAAAATTTTAAAACTGCTACATGCTTATGGTTATACCCATAAAAAGGAAAGTATGTCTGAATAATAGCATAATACAGATTCGTGTTATAACAGTCAAGTAAGTCAAAAAGCAGGCACAAAATGCAAGACATTTGTACTCTAATGAAATAAATACAGTAGTGCCAGGCTGTTAAGTTTTGCCATGATCTAAAAACAGAGGAAATGACTGTGCCTCAGATGGTGAAGGGGGCATTTCCGTCTATAAATATGTCCAATATTGTGACTGTGATGAATGTTGTAAGACTGTCCAACTGTCTAAATTCACTTAACATAAAAACACACTTCATTGACATATACATTTGCAGTTTGTTACTTGCCTGATAAGGTCAAGTATTTGAACACTAGACTTCAGCTGGAGTTGTTCTGAGAGTTTGTGGAAGCTTCAGGGGGAGGCACCTCACTAGTGGCAATGAATCACACAGAGAGAGAGAGAAAGACAGAGAGAGAGACAGAGAGAGACAGAGAGAGAGACAGAGAGAGAGAGACAGAGAGAGACAGACAGACAGAGACAGAGACAGAGAGACAGAGACACACAGAGAGAGACTTGAGCTTTCATAGTCTGGTTTTATTTTCTATTGATCCTTCTCTTCTTGTACTACGAAGATATGGTAACACACCCTAACTACACTTCTGTCAACAAGAAGCCTCCTGTTACCTTGACAAGAAATTCTATACCTTCTCAAAACGTGGGCTGAATATGCCTTTCTTCCCATAAATAACTTCTTGCTAGGCATCTGGTTACAATGTAAGTTGCTAACACAATACTTTAATAAGGTTTATCAAAATAACTAAAAATCAAAGTGCACTACTTACATGTTCAGTTAAAAATGAATATTCTTTTTGTAATACTTTGAGATTTTTGAAAGTTAGCTGTGAAGATGTGGGCATCATTTAGAAAGATACAGTATCACCCAAATGTGAAATGATGCTCCCATGCTTGAAATACCAGCTCTACTTGTGATAAGACACTATAAGATTGGTTGGTTGGTTTTTGCGATGGGGTCACACTATGTTTCCCTGGTTGGCCTGGAATTTGCTGTGTAGAACACAGGCTAACCTCTCACAGGAAGAGGTCTCCTGACCTCTGCCTCCTTATTGTGGGATTAAAAGCAGGTGCCACCACACTCAGCAGCAAGGATCTATTTTGAAGACAGCTTTGATAATATTTGGTGATGTCCTAGATAATGGCAGAAGAGGAAGGCCAAGTAAAGTACTATTGATGATCTCTGATCTAAATAGCCGCAAAGACAAAACGAAGATATCATTCCATCAACACCCTCACCACCTTGCCTCCAAATCTTGTCTAACATCCATTTCTTCTTGATGTAACGTTCAAGTCACTTCGACTATAAAACCTAGCTCTTATAATAAAATGTCTAATATAAAGCATGCTTTCAGCCTCGCATGAAAAATAAAGGCTCTTTTTTATCTCTGGAAATTCTAGAAATGCATCCTGCATTCACTTATTTTATGTCTTTTTTTTATTTCCTTTTTATCAATTTGAAAAGTGAAGTATGTTCTTCAGTCCACTTACGCCTGTGACTATCTGAATCATCGCTTCTAAACTGTTGAGAGGAAATCTCAAAAATTCTTACATGACTTTTCAGTTTGGTTTTAGGTGATATTGCAGACTTAGAGATGTTTTGTAAAAATAGCCTGAGAGAAGGAAACTGAACTGTTCACAATTCATGTATTCTTTAGAGTTCTACTTGTAGCTTTCTAGTTTGGATTCTTTTGGTTGTTCAAGCTTACTTTTGAAAGTTTGAGTAGCAAGACACAGTCATTTTTGTTAAACACATTAATTTCATTCGAATATTAAGTTGCAACTAAAGATATCCATTAAATCTTAGGTTGCCACCTTGACTTTGGCTTCATCCATATTGTGTCGTGAGACCTGTGTGAGGAAGTATCTGGAAAGGGCTCAGCTACAGGTGTCTCTGGGAGAGAACTCTGAAAATCAATTCACTGAAGACAATTATGGCTCACTTATATCCCGTTTCTCTCTTGTCTAGGAAAACTATGCCCCTCTCTCGTTTAAGTCAAAGTTGAAGATGCGCATCGAGAAGTTCAGCCTTAGCTTCTTCCCTGACTCAATTCTGTGCTGCTGCATCTATTGGACTGAAGACAGATCATATCTGCACCAGTGCCACCAAGGAGGGTTTATCAAATTCTTTCTAATTTCTAATTTCCATGACAATTTCCTCGTTGTCTCTTACTGATAAATAACTATTAAGTAAAACTGCGGGCCAATTAATGTTACTTTAATTTCATCACGTCTCTTTTAAATTCATATCAGACAGCTGCCAAATACTTACAAAATTTATTATAAATCTCAACATAATAAAAGAAAGTCATTTAAGGGAAAAATAAGAAAGGATTGATATTGTCCATGATTAGCAAATATTCTGAAAAACTTCTATTTCACTGCAGAATTTTCCTGAGTGGGAAGGGGAAGATGGTGTAAGAAGTTTCAGCGGTCAGGGACCATTACAGAAAACCACATGTCATCAAAATACAGTGAAAAACAGACTGTGAGGTACCCAGCCCCATTGGGTGAATCTTTAACATCTCTCTCCTGTATAAGGCTCAGGGAAGAGAAAGACTAGGGCTAACGGACAGGAGAGGTTTGCTATGAGACTGTGCCTCTGAGAAATGACATGGAAATTTTTAACAAAATGGTTACCGACAGTTAGTTAAGCAATGGCAATGACATCAGAAGATTTGCTAACATGGAAGGTGGACTCTCATGGAGCCCCTCCCTTAGACAAAGAATTATAGGCAATTGACAACTTCTGGGTGAAGGCAAATTAGTCTTTCCCAAGTCTGACTCCTCTGTTAGGTTATTAGATACTAAGTGGTCAGCTCTGAAATCACGTATATAACAACACTAGATATATCTGCCTTTATTTATTTATTCATGCATATATGAATATATGCACATATATAATCACTTATATTTAATCAGTTAATTGAAAGGGTCACTTT
Source organism: Chionomys nivalis (assembly GCF_950005125.1). Classification (NCBI taxonomy): domain Eukaryota; kingdom Metazoa; phylum Chordata; class Mammalia; order Rodentia; family Cricetidae; genus Chionomys; species Chionomys nivalis. The sequence continues at coordinate 23,858,303 of NC_080098.1, read as the reverse complement.
GTAGACAGTTTGAGGGAGAAGATAGAGGGGAAATTTTATGCAAAAATATTTTAATTTTAAAGTTTTGCAAACAAAAATTAGCTTTACTTATAAAATTTTATTATAATCCCTTTTCTTACATTTATTTCTATTTTATCATTATGTGTATATGTTTGTGTGCTGGAAACTGAACTTAAGTCCTCTGCAAGTGCATCACGTACTTTTAGATGAGCTATCTCTACAGCCTCCAGGATTCCTTTTTATTTATGTATTTTTTATGATTTAAATATCAGCTCAAAATGTTGAACATTTCCATATGCCCGCTTTGAGGCATTTTACATATTGTTTTTCTTAGAATCATGACTACTCTCGGGTCATTTGGCTTAGGTCAGACAGGCAAAGAAACACATGTTCGCAAATGAAACGTCACTTAAAATAGTAACCCCAGAATACAATCCATAAACTTCTACATTAGCATTTATATGTAAGGGTTCCAGATTTAACAGCTGTGATTGAGTTTTCAACAGGCTATTCAAGTTTTATCACGCTGAAAATGGAAGAATACTGATATTTATCAAGAAATATTTATTTAAAAATAATTGGAGCTAGGGATTTAGAACCAAGCCTGAAACAACTTGGTTTCATGAAAGATAATATCTGCTCAAAAGATTTCTAAATCCTCTGACAATAAACTAAGCTAATTTAATACTTGTTCAGTTAGTTAATATTAATAACGGTTTAAATAAAAGATTTTCTTGTAGGTAACTGACTGTTCACCATTCAACATATCTGTCATGCTAAGATGGAAATGGGCTCTTGATAATTGATTATTGACTGTGCATATTTGCATGCATGCATATGCATACTGGTGAGATTTATCTGCCTAAAACATCTCCTTGATCTCTGGGATTATGTATTTCATTAGAGGGCTGAAAAAAAACAGGGTAGCAAGATATGATTAGCTTGTTCTATTATTTAAAGATTTAGTTTTACTTACACATGTGGTGTTGTGTGTGTGTGTGTGTGTGTGTGTGTGTGTGTTTGTCATACTCACGTGTGTGCATGCCAAAAGAGGCCAAAAGAGTGCCTTGGATTCCCTAGAGTTACAGGGAGTTGCAAGCTTTACAACTTTGGCCCTGGGTGGGGGTGTTGGGCAAAATTCAAACCAAAGCAATCGAGTCATTTACAAGAACAATTGTTCTTGACTACTGAGCTATTCCTTCAGCTCCTACTTGTTCTATGATATTGCAGTGACCATAAGACCCTATTTTGTTTGTTATCAACTATAACTCTCCTCATTTCCTTTCATATGTTGCTGCTCAATGTTTCTTTGGGTTGTAGGATGAACTTTTACCCTATGATCATTTGCTTTACCAGAGCAAAAATTTAAAAGCTATTGTCTGTATTGGAACTTCTTTGCTCCAGCCATCATCCCCGAAAAGGGCATTTCTCTGACAATGGCAGTACTACTACCCTGCCAGCTGAAATTCTGTGTCGTCTGTACTATAACACTCAAAATCCAGAGTACTAGGACCTTCTACCTTCATGGAGTGTCTTATTTACTTTTCCATAGCTGTGACAAAACAACATGACCAAGTCAACTTATAAAAGAAAGCATTTAATTGGACTTATGGTTCCAGAGAATTACAGTCCATGATGGCAAAGGAATGACATGATGGCAGGAACAGCTGAGAACTTACATCTTGAACCATAAGCAGGAGACAGAGAGAACACTGAGAATGCCATGAATTTGTTTGAACCTAAAAGCTCTTTCCCAGTGATGAGTATATTTCCTTCAAAAAAGTCATACCTCCTTATCCTTGGCAAATGGTTCCACCAACTGGGTACCAAGTATTGAATCATATGGGCCCATCTGGCAACTCACGATTCATACCATCACATACACATAGCTAGGGATAGTGGAACACATACATAATCCTAGCACAAATAGCAATCCTAGCAAAGATAGGAAGATTTCTAGGTTATGTCAGTCTTGAGTATCTGATGATATCATATATAACAAATGAATATTATTATAATGCCTTGAGATTTAAGTTTTTATGAGACTGGAAGGGTTAGTATACTGCTAATAGAATCATTAAATGTGGATAAAGGTGTTATGGGCAGGGGAGTTTCTTGAGCAAATCTCGGGATTTAAACAAGTGAAAACATGCTTTGGTAGAATGGTAAACATTAACGAAATGAAGGTGAGAAATACAAAATCTAGCAAACACCTTAATGTGTTTTGCAGTGAAGTTATGCTTTGATTTTTAGTGACAGTGCATGAAAAATGGCTTTCGGAATTTTTCTGCAATGCTATGATTCTATATTTTTTGTTGTTGGGGAGTTGACACTGTTTCTACTTGTGGGGGAAAAAAACTTATTACTTTAAATTGGTCTGTATTAAATTATCTTCTTTAATTACGAAGCACCAATTGTTTCAGATTATGGAATCTTTTTTTAAATTCATGCACATGAAGTATTTTTATACTTAATTTTGCTTTGTTGTTGTAATCTTACACATAAGCAGATGTAACTTCGAATCCCTGGCAACACCATCTACTTTCTGACTTCATTTTGAGTTCTGTTCTTTTCGTCGGTGTCGCTTTAGCTCTTTAGTGGGAAGACACCCTAGTCCAGTTCTCCAGTAAAAAAAAAAATATTACTTTAAAAAGCTTCTTTTATTTAACAAGTGATTAAGGGCAAACACTTCTCTTGCAAAGGGCCCTGTTTCAATTCTCAGCAAATTTTATATGAAGGCATAAATTTACCTGTAAATTCCAGAAAACCTACATTTGTATACAAGAACTCTTCAAATACAATTATTACACACCAGTCTCAATAATCCATCCATATTACAAGGAAACTAGGGACTTGTTACTCAACGAAGAATAGTAACATAATTGCAAAGTACTTCTGTCTTACATGCTGCTTATGTGACTTCTAGGACTAGGGTTTTGAGGATTCCAATGTTGCATCTTAAATCTACAGAAATGAATGGTGTAGGTGTCAGATAAGGAGTAGGTTGGCTCTCCTGTTCCTGCAGTTCTGCTCTCCCTGAACAGAAGCAAAGCCAGCTGTGTTTTCATGCAGTTCCCCACACAACACTGCAAATCATTTGTAATTTCTTAGTAGACTTAGATGCTGACAGTGTAAGCGAATCCTCAGCTCATCCTCCCTAATGGTAAATACACTTTATTTTTCCTTTAAAAGGTATTCCCATTAATGTTCTTTATTTAAAAATTTCTAGCCAGCTTAATAGTTTCCTATTAGTGAAACATTAATACAACTGGAAATCCACGATTTCAGATAAAAAGAAATTTATCCTATATGTGATTGTGCTTCACCCTGTCTGCCTTTTGCCCTCAGTTCTTTATTATGTTAATACATAATTGTATGTATGAGATACAGTTAAAATTAATATTGAGTAATTCAAAACTAAAAATCAAATAACAGAAAACATGTTTCAACTATAAGAGGCATTTCTGAATAAAAAATAACAGCAACCAGAAACATCTACTGCTATTGTTCTGAATCACCTTAGTGTTGTTTCTAAAAGAGTATTTGTCACTACACAAAGTGCCACCGTACTGCTGAAGACACCGTCATTATCTGGGTGGTGGAGCATAGAGGGAGCTGTTGCCCAAGACATGGTAATCCGTTCAGCATTGCAGGCAAATTTTCCACTCAAACAGAATATTTTCAAAGCCTCACTGCTAAGACCTGAATTCATAGTTAAAATGTGAAGTGAGATGTCAGTGAGGTCGGTATTTCTGGAAGGAAATTATAATAAAAATTATCTCTCGTCTTTTTACAGAGGAAATTTTTTTTATGGAAAAAAATGTCTTTTATTATCCAAAACAAAAATATCTTTGAGAAGATGGAGATAATTCTGCATTGTTTCACATGACATCGGATCCACTTTTATGCTGATGAAATTTATTGCGGAGAACAGAGCTTTGCCCCATGCTTTAAATTTGAATTATATATATCTGTAGAAATTACATAAATTATTTTCAAAGTATTAGCTTATAACATTATTTGTTGGTAGTTGGAAACTATAAATTTATGATTTAAGTGATATCAGGCAGGGAAAGCTTGTTGTAGAAGGTCAAAATCATGGTGATTTATAGCCCCATAATCGCCATAAAAATTCATTACACATATGTGACAAAGAAACATTTGGCTGGTGACAGAAACTGAAGACAAACAGCATTCTAGTGTAATTGAACTTATAATCTGAATTTGTGCCACCTGGTTAGTTGTGAATTAGCCAACATGACTAATAACATTTCCTAAGAGTGTACCCCATCAATTAGTATTTAAGCGTGAGCTGTCACATGGATTGACAATTATGTGATAAAATTCAAAATAGCTTTTAAACCAGTGCTCTCATAAAAGACCTCTTGAGTGCCCTGAGATAAATATGTATTCCATGATTTCCCATGGCCATTGCAGTCAGCCCGTGATGCTATAAATGATGGTTTGGTGTTTCTTGGTCACTTGGCAACAACCAGGATGTTGTTAATGGCCTTGTCTTTTCTGTTAGGATTCAGAGGGGCACCTGAGAGGTGCAGAAGAAGCTTCTGGAGGAGAAGAACTTCAACAATGTATGTAGCCCTGGTGTCGAGACATTAAGGAAATGTGAAGGTGTCATTTAAAAATAGCTACACAGCAGAAAAAATAAAGACATCTTGAATTTTGCAGGAAAATGGTTGGAGCTAGAAAACATCATTTTGAGTGAGTTAACCCGGACCCAGAAAGACAAGTATCACATGTACTGACTCATAAGTGGTTTTTAAACATAAAACAAAGACAACCAGCCTACAAACGACAATCCCAGAGAATTTAGACAACGATGAGGACACTAAGAGAGACTTACATAGGTCTAATCTACATGGGAAGTAGAAAAAGACAAGATCTCCTGAGTAAATTGGGAGCATGGGGACCTTGGGAGAGGGTTGAAGGGGAGGGACAAGGCAGGGAAGGGGAGCAGAGAACAATGTAGCACTCAATAAAAATCAATAAAAAGCAAACAAAGAAACAAACAAAAATAATAAAATAGCTATTTTGCTTACCTTAGGAGTTCCAGCTGTGGTGTCGCTGACTCTAAACTTCCCAGTGCAAAAGCTCTGTTCTACCACTGTTTAAATATGTATCCTTCTGTGTGCCTAGAAAATGAACAAATTCAAGCAGAATTTATAACATGCAGTTTTGGTGATTTCTGATTAATGCTCTTGGATGACTGTTATATAATCACACACATACATATGTATATATATTTATTGAAGATAATAATAAATAAGAATTATTCTTATATTGTTCTTATTGAATAAAATAGGTATGTTCTCATTGTTTAAAATAATATTTAAATTCTGGCTCTAGAAATGTGTTATGATGCTATGATGAGCAAGGCCATCTTACGGTTAAAACTACAGTGTGTATAAAATATTTTCTTTTCTTTTGACTTTTCCTGCATTCCTATGCGGTAGAAGAAAACACTCATGGGTTTGAACAATATTGCCAAATAAGTGAAGGAATATGTTACAATACATGGTCCCATGTTCCATTATTTTTACTAATATAGCTCTTTCAAAAACTTCAGATAAAACATATCATTTATATTTCATGTAATTGAGGAAGATGCAGATGAAAATGGAGAGAATATTCAAATTAGAACAGCATGTATAATTGCTACTAAATTCTAGATCCTCTGTTATCAAAGGGAATGGCTAAATGGACTCCCAAAATACACAGATGTCCTCTCGTTAACATTTGCTGCTATGGATATGGACCGAAATAATTTAATGCAATTTTGAGATGTTGGTTGGGATGGCATTTTGGCAGGTCGAAAGGATATATGTGAAGTGAATAAGGAACTTAATAACAATAATTATAAAACAGGGGATATTAAACATGAAATTAACAACTTTATAAACAGAAAGAATGAGAAGCAAATAAATTAAGAAAAAATTACTCACAATGGTTTTTAATGCTGGGGTCAAACCTGGAACCTTGCAGACACTGGATTTCTACTATACAATATCTAATCCTTTCTCACATAGATTTTGATAATGTGCAAACTTTCCATATAAAAAGAAGATTATTAGTGATATATAACAAAACTACACACTCAGTTTCTAGGTATTTGAAGATACACATTCACTATTACAACAGGATATAAGAATCAGATTATTCACTGCAGCGATATTTTAAATCTCAAGTTAGAGGAAGCTGTCTCAGTGCTCCACCGCAGGAGAGGGCTGGGGAAAAATACAAATGCATGAGTGGAAGAAGAGAAAGTTGTCCTCTGACCTTCACTCACGACGCTTCTCACACATGTGTAAACACAAGCACACAGCAATACAGTTCAAAAACATATTTTGATACAGTTCAAAATATATTTTGAATTTGTCGATACAATAGTGAGAAGGCAAATGCTAAATGATAGTGCTGAATTAGACTGATAAAGATATATAATAAGAACAGAGCATAATGCAAGTAGTGGCTTTAACAAAGAAAAAAAGAAAAAAAATGAGAGTATACTGAAGAGTATGACTTTCATTATCTCAAAAAGAGGCTCATCAGTAAAACCAGAAGCCTGTGGCAGTAGCAAGTGGGCAGCAATAGGGATAAGACTCTTCTGAGCAAGAGCCTGAATATTGATGGCTGGGAATCAGGAACTCCCCACGAATACTGCTACGATTATAGATGAGCCAAAATGAGAAAAGGAGAAGTCTCTTGTGCTATATTTGAACTACAAATGTCATTTTATATACTCCATAATTAATTCATTTAAATTGCCTAGAAATATTCAAGTTGAAAGTACAGTAAATTCTTAGATATTGGTTATGAACTACCATTGTCTATAAGGACAGAATGACAGGGATGAGGGGAAATACGGGTGGTAAAGGCCAGAGCATCATTAGAGGCAGCACACAAAGAGCCTGTGTTAGGATAGGATGGGATGGGCTATAAACAAAGAAAAGGGGGTAAGAATAAATAAAGGAAAATCAACTAGATATATTAAAAAGAATTTAGATTTTCAAATTATTGAAAAATAATTTAATAGACCATAATACATAAAATTTACTGGTAGTAGTCTTTAGTAACATTAAAAAACTCAAAAGTAAAGGGTAAAATACCAAGGAAGAAAAAAAGTGGAAGATAAAAAGCCTCTATACATAGCTAAAATATATAGAATTAAATAGATTAATATTTCAGAGACACAAAGATGAAAGTTGTTTAGTCAGGGGTTGTCAAAGGATGCCAAACATTTTGGATGTAGATTGCTGAGTTAACACAGCCTTTAAGCAACCTCAGAAGCAGATTCCATGCATTTGTTGTTAAAATGATGGTGAAAGAGATCATTTCACGTGAAAGTTCTAACAGTCACCATTTCACTGTCACTGCCACTGGCTTCATTTATCACAGGCTGTGATGCACTGAAAACAGTCTAAACAGCGTTGGGTTCTTCCTCCCAAATGTTCCCACCAGTAGTCGAATTATAAGGAAACATGAACAATTCTAGATTGTGACATAGTAGAATGATGACTTTTTTTCATTAATTCATGCTCTTTAAAGTTACCTTTCAGTCACCATGTATGCACTGTATGGGGGTCTGCCTGTGCTACGAGTGTGCAGACAGAGCGCATGCATTAGTTTCTTTGTTACTTTACTGCAAAATATTGTGTACGCTGATGCGATGGTGGGAACATAATATTTTAATCTAGACCATCAGACTGCAATTTCTCTCCCAGTGAAATAACATGTAAGGAGTATCTAAAATAAATGGTAAGGAGCAATTAAAGATCAAATCCAAGCATCTTCGGCATACTGAGGGACTAACCAATAGTCACCTTAACTGCAACGGATTGAAGGAAGTGGAAAACGTTTGAGTGAGGTCACTAGGAACCATGTCACATAAATCAGTTCGCAAATAACATCTGAGTTACTAAGTTGTCTATTCTAATAACACAATTCCAAAAATAACCACTATATAGAAAGAAAGGGTTGTTTGAAGTTTTGACGGTTGCCATCCATAATAAGCCAGCCCTTTGCCTAGGAGCTGTCATGGGAAAGCATGCCATAGCAGAAGTATGGCAGGACAAGATGATACCTCATGGCCAGGAACAAAAGAGAAGAGAGCAGGTGCCAACATTCTTCAGCAGAGTGCAATACCAGCAACCTAAAACTCCTCCACAGCTACATCCAGGAACCTTCAGGAAAAAGCCACGATCTAGACCAGAGCAATGTGATAAGGAATTTTAAGGCAAAGAAAACTCATGGTAAAAGAAGGTTCCTATACTAATAATTCAAGTTAACAATACTCTATAGTTTTACTGTACTATCTCTCTGTGTCTTTTTTTTTTTTTTTAAGTATGTCCTGGAACTAGCTCTTATAGATGAGGCTGGCCTTGAACTCAGAGATCTGCCTGCCTCTGCTGGGATTTAAGGGTGTATGCCACCGCTGCCTGGCTGGACAGTACCATCTCTTTAAACATTTCCTCTATGTACATAAATATCTCCAGTCAAACAGGGGACACTCTGAGATCCATGAAGGCATCTGGAAAAAAATTAAATGAGATAATTTTTCTCAAGTCACAAGTAGATAGAAACTGAGGCACATTAATGTGTTCTACAATTAAATATTGTTTGTCACTAATCCCAGGCTATTTCAGCTGAGTCATTTTTACTATTGGTAACTATTAAGTGTTTTAAAATATTTTTTAATAAATTTAAACTGTATCATAGGAGAAAAAGTCTATGTGACAGAATTGAGTAAAATTTAATAAATAACCACTGTCCCTTGAAGGGAGGAGAGATGGTGGCTTGGTTTTGAAGTCCGTATTTTACCTACCAGGCTCCTCATTTGCCAGTACAGGCATTGGGGAGCTGTCAGCAGGGGAGGAATAGAAAATTCTCTGAAAATGCTTAATTTCATTTTCAATTTAAGTAGCCAGAGTCGACTCAAAGAAATAGTCCCTCGAGTGAAATTTTGCAGCTGAGAAATTCCTTCAAATCTTTCCCATTCTGCTGCTAACGTTCCTTAAAGCAAGAAATAGGCAGCTTGCTTCTTTTCTTGTTTTAGTCACATCTAAGGGAAGAAAATCCCCTTGATGCTCCCTCTTGTCTGCGTTTAATAACATCTCTGTCGACGGTCTAATGGTGCTATCTAAACCAGATGGACATGCGGGTCCATTTATGGGGTTTGCTTTAGGCCAGCATCTCTCTCTGTTCTCCAGTGGTGTTTCCCCAGAAGCTAAGGGGCACTCCACAGTAAGATCAAGGTGGGATACATAGCCTCATGGGTTTACCACAAATTCTGACTCTTTGAAAGAAAACATGAAAAAACAGAAAGAAGGAAAAAAATATGATGCAATGCCTGCAGCTGAAAATCGGAAGATAATTAAAATATCACATACCTTTAGGACCCCACATCCTACTTTTGAAGATATAGCTAAGGTAATAAAAGTAGTTATATGTGGAAATAACACTATCGTACAGTCAGAAACATCATTACAGAATAAAGCAGAAACCATTCAGGAAACAAAACCTACATCTAGATAGATCGGGTGGTTTATATTAGTCAGTTTTAGAACTGTGGCATAGCCCAAGAGCTCATCCTTGCCTTATGGTTAATACAGGGAATGCTGGGCTTTAATGAATGAGACTTTTTAATCTGTTCTATGAATCAAAAGAGAATTTGCTAATTAAACCCAGAAAGTTCTGGACTTCATTTATCTCATAAAATTTAGCAAATCTGAGAAGCTGACTTATCATCCTAGCATGGAATTCCAGTTTTCTACATTGACTGGTACATGCTAAGCTTATGCTGATTTTTGTTTTGTTTCGAGATTTCTTGAAAGATGTCTTAAAATCTTGTGTCAAGTACTTTTAGTCGTCTGACCAGAAAGTTCTCTAAGTGAAGGTTGCTGCCGCCTTTGACAAACTTGAGTTCTCAATGTCATGGTCATACAATTGCAGTCATTGTGACAGTACTAAATCTTTAGAAAGAAAAATATACTATGTAAATAAAAGGCCCCAGGCTTGACCCTTAGCACTTCATAAAATCACGTGTTAGCACAAATACCAGCAGTTCCAACAGTTTGGAACTGGTGGCAGGAGGAACATGAGTTCAAGGTCATCTCCTCTTCATAGAAAGTTAGAGAACAACCTGCAATAGATGAGATGTTGCCTCAAAAACAAATACACAAATGAAACAATCATTGACTTTATATTGTTGATGGGGGTACTGGTTATTTTATCCTTAAGGGCAAAGATTTGATTTGATTCTCAAGGAATTAAATTAAAAGATAACAAATAAACTTAATTATATTAAGAATTAAAGTTTAAGGCTTGGATTATCTTGGTCGTAGAATGATTGCTTAGCATGCACCTGACTTTGAACTTGGCCTTCAGCACTGAAAAACAAGCAAGCAAGCAAACAAACATTTTAAAGAACTAAACCTTAAATAACTTTAGGTAGATGCAGTAGTGCAAATTTGTAATCCCAATACTCAGCAATAAAGTAACAGAGATAGGATGATTGCTAGTTTGAGGCCAGCCTGAGCTACAAAGTGTGTTCCAGACCAGCCTTAGTTACATAGTAAGTGGCTGTCTCATAAAGCAAAGAATAGGGCTGGAAAAATGGTTCAGTTGCTACAGTGCAAAGTTCTTGCTCTGCAAGCATGAGGATATGAAGTGTTGGGACCCAGGTAATAATCTGGGCATGATGGGACATGCTTGTGACTCTAATCCTGGGGAGGCCGAGACAGAGGATCCCCCGAGAGTCTACAAAATGTGTTATGTTTTTTTCCCCATTTACTACATATTTGAGAACTACTGGCAATAATTTTCATTTAAGACTAGATAGCAGGGTAAGATTTTTTTTCAATTATTCCTCTGTGTTAAATGCATGTTTTTGACTCCTAAGACATTTCCCTGATTCATAATTTATTTATTGTATTTTCTGTATGAGAGGAGGCCATGGTAGTGAACCTCAAAGTGAGTCATTGGTGTAACTCCTTAACAAGTAGGATGGACCCTGTGTGTGCTTCCCAGCAGCTTAAAAATCTCTCATTCCAGAAGCTTTTTCTCCACCATTTGTTGTGATGCTTGAAATACTCCATTGTAATTCATTTCCCATAGGCTGAATTATTTTCACTCTCCAACGAGTTCTCTATTAAAATGAAGATATGTCTGGAAATTGAGCACCTAAGGTTACTTTCTTAAAATCAACAACTATTTTGAGAGATTCAGAGCGAGATTTGGTAAGCATGGAATGAAGAGGAGGGGTCACACTAAAAAATAAACAGAAGCACAGGAGAAAGAAAGGGAATTGGAGATGATGAACACCAAAGACCCGCTTACTGAGTCACATGGGAGATACTATGGAAACACGACCAAAATTAAGGAAGGAGGCACAATGAGTTTCATGCTTGTCATACCTCTGAAGCAAGTGAGATTTCTTGGGGAAATAAAGGTAAGACAGCCTCATGCTGTATCTCTTTACTTCTTGATGAATATCCTTCATATGTTAAGTACACCGATGGCTGTTCCTGTGTGTTTCCTTCAGTCCCCTTAAGTATCTAGACCACAGTGGTAGATGGGTGATGCAGACTCATAGTTGGTCAAAGTGCTGACAACAGATGACTGCTGAGTGCTCAGCCCTAAACAGGAAGTCAGTGTCAGCCCCGCCCCCACTCAATTTCATGGCACATGGCTGAAGAGGAGGCAGAAAGAATGAATGTGCTAGGGGATGGAAGCGAATTGTAGGAAATGAAGTTTTCCTTAGATGTCCTTGGTGATTGCTCCAGAGATTTTCCTGGAAAACACATGGGTATAGGTGGTTCTTTTTATTAAATAATTAGAATAATTAGAATAATAAATAATTAGAACCCACCTGAACACTGTAGAGTTAAAACAATAGACCCAGGCAGAATTAAAAAACAAGATGAAAAAAATGTATTGAAACCAATTCTTGAAAAAGAATAAAATTACTTGGGAAGAATGCAATCCCGTGAGTTATGAACTAAAAGTATGTGCACTCTCTCTCAGAAATTATATTAAAAGTCTCCATCCCATGTAATGGTAACAGGAGATGAGGCCTTCAGAAAATAATTAAATTTAAGAAAAGGAATCAGAATGATTGTTCATCTGGACTGTCAACTTGACTGTATTAAATACCTAAGAGAACAATAAAGTACAACTAGGTGTGTCTATAGTGATGATTCCGTTAAGAATTCTACCCTGAGGGCTCTGATATAAACAAGTTAAATCTCAATGTGTTCATAATACAATGATATTGTTGGGAGATTGTGTCAGATAGTAAGTGAATACTTGCTGTGTATGTGAGCCACTGGGGACATGTTTTGAAATTTTTCCCTCCCCTAGACTTTCAATGGGTCCTCTCTTCTCTGAGTCCTTGTGAAATCATCTATTTGTCCTACTTGTCAATATGGGCTAAAACCTCTGAAATCATGATCCCTCTCGCTAATCACTCCCTCCACACAATTCTTCCCTTTCATGTAGTCATAGCTTTAAATTAAACAATAGTGGACATGTACTAAAATCCCAGATCTAACATCCTGCACAGTGCTGGACTTCATGTCTACCTCCAAGATAAAGAACAAGGCAGGAATGTGTTTCCATTTACTACTTTCCTTAAATCTACACAAGAAATACAGACGATAATAGTTATGAAAAACTCTTGAATTGGAAATTTCTTTACTTGTAAAGCATATGATCATGTGCAAGAAACCATTGGAAAACTATTAAATGGCATGCCAAGGCTTCCTGGTAAACATTTAATACACACAAATTTCAGTTTAATTTAGAAGGTAACAATGGGAAAGGCAAAATAGAACTCAAGAAATTCTTTGCTACAATAGAATAAAGAGGAAATATAGAGAAATAACTTTAAAAAAATAACTGAAAGGAATTAAGATATAAACATAATTGTTAATTATTATAGCAAAAGATTAACATTAGCATCTCATATTTTTGGGCTGGAAGTCGAGTGAAAGAAGCCTTTAGTTCACAAATTGATTTCCAGACTCAATGCAATTCCTATCAAAATCCAAAGTTTATTTGTAAAATTGGAATTGGAATTTTACTTAAAATGTATAAGATTTATATAAAAACGCAAGAAATTGCCGGGTGGTGGTGGCACACGCCTTTAATCCCAGCACTCGGGAGGCAGAGGCAGGCAGATCTCTGGGAGTTCAAGGCCAGCCTGGTCTAGAAAAGCTAGTTCTGGGAAGGGCACCAAAGCTACAGAGAAACCCTGTCTTGAAAAACCAAAAAAAAAAAAAAAAAAAAAGAAAGAAATTATGAAAAACCAGTGCAATATTTAAAAAGAACAAAGTTGGATATCATATTCTTGGTGACGGTGCAATTTACTGAATATTTGAAGTATTTAAGAAGGCATGGTGATGGAAGTTGGGCAAACTTAGAATTCAAAGAAACGGAATTTAGTTTTCAGCAAATAAGCTTTTAATTATCAAGTGACTTTGGACAAGAGTGTTTAAATTTCAACAGAAAAGCACAGTTCTTTCACAATACTATGAAAATGGAATGGCATATGTGAAAGCATAGCCAGTCTTCCTTAATTCCATCCTGGATAAAATAAACTCAAAGTGATTCAGAGACAAAAATATAAGCTTTAACTAAAAGTCTTAAAATGGAGCATGTTTTTCCTTTCCTGTGATGAGGTTAATTCTTAGATGATACTAAAACCCAAACAGTAAAAGGTGACAGGCCACCAAAATTATAAAATTTTGTACCTCGAGAACGTTATTAAGAAAACGAAAAGAACTAATTGAGTAGGTAAAGAGAATTGACAGCTGTCTATCTGTAGAAGAAAATTATGTATAGATTATATGGTGATATCTTAGAGCTCGATAACAAAACAAAAACTTTATACAACGGCTTCATAGCAATAACAAAGTTAAAATGGACTTCAATACACCATGACCTGGAAAGAAGAAATGTGGACAAAGATAGGTTTCTATGAAGACACAAATAGAAGCTTTTCAACTTTGGGTAACAGGGATTAGGTAGTAATAGACTCTCCCCGAGGGCCTTGGAATTAACCAGGGCTATCGGTATTTTGACACTGGTTGCCAGACTCCAAGTCTGTGAAGTCAATAAAGTTCTGTTGATTAAGACATCTAGTCTGTGGTACTCTGCTGCGGCAGTTCTAGAAGACAAATGGACCCACTTACAAACAAGTAAACTATATCACTAAGATGTGTCATGAATTGCAACTCATTTATTACAATTTATCTTTTACCAGGTGGCACAAATGAGAACAATTGTTGGTTTAAGAACCTACATGAAGCTTTCATACAAGATTACCAGAGACAAATGATTGTGGTTGATTTACTGTCTGAAGACACTCACTGCCTTAGTTAAGGATTTCTTGCCCCCCCCCCAAATCTGTCTTATTGTAAGGCATCATTACAAAGTGAGTTGACAATAGCCCTAGGAGTTTGTAAATATAGTGTTATGATTCATAGCAGGATCAAACCAGGAGCAAATTCCACTTTATGGGGAAATAAGCTTAGAATTGAAGACTGACTACAGCAATAAACAACCTTCATGGTGAGAAATGATGGCTGGAAAGAAAACTTTTATAAGATTTTATCCACCCAAATAATGTATTTCACTATTGACTAAGAATCCACGTCCAAAAAGAGTTTGAGTGTATCATGCTTCTTCTCATTGGCAGGCTAGAGATATCCTATACTTGAGTAAAAACAAGCGTTCAAATGCCAGATTTACTCTTAAAGTGTGGAAAGGTGCTTTGTTTTTATAGAATGATTCATGGGAGATTTTTATGTCTCCTGTGTATAGAAATTCTGCGGAGGATAATCTTCCTTTTATCTTGCAATAGCCAGCCCTATAACTTATAACTTGCTTGAAATATTTTCCCTGTTTCTGTAATTTTATTTTTAACCCGAGGTCTTGAATTTAATAGTAGGCAACAACTTTTTCTTTTCTATCTCCAAACTATATGACTTTGAAATTTAGAGTAGATATTGAAATTGTATCTGAAATTTATAGCAGAAATATATTATGAAATACATATTTATAGTTGAATGATTGGAAATTCTAGGGCTAATTACATATCTCGCTACTGCATCTAATATGCTTTTATTTCAGTTATACTGATAAAGAACTTAACAAGCATGCATTGAATGGTTAATTCCTGTCAAGGCTAATGTAAATTTACATTTAGTGTTCATACTGGTTCTCTGAAGCATTCAGTATCACTAGACCATTTTATAAATAAAACAACTAATTGAGACTAGTGAACACTAACTATATTTTTATATGGCATAATTGTAATTAAAAGTATGAACAGAATTTAAACTCAGTTTTCTGGTATAACTGCTCATATTTTTCAAATATGCATTGCTTTCTAATTAAATATGATTACCTAGCAAGATTCTCACGATGCATGCTATTTATGTCTTCTATGTGCATATATACATGTACATTGAAGAGACTTTTGTTTCTTTGGTTTTGGATAAGAAAAGTCATTATATAGTTCATATTCCTTTCTAGAGTAATATTAGTGCAATTTATATGGATTGTAAAGGTATGTGCTGTAACAATGTGTGTTCTCGGTCATGGATAGTTCATGACTGACTTTTCATCTGCTCACTACTAACTTTGAATTCATCCATCAGAATTTAAAAGTAGGAATTGTTTCTTTGGGATTGACTTTAAAGATACCTCATGAAGCAAAAGGTTTCTAGTTCATTGTTTTCAAAGTACAGTTTTTGGTTCAGTGGCATCAGAGAGACCTTTTAGTTTGATAAGACATGAAATATTTATGTACAAAGGTTGTGATTGAAGTGATAGCATAATTATTGAATATTACATTTGGAGGACAGTAAAAGAATATTTATGCTTTGATATTGCTATCATTAAGTTAAAACAGTTTAGAGATATAGAATATTAAATCTAGACATATGGAAAAATCCTATTATACAAGCTTTGCTCTTGTAAAAAATGTAAAGATAGAGTGAGTTAAATAAAACATACAGAAGAACCACAAAACTAAGATGAGATGGACTTTATGTATAAAACTCTCAATAGGAATTATTTCAGACCTTATTTGGTAGTACACTTATAAGTCCACAATTTAATAGGCTGAGACAGGAAGATAACAATTTAAGGTCAACCTGGGCTAAACAATGAGATCTCATCAGTCTCAAATGATGAGGCTCTGTTTCATGACAGAACAACAACACAGAAGACTGTCTGAGTGAGTACATCCCATGTTCCTCTTTTTGGATGTACTCACTCATATTTGGTTTCTAGCCATAAATAAAGGACATTGAGCCTATAATTCGTGATCCTAGAGAAGCTAAATAAGAAGGTGAACCCAAAGAAAAACATATAGACATCCTCCTGAATATTAATAGATAGATAGATAGATAGATAGATAAATAAAAGAAGGCTGTCTGAGCATCCCTTTTATACAAGTGTAAGAAGTAATAACTTCATTTTATTTATTTATTCTCTCATATGTTAGATCCTTATCAGTTTCCAAATCTCCTTCCTCTTCATCCATTTCCCTTACTCCCATTCTTTCCTCCTCTGTTTCTCTTTGGAAAAGGAAAGGTCTTGCAGATATATCAATCAAACACAGCATATCAAGTTGCAGTAAGACTGGGCACCTTCCCTCATATTAAGGTTGGATAAAGCACCCCAATAGGAGGAAAAGGGTCCCCCAAAGCAGAAAAATGTATCAAAAACAGCACTTGGTCCCATTGTTAGTAATCTCACAAGTAAACCAAGATGTATAGATATTAAATATCATGGGTTCCTACTGTAAATAACAGCTTATCAACATAAATTTCTTGGACTTCTCCTTTTACCTGTAGAGGGTTTCTCTTTGAGCCCAAATAACATCCATATACCAAAATATATACTCTGTTTTTCAAGGAAAAGCTTATATTCATTAGAAATGCTCACATTGTCATTTAGATCCACAGTTGATGGGAGAAAATGGATAAAAAGGCAGACTACCAATTTAAGAACTGATTGGACCACTATGTGAAAATATTTGCTGCTAAAGTAAGTACAATGTTTAAGCAATCAAAATCTCCTTCATAACTTTGTTTTGTAGCTAGTATTTGCAAATTGTGTCATTTTTTGTTAGTGACAATATGAATAGTCACTAGCTTACTCTCTAAAAAATACTCTTATACTGAGTTGTCCTCAGAGAGAGAAGAATAATAGAAAATGTAAGAACTTCTTATATGTCTTAAAACTTGTTAGAGAATAGAGACTACACCAAATAGTACTCTTTTGTTTTTTTTTTTCCTTTCTTTCTGTAGATACAATGTGACACAGGTAAAATAATTTTCAGACATATAAGACATAATATAACCTAATCATCTAGTTAACTATAATAACTGTAAGAATAAAATACCAACCAGACTTTGATATTTATCTAGATAACTTCCTAGAGATTTTCGACTCCCACTACTGTGTAGCAAGTCAAACATTCGCTAAAGAATTAGGAAGTAAATAGTCCTCACAAAGCCATGGAAGCTCCTGAAACACACAAGATGTTTCCCCAAGGTTAGACACAAGTAGTCAAAATTGCTGTGCTGAAGAGATTCTTTGAGAGTTTAACTGCCTTCAAGTTATACAGAGAGCTCAGCCATGCAGCCTTTGAGAGTCAACACCCAAGCTAGGGCGGGCTGTTGGTGATATAGCTGCCTTTGATTGATGCTTTTGTAAGTCACCCCTCACCTACACTCCTATAAGTAAGCCCAATAAACTCAACGATTTATTGGGCTACATTTGGTTGGTATTATTAGTTCAGCCTGTTGACACTGGTCTATCTGGGCTGAATATTCCCACTGATAAAAATCATGTATCATCACTTAATCTAAAATTGTTGATCCCTATAAAGTTTTTGTCTTAAAAATGGGTTTTTCTTGACTTTTATTCAAGGGGCATGGGAGGAAAAAGCAAGTATTACTTTCCTGCATTATAATCAATATAATAAGAACCTTTGGTAGATCTTTTTTATTATTTAATCTGCTATTGGTTGAGTCATTTGATAGAATCCAATGCACTTGTAGAATAACCTCCAGAAAGTACTATAAAAAATGTACCGAATAGGTTTTGTTTTCAATGAACCTTAGCCCAGTTGGGTCAATAAAGTCATATTTGATGGGAACAGAGAGAAATAAGCTGTGATGAGAAATTGTGTAACAACCACCCTGCTTCCCATAACCTTAACGGCAACTGTAATAAGTGCAAGGTGGTTGCATTACTTTGTGTCACTTTTAGAAGTGATGCAGTTTTGGTGCAGTAGGGAAAATATCGTATAATATCTCTCAAGATGGGATTATGAACTGAATAAGTTCCAGGGGGGGCAGTGATGTACTGGGCTCTTATCTGGAAAGGACCTTAGTTGACTACGTCTTCCAGTTCCTTTTAGTTATTTGTCTGAATCCCAAATCAGAATTTTTCACAATTTTTGTGTTCATGGGTATTGAGAAGGAAGTTCTGTGGGTACAAGGGTGTGTGTGAGTATGTGTTTGTGTGTATTTCGTGTGTATTCATGCACGTGCACACATGAGCACACTCATACATTTATCAGAAATGAACCTAAGGGATCATTTCTCTGGAGCCACCCATTTTAGCTGTTTTGCTCTTCTCGTTGTCATTGTTGTTTATTTTTGGAGAAAAGTAAATATCTCTTTGGCCAGGAACTCACCACAGAGGCCTGGCTGTCTGGCCAGTGAGAATGCTGACATGAGTGATTCAGAACAAGCAACAACGAATTCTTAATTTGTCTTTAATTCCCATAAGACTACATCATTGAAAACAAGTATGTAACTTATTAGAGTGTTTTTTCTCAGTCCAGGGTCAGTCTTAGAACTCAAACCCAAAATCTCAGAGATAGAATGGAAGCTACTTAGATATTATCTTTAACAAAGAGCCCCCACTCCTCACCTGATTGTAATGCTGTGCTTAGGTGCAAGTGTCTTGTGATTTGACAGGATGGAGCTTTCCTTCTCAAATAACCAGATATATAAAATGTTGAGCAACTAATTTAAAATACAATCATCAACTCTATATTATCCATGACTGCAGTACTATTATCCAAAGCCACAAAGACGCATGTGTGATACCTGCAGTTGTAATGCACCTGAGCTATAAGAATAAATATGCCAAAATTAATTAATTGTTAAATGACCATGTTTGTCTCTAAGAGTTTAGAAAGCCTTCAGATTTTATTAAAATAATTTTGTCTGATGTGGCTTTCCCTGCCCCACCCTAGTTTCCTTTCGGGCATTTGAAAATCCTTCCATTAACATGGAACAGCACTTAGGAAAATAGACTGAAGTTTTCAGTTTTGCTTTCAGATGACAGCACTGTGCATCAGTGAGCTGCTGAGTGATGGAATAAAGTCTCTGGAAGCTGAAATGGGAGGCTAAATGCAGTAAGCATGAAGTTTCTGTAAGGGTGCAATTCAGAGCTGCAGAAAGTAGAAACTGCGTGGTGTGACAAGCTCTCTCTGAGCTTGGGGAAGGCGCCTTTAATGATATTGTGTTGTTGGGAGCTCTTGCATATCTCTTATTTTATTATGTGATGAGCGCAATGCATGCTGCAAATGCATGTTTATTCTTGGCCTGTGGTACTTGCAGTGCAAGTCGCAATACAGATCAGACTAGAAATTCATTATAATTCTCTGGTTTTCAGCTACTTGAAGGAACAGGGAAGGTGGTTCAATGGATAAAAGGCTTTCAGCACAAACATGAAAACTGGAGTTTGGATCCCCAGAGGCCATGGAAATTCTGAGTAGGTGAAAGCAGATTTCCTTCAATAATGACAGGTAACTAAGACAAAAGACTTCCAGGGCAAGTTGGCACTTAGATTAGTCATACCAGCCAACTCAAGCTTCGGCTGAGAGCATATGCCTCAAAGAATGAATTGGAGTGTGATTAAGGAAAACTACAGGTGATAGCCTTAGGTCTACACGCACACACATGCACACACACACACACACATGAGTATTTCCACACACTAGTGCATTCATACACACATGGACATGTATACGTCATTCACATGTGAGACACACAATAAATGTTTTAAGTTCAATAATATCATCTCTACAAGGGATATTTTAATGCTAATTTTATTAGCAGAATATTTCTTTCAAAGGCAAATCTACAGTAAACATTTTCTCAATATAAAAAGCCCACTTTGTACACAAAAGAAAATTTATACTATTCTTATTTCCCAGAAGCTTTCTCATAAGAGGAATTCTAAGTCCCTGCTCAGCAATACCAATACTTCTCTTCTTTTATATCCTTAAGAGATACCTAAAGCTTTGTTTCAATGCCTACCAACCCAGAAAACCCACTGCTGTGATGTGGTCACTCACTCTGATTAGAGATGAGTCTAAATTTTAAATGCTGTTACTTCTTCTGAGTCAAAATCTGCTTTCTGGGAAGAGGGCATGCTTCAACACGGAAGACTGTTTACTGTATAAATGTGAGGATCAGAGACTGAATCTCCAGTACCCGCCCATTGTAAGCATAGGTGCCTGTAAGCCAACTTGTTACCAGTTTTAGGGTTTTTATTGCTGTGAGATACACCACAACCATGCAACCTTATAAAGAAAGCTTTTAAATGGGGTAACTTGCTTATATGTTTAAGGTTCAGTCCATTATCATCATGACAGACAGTATGGTTGCCTGCAAGGAGATGTGGTGATGCAGTAGTAGTCGAAAGTCCTACATCTTGCAGACAATAGAAAGTTGACTGAGACAGTGGGCAGTATCCTGAGCCTAGGAAACCTCAAAGCCTGCATCCTCAGTGACACGCTTCATCTAAAACAGCCATACCTACGAGATTATGGGTATCAATTACATTCAAACGACCACACCATTGGAGGAAAAGAATATTGATAGATCTCACTGGTCAGTCAGTCTAGTTTCAGATTCAGTAAGATACCTTGTATCCAGTCAATAAGTCACACAGTCTACAAGACCTAGTTCCAGGACAGACTCCAAAGCTACAGAGAAACCCTGTCTCAAAAAAACCAGAAAGAAAAAAGTAGTAAATGCAGAAGTCACTGTAAAAAGTACTAATGGGGACAAAACGAAACTGTTACTCTATCAGAGAAAGGTAAAGCCACCAGGAGAAATAAACTATCAGACTCTCAGGTATATTTAGGACGTGCTCTTGGCAAATTCTGATGGAGACAAAGGGAAAGACACAACTAACACAACTTTGTATAAGACCAACACACTCTGCACACAAAATGAGTAACATGAACAACTTGGCTGATGAATTACACTTAAGGATATCTATAAAATTACACATAGCAAAGACAAAAAGATATTCTTTTCAAAGACTTGCCTCATTAAGCAACAATCAAACGCCCCTTACCTGACGGGCTTCTAATGACAAAGCCTCCAGCTGTCCTTCAAGTTTCATTTTATCTTTGAGAATCTGCAACATTTCATCTTTTGTTTCAGCAAGAGATCTCTCCATGGACATTCTATGGGTCAGAAGTATAAAATCAGAAGATGAGAATATAATAGTTGTTAATCCTTTACCCTTTCAATTTCTTCTGCATACCCCTTCGGCTCCTCCTGTTTTCTGGATCTTTTGGGTTTGTTTTGTTTTTGATTTTTTAAAAGATAGAGTCCTTCTATTATGTAGGAAATGCACAGGTCCTCTGTGACCTGAAATTCACTATGTAGTCTAAACTGATCCTGAACTTACGATTCTCCTGCCTCTGTCTCCTAAGTGCTTGGATCATGGGTCTGCATCACTAACACCCACTTCCTCCAAGATTTTAAAATAAACAAGTAAAAAGCCAAAAAAAGTCACACAGTTATAGAGAAGGACATATAGAATTGAACTCCATATTCTATGTATGCATATACGCAGGAGCAATCACACACCTTTGAGCATATACCTCACACACATTCTATTAATTATCTATTTCCTTACACTTTTTCTCATACCATAAATACCAATCCCATCAGCTCATCTTAATAAAAGCTCATTAATCATCTAACAGAATGGATAATGGCTAATACTATATATATTTTTTAAAATTTTCAACACAGCCAGGCGGTGGTGGCGCACACCTTTAATCCCAGCACTCAGGAGGCAGAGGCAGGCAGATCTCTGAGTTCAAGGCCAGCCTGGTCTAGAAGAGCTAGTTCCAGGACAGGAACCAAAAAAAGCTACAGAGAAACCCTGTCTCAAAAAAAATTTTTTTCAACATATTTAAGAAAGCATTGAAGCCACTAAGTTTGTGACAGGTCACATTCATTTTCTTGGTATATACCAGGTATATATGTTCTGTGTATTGTAGCCTATAATAACTGAGTATAGAATATTAAAATTTATATGTTTAAGGTTTACATAAACCAAGTAAATGCATCACAGTTATATGCCAAAAGAGAAAGAAGGAATTTAAATCTTATTTGCTTTTAAAACCAACATTATCTCCTTTTAATTTGTATATGTTAAATATATTCATTTCAGTTATTCATTTTGATGACATTCACATATATGTGTATATGTTTATAAAATTTAAGTCTATGTTTACCTCATGCATTATTTTTTACACCTAATTCTCATACTCAATATTCTTAGGTAAGTATTCATATACCTTAATTTTTGTATATTTCATATATAGATAAATGAAATCAATATGTACTGATCTTAGTATGTTTAGTATTTCTGTAATAGAATACAACAGACTAGGCAATTTAAAAAGGAAAGTACTATATGCTTGTACTGAAATATCACATTGAACCTCATTAGTATGTATAATTAATGCATACTAATTAAAAAGTTATATTTCCATCATTTTGTGCAATGAAAGCCAATTTTTAAAATGTTATTTTAAAACATAAATGAACATTTTTCAACTTAATACTTTCAACACCATGTTTTGAAATGCAGTTGAATACTAATTCTCCTTTGAAAGGACACAAGAAAAAATGTATATGGCCTTTCTCATAACACATATAAATGCATCAAGTAATGTTGCTTGCTTGTGATGTCTTCATGATAAAATGTCTTTGATACTGAACAAAATCTAATGAGAAATTAATCCTTCCCATTCTGGACACCAAAACCCTTAAGTCAAGGTGAAGCCATCACTGCTAAGTATTTTTGCTTCATCCTAACATGGTAGAGTACATCATAGGTATAGAAAAGAGATTTACCAAATTTTATCAGGACCTCAGTCCTACGATAACTAAGCTGTTCCCTTGATGTCCTTAACACATCTGTGAGAGAAGACCTCTCATGATTTTATCCTTTATCAACCCGTTTCCATAGAAGATTGTGTACATACTCCATATCCATAGCCTCAGAGGAATATTCAAATTCACAGAACTCATAGAGTTCTTTAATTTGTTGAATTGTTGAATACATATATATATATATATATATATATATATATATATATATATATGTATATGATACTTGATGTTCATATCCTATCAAAACTTATTTTTCATTGTTCTTGGTTAAATACTTAGGGGTAAAATTGGGGGTCACAGGATACTTGTAAGTCTGGTTTTGTTATCAGAAGGTAACACTATTTACAAAGTGGTACACCATATTGAAGGTTCACTTGTTCCCCTTCTCCAGAATAATATAAGGTCAGTCATACTCCTTTAAAATGAATTGCATTTGTGTGTGTTCATACATACTTGTGTATGTACATCTGCATATTTCTCTGTGTGTGTTGCATGTATGTATAAGGAAACCTGTGTTTGAGAGCATGTAACCTGTGTATGTGTGTGGAGGCCACAGCCTGGCCTTGGTTTTCTTTCTTTATTCTGTTTCACCCTGGTTTTCTTTCTCACCAGTTCAGCTGGATTGACTGACCAGGAGCTCATTCAAAATCTGCCTTCCTCTGCCTTTATAGTGCTGAGATTACAGGTGCACACCATCATGTCTGGCTTTTACAAGGGTCTAGGGGAACTAAATTTAGGCTCTAATTCTTAGGCAACAGGCATTTTTACCCACTGCGCAATCTGCCCAGGCCCTGCATTTTAATTTTCCTTTCTCTAATTACTAATGAAGTTGAATTTACTACCCTAAGGGTATTCTCTTGCTGGTGAATTCTTGTTCAAATATTACCTCAGTTTTTCTGAGATCCTTATACAATGATAGCAATGACTACTCTTACTGAGTGAAATTATTGTCTGTGTGTGCTTAGAGGCTTATCATATCTCTATTGCACAAATGTTTCCTCCCAGTCTGGACTCTGCTTTTGAATTTCCTCTATAAATGTTGCTCTTTACTTTTAAACCCAACTTGTATTATCAATTCTTTCCCAAGTTTTACTTCTTATTTCATTTTTGAAGTAAAAGTTTTAAAGGTTTAGATCATATATCTAGAACCCTAAGCCTGTCATAATTCATCCCTGCTGTGAGATAATGCCACTGTCCTTCCTTCCTTGTTTGTCTTTATCCAGATAAGGCACAAAGGATTCAAACACAATTTATTGATAAAACTATCTTTTACTCATTGTGTGTCAAGGGATTGATCTATTTGTTCTGTTTATTCCACTAAATAATGTCTAGAAATAGAATAGATTATTTTAACTATTTGACTTTTTTATAGTTATCATTAATCTTGAACTTAAAAAATACCCCAGAAACTGGACTGATAAGCTTTCTGTTTCTAAAAAGAAGGAGGAGGAGGAGGAGGAGGAGGAGGAGGAGGAAAAGAAGAAAGAAGAAGAAGAAGAAGAAGAAGAAGAAGAAGAAGAAGAAGAAGAAGAAGAAGAAGAAGAAGAAAGAGAGAGAGAGAGAGATTCTCTCCTTGGCTGCTAAGGGCTACTAACATCTTTATCTTTCTTATCTCTAAGTCTACATCAATAACATGATTAAAGTCCAAATTCTATAGTAAATTTTTGTATTTTTACTTTTCATAACCTGACGGTGGGAACTGAAGCTTTGTACTTGTCTTTTGCCAACTCCCATGGCAGGCCTTTCAGAACTGTGGCCTTTAACATTGTCAGTGATGCAATTCCCACAGCCAATACCCTAGGCTCAAGATGTTCTTAACCACTGATAATTTCCTAGATCTTGCAACAACAAAAAGCAGTCATGAACTCTTCTCAGAGTGTCTGTGAGTCAGAGATCCAGCTGGAACTTAATTACCTTCACCCTGAGAGCTGCTATAAACCTACAGTGTAGCACCGGCTATAAAGACTTGATTGGACAGAAATAAACCAAGTTATGTATTTCTAAAATATAGAGTAAATTCAGAATAAATATTCTTATCCCCAGACAAGATAGAGGAAAGAAAAACAGGATAACAATTCTCAAGTATGGCCAGAATGCAAGGCAAACATTGGACCTTGTAATTGAGAAACATTTTTTTAACTCCCTCATCTACATTCCAGATAGAATAAGATGGGGATGGGATCTTCAGGGATCCCAGGTATCTCTGTTATTCTTTGGTAATGGAGGCAGTCCCTCCATATCTCAATTATTAGATAGTCGTCAGGGGCCTCACCTTTCCACTGGACCTTGCCCCAGTTGAGAATATGTACAGCGTCTCTCCTGCATATCCAGCATAGTTATCCTGGGCCTTCTTCTCATATGAACTCTCTGTCATTGCATTGTCTCTGTGAATGCTTTCTGTTTAAGCCAGGATGCTTAGGGGAACATCCTCAGAACTCTGTATGGAGAAAGTTAGGTCTTTGATGATTTTGGACTTTGTAAACCCATGGAAAGAACATTGCAGAGATATTGCTATGATTTATCACTGGATCCTAATCCTACTAGAGTCCTGTTGAGTTGAGGCACCACCACAGTGCTCAAGGAGTGTCTATCTGGATGTAGGGAGGAGAGCACTGAGGCTACCTTAGGCAGAAAGCACTGACGTCCTATCTACGAATACCAAGGCACCTTTTTCTGAGAGAGTTCTACCTGCAAGGCTGTGGTTCTCTTGGTTTGTAAAATTCTGCCCTTCTACTAATCTCATCCAAAGGTCAATGAGTTGCATCTTTGTTCCTTTCTGAGCATGTGTGTGCACTCTTAACAACATGGCCAGAGTTTTAAAAATCCTTATATTGTGCTTCCCTTTTGTTAAAATCTAACCTTTATTTCTCTTATCTGATTAATTACTATAAAGCAATCAAGAGAAATCCTGCCATGCCCTTTATTGTGTGTTTATAGATCAATTCTAACTGTCCTGCTTGAGATTCCTAGTTCATTGTTCCCGCATTCCCACTTCCATGGACGAGTAAGACATGCACACATTTCAGCCAAGTTCTTTGCCATTTTATAACAAGGATGACCTTTCTTCAAGTTTCTAATAACACATTTCCTATACCAAAGGGAACGTGGTTTTAACAAGGTGACATTTGAACAGAATTTGAAGGTAGTTAGAGTCAACCATGTGGATGCTTGTGGGAACAGTAGTCCCTACAGAGGATGGTCAGGAAGGGTCCAGAAGCATGCCTCTGGCTTGAAAAATATCAAGAATTTCACTGCAATCACAACATAGGGAGAACACGGTAAATACTGGAGGAGAAATGTAATGAAAGCTGGACCTTGGGTTAGTGCATGGATGTCACTTCTCATCTACATGACACGGAGGTCATCCAAAAGCTTTGCGTCAAAAAATCACCATGAAGCAGCTCACATTTAAATGTCAAACTGCTCCTGTCATGTTGACAAAATTTATGAAAATTATTTTCCTTCACAGGACTAGGTAAAATCAGGTGAAGAAATAAGACATACAGAAAAGAAAGCAGAGACGAGATCTTGGATATGCCTGACTTAGAAATTCTCACTGAAGGAGCAGACAAGATGTAAGATTTAGAAAGTAAACTCAGTGAGAAGAAGAAAGGAAATAAAGAAAATAAAAAGAAATAACCAACTAAAACAAACAAAAAGAAACTGATGTAATTGCAAAGTGACCAAAATGTAAAGGAGAATAATCACTGTTTATTGTTTAGTTTGGTTAAATGCTGCTAAAATTTATCAAGTGTGCCTGTGTTTCTCTTACCTACACTCTCGTGTGTGTGTGTGTGTGTGTGTGTCTGTGTGATACATAAAAGCCATCGCAATTAAGTCACATGGACAACTGCACTGTGAGAATCAACTAAAGAGGGAAGAGAAGAGGACAGGCAGAGGCACCAGGGCGTCATTTGAAGTGTTTCTTGTGGACAAAGGTGAGAAATAGAAGTCCTTGGGAATGTGACAGAAAAAGAAATAGAAGCAAAACGTGGAGCGACGAGATTTAAATTTCAGCAGAAACGTTCTCCCACTCTAGCAGAAGGGACAACAAGTGTGTGGGCAGGCGGCACTTATGCCGCAGCACTTGCTGGTATTTTTAGATAAGTCACTTCTCATCTGTTCATTCTGCTTTCTTTAAGAAGTATGCAGAGAAGGCATTAGCTGAGGATGGAGGACAATGCACTAGAGGAATGAAAGAGGCATACTAAAGTCAGGAAATGAACTTACTAGTCAACAGTATTATCTGCTGTAGTGTCCAAATTGATGCCAGTGTTCAGAATTTGTCTGATTTGATTTTCTGTTCTGAAGTGAATCTGCTCATCATGGTGTGTTTTTCTCCCATGCATTTTCTTTTGTACAGACAACTGAGGAGTTTGTTTTAATATGGAAGGGGATTTTGCCAGCAATTGGGAAGGAGAAAGTCATGTAAATGTCTAAAACTAATATTGAAAGTTTGTTTTAATGATACAGAAGTGATAAAGAACTTCATAAAAAGACCCACAAAAGAACAATATATTTTAGAATAATATTTGTTCTTGATTAAGTTCAGGACAATTGAAGAAAAGAAATTAGGAGCTGTAAATTAAAGAAAGGGAACTTGGAGTTTGGGGGTAGGTTCTTTGAATTAATTGTCTAGCAGAGCTGGGAATAGATAAAAAGAAGTCGTGTTGAATCTGAAGGGAAGCAGGTCATAAGCAGGCCATCAGGGCGGGCCATGATATCCACTGTCAGAGGGGAAGACAGGCCCAGATCCACTGCTGGTGCCCAGTTCAATTTCTCATTCTTATGCAATCTGAGACCTCAACATGTGGAATGATAAGCTGATATTTCTCAGTTCTCCAGCAGTAATACTGTAAGAGATGATATGCTCAGCTAATGAAGAAGTGCTCTCTGAAGAATGACAGGTAACAATATAACTAAGAAAAAAGACAAAGCGATGGACACTGGTGGTGGCACACGCCTTTAATCCCTGTGATTAGGAGGCAGAGGCAGGCGGATCTCTGAGTTCGAGGCCTGCCTGGTCTACAAAGTCAGTTCTAAGACATCCAAGGCTACACAGAGAAACCTTGTCTCAAAAAATGAAAGAAAAAAAAAGGAAATGTCAGGGGAGATTTAAAGAATGCGAAGGTTGTTTTGCAGCAGCTTTGAGAAACAATAAATAGTTCTCACATAAATGCTTGACATATGTGTGATGGATGCAGAAACATCGGGAAACACATAGGTAGGACCTAAAGTAGAATGGGGTCTTAACATGGAGCAGAGGTTACAAACACTTTACTTGTGGGAGTTAGGTAATTAGAAACAAGATGTTGGGGAAAAATCACTAAGGAGGGGGGAATAGTAAAACATCGGTAAAGTAAAAACAGAAAGAGAGAGTATTGGCAGCACAACATTCAAATAGGGAAGAGATTGAGAGATGGAGAAACGAAGGTAGAAGTCTTAATCAGAAGAGGAAGGGCATGTGAGAAGGCTGTAAGAAACCTTTAATACTGAAGGAAAATTAAAAGTTATTATCAGAGGAAACAGCAGAACCAGAAGTGACAAGAAATGACCAGGTATTCACCTTGGTCTGAAGGTTTAGATTGAGATGGGGTACAGAAATAGTGTATACAGGTAACCCCAATTTACAAACACATGAAGAAGTCATTTAGGAATCTACTAGTTTGTAAGGTTGCTAGGTTATAGTAAAAAAACAAGTGTGAGTAGAAGTTCCTTACATGGGTAGACTATGCTTCTTCCAGATGACATGGCAGGTGCATGAGGCAGATGTTCATCACAGGATGCAGATATGTCAGCCCATTTTATCCTTTTAATGCCACCTGACAGCCTAGCATGTGAAATGGCACCATTCCCATCCCCACATTCAAGACGGTCACAGACTTAGGTCAAACCTGATATGTTTATCTTCACTGGTTCGTGGACCCTTCAAGTTTACAATCACTATGAGACATCGCACTATCTCAAAAATAACAACAAAAAAGATCAAAAGACAAAGTCCAAGGCCTCTTCTGAGACTCAAAGGCAAACTTTTTCCTGTGAGATCCTACAAAAACAAGAAAAAAATAATCTACTGCAATCTCCCAACTCAGTAGCAAGATACATAAAGACTGTTATTCCAAAAGAGGTATGGATGCAAAGAAAGGAGAGATGAGGCTAAAGCCATAGTCCTACATCCAACAGTGCACACACTATACTATACAGCCACCAGGGCACATGATAATGTGATTTGGGGTGCCAAAACCTTAGAATGGAGAACGCATGCCTGCCTGTGGGCTCGCACATGCACACATGCTGCATGTGCGCACGCTCACACAGATACAGGTATATTAGATATATTTGACTGTTATTCTTTCACCAATCATTCTACATGGGCTCACCACCCTTTTCTATGGAAGAATTCAACACAAAATCACTGGTTAATTCATATATTACCGTTTTTGGTAACTTAAGATTTTTGTCTTTGAACATGCTCAGAAAACGAATTAATTTTCTAAATGGACCAAAGTGCTGATAGAATAAGAAAGACAAAACATGACCTAGTGAGAGCAAAATAGTTGATTTTTATATGATTGTTAATCTCTAGTATTACCAGTATGACCGTGTATTTACCTACACTCACCATTCTTAAGATATTAACTCATTATTATAAAATATAAATAATAATTACACATACACAGTGTTTCTTCAGAGGTAGCGTCAAAACTGTTAAAATGGTGCTAGGATAGGGGAACTGTGATATTCAACATTAAATACAGTTAGAAAAAGAAATTTAAAACTTTATGCTTTTCAATTGAATTATTTACAATACAGAAGTTTCAAGAAAAAAATGAAACTATAAACCATAGTAAAATATTCTATGATTTAAGGTACTATTATCCACAGTTTAAAGCATTAATCAACCCTTAGACAGTAGTTTACTACCTCAGTTCATAAATCAGTTTTAAAACGAGCCTAACATTAAAAGAACATGGTAGTTTCTGTAACCGAGAGCTATATTCAACGTATCTTTAAGAATTCCTTTTCCCTCAAGTTATTAAAACTGTAAGTAAAGTGTTTCCTACTCAACCACTTGACACATTTTATCTAGAGATTTGAAATTCGAGGTTGCTTGAGGAAACATTGTTTACTCTTGCTAGCATGCCATTTTACCTCGTGCATCTAATCAAAATCTCTTTAAGACAAGTACAAATAAAACAAAATGTCACTCTTTCTCCCCATGAAGGTAGAGAAGAGCTATTGGTGCTTACGCAGCAGGAAATTATAGCTAGTATTAGCAGTGCACAATATTATATAGGTCAACTTTTTAGTTAGTAGCTAGAAGTCGCTTTTTGACATTCCCGTGTTATTTTTCAGAAACAGGAAATAAAATTTTAAGTGAGTATGTTTTAATGAAAAAATATAAACATACTCATATACATAAACACACATAAAAATGAAAATTATCATTGAAATACTTTGAAATGTATACTTGAGGGTATTTTATACATTCTCATTGCTGTATAACTACCACCCTCTATTTCTATAATCAACGAATTAATCCATTGATGGATTTGTGATAGGATAGCAATATCAAGAGATGTATAGCAACATGAAATTAGAGCTTTCAAATAGGTAGTCTGTCAATGGAAGTCTCTCATTGTCCTCCCATTAGTGGCTACATAATGAAGAACTCATGAAGCTGGGCCCTAATTTATCTACTAATGCTCCCCAATGGCTGGAAACCCTTATTCCTTATTTTCCTCTCACAGAAAACAAGAGGATGATTTCAAAATGTGGGTGGCTGTTTCATATCCTGAATATTACCCATGCATGGTAGGAGGAGCTTCCCATGGGTCCTTTTCCATTTTATCTGCCTTTCCATAATTACAGTTAAAGTCAAACTTTAAATTTCTAAATGTCGCCGGGCGGTGGTGGCGCACGCCTTTAATCCCAGCACTCGGGAGGCAGAGGCAGGCAGATCTCAGTGAGTTCGAGACCAGCCTGGTCTACAAGAGCTAGTTCCAGGACAGGCTCCAAAACCACAGAGAAACCCTGTCTCGAAAAACCCAAAAAAAAAAAAAAAATTTCTAAATGTCCATTGTTTTCTACTTAGACTTTACGTAAAGCTGAAGACAGCTTGTTGGCAAAGACCCATGAGAAAACCTCCGATCACCACATGATTTTTCTCATTACTGGAACCATGACATCTCTACATAGGTATGAAACAAGAACTTATTACTTTGCATTTAGTAAGAGCAATTATAAAATATTCATGGCCTTTTTATTGAGCCGAGTATTGTTTTCATTGTCATTGCCTTGATTTACAAGAGAGCCTCTCTCACTTATCTCCTGGTAAGACTGCCACAACAAAATTATCACATGTGCTCACTCATAAGTGGCTTTTAAAGATAAGGCAAAGAAAACCAGCCAACAAATCACAATCCCAGAGAACCTAGACAACAATGAGAACCCTAAGAGAGACATACATAGGTCTAATCTACATGGGAAGTAGAGAAGAGACAAAATCTTCTGAATAAATTTAGAACATGGAGACCTTGGGAAAGGGTTGAAGGCGAAGAGAGAGGCAGGGAGGGGAGCAGAGAAAAATATAGAGCTCAAAAAAAACCAATATAAGAAAAAGATTGCCACAGCAAAACATGATTTGGAAATACTCAAAGTACAATTCGCTGACCACTTGAGATCATTGATGTAGATTTGGAAAAACTGGGTACTGATGATTTAAAAATTCTATTCGAGAGAACAAGTCATTGAACTGTTATGAAAGAGATACTTATCTAGCACACACTATAATTTAAACATGCATCATTATATTTATCCTTAGGTCACTAGGATGTGAAGATTACAGTAAAGTCAATGACATATGCATCCTCATAGAGAATATTGGGATGGCATTCTATCAAAATGATACATTTATTTAGTTATTTCTTAGAAAACACAAAGCCTAATCTTCAGGTTGCAATAGGCCAAAACCTTTAGTCTCATAATATACTAAGCAAGGAAGTTCATAATGCCTTTATTTTATTAATACTTGACAATTGTAATCTCTTTAAGAAGTGTTGGTGGTTTAAAAGTTAGTGTCCAAGCTGGAGAGGTGGTTCAATAGTAACAGGGTTTGTAATGGCCGTGTGAGGGCTTGAGTTCAGATTCTTAGCAACTATCTGAAAGAAAGTATGCCTGGTGTTCTTCACTTGCAATCCCGGTACTAGGGTACAGAGCTAGGAATGTGTAGGTGGATCCCGGGACTTGATGACCAGCTGAGCAAGCCAAGCCATTCAACAACCTCCAGACTCAGTGGGAGACACTCGTGATCCATGCTTCCCGGTGTATACTGTCCAGCTTAGACTTAAATAACTCAAGAGAAGAGGGCCCAATGGACACTCCTAGGGTATCTTCTTAACACACAATTGTTTCTCAAACCCTGCCTGTGTTTCCCTTTGCTAATCTGTCATCCTTCCTCATTAAAGCAACAAGGCCTGTATAATAATAACAGGACAACTGCTTCTCATGTTAATCCAAGTAGTTCCACAGTGTCAAAGCTTTTACTTTTATTTTGAACCAGTACTAGGAGGCACCTTCAAATGTTTCATAGACTGAAAGTATAAAGGCATCCCATGATTAGCTGACCTCAAATTAATGTTCCCCTCTGTCTTTAATAAAGAAGAGATTGTCTGAAGTCTATGACTCTGGATGCTAGCAAATGTTTTAAATGCTCATCTCAAGGGCTAGGGCATTGATTTTTCTCAGATCCAATAATCTACTAAAAAGTAATTCTTTATTTTGAATTGACAGAGAATATACTTTAATGTTATAACCAACTTATGTGATCCACATTAGTCATAATCTTCACACTGATTCGATCGTGCAAGGCATCTGAAAAGGTCATCACTGATGGAAGGTCATCACTGTTTACAGGACACAAAGCCCTTGATTCATGGTGTAGAAACATCAAGGTGTTATTGGTTGCTATCTATAATTTGCTACCTTTAACCTATTGACTGGAGGACCTCTGGAATGTATTGAGGTTGGCATCTTGAATAATGGTTCCTTATCAGTATATCAGGTTGCTTTGAGAATGTCACTGTGGATCTGTTTGACATTGTCTAATTGCTCTGAAAATACCTTTGTATATACGACATGAATTGGTTCTCTCCCAATAGAGGAAATATAAGCTATAGAAGAGAAGAAAACCATTTTGTAACTCCTGTCTACCTTTCATTAAAGATTTGATCTTTTTCTTCATGTAATGACTCCCCTCTGAGCAATAAAACAATTTACACCTCCAAGGCATTTTGTAACACTTCTCCATCTATCCCTGAAGTCGTGTATGTAATTGGTATGCACAGGAAAAGCAAGTTGTCTCTGCTGCACCTTAAGCTGTGTTACTAAAATTAGTTAATTCCTGTTAATAAAATTTATGGTGGCATCAGAGTTACTTCTGTGTGCCCCAGACTCCACTTAAAACGGAAGCTGGGAACTAAGTTGCTGTCAGCTGATTTTACAGAATGTATTATTTTTGCCTTGAGTATTCTTATTCCAGTTTTGTTACAAGAAAATACAAAGTGATATTTACTTACAGTTCACTTCTGAACTTATTTCCCAGAGAAAGCCTGTTGAAAGTGGTTTCCATCTTGCACAGTCCCACAGCTGTTCAGCCCCAAAGAATCACGCAGAGGCCTACATTAATTATAAACTGTTTGGTCTTTTAGCTCAGGCTTTTTACTAGCTAATATATATATCTTAAATTAACCTATAATTCTTGTGTATGTTAGTCACGTGGCTTGGTATCTTCCATCAGGGAGGCATTCTCATCTTGCTTTCCTCTGTGTCTGGGTGACAAATGCAGACTGAGCCTTTCCTCTTTCCAGAATTCTCCTATCCTGGTCACCCCACCTATACTTCCTGCCTGGCTACTGGCCAATGAGCATTTTATTAAACCAATACAAATGACAAATCTTCATAGGGTACAAGACCATTGTCCCACAGTCTAAGTTTTTCCCCAAAGTTCCACAGGTCCATTACATTTCATCACTCTTCTCCAGCTCAGGGTGCATTTCACTCCTGTTGCTGCAGAAAACAGGAACTGTAATTTGCTATTTCATTCATCTTCATACTCCAATCCCCAACCAAACATTACAGGAATGACAGATGCCCAATAAAATGAATTAAAGTAAACTCCATCTAGCTAGCACTGGTAAAATCTATATTTCAGGAAAATTCCAAAATAACTTAATTTGCTTGGTTCCAGTGAGACATTATGGGAATAAGTACTTTCTATGATCAAAAAGTACTTGTATCGTTCTGGTTTGTTGTCTTTGTCTAATAGTTTGTAGTGATAACAGCAAACCAAACATTCCTTTATCCCTGCTCTTACAACCCAGGTACCTCATTTCTTAAATCTATCTTATGTTGCTATATTCATTGAGCAGTTTGCTAATTTGTATGAATTTCAGCTCCTAGGTTGCTCTGGATAAATATTAAGTCAGGTTGCATTATGTTTTTTGTGCATGTATAGTGGTGAAGATCAAAGCACCTACCTTTCACAAGCTAGGCATGTACTCTGAATGAGTGAATTAAGGAATGAATGAATGTATGAATGAATGAAGCTTATGCCCTGGTAATGCTCAAGCATGTAGGGGCAGTCTATATATGGCAGTTCTATTGAACTTGTCCATATTGGGTTTCATGGTCTAAGCTGATGAGGACTGACTAGGTCTCTTCCTCAAGAGGGTACCAGATTTCATTACACATGGTTGTGAGCCACCATGTGGTTACTGTGAATTTAACTCAGTCCCTTTCAAAGAGCAAGCTGTGCTCTTAACCACTAAGCCATGTCTCCAGCCCAGGCATGTAGTATAGTATTGAAATATATAACAGAGATATACATTGAGATAGGGTATTAGTGAATGACTCAAGGTACACTTGAACTGTGTACCCAAACTGTTGTATAATTTGAGGTTCTCCTGCCTCCATCTCCAAGTGCTTCATTTACAGGTATGCAAGTTCAATTCCAGCTTAAGTGTATTTTAATGATACATGTATTGACTACTTGTGAATTTCATGCTTCCATACGATGGATTTTGATAATATTCATCCCCTTATCCCTAGTCCTCTCTCTAACTCCTTCCGTATCCATACCTACTTTCCTATCCACTCCCAACCCAACACAGCTGGGTAAGACTGTTGATTGTGTCCTCTTTCCCCAAGAGATTACACAGCACCTTTAAGTACAATAAAGACCAGCCACTAGACAGGAACCTTCCTAGGTAGCATTACTTTTATTTTTCTCTGCCCTGTGTCCAAATAATATAGTGTTTTCAGTAATAGGGTCTTCCTTACCACCAAGTTTTTATAATCTGTATTATTTTAATGATCACCTAGCCACCCCTGACCAAAAACAACTCTGGGGCAAGTATCCTAGCAGAAACATTTTTTTTTTTTACTGTGTATGAAAAATCCAGTTAATATCTCTCTCTCTCTCTCTCTCTCTCTCTCTCTCTCTCTCTCTCTCTCTTATTCTTCACAGAACAACAATTTATAAACACAAAAGGTTTGCTTATGGCCAAGGTAAAGTATGATGGTTAGTGTAATTGGATGAAAGGCTCCAGAGTACAGAATTCACAGAAGCTACAGTAACTGTGTTGAGATAAAGTTCACTCCATGAATTAGTTTCAGAGACCCCATATATCTTTGGAATTGTGTGTAAAGCTGTGTGATATAGTTTCCAAGAGATTCTCACAGAATTTCAAGAACCGCAGCCATACAAGCAAATGCTGTCACTGTTTTCCTATAATATATTCTCATAGGCACCTAAGGATGATGGCCTGCTTTGTAATTCCCTCATGGTCTCATCATATGAACAAGTTTTTATATTTTATTAGATATACTTGACATGTTAAATTTACTTTAATCAAGTTAACAGAACTTTCTTTTCTAAGAAATCTTACTGCATCAGGGAAGAGTGCTTGTTCAGAATGTTTTATCTAGTTGTATGCATGCGATATACAGAAATGCCCAGGGTATATAAGAATCCAGATTATAAAGGAATACTGTGTTGTTTCTTAAGCATTTTTAAGCATAATAAGATTAAAAAAAAACCATTCTTTCTTTTTAAAATTTTGCAGCATTTTACAGAGTCAGTTGACCAGCTACTCCGCTCCATTGACCTGTTTGTTTTCACATCAGAGCACTCATTTTCCTACATTGTGTGTTTTGCTTGCAAAGCATTGAACAACAATTTACTTTAATCATTTTCGTGAGTATTTTTCTATGCAATGTGCCTTGTATTTCTCATTATTTTTACTATAATGTCTGCACTGATTATTTTGAAATTTTACATCTGTTTGTAGAGGCCGTATTCACATTGATGTTTATCAGCATAGCCATTTCGAAACTTTTATTGCACTTCTTTTTAATGTGTATAAATGTGTGTATGTATGTATTTATATGTGTGTGTGTGTGCGTGCACATGTGTGCATGTGTGTGTGTTCATGTGAGTAGGTACATGAGTGAATGAATACATGTATTCCTGCACATGGATGTGAGACAAAAACATCCGGTGGCATTCCTATGAAATTCCTTTTATTTTGAAACAGGGTCTCTCACTTGCATAGAGCATGACCGAGTGACCCTGTTTTCCCATCACAGGGTCTATTATAATTGTGGGTGACCACATTGCATTTTGTTGTGAATTCTGTGGATAAACTCATATCCTTATCTTCCCAATTCTGTAATTTATTTTTGAAAAACTTAGTAATTTTCTTTTTTAAAACCCTTGTATATGCTTATTTGGAAAATGAAATATTTCTTGATATCTGATGTCATGAAAATGATTTATTTAAAATTTTATTTCCAATTGGTCCTAATGTGTAAGAATATAATGAGTTTCTGTGTACTTATGTACCTTTGTTAAATGCTAGCTGCAGGGTTTCTTTTTTTTTGTAGAAAGCCTAAATTGAGTATCTGTAAATACAAATATTTGCTTTGATTTAAATTTTGAACATGCACACATCTGATTCCCTTCTCCCATTTATTATTATAGTTAGAAAAGTCATCTTGTACTTTATTAAAAAAAATATAGAGTCTGTCTTAACTTTATGTCTGACTTGTGAAACTCTACATGCCTCTAAGCTGCTTTGGAAAATCCCCATTTGTTTCTAGGTTTTTGTGTTGTTGTTTTTTTTTAATGACGAAAGCATGTTGAGTCAGTTCTGATAATTATTTACAGCATTCAGATATTCTAACCCTTATTCTTTGTTACTTTGTTTGTCTGAATAATAATTTTGTTTAATTTTCAAATGTTAAACTGAACTTCACACCCTTACACGATCTTCAGTTAATCTTCCCTTTGGTCAAGACTTATCACTTCAAAACATGAGTGTTTTCAATACAGAAAACCCCAAAAGCAGGTGGATTATTCTTGCTTCCTCCCCCCAGGGGGGAGAGGGGGAAGTCACCATAAGTTGTTAATTTAAATAAGCCCAGCCTACACATGAGTTCATCCTTAGTATGAAAACCTAGGGATGTGGAGCAGAATCTGAATAAGCAGGCCTTACTAAGTCTCTCTACATTATCATATTTGTGTGTTGATTGGATGTTTGTTGCTGTTTCAAATAACCAAAATGCATTAACTTAAAGGAGAAAGAGAGAAAAAGAGAGACAGTGAGCTGTAGGGTTAGGTTCATGGCTTCAGAGGTCTCAATCAAAAGTTATTTAGTTTCTCAGGGCACTGGTGGAACATTCTTTTAACCCAGCACCTAGACCTTCCTCAATATCCAACAATACCACGTTTGTGTATATATCCAAAGGATGTTCAACTGTCCCACAAGGACATGTGTTCAACTATGTTCATAGCAGCATTGTTTGTCATATACAGAACCTGGAAACAACCTAAATGCCCTTCTGTCAAAGAATGGAAAAGGAAAATGTGGTACATTTACACAATGAAGTACAACACAGCAGAAAAAAGTAACAACATCTTGAATTTTGCAGGAAAATTGATAGAGCAAAAAAGCATCATTTTGAGTAAGGCAATCCAGACCCAGAAAGACAATTACCACATGTACTCACTCAAGTGTTTTTTAAACACAAAGCAAAGAAAATCAGCCTACAAACCATAATCCCAGAGAACCTAGACAACAATGAGGACCCTACGAGAGACATAGACAGATCTAATCTACTTGGATAGTAGAAAAAGATAAGACCTCCTGAGTAAATTGGGAGCATGGGGACTTTGGAGGACAGTTAAAAGGGAAGGAAAAGGCAGGGAGGGAAAAGGCAAGGAGGGGAGCAGAGAAAAATGTAGAGCTCAACAAAAATCAATAAAATTAACAAAATAAATAAACCCAGCCCTTGGGAAGCAGAGGTAGGCAGATTTCTGTGGGTTCAAGATCAGCCTGGTCTACAGAGCAAGTTTCAGGAAAAAGAAGTTATTTAGTTTATACTTTGGGGCCTATAGTGGGGCTGAACATAATACCAGAGAGTAAGCTGTAGAGTTGCTCACCTCCTTGTTGCCTCGAAGCCAAGAGAGAACAACAGGTAGACTTGTTTTATGTTGGGTTTCAAGTCATCAATTCATACTGATTTCTGCATTTTTTACCTAATGAAATAGAAATATTAAAACATTCTGTTTAAAATTAAAGGCTATTTTCTGTCACCCTTTTTAGTCCATTGAGTTAACTCCTCTTGATGGATTTTATTTCCTAAAGCTTTACCTCTTCCCACTACTTCCATAGGTAAGTCACCAAGCCCGAAGCGCAGGGTCTTGGAATGACATCTAAGAGCCAAATTATAATGCCAAGGAACCATATGCCTTTTCCCTCAGTCATATTGATTCATGGTATGAAAAACGTTTCCTGTATTTTATTTGTCTTTATTTCCTTATGAAATTTCTCATGTCACACAAAACGTCCATTAAATAGCCTTGTAAGCTCTTATCATAGTCTGGTATTTTTATAGGTACCTTGACCATGGACTTTGACCATGTGGAAGAAGCTATTCCCTGCTTTTGTCATGATGGAACTCATATTTTAACAGTGTTAAAATTGTTTTCTTTCTGCTTATTCAATGAAGCATATATTTGTGCTCATGAAGGATATTATCTTATAGCTTATGTTGTGTTATTTATGCTACTGTGAGATTTGAGGCTACTATTGATTGCAGAATACCACATTCTCTTGCCCTTTCTTTTCCCTTTTAGGGGAATGACCTTTAAAACTCATTGTTATTAATATGTATGTGTTTATGTATGATGTGTCAAGGGGCCAGTGTGTCACAAAAGTCAGGGACAAACTTTCATGAGTTGGTTGTTTCCTTCTTCTCTGGGTCCTGTGATTGAATTTAGGCCATCGGACTTATGTGGCAAGTACTTTGACCCACTAAACCATCTCACCAGTCCTTTGGTTCTTTATTTTATAAAAAAGGTTAACTTGAAGCAGTAGTATTATTTCTTTAAACATTTGATAGAATTTATAATAAAACTACATGTCATTAGAATTTTCTCTGTGGGGAGATTAGTAATTGCATTCAGTGTCTGCCGTGTAGATATACATATATGCATCATTTAAGAAATGTGTCCATTTTATTTTAGTTTTACATTAAACAACATTGTTGATATACTTTTAATGGTATACAAGTGAGCATGGAATCTTCAATGGTTCCTATTTGCTTTAGTTATACTGTAGATAATGTGTGTCTTTGTTCTTGGTAAGTTGAAGTAGAGATACATTAACTTCATGGTGTTTTAAATGCCTCAAATGGATATGCCATGCTTTGTTGGCTCCCATGGGAGGCCTTACCCATTCTAGTGGAGATAGAGGAGGAGTGGATGGAAGGGCTAGAAGGGAGGTTGGGGGACGAAATAGGAGGAGAGGAGAAAGGGAAAGCTGTAGTTGGCATGTGAAATAAACAAGCAAACGAAGGACAGAAGGAGAAAGGGGGGAGAAGAAGAGAGGGAGAGAGGAAAAAAAGGAAGACAGACAGACAAAAATAAAGAAATGAAGGAAGAAAGAAAATGCAAAAAATATATGGTTCTGCTGAGGTGATAAAAACTGAAAAGAGGTCTTGTGGAAGAACAATAAGCAATCTTTTTCTTTTTCCTTTTTACTTATTTATTTTTTATTTTTTGGTGTTTTGAGACAGGATTTCTTTGTGTAGCTTTGGAGCCTATCTTGGAACTTACTCTGTACTCCAGGCTGGCCTGCCTCCCGAGTGCTGGGATTAAAGGCATGCACAACCACCACCCAGCTGAACAATAAGCAATCGTATTTGCTCAGTCATCTCTCCAGACTTTCACTATAACTTCTTTATAAACATAATATGTGTAGGATCTTAAGAGACATTTTTCCCAATTACCTTGCTCTTTATAACTAAAGGAAAACAAATTGAAAAGAAACAGAAATTCTAGTTTTTTGAGAAATTATTACACGAACCTGTAGAAATGGTTCAAGATCATTCTCTGCTTTCTATTTATGATTGTGAAAGGACAGCCCAACAAAAGAAATCAATGCTACTGCCAAGGCATTGTACATGTATCTCATAAATTGTGTTCCATGCACATACACTCGATGCTACTAACAAAAAGTAATGAAATTAGGCCACTGAGGATTTTAGCATTTTCTCATCTGAGTAACAGTGTATCTTAAAAAACATCACCAAGAGAGATAACTCCTGATTATTGCACCCTATGACTGCTTGAATTGTCACAGCAAGTGAGCTGCCAAGGGTGTTTGGTGCTTTCGGTGACAAGTAACAATGAAAGACAGAAACTCATTCTTGATTGTCTAAGCGAGAAAGAAATTACACTAAACTGATGAGGGACACACAGAAACTTTAAGAAAACAATTGTAGTTAAAGAATGATTTATTTACTTATGTGACAGGAGAAAAAGTCATTTTATCTGGAAATAAAAAGAAAGTAATGTAAATAATGTAAAGTCCATCTTAAAATTTCTTATGACTTAAGTAGAAAAATAGATAAATTTGATATTAATTAGAGTAATCATAGATAGATTATCACCATGTTTAATGTTGCTTCAGGAGGACTTACATTCATATTACAATAAAAGGTGTCAGAAGTTAGAAGTACAATAGCCTTCTCTTTAATCTATGATTTTAGTTAATTGACACCTGAAAATAGAGTATGGGAATTTCTAGAAATAAACAATTCATATGCTGTCATCCGCACTTCTTTCTTAGTTGAACGATGAAAGCTTCTTTGTCTTAAAGAGATCTACATCATCCTTGTACGATTCTTGTTTTCAAGTAACCATTGTTTTGTTTAATAACGGCCCTCCCCCCAA
Organism: Chionomys nivalis; assembly: GCF_950005125.1. NCBI lineage: Eukaryota > Metazoa > Chordata > Mammalia > Rodentia > Cricetidae > Chionomys > Chionomys nivalis. The sequence continues at coordinate 23,816,747 of NC_080098.1, read as the reverse complement.
AAATCAGTTATGCTGGCAGCTTGTATACACAGGGAGAGGTCGTTAATTGCTTCCTTCAAGTGGAAAGATGAAAGGAAAGAAAATTTTACCACAGAAAGACAACACTTGCATACATTTTTATTATAACATATTGTCATTCATTATTTACTTCTAAAACAATATATGCTATAGATGTAGTTCTTGGTTGACACCAAGGTGTTAAAAGAAGGACTTTAATGCTGAAGACGTTGACCACTTAGGCCACAGGACTTGAAGGAGTAGAATGAGACATGTCCTGTAATACTCTTTTCCGCAGTCTAGCTTATATGGTTTTAGAAAATACTGTGCAAACTTCCATGGGAGGAAAGTGATTCATAGATTCTACTCAGCTGTCCCCCCTAGGAACCACAGCCACTGCCATCATGGCAGGTTATGCGTTAAGGTGTACTAAATGGCAGTCACATAGCTTTGACAGCCAAGAGCTGTATATTAGGACTTAAGGCCCACTCAAGAGGAAGAAGTCATTCTGCACATTAAAAACCTAGCCAGCATTCTGGGCCTGGTGAGGTCAGGGATATTAGAATCTACTACTACTTTGTTGAACCAGCATCACTCTGTCCTACACTCTTTATACCCACAGGTAAGTGTAGCAGCCACACCTCACCACAGAGAAGACTTCTTTAGTCCAAAACTCCACAACAAATTATGAGAATCCAATTGAGAAAAGGGAGAAAATCCAGTCATTAACAAATCTTTTCGTGCCTGTATTTGAGAATTTGAAAAAAAATAGTAAAAATGAATCAATGATAACTTATTGAGGTTTTGAGTCATATCTAATACAGTAAAGTCCCCAAATAAGTGTGGAGTTTTATGCTAATTTTAGTACTTTTTATTTTTTGTATATGCTTTATTATCCCACCTGTCTAATGCAGACTTTGAGAGTGTGCGGAAGAAATAGTTCAGATGACCAGGTGGTGGCGGCACATGCTGTTAATCCTAGTACTCTGGAGGTAGAGGCAGACGGATCTCTGTGAGTTCAAGGCCAGCCTGGTCTACAGAGCAAGTGTCAGGACAGAATACAAAGCTACACATAGAAACCCTGTCTTGAAAATGACACACAGTTTTTAAAGGACCCAGAGAGATAACAGCTGAGGAATGAAACCTCAAATAGATGTCTTGCCTTTGTGTGTGTGTGTGTGTGTGTGTGTGTGTACGTGTGTGTACAAGGATTGGCATATGATTTCAGGATGATTCCAGGTCTGTATCAGAAGCCAGATACTTGGTTACCAAAATAGAAAGCCAATACCTCATTTGAGAGGCTGTTTCCAAGTTAGAAAATCTCACAAATGGTATCTACTGCTACTGCTACTGATGCTGTTGGATACCATTTGGTTCAACATCCTGTCTGGTTAGAGGTAGCAGTGGGAAGCACCTACTGGGAAAAGAGCACAGAATAAACAAAGTATCTGTGTTGTGGGATGTGGCAGATTGGGTGCTAGCAGCAGGTGAGAAAGCAGGTGATACAGTAGGGCATCTCAGACCTGATTTACCTGCCCCCTTCCCTTGGTTTCATTCCGTGTTTGGAAGTGTCTGGAAAAGAGTTCCTTCTAAATAACATCTTACGGTTATGAAAGTCTAAAAATATGGCTGCTTACAACATTCCCTTTCAGCTTACTTATCTTGAGATACTATTTACTTTTACTTTCTTACTCACACATTCTTCTATTATCAGAAAGAGTAGTATTATTGTAAAGATATTCTCATCTGAGCAGTTGGTCTGAGGATGTCGCTGTAAACTTGTCTTTTCAAGCTTGACCCAAATAAGCAAGAGTGGCATAAACTGGGCACTTACAGTGATGGAGTGTGGTTGATATACACCTTAAAGTTGGGAATTGCTCCTTTATATGCAATGTTGGCTTACTGTTTTGCCTCAGAGAGAAGGAATGCTTCATAAGAATGTGCGAACGAAGAACTAAACACTTCAGATTTTATTCATTCATCTGTCATTCACTTATGTAAGAACTTCCAGGCTATTCCTCTTGCCTTGACTTCGGCACTGATGAGAAAGTAAATCCAAGGTATGTGTCGGTTGGTCATGGTTCTCAGAGAAACCAATTTTAAGGTTGAAGACACATGAATATGATAGGCTGTAAGAAATGGTGGAGATAGTGCAGTCGAAATGCTCTTGAGTCTGTGTGATGTGGCCTTGTCTTCCTCAGTACTTATTCAGCCTGCCTAGCAATTAACCTAAGGAAGTCTTGAGACAATGAAACACACACACGCACACACACACACACACACACACGTGCACAAGGCACGCATGCACATACACACCTCACTCTAAATCTGACACAATTCATGCAGAAGCACTCACCCAAACACTTTTTCCCCAATGACACAACAAACGAAGGTCAAGACACAATGAGTTTGTTTCTTCCTGAACTATCAGAGAGGAACAATTTTCAAAGGCATTACAGATTCAACATATGTACATGCATTTATTCATGTGCGTTAAATGGTTGGCAGCTCATCAAGTGTTCTCTTCAATATCTAATGGACTGATTTAAGAAGTGAGTTTAAGGGAAAAGATTATAGAAATATCGCAGCGTCCTTCTGTTCAGTTCTTAACTGTTTCTTCTCTTGAGAATCCGTGAGATTAAACTTCTTCCATAATAATCTAATATAAATATTAACCATTTCCACAAAAATTCCTAGACTCAAGTGAAGCTTTTCACTGTGTAGGCTTCATATCTTTCTCTGGATAGATTATCAAGGAAGGCATTTACCTCAGTGTGGCAGAAAGCCAAGCCAATTTCTTCATATCATGAAACTCTTCAAACATTTAAATAACATGATGGAAAACCACAATATTTCCATCGGCATGCACAGTCATGCCATGATCACAAAAGTTTAACAAGACAGAAAAAACAGTTTGTGTCTGGCAAGATGGCTTAGGAGGTCACAGTGTTTTCAACTAAGCATGACCACCTAAGTTTGGTCATGGAAAAACCCATGACAAAGTAAAGGAACTGACTCCTGAAAATTGTCCTCTGACTTCCACATGTATATGGTAGCAGGATGACATCCACAATAATAACTAAAAGAAAAATTTTAAGAAAACTGCAAGACATTTTTAAAGCCATAAACCAAAGGGTTTGGAAAATTAAGTGAAACAGAGTATTTTGTAAGTTCTAGGGTAATAATAATAAGGATTTTATGGCATGATAGACATAAGGTAATTGTAAACATTGAAAGGCTTTTAATTGAACATTCTTCATTGAAGAACAAAGAAGAAACTGCCAATAGGGGTTTATGACCTGTGTCTATTTTTATGGTTAAAATCTGAACCGTCACATAAAAGCTTAGATATTGAGGTTTTGATGCCCGGTGATAGGATTTGGGAAACATCTGGCCTATGAGGAGCCTGACATCATTGTTGGAAGTAGATGGTTTCATGGTGTTATATGATAACAAAGAGTAGGAGCTAAGGATAGTGTGACCATGCACATGCCACTGCAGACTTACCCACAATAAGTTTATCTTGGCCCACCTCCTTGTTCTGCTTTTCTGCTTCTTAGATTCTATGAGGTGAGTTGCTTTCCTACCTGATGTTTTCCAGCCATGATATTGCCATATGCCACACGTCTAAAAGCAATGGAACCAATGTGTTTCATGGGGTACCCATTGAGCCAACACTGCAGTTTTTTTGTATCACTCACCATATGAATTCTCATTTTAAAAAATATATTATACCTTTTAGGGAAAAGGTAAAGCAATAAATGATAGATTAGATCCAACTAAATAATGATTTTACAAGAAATCAAAGAGTTTAGTGGCTTAAAACATACAGAAAGAAATTCTCCTTTACCTCAACTGTTAAAGATGTTCTTACCATGCTCAAAGCTTACAGACTTCCTTGAATGATGGACTTTACTGAGAATTGGTATCATAATGGAACTGGTAAAGATAATACTGAATTGTGACTTACACTCCATTGAGTAAGCATTACTTATTAGGTGTGTAATTTAAAACATTGGGCTCATAACTAAGTGATTTATAGCATAATGATTTGTTTTTGACTAAAAAGAGACCAAGTACAGATATCAGGCTTCTCGGGGTTTGTTTCACCTTTGGGTTTTGCAATACTCTTAGTCCTCTCTCCACCACGCAGCCTCTCCATGCGTGACTGAGTGGGTAAAAGTGAAGTCTTGTCATTCGCTAGATAGGCTTAAAGTTGTCCATGCACATGTATACCTGTCTGTTAACCCTCTCTGCCTTTGTCTCTCTGTATCTCTGTCTCTCTCTCATACACACACACACACAAATACATACATACACAAACACACACTCAACTCATTTACTTCATGGTTGTGATTTGAAGTAGTCAAAGACATTTTCCTGATTGAGATTGTCTTTTCCCAACTGTGCAATCACTTTCTAGTCACACCCATTCTTGCATACTTTGAGTTTCTCTGCGTGCATACATACATACATGTGCATGCATGCATGTGTGTATTAGTACATGTATGTCTCTCTGTGTGTTTGTACATTATATTCACTATGATCTCATCTAACATAATGAATGTGTGCCATCTTTATTCGATCTCCTTCTTAAGTTCCTAGCAATAAATATTTTAATTTTATTTACAATTTCATACATAAATAATATATGAAATCATGTCTTCCTCTCCTTCTCTCTACTCCAACTCCTCCTTCATCTCATCCACTCCCTATTGAATTCATGACATCTTCTTTAGTTATTATAGTTGCATACATACTTACATACATGTGTATGCACATATGTATAACCCTACTGAATTTGTTTAGTATTGCTCATATGAACATATGTTCAGCAATGAACACTTTAAAATGAATAAGCTATCAGAAAACACATGCTTAGAGGAAACTGATTCCCCCTCTCTCAGCAGCCACTGAGGGTCTTTATCTAGGGATGGAGCCTTGTGAAATTTTCCCCATTCATGTTGACAAGTCATCTGATGTTGTCATTTTAGATGATCATATTATCTTATTATTTTCTTCTATGTGTTGCCATTAGACACTTCCTTCTTTGTACAATTCTTATTGAGAAGTTCATATATGTGCACACAGGTTTTTGATTTAATCGACCACATATTTCCTCCTTTCCAATCTGTCCTTGAGTCCCCTCACCACTTTTCCATCCAAACTTCATGCGATCATTTTTAGATCACTAAGTCTATTTAATGCTGCCAGTATGTCCATTAGTGTAGGATAAGATACAGGACCATGAGTAATTTCTTAATACCAACATCCCTAAAGAAAACAGAAGGTCCCTACCATAAACAGCTATAGATTTTAAATTTTACCTCAGCTAGTGCTGGGATCTTGTGAAACCCTTGCCAACCCAGGATAGTATTTTGGCTCATTTAATCTTGGTTAGGTCTTGTTCATTCAGTACCAGCTGCTGTGAGCGTTCATGTGTGCAACAGCTTGGTCATGACTTACAAATGCTGTCTATATTAGAATGCACATTTAAAAACAGTTGTTAAGTTCTTGAGCTGGAGACAGAAACCAGAAAGACTCTTCTGTTCTTGTAGTTGATAAAACTGAGCAAGAAAAATCAAGAGAAACAGAGGCAGAGCTCGTGCGGTTGTTCTTGTCTGTCTGCATGAGAGTGTATGTGCACAGGCTTAGGTGTTCCAAGAAAGAAGTCTTTAACTCCTTTTTGCGATGACTCAATTGAGAAGAAAAGATCAAAACTATGAAAGAATGTATGAATTTCTACTTTTGCCTCAGATATAGGAAACATATTTCTCCTATCCTGACAAAGAAAAAATAGAATAAACTATAAAACCACACTATCACAGAGCTAAGGTCACAAGGCCACCTAAGCAGCTTGAAATCTAACCAGTAACAGAAAAGCTTTTCTCCATGAAGAACAAAATGGCCTTGGCAAAGAACTTACAGGGAGCTAGTCATGGAAAGAAGACAGATGCGAGGGCTAATGGACAAAGTCTGAGTAGAGTATCAGATAGTATGAGAAATAAAGAACACTTTGGAGACCCAGGCAAAAATAAATCCACACTTACAGGTTTATTGGCATAAACTCTTCCTGGGTGCTCATGACAAAGACTGGAAGTAGCCAAGCTGGGCTAAACACTCTTTCTGGTGAATGTATAGAAGCTTAGAAATTTCCCTTTTCACTATGATAATTCTCTCTAAAGATTTGTACCTTAAGAGAAGGGACATAAACTTAGCCTTGAAGACTATCAATGTGTATAAAGATTCAATGGAGAAATGAAATCACCTGACATTGGGAAAGGTTCAAAAGGGGACACATTCCATCGAGACCAGATCACTCTTTGAGTATTTTTACAGACAGACTACTGGTCAATGAGGATTGGGAAGCAACACAACACATGCAGCAATGTAAAAATGTAAAGCATGCAGAAATGACAGGCAGGGAAAGCAAAGCTTCGCTCCAAATTTTGGGTATGATTGGCCAACCTTAGACTAGTCTTCTAGTCTAATACAGAGTCCCCTCCATGCCATCCATAGCCAAGGATCCTGAACAACACACAGCAACATTCTGAATGAGGGAGTACTGCAAGAAGGGAAGGAGCCCTCTCCGTAGAGCACAAGTCAGAGTGTGGCAGAAACTTTACAGAAGAAAACAAGCACAGCCAAAGACCTCAATGTTCAGCCCCTACCCACCCAGGTCCTTGCTTTAGCAATGTGGAGCCAGCTCAATTCTAGATCAGGATGATTTTCCAATTCTCCTTAAACTGCTGCTGAGAGCAACTTTTATTTGGCTATATATTAATAAATGTAACTAAGGATTCATGTACCTAATTTCAAATTTAAATGTGTGCCCATGTTCACATTACTGTGTTAGATACCAACTGAGTTTATGATATTCATTATCTCTCATATTACTCGTGGATGTTACTTTCCTGGTTGCGCTGATAAAACACTCAACAAGATCAGTCTAAGGAATGAAAAGATCGTTAGGTGAAATATTTTAACGTGCAATCCTAAAATACTGAAGATATTGCAGCCGGAGCGTGAGGCAGCTGGTCACATTGACTCTGCCATCAGGAAGCAGAGTGACAGAAACTGATATTTCATTAGCTTTCTCCCTTTCAGTCAGTCTAGGACTGCAGTCAATATAATTGTGATCCCCATACTCAGGGTGGGTCTTCCTATCTCAGCTCAACCCCATAGCCATGTTCAGTGGTTTTTCTCCTAGGTGAGTCTAGATCCCACCAAAGTGACGACTAGGATTATCATTTCCTTTACGGGCTTCTTCAGTTGGTAGTACCACAGTCAGGTCTCTTCTATGTCTTTACAATTCCCAAATTTCATAAAAGTGTCAATTTCTGAAAATTACACTGATGATAAGGTTTAATAAAAATTGCCATTAAAGTGGTACAAAAGGCCATCTGAGAAGCATTCTTTTGCTTCTCTACATTTCTTATTAATATTCTCATAACACAGCTACTATCCCCAAATACACTATAAAGTACCATGTTTGCATAAGTACATCAGATTGAATAAAAGCATTTCTCAGTCTTTTCCCTGTAACCAAGCAATACATCGTGTGTGTGTGTGTGTGTGTGTGTGTGTGTGTGTGTACGTGTGTGTTCTGTTTTCCTGGCTAAACTTGATTACTACAGAAGGTATGGTATCACCAGGATCATGTCATGGCTCCTATTCTCTATTACTCTTTGAAGTGTAGCACTGGCTAAGTGAGAAGTGTTGTACTGCATAATTTAGTGAGGATGATAGCCCAAGTGTCCTAAAGGTCTATCCCAGGATAGGATCTCATCCTGGGATCACAGGAGGTAGGGTTAGTATATATTACACCTCCACCCTGGGCTTACATAGCAAGGAGAAACTTCCCAAGAGAGGAAGTTCTCAGCTGCTTCCTGAGTCTTGGAGCCACCTGGCAGAGGTCGTCTGTGTCAGTTTGTGATCCCTGAAAGGCTTTAGGGATTAACTATGTGATGAGGAGTATCTCCCAATAATATGTATTTTTTACCATTATAAAAACAAATAATACTCTTAATTTCAATTTGAATCCTAGGTTTTAAGTATGTTTCTTTAATGTATACATTTCATATATAATATACATGTTAAATAAATACTATGTATTTGGTGAACATGTAGCATGTAATAAATGACATTATATGACCTTATATGTACCATATAATTTAATATATAATACCATATATAATATATACATATATATAAAGTATCGGTAATTTATATGTCATGCTTTTCTTACTTTCCACACATATTTGAGATTAAAAAGATATTATGTCCAAGGTCTATTTCAGAAATATAGCAATAATGTCTAATATAATTAACGTAGTAATTCTGTATAAGTGACAATACATCTCTATAACACATGGGAAGAATTAGAATTGTGTGACTTAACTGTTGGCTCGCATTCAGATACTTCTTAAGAAGCCTGAAGTTTCTGTGGATGAATGCGGGGTGTGTGTGTGTGTGTGTGTGTGTGTTTATGTGTGTGTTATTTCTTTGTTTCTTGCCTGTTTCTTTCCTTGGTTTTATTCTTGTCTGTTTTTTTTATTTGCCTTTTTTTTTCAAGAGAAAGAGAGAGACGAGGAATGTACTCTTGGAAGGGAGGTGGAGAGAATCTGGGAGGAGCCAAGGGGAAAAAAATACCATAAAAAGTGGAGTTGTACTTAATGTGCTAAATCGAGAAGGTTTGATAAGCTTAAAAGGTAAATTCACCTGCTTTTTCTATCAGCGAAGGAAGTTGGGAAGCCTTTTACGTAGGACTTCCATATGAGAAGTGTGTTGGGTTTCACAGTTAACTGAGGGGACTGGATACGAATGTGGGTGAATAAATGTTAAATCAGATTCTGGAAGAACAGGGAGAATGGGGAGAGGCTGAAGCGCTGATCTCTGATGCAGCAGTAACTTAACTCCTCCACAGACATGTTTTCCCCCCTCAGGTTTAAGCGTCAGTTCAAATTATTATGGGGGAAAATACGCAAAAGTGTTGTTACCATAGTAACCAACATACCACATGACATTAATATTTTTCTCTTGAAAAAAAAATAAATCTCATTTTAAAAAACAACTGTCAGAAGCCAAAATGTATCTTACTATGTATGAACTTAGTCAAGTTTGTAACTGTGTTCTTAGGGGGGAAATAGTAGGTTTTAAACCCATGCACATGGTTTTAAATGATGAGGCACCAAATCCAGATTGTAGACATTTTGTGTTATAATGTCTAAAGTCATCTCAGATCTTCTAAGTGCCAGGCCCTCATTATGTGGCCTCCCATAGCATGCAATAATTTACTGTATGCTACTAAGCTTTGTGTCGGGGACAAGTAGGCAGATGATGGTCTCATAATAAGGCAGTAAGACTCTGGTCCACATCATTCAGCAGACAACTGACTGATTTACTTGAAAATCTTTAAATTCCATATTTAACTATGCCTTGAATTCTTGTTTACTTTCTAGTCGTCTCCATTGTTATTAGGCAAGTATTAGAGGTATCTCATTATTATTAGGCAAGTGTCTCATTTGTTAAAACCTAGATCAAGAAACCATAGTGACTTTTTACACTTAAAAGTTTGTAAAGATTAGTCATCCAAATTTGTGGACATCCCATCTCACCCCAGCAAAGTCATATATATAAATTTCATGTTAATTTACATTGTTCTGAGAATATTTGTTAAAACATCAGAGGATCATGGATGAAATGTCAAGAGAAACGATTAGTTACAAGAAGACACATGGACTGGAGTTCTTCAGGGTGGAGAACTGAAAAGAAAACAGCCACCAACAAAAGATAAAGAGAATGGATGAGCAGTAATAAGATATAAAAACAAAGGAAAAACCATGGTTGAAGAATACAAGTAAGTGTGGTTTATCAAAATAGAAGTCATCAAGGATGCCCAACACTACTGCACAGGACTGAGTACCACCTGTTGACTTTGGCACAAAGAAATCATGGCTTCAGGGCAGTCAAGATGAGGAAAGTCCCACCATGGTAGGTTGAAAGAAATAGAGAGATTGAAATGTGTCGAGTTTATGCAGACAGTTTCAAGCTTTTTTGGAAAATGGGATAAAAACGACATGTCAGAGCTGATGGATTCAAGAGAGGGCCTTTTCTTTTTCAGATGGGACACATAAAAGTATGACTTTATGTTCTAGGGAATAGTGGAGGGCTGGAATATAGCTACACATAGAGCGATTGGCTTCAGAGATATGATGGAAAATCCATTTACAATAAAATGCTAAAAGCAGAGAAAATGAATGCTAGGAGTTGGTGTATATGGTGATGGGAGTCTGTGGTGATTTTTCTTCATTTGTTGTGATTCCTTTTTCTCCTTGAAATAGAAAATTTTATTACCCTCTAATGAGACCATTGAAAGAAAAGATTTGCAGTTTTGAATCAAAGAGGAGGGTAATGGGTTAGGGAAATGTAACAGGATTTCTAGGCAGCCTTAAGAACACAGCTGAGGAAACAATCAAAAAGAACGCAGCTGAGGCTTGAATTACTTGTCAGGAACTCAAACATTTACAGCATGTGTGGCTGTGCATGTTCTCAGCTGTGCTTTGCTAACTGGGGCCCGACTCAACCCCACAAAGCTGTGTCTAACAAAGGCCTCGAATTTTCTATGTTAGTACAGTGAAGTCAGGGAAGGAAAAGGAAGCAAATGAGAAGAGGGTAATGTTTAGGAAGATGAACTGTGGGATGCGTGTTGATTTAAAAGACGTGAAAAGGCACCAGGGGGGAAAAGGGCAGTGAGAAGTCTGTATGTTCAAAAGAATGAAAGTCCTGGTGGATAAAACATTAACATTTGGGAGCTGAAGAAAATCAACAGAAAAAGGAAGAAGAAAAAAATCCACATCCATAGAGAAGGGAGTGTTGATGACAGAAGGAGGACATGGGACAGTTCCAGTGAAATGTAGACTGGCGGGAAAGAGGGGGCACAGCAGGGTGCCCAGCATCCTCAGACCATCTCATTCATTTGGGACACTCTGCCCCAAAAGAGGTTGAGGCAAAGCAAGGCAGGACAGAGCTGTTTCACTATATTAAGGTTAGACAGTAAATAAAAGAATTAAAGGGGCTAGGCAGTGGTAGTGCACACCTTTAATCCCAGCACTTGGGAGACTTAGGCAGGTAGACCTCTATGAGTTCAAGGCCAACCTGGTCTACAGAGTGAGTTCTAGGATAGGCTCCAAAGCTACGCAGAGAAACCGTGTCTCAAAAAGCAAACAACAGCCAAAACAACAACGAAAAAACAACCAAAAGCAAATAAAGGAATAAAAGTAAGAATGAAAGGAGGGAAAGAGGACTGTCCACGGAGCAGAACCTATGTGCTGGCCCTTATATGGCCACAGGTGAAGGGCCTGCGTCTGTGCTGTCCCTCTGGTGAACATGGCTGACAGACGTTTCTCTAGCGGGCCACTCTTGTATTATGTATTACACAGATTTCTACCTGCAACATTCTAACTCATGTTTCCCTCTCTGTGAAAGAATAATCTAGAGGCTACATCTCAGAGTACAATCCTGTGATTCTCATTCTGGGCTTCCAGTGAACTGTGTTTGGAGAGATCTTTGCCAAGTTGTTGCTGTCTCAGCAAAGGGCCCTCCTTTCTTCTCCCCCGTTGAAGTCCAATGCCTATCCTATTATGGTTGACATCCAGTGTCTGTCCCGCTATTCTTCTGCATAATGAAGGGAAGACAAGATGCTCAGAATGGTTTAGATACCAAGAACTTTGGAAACCCGTTAATGTAACTCCCAATGTATGAAAACATGCTCTTCTTCTTTGCTCTGGTTTGAATATGCAGTGTCCTCCCTGCCCCCATTAAGGCTCATCACTATTCTGAGAGACTCTAGAATCTTTCGAGTATGGCACCAGCCTTTGAAGGTCATGGCTGAGCTCCTGGTTCCCAGAGCTCTTTTTTTCCAGGCCTGCTGTGATATACAGGGTTGGGGTGTCTTACTCTCATCATTGCTGCAAATTCCCTACCGAGATGGAGGAAAAACTTCTGAAATCGTGAGCAACATAAACCCTTCCTCCCTTCTGTTGTTTTGTCCCAAGTGTTGACAGAGGTGCACACGTAAGAAGGAAAATGCTGAGTGCATTTAATTCATTGTTTTGCTTGTTCTTAATGTGGTTTGTTGGCTAAGATAATTCGGTTTCAGTCTTCATTGTTGATGGTGTAGGGGTTCACTGGCTCTAGTGTAAGTGATGACCTATCAGGTCACTCAATTAGGCATTTTTATTTTGTTGTCTCCATTTCTCTACTTTTTTTTTCTTTTCATTTTTCTTTTCTTCCTTTCTCTCTCTCTCTCTCTCTCTCTCTCTCTCTCTCTCTCTCTCTCTCTTTCTTTCTTTCTTTCTTTTCAAGACAGGTTTCTTAGTAGCCATGAATGAAACCAATAACTCACTCTGTAGATTAGGCTGGCCTCAAATTCACAGAGATCCACCTATCTCTTCCTCCTGATTAAGGGCATGTGCCACCACCATCCGGCCATCCAGCCATTGTTCTGTGTTTAAAGCACTTTGGAAAAACAAATATTATAATAAAATAAACACAGTGAAGATCTCCCTTGTTCTTCAAGGCAGTCTCACCATGGCTGTTCAATGTAACAATGTGGATTATAACCAACATTCTTAATGTCTATAATCATAAGCAATGTAACACACTGTTTCCAATATGTTCATCTTTAATTTCAATGTCTCACTTCACAGCATTATGGTTTTATTATCACTGGAGTTTTTATTTGTGTTTTGCTTAAAGAAAATTTATGTAATTCAATTATTTCTTCAAGAGAGCATTCTTCAGGCAATTATTTGCAGCCAAATCTTTGGTATTATTTTTATTCAAATATAAGAAATGGGAATTAAAACTCATGCATAAATATGAGACTATCTGGATTTTCCCATATAAGCCAATCAGAGAAAATAAAACATCATTTCCTTTACTTTCAGGAGGATTTTTAAAAATTGACCCAGTATGCATTATGTTCCCATTGTTTTGTGACAGAATTCATTAAAACTGTTTTGAGTAAGACTCCTGAAATTGCACCATATATTGATTCTAATATTAATATTTATTAAATAATAACTTAGCATTAGCATTTTTTCTGCATTCAAAGAGAAGGACTAGAGGTTCCCACAGCTGCTTCCCCTCTCTACCCCAATGCTCTGCAATGCTCTGTACTTTCTTCCACACTACCAATACTGAACACATTGGTGGCTGTTTCAGACAGCAGTCAGTGTCTGGAGGTGTCAGTCTTCTCTGTAGTTATTTGGAAAGGAGGAAATTGATATTGAGTTTCACTCAAAATTCAAGTGATCCAAGGATTGAATTAAGCATCGTTGTTCTGTAGCGCAGTCTAAAGGATGAGTGAACAGAAAGGTAGTGTTTCAGTTCAATAGAATATACCTTTGAAGACGCCTTATAATCAGGGCCAAATGAGCTTTGAAAGCTCAAAGGATTCACCCCAGAATTCAATCAGAAGTAACTTCTCAACTCTTAAATTTACCAGGCTGGAGATACTGGGATACCACTTAAATACAGAAACAAAAGATAGTGACATTCATTTTAAGCCTTCAATAAACTTGCTACATAACCACAGAGGGTTTAGAGTAAGGGCCTGGGGTGGAGGGAGGAATATTCCAAGGCAGGAAAGAGCAGCATGAGACTGGAGCAGGAGGACTGAATGCTGTGGGGTGGAAGAGAGTGGTCATGGAGGTATATGGGGAAAGACAACTAACACTGAGCCATTTTGAGGTGTCCTATGGAAACATACTATGTAAACTTCTTGAAATATTTACATATATGAAAGAAATCTAAATGGAGTCACCAAATAATGGGAGAGACAATTTCCTAACCAGACATCTTTTGCCATCAAATGAAACTTCCAGTATAAGTAATGGATTGCATCTAGCTGATTCATTGGCCAAAGGGACCTAATGGAAACCAAACATCTTAGGGTATTGCCAATGCTATTGCTTTCAATTCACATACTAATGTTAAGGACCATTTTGTGGAAGATGCACTTACATATCTCATTGAACATGAAAATGTTAAGCTGGTATCTAGAGTCTCCATCCTTATCGATTAGTATTCACAGTATTGGAAGGTGCTCTGCATAACACCAGAGAAGAAAGGAAATTACTAACCTAGCTACAAACCCTGTGATCTACAGTGGTGACCTCGCTGCAAGATGTACTAGAGCAAGAATGGACAGACATTGCTGGTGTATAGAAGCACTCTTCCTGATTGGACTTATGACCCAATCTGTGAGAGGGAAACCATGTTTGACACTGCTTGAGTTGCCTTGAGCCATAGACTAGATAGGCCATAGGCCTCGAGAAAACCAAATATTACTAAAGAAAAAATAAAATGACTCCTAAATATTCTTCTAAAACTGTAGATCAATGCCTATCTTAGCCATTATTATTGAACCGTCCTCTTGGCATAGTTGGGCACAAATACAAAGACAGATGTGTGCAGACAGATGGGGAGAACAGATAGACAGACATTAGAGAGTCTTTAGAGCACTCATTCTGAAAAGTGATGTCTTTATCACGCCTTTCTTAGGCCTCAGGGCACTATAAAGAAGAGAAACTAGAAGGATTATGAGCCAGAGGAGATGGACACCAAGAAAACATTATTTTCCAGACCCAACATTACTGATGCACATATGAACTCAAGAGTCTGGGTGAGCTGAACATGTTTAATAAAGATGGGTTCCCAGAGATTAGAGGGAAAAGTGGACAAGAGAACCCAAACATAAATAAGAAGTTATCTGCAACTGGCACTCATTTGCAAAGAATAATTAGTTTTTTCTAATGGAATTTCACTGGGTATACCAACAAAGCTTGAGGGTATGCCCAATTCCCAGCTAAGATGGCAAATACACAATGAACTCCATCACATTTTTGTAGATTTTTTTCTCTTATAATGCTTTGTTTGAATATTTTTTATACTATTGGTATTTAGCTTATATGATATAGTTTCTGATTTTATGTTTTGATGGTGTGCGTTTATCTATTATTTAATTTCTTATATGTCTGTTATTTGTTTTCTACAGGAAGAGAGAAAGAGAGGTAGTAGAGTTGGGTGGGTGGGGTTGTGGGAAAGATCTTGAAGACATGGGGGAAGGAGAAACTTGTTCAGAATATACTGTGTGAAAGAATATTTTTTACATTTTAATTTATTTTTATACATTTTTTAAATTGCTTTTATTGAGCTAAATATTTTCTCTGCTCCCCTCCCTTCCTCCCTCCTCTTCTTCTACCCTCTCCCATGATCCCCACACTCCCTATTTACTCAGGAGATCTTGTCATTTTCTACTTCCCACATAGATTAGATCCATGTATGTCTCTTTTATTGTCCTCTTTGTTGTCTAGATTCTCTGGGATTGTGAATTGTAGGCTGTTTTTTTTCTTTACTTTATGTCTAAAAGCCACTTATGAGTGAGTATATATTATATTTCTCTTTCTGGGTCTGGGTTACCTCACTCAATATGATGTTTTCTAGATCTATCCATTTGCCCTCAAATTTCAAGATGTCATTATTTTTTCCTCTGTGAAAGTACTCCATTGTGTAAATGTACTACTTCTTCTTCATCCATTCTTTGGTCAAGAGGCATTTAGGTTGTTTCCAGGTTCTGGCTACGACAAATAATGCTGCTATGAACATAGTTGAGCACATGTTTTTGTGGTATGATTGAGCATCCTTAGGGTATATACCTAAAAGTGGTATTCCTGGGTCTTAAGGTTGGTTGTTTCCTAATTTTCTGAGAAATCTCCATATTGATTTCCAAAGCAACTGTACTAGTTTGCACTTCAACCAACAATGGAGGAATGTTCCCTTTACCTCACATCCTCTCCAGCATAAGTTGTCATAATTGTTTTTGATCTTGGTTATTCTTACAGATATAAGATGGGATCTCAGAGTTGTTTTGATTTGTATTTCTCTGATGGCTAAGGATGTTGAGCATTTCTTTAAATGTCTTTTAATCATTTGATATTTATCTGATGAGAGTTCTCTGTTATGTATGTACCCCATTTTTTATTTGATAATTTGTTCTTTGATGACCAATTTCTTGAGTTCTTTGTATATTTTGAAGATCACCCCTATGTCCAATGTGGGGTTAGTAAAGATCTTTTTCTATTTCATAGGCTGCTGTTTTGTCTTATTGACTATGTCCTTTGCTTTACAGAAGCATCTCAATTTCAGGATCCCATGGATTAATTGTGTCTCTCAGTGTCTGTGATATTGGGGTTATATTTAGGAAGCAGTCTCCTATGCCAATGTGTTCAAGTATACTTCCCAGTTTCTCTTCTATGAGGTTCAGTGTGATTGGTTTTATGTTGAGATTTAGCCCTCCTTTACACAGATAATAGAGAAAGAAATCAGAGGGACATTACCCTTTACAATAGCTACAAATAACATAAAATATCTTGAGGTAACTCTAACCAAAGATGTGGAAGACTTGTATGACAAGAACTTTAAATATTTGAAGAACGAAATTGAAGAAGACTCCAGAAATTGGAAAGATTTCCCATGCTTTTGGGTAGGTAGAATTATCATAATAAAAATTGCAATCTTACCAATGTAATCTACAGATTCAATGAAATGCCCATCAAAATCCCAGCAAAATTCTTCACAGACCTCAAAAGAACAAGAGTCAGCTTCATATGGAAAGACAAAAAGCCTAGAATATCCAAAACAATCATGTACAATAAAGGAACTTCTAGAGGCATCACAATCCCTGACTTCAAACTCTACTACAGAGTTATAGTACTGAAAACAGCCTGGTATTGGCATAAAAACAGACAGGAGGACCAATGTAAATGAATCAAAGACCCGTATATCAATGCACACACCGAGGATAACTCCTGATTATTGACAAAGAAGCAAAGTATATAAAATGGAAAACAGAATGGTGCTGGTATAAGTGGATATCAACATGTAGAAGAATGAAAATAGATCAATTATTTATTGCCATGCACAAAATTCAAGTTTTCTTTTTTCAAAATTAAAAGAAAAGATAGCAAGAAGTTCACAACACACACACTGGTTTCAAGGAGACTAATAAAAAAAGTTTAAGAAAGTTCACTGATGATATGAAAGGGCTGCCCATATAAGACATATTCACAGATTTCTAAAAAGAAGTTCAATATTTAAAAATTAATAGTACACAAAGTAGTTATTTCTGATTTCAAGAAAAAGTTTCTGAAAACATAGTGAATGCACATATTTAAATATGTTACACTACAAACATTAGGAGAAGTTTAACTGTCCTTAATAAACTTCTCAGTCCTGGCTTCCTTTGAATCTGAACTCCTGTATATATAGACCCACTACAGAATCCTGGTGGTGTTTGTCTCAGTAACTAAACTTATCAAGGTTGAATGTCAAGCATGTATGTACTTTTGATGAATTAAGTCATCCAAAGGTAGCAGAAGCAATTCATAAAAGACATGCGTAGTTATTGCATTATTGACAATTCAATTCTTTCAAGAAAAGAATTTAAATGACGGAGTGAACATTGACTTTAAATATACATTTCAAATAGTTAGGACAGCTTGAAAATATGTATAGTTGTCACACAGAGCCAATGAGATGAGGGTTGATAGACATGACAAAGATATGGAGAAGTGCTGACCCCGAATCACATTGGAAGTCTATGGACATAAATAGAAGTCTGCCCGACATGCCCTACAATAGAGAGCTATAATGTTGAATTCATTATTCAATGTGTCTTCAGCTCTCCCAGCAACATTATCTGTAATTACAAAGAGAAAGAATGGCTCACATTATGAAAATCTAGTCTCTGGCAAATGGGCCCCTTGTATGATCCAACCTGGTCCATTCTGAGGAAGGATCTGTGCCAGTGCAGGGAGGGATTGTGTGGTTTCAATCAGTGCTTTGTTCTCTTCTCTGTTATGTAATGGAGAATGCTGTGCCTAATTACAAATTCATCAATAAAACTCAAGAATTAGTACGAATATAACATTTCTGCTGGATAATATGGCTCTAGGTTTGTGCACCAATTGATTTAAGAAAAAAAAGCACTCATATAGATTCTTGTTGCTTTGGGTTTGTTCATGTCTTTTCTTTTTGTATCAGGAGACAAAATTCCCCCAAATTACAGTTGTTACTAACAAAGAGACAATTTGGTACTTTTAAACAGAGAGGTCTACTTATTAAAGTGTTTATAGAATTAAAATAGCTCAACAGATTATATAAGCCAACAAAGGCACAGGCCCCCAGGAAGTTTCTTATCACTCATTTTTATTTTGAATTTACACACACACACACACACACACACACATACACACACACCAAAGTTGAAGTTATATAACTTAGTATCAGAACAGTTAAATTATTTCTCAAGTTAATTTTTGCAACTGATTGTTTTCCTTAGTTGTCTCTCCAATATTATATATACACCATAACTCAAATTTGTGCCTGTTTGTCTTTAGCTATAGACAAATATCCCAATCTCAAATGATTCCAAAGAAAAAAGAATAAGTTATTAACATTTATAGTATGTGGTTTTAGACTGTACCTTGCCTTGTGTTAGAAATACACTCCACTTGATCATCCTGTTCTGGTGGGAAAGGCAGGGAATAGGGGGACAGGGGAAAGAATGCACTGTGGGAACTCCTTCAGCCAATAGCCTTTAAGATACTAGTTCAACTGGGCATGGTCTCTTAAACTATAAGTGCTTGTGCGCTTTCTCTCCTGACTGCAGGACTCAGTTCCTGTTTCCTACTCATTCAGAGGACTGTGATCTGTGAGTCTACACCTAAATAAATAACTTTATCATACTCAATTCTGAGCTAGTGTGGAATTTCTTTATAGAATCAGTCTTCATCTGACACCCAATGTGGAACTGACTCTATCCATAAAAACCTGAGAGAAAGCTTGAAAAGAAATTCTAGACAGAAAAGAGCTGAGTTTATTGCAGCTTCTTGGAAGCTACTTTTTTTTTTTTTTCTCAGATGGACTCGCTTTGCTGGCAGCAAACAATGGTGCCACAGATTAAGAAAATACTTACTGACTCAGCATAAGAAATGGCAGCTTTTTGGTTCATGCTGCCAGTACAAACTCTGGTTCTTTCAGAATACTGAGTACTTGAATGAGGTTTGTGGGCATCTTGATACAAGTTACTTGATGGCAGAATGAGCCAATTGGTTACCAGAGTTGAGGTGGTGAGGACCCCTCCAACCAAAGCATCTCAGAGGCAATGAACAGACCTCCACCATGCTGGACTGGGTATAACCAAATGGCAAAGTGCCTTAGTCATAGCCTAGCCACATTTTGAGGGGCAGTCTTGGTTAGACAGAAAGGGGGAAGTGATGTGGGATTCCCCTCTATATGTTGTGAATATATTTTCTTGCCATTGGTTAATAATAATAATAATAAAACTGTTTCAGGAGGGCTGACTGAGAAGCCAAGGACAATGGCACTGGGTTTTGATCCTACTGCATGTACTGGCTTTGTGGGAGCCTAGACTGTTTAGATGCTCACCTTCCTAGACCTAAATGGAGAGGGGAGGACCTTGGACTTCCCACAGGGCAGGGAAGCCTGACTGCTCTTTGGACTGGAGAGGGAGGGGGAAGGTATGGAGGGAGGGAGAGGAAAATGGGAGGAGGGAAGGAGGTGGAAATTTTTAATTAAAAATAAATAAATAAATGGAAAAAAAGGAAAAATAAAACTGTTTCAGTCAGTGGCTTAGCATAACAGAGCAAGGCAGGAATTCCAAGCAGATAGATGAGGAAAGAAGAAAAGTGAGAGAGAAGCCATGTAGCCGCCACAGAAGACCGACGTTGAATGCCAGAGGGAATCTTACCAGTAGGCCACACCCACATGGCAATGCACAGATTAATAGAAATGGGTTAATTTAAGATAAAAGAGCTTACCAAGAAGAAAAGTGAGCTAATAGGCCAAGCAGTGTTGTAATAATACCGTTTAGTGTGACTGTTTCGTTTCTAGGCAGTCGGAAAATGAACAAGCAGCCTTCTGATAACAAGAATACAGCTAAAATTAATGACCATTTGAGGAGTAGTATGAAAGCCTAATACTGTAAAAACTACCTAAAATACATTCATGTCTGAAAGCAATCCAAGTGAAATCACCAAAATACAGGGAAGATAGAGACCCAACTGGATATCTCTTGCTACCAAAATGAAGCTTCTAGTACAAGGAATAGATTGATTACATTTAATTGAGTTATTGGCCAAAGAATTTTCATGGAACCCCCAAACAACCCATTTTGTCATCAAGACTATTGAGTGCTCTACAGAAACTTCAGACAAGTACCCATTGCTGAAATAATACCTACATAACTAACTAAATGTTGAGAACTTAAGCTGGTGCCTACCTCTAGCCTTCACTCCTAAATGTTAGTGGCTTTGGTACAGTAAAGAACTGTGCATGCTACTAAAGGAGAAACATCAATACCAAGTCAGCCTCAAAACCTTTGATCCATAATAGTGTCCTGCCTTAAGATATGCTAGTGCAATGGTTGCACAGACTGTGGGAGTAATCATCCAAAATCTGATTTGATTTAAGGCAAACTCCGTGTGATAGAAACTGTACTCAATGATGCTTGAGCGATCAAGAACCTGAAACTAGACAGTCCATGGACCTAGGGTAAAATCAAACACTAATGTTTAAAAAAGTGACTCTTAATGACATTCTACTCTACTCATACATAGATCAGTACTTTGTTCAACCATCACCAGGGAAATTTCCTCCTGCAGCAGATGAGAACAAATAGAGAGACCCATACCCAGACAATATTCAATGTGAGAAACCTTGGAACTCTTGTCTCTAAATGAGATGTTTCCATCAAATCCCTCCACTCAGGGCTCAGGGACTCCTTGCTGAAGAGGGGGAAGGAAGAGTGTAAGAGCCATGGGGAATGGAGGACACCAAGAAACAAGGATCAACAAACATATGAACTAACAGAAACTGAAGAAGCATGCATAGTGTTTGCAAGGGGCTGCACCGCATGGGCTTCAAGAGCTAAAGTATAGATAAGTAGACACATGCTTTGTCCCTAACCCAAAACCTTTCTTCAGCTGTCCTGTCCAATTGATAACCATTTGCAAATGAAAACTTAGTTTCCTCCAAGGAAGTTACATTGGGGAAACAAATTACTTTTATCAATAACAATAAAAAACCCAGAGACAGATATTGGTGTTCAAACTCAAATCAGAAAAGCAAAGCAGCCAAGCCGTTAGAGAGTTGTTACCTCTACCAAGGCTCAGACAAACAATCCTACGACTGCAGACTGCAATGTTCTCCACCAAAACTCAGAGTTCCCTGCGTTCTCTTGCCTTATATATCTCTCTCTGCCCAGCTCATGTCACTCCTGTCTCCCCCTCCCTAGTGCTGGGATTAAAGGCATGTGACTCCTGAGTGAAGGACCTGTAAGGTGAAAGCAAAAAGGTGCAAACAAGTCTCTGTTTCTTGTGTCTTCTCTTTCACTTTTTTCCTTTTCTTTATTTTGTCCAATTTTAATGTATTAGTCTTTATTTTATATGATCATATTATACTTTATTTTATTGTTGTTCCATAGATGTCTATTTGTTTTCGAATGAAAGACAGGAAGGGAAGGGTTCCTGATGGGAGGGCATGTGAAGTGGAGCTAGAAGTAGATTTATAGGAGAAGATCAACTGGATATATTATGTGATGAAAAAAGTTTATCTATTCTTATTTTATTTTGTTCATTTTGCATACCAACCAGAGTTTCCCCTCCCTCCCATAGCCCCTCTCCCCTCCAAAGCACCCCCATCCACTTCTCAGAAAGGGTAAGGTCTCTATGGGGAATCAACAAAGCCTGGGACATTCAGTTGAGGTAGGACTAAGCCCTGCCCCTCATCAAGCCTGAGCAAGGCGTCCCATCATATGAAATGGGCTTCAAAACACCAGCTCATGCACTAGGGATAGATCCTGGTCCCACTGTCTATTTTTAATAAAAGAAAAAACTGACATAAACTGAAAATACAATCTAAAGAAACTATTGATGTACTGAATGAGCCAATGAAAATAGTGTGGGACACAACATGGGCAACATAGGAAATCAAGAGAGGTTTTCTTGCAAGTCAGGGTTGCATATGCCTTTAATCCCAGCACTCAGGAGGGAAGCAGAAGAGGCTCTGAGCCTCTAGCGCAAGTTCCAGGACTACAAATTGAAACACTCTTACAGAAAACAGAGAGGGGAAAAATTTAGGGAGAGAAATTGATTATCTCAAGTGTGAAAATTAAAAGGATGAAAAAATGAAGAAAATAAATATTTTCTGCCCACTAAATTAAGGTGAAAACCATATTGAAATAAGTGGATACAAAAAGTGATTCACCAGGAATGAGCTATTTCCTCAGTACATGTGACTGCTGATAGTCCACCCTCAATTCATATTTAGACTCTATTTTGTTGCATTCATAGTCTATCTCAAATGATATGCTTCTGCCATCATCCTCTGAAATAAAGTCAGTTTGCTTGTATTTGTCTTACTATTTTGAACTCTTCTTGAAGGAAAATGTTGCCTTCACTCTGTTTCACGCTCTCCTTTGGATTTTCCATTCTCTTCTTGACTGCAGTTTTCCTGTAGATCCACGTAAAATCTAGCCAAGGAAAACAGAAAATGCAAATGAACACTATTGCTCTTATGTGAGCTCCTCTTCCTAAGGAGCTAATAATAGATATCTATTCAGTCTAGAAGGGGTACCCAGGACAAACCAAATGAAGCATTCCACTCAGGTCTAAGCTGAGAAAACACCGCTTTTATTAGGGTCATTTATCTATGCATGGGTGACTAAAAGACACCAATGCTACTGAAATTCCTAGCCCCTCATAAGTAATAACTCATATTGCGGCAAACTCCCTGACCAGCAGGAAAGGACGACCACCAGATGAGGATTCTTCCCAAATCATGCTTTATTGGAGCCTCTTGGTTGAAGGGAGAGCGGAAGCGAGGGGGCCCCGAGCGCCAAACGGCAGCTGCTTATATAGGGGGTAAGGGAACGAGTCGTGCCTGGATTGGCCGATGCGCGCCTGCCGATGCTCCTGGCCACGGGATTGGCCCTAAGCACATCATCGTCACTGCACATACGAGAGGCACGGTTCCACTGCATTGCCTAATATGGAGCTGTCCAGCAAGCGAGGCCGGGGCCAAGCGCCATCTTGTAATGGCAGCCACTCAATCGGCTCCCAGCATCATATAAACTGTGCTCTCAATTTCTCTACTAAACTTCCGAACAACTCCACTGAAATTTCTTTCTTTCCATGAATCAGTTTATTGCTTGAGCAACACTAGGATGTTTGGGAGAGTAACTTGTGAGCCATGTATATTTCTCAGCTTCATGAGCCTAGTATGTTTTGTGAGCCTCCTAAATGGGATAAGTTTCTTGAGCATCCTAATCATTAGTAAGCTCTATTAAGTACCCATTTGCATCCGTAATACTGTCTATAGAAAATTATGGCATTGGATCCCTCCTCAAGGAAATGTTTCAACTTGGAAGAAAACGCTTTGCAATGGTTTTCTATAGACAGAATTGCAGATGCAAATAGGTACTTAATCATTTTCTACATTTTTATCCATATTAATTTGAGAAGCCAACTTCAGTGGATTGAGGGATGCTTAGAGACTGATGAAGCATTATTTATGGGAGAGTTTGTGATGTCACAGATATCAGTCTGTGGACCAAAAAACTGACTGGAATAACTTTCTTTAATATGGGCTGGACCGTTTAATTGTCTGTGGAATGGAGTGGATTAGAGAGGATAGAGGCATATGGGGGAAATGCATTTGCTGTGTCTTCTTGTTGTAACAAAGTGTGCTTCTTCTAATGTAACCCTTGATGTTGAAGTTCAGGTTTTCCAAGCTCTGGAGTCTGAGATGCACATAGTTGTCATCCATGAAGTGTCAGCATTTGAAGGGGCGCTGCTGTTTGTATCACTGATTCAGAGGCTCTGCTTTCCATGTTACAGTTCTACTATCAGGCTTATTTAGTTATATAGTGTGCTGAAAAGTTATTAGGGAACTTTTATCCCTCTGATCATGTGATCCACCTGACTTAAGACTGATGGAGGTGGGTCTTGTATTAATCTGTTGCTTTTATTGGTTAATGAATAAAGAAACTGCCTAGGCCCATTTGATAGGCCAACCCTTGGGTGGGTGGAGTAAACAAAACAAAATGCTGGGAGAAAGAAGCCAAGTCAGTGAGTCGCCATGATTCTCCCGTGAGACACAGATGCAGGTTAAGATCCTCCCTGGTAAGCCAGCTCATGGTGTTACACAGAATATCAGAAATGGGTTAGATCAATATGTCAGAGCTAGCCAATTAGAGGCTGGAACTAATGAGCCAGGCAGTGTTTAAAAGAATACAGTTTCCGTGTAATTATTTTGGGGCATAAGCTATGTGGGTGGCTGGGTGCCGGGGACGCAGCCCTGCTGCTCTTAATACAACATAAGACATTCTTCCTATCCCACCCCTCACACACCATCTGTTCTGTCCTATGGAAAGTCTGGAATAACATATCATATATGTCAAGATTTCCCAGGTCCATTAATCATCGATGTTTACCCTACATAGACTCCTTTTAATATTTCCTGGTAAAAAACCTTTTTGCTTGAAAAAAGACTAAACATTTCTTCCTTGGAAGTTTAGCCTGGCCCATCTGATTAGTTATAAGCTACTGGATTGACTATATCTTCAGAAGACATGTTTTGAACCTAGGAGGGAATAAAGACTAGGAAGAGGTGCCTTATCTCACCCGAACTCTTATGAAGTATAAGATAGAATAGACACCACCTATAATCACCACCCTCATGAGGAGGCAGAGCATCATCTGATGCGTACCTATTCTAGGGTCCTAGAGTCCCATAGAGGGGGTGGGAGGAAGAAAGAATGAGCCTGCTACTCTGACACCAGGACATGTGAGATCTACATTTATTTCTCATTGTCCTCATTTCAGGAATCCTTTCTGAATGAAGAAGTAAAAAATAGTATATTTTTGAAATAAAATGTAGCCCACATTTACATTTATGCTACTTCCAGTATGTCAACTTTATTCCCTATGTGTCACAAAGCATAAAAATCAGTGTGTTTCCTTCAGAAAATTTACAGACTAGACATCCAAATATGAATAGAGTGATTTTATATACGTATACAGATGATATTTAAGTATAAGTGATCAGATGCATGAGCTGTGCTATATGGAAGCAGAAAACACAATCAACTTAGGAAGTGAGGGAAGACTATGTTGAGACAGCTGGGCTTGAACTGAGCTTGGTAGGAGGTAGAATCAATCAGAGAGAAGGGCATGTTGACCGCACTGACAACACGGCAGCTGACTGCAATTCCTGAATAGCAAAGAGTTCTTGAAAATGTAGAGCAAAATCTAGCTGCAGCGTTGGTAGAAATATGCACCCAGGCAGTGGTTGGCCTGTTTAGGAGCTTTGTCTTAATCCTAGGATCACTGGAAAGTTATTAGAAGGATTTGAAGCATGGGATTTTCCCTTTGAAAAGATTACTCTGACTGCTGCATGTAGAATGAATTAAGACTTCCATATATGGGCTGCATGGTGGACCGAATATTGGAAATATTCTCCAAAGCATGTATAAAATGAAATCAAACTTTAACTTAAGAAAGAAATAGAAGCTCCAGGTGGAAAAATGACAAAAGATATAAAAATATTATGTCAGACTTCCATTGAGGAGGTACCATCTTAGATTTACTGTTCCATGTAACCTAGCAGCAAATTTAGTGACATTTTATTTTATTTTATTTTTAGATTTTCGAGAGAGGGTTTCTCCGTAGCTTTTGGTTCCTGTCCTGGAACTAGCTCTTGTAGACCAGGCGGGCCTCAAACTCACAGAGATCTACCTGCCTCTGCCTCCCTAGTGCTGGGATTAAAGGCGTGTGCCACCACCGCCCGGCTTATGACATTTTATAAAAAGGAGACAAGGGATGCTCTCTTGTCTTTGTAAGGGGTGACACTGAAAATGATGCTCACAGAAAAGAAGGCCATTGAAGAACAATAGCACTGTTGGAAGTGGGATGGAATAAAGAAAACTTTATAAACCATCCAATTAGCGAGTGAGATGACTAGATCCCTCTGCTGTATACCACAGATCCATGGAGTACGGAGACACCTTGCTCTCAGTGTCCATGATTAAGAACAAAACCTGTTATGAATGTGAAGTTTAATTCTCTCTCATATGAATGGGCCAGGAATAGTTAAACATGCAAATACACTTCAATTTTTACTAATACGTAACACTTCATGAAAATGAGAGAAACAATTCCAAATTATTTCTACAGATATTCTAATCTTAATAATGTTTAAATGAAATAAGTACATTTAGAAATATTACTTTAACTATGAAAAATGTGTTACATTTGTTTATTTTGCAGAATATTATTTAACTATGTAAAGGTATGTTACATTTGTTTATGCTGCATTTGTTTAATGATGTTAAGACTTTGCCTGGCTAAGGCAGCTGATTGTTCTAATTGAAAGGTGAATGGTTACTAGCTAGGCAGAAAATGGGGCTGTCAGGTAGAGAGAATAAGTGGCAGGAGAAATCTAGGTTCAGAAAGTAAAGAGAGAACAAGTGAGAAAAAAAAAGGAAGATACCAGGGGACCGGCAGCAAGGCAGCTGCTAGTCAGTCAACCAGACAAGGAGTAGGATGTATTGAATTAAAGAAAGTTAAAAAGCCCCAAAGCAAAGTGTAGATGAAGTGAAACAGGTTAATTTATATTGTAAGAGCTACTAGGAAAGCAAAAGATAAGGCCCAGCATTCATAACTAATAATAAGTTTCTGTGTCTTTATTTGGGAGCTGATTTTGAGCCAAAAGAAAGTGTGCTACACTAGTACTTGTCACGCTCAAATACAGCACTCAATCATAAAGAAAACATGTAAATTTACCATTGTGTACACATAGAAAAGGAAAAGCAAAGTAAATATCCAGTGTGTTTTATATAACCCAAGCAAGCGCACGAGCAAGCATGCACAGAGAGAAAAAGTAAGTGAGACAATATAAATAGTTCTTTAACTGCCCAGTGGTGGTGGCACACGCCTTTAATCCCAGCACTTGGGAGGCAGAAGCAGGAGGATCTCTGTGAGTTCAAGGCCAGCCTGGTCTACAAGAGCTAGTTCCAGGACAGTCACCAAAAGCTACAGAGAAACTCTTTCTCTAAAATCAAAAAAAAAAAAAATAGTTCTTTAACTTTAAAAGAAATAAAATTTTATAATTAATATTCAAACAAGGAAAAAAACAAACCATCAAAGAAAACATTAAATTTGTAAGTAGCTGACACTCTAGTAAATGATCATCTAATCATAAACTGTTGATTATTCAAAATACTAATTCAGAAGCAAATTCATCTGGACAAGTCACCCAAAAGACATCATACACCATTCAATAAATATCAATAATTTTAAAAGAAGACTTTTGAGAGATGAAATACATTAAGTTTCAAACCAAAGCTTTAAGGTATATAATACCAGTATGAAAAAGTTATAAGAACAAATTAAATCTTATTTGTGTGTGGAAATTTTAACACAAATTCTCAAATAATTGAAAGATGATTTAGACCAATCATTAATCCACATAAGAATTGTCTTGAAAAATAGATAAAATGAGTGACGTAGGCATTTGTTGGACCCTTTTAAACTATCAGTAGAGATAATATATAATATTATGTGTATCCAAAATATTTGAGAAAATAGACTACAGATTAAGCATTAAATCAATTCCCAATAACACTAAACAATTAGCAGTCATCAATTTTAATTGGAAAAGTTAAGTGCAAAGTACAATCAAGACACTGACAGATTGCAAAAACATAACTATTCTTTCTCAAATTTTCTGAAAGGAAATCCTGCTTCACTATCTTATCCCAGGACCTGCGCCTATAAGTAGACAGATTTAACATTGCCAGCTCTGAAATACAAATGGACTTGGGAAATATGGGCAATATCATTTCCTTTAAAACTTATGTAATAATGTAAAAGTGTTGAATAAAGAGCAACTTGGAAATCTGTTCCATGTGATCTATACAAATTTATACATTTACCCAAGGGACTGACATGAGGCTGTGTGAAAAACTGTGTTTCCTTTGAAAAGGGGGAATATAACAAAGAGAAAAGGGAAAAAGAGGTAGTTCATAATCCATTATGTAGGTCAGATAGCAGTATTAATTGGTTTCAGAGGGGTTTGTGCTGAAACACAACAATCAATTCTTAATAGAAAATAAAGATATTTGTTGTTTACATGTAAACTAGGTCAACCAGTTCCCTCTAGTGTGGATACAAATGGGGTAAGGAAGGCTACTCAAGAGAAGAGATTTCTTTAGTCAGGTGGAGAGAAAAGAAAAAGATTGCTTATGCAAAAGTAAACCTTAAAGGATGCATTTTGATGGACACAACCAACAAAAATGTTTATGAATTTGCCTTTGAAATTATCTCAATGTGAGCATTTTTTTGTCACTAAAACATGTCTCTTGTGGGAGGCAATAAAGCTTATCATGCTCAAGTCATTTCACCCACAGATAACAAACGTACAGATGAAACATTTCCTGATGTAAAAGATAAGTTTCTCTCAAAACATTTGTTGTCACGCTATGATTTAATTCGACTTTAGCTTTCTTGTTTTGTAATATTTAATGAATGTGTGTGTGTGTGTGTGTGTGTGAGAGAGAGAGAGAGAGAGAGAGAGAGATGAGCTAGAGAGGTGGTTACACATTTACAAACAATGAGTGCTCTTACTGAGATTTGGTTCCCAACACTCATACAGCAACTCACAACCATGTTTATCTACAACTCTAGAGGATCTGATACCTTTTGACTTTCAATGGTACTTACATGCACAAGGTGCACTTAAACACATGCAAGCAAAACGCTCACACTAATAAAATAAACAACAAACCTTTAAAATTAAAATACATATGTATAGTATGCATAGTTCTTGGTATTAACAAATGCTTTATTAGAAAAAGAGAGAATATTTCCTGTGAAACTCTTCTATGTTGAATGCTTAGCTGGTAAATTTCTCGTGTGGGGTCCTAAGAAAAAGATTAATTTGCATCATCTGTGAGGACCAGTAACTCTCAGGAGAACAGAAGCACTGTGTATTTTGTATAGTGAAAAAATGGGTCAAGAATAAAAGCTCATTTTAGTTAATACAAGGGTGAAAACTCACAAACCCTTTCTGCACTCACACCTAAACAACTGGATGTATCAAAGATAATCAGCAGGACGCTGATACTTTTCTGTAGAGAGCCGTGTGGAGTCACACCTGATGGCTATGTGTAGAGAGCTGCGTGGAGTCGCACCTGATGGTGCTGGCTCCCGCCCTCCGCAATCCCGAAAGCGAGTGCTCTCTGATAATCAACTTCTAATATCAACTAGGCCTGACTTATGCTATTATCACGCAATGATTGTCAGCTGCTTGCATATGCGTGGACCTATGAGCAGTGCCCACCTGGCAATCTGAGGTTGGCAGCCCAGGCCTACTTAAGGGCTGGGAGAGGTTTGCCCGGGGAGAGAGAGGAGAAAGGGAGGAGAGAGAGAGAGATTTTACAATTGTCAAAAGGTCCTGAATAAAACTGCAGTGAGAAGAGCTCTGGTGGTCGCGTCATCCTTGCGGGACGAGGGTGGCCGTGACACTTTTCCGGTCTTGTACCATAGAGTCTATGGTCAGTCAATAAGTCATCAAAACCTTTGTCCTGCAAGCCTGCTCTGCATAGCCAGCGAATGACAGGAAAAGCATTTTTAAAGACCTTTTTCAGGAATTCGGTTTACCAATATGGGGGACTGTGACAATTGGAAAACAGAGAAGTACAACGGTGACAATTTTCAGGGCGTGGTACCAAACTTGAGCAAAGTGGGATTCGGGAAATGATGGCAATCCTTTGAAAATCACCATCTGCCAATGAAAAGAGCACTGTATAATGAGAGAGAAGGAAGTATTTTGCAGGTGTAATAGAAGGTTCAATAGGTATTACTCCATTTAGAACTCAAAAGAAAGAATTTGAAATATTGTTTTAAATAAATAAATAAATTGAATGATGTCCATCTCTTATTCACTGTGACCATCTAGTTGAACACTCTACCCAAACACAAAACTAAGTCACAAAGTTCAAATGACACACTTTGTATATCAAATTGATTAAACTGTGTGTACATTTTCTGAAATAGATAAGTCAGTTCAGTTAATTTTGAACTGTTGTTATATACACCAAAGTTTCTAACAAGTGAGTAATTAATAATGCAAATAATGAGATAGTCGTTCGTATTTTAAATATGAATTGATAAAGTATCAGTTGCCATTATTCTTCAATTCAATATCTTAGTAAATATGAGTTAATTATAAAGCATTTTTCCCTTGAGAGCTACAATAAAAAATGTACACATGCTCAAGCTGTGATAACATGATTCCACTCTCAAGGTATATTCATATTTTGGGTAGCTATTTAGTGATTATTGATCAATTTCTCTGTTAATAATTCTCAGGCCTTCAAAAGTTAAGAGAAAGAAATTGATGTACCAGATTAGCATTTTCCTTTGATACAAATGCCTTGTAAAACTGTTAGCAAATAAGAAAACACAGTGAAGAAATCAATACAGTTCTTCACTGTAGACTTGCGGGCAGTGTTCTACACAGTGATAATTACACTTGCTATGCCAATTTAGTCTTTTGCTCTGTCTTTGCTGTCAGTGCTCCAAATTATTTTTAACAGTTGCTGCCAACATTATGCATTAGGAAGGTTTAACTCAAAACATAATAGAACACTTCTAAAAGAATGTTGCAACTGCAGAACACAGAATATACATCAAGAGAAATATCAGTTCCACATGCGCTTGAGCCAGGAGGTTAGTGGAGAACCTCAGTTCATCTTTAGGACATTTCCCCTTGCATATGACTTCAAATCATGGCAGTGACTAAGCAAGCATTTATGGCTCTATCCAGACACAAATACTAGAGTAAAATATTTGTACATGGAAGTTAGATTGAACCTGATACATATAATCAATTAATGAACATATATAGGAAGAAAATTATAAAGCTACAGAAAATGGCCCAGGTGCGAATTTTTGTTGGCCAAATAAGAGGGGACTAGTATTAAAATAAAATGTACATTAAGTAAGAACTACCATTGTGTTAAGAGTTTTAGAAGCCTTTAAAATACCAGAGTTTGAGTACGCCTGGAATGAAAACGAATATTCCAACCTAGAAGCATTAATGCTGCTTTCAACTCATGAAGAGAAACCCCATAGGCTTTCACAAGCAGCTGAACCTGAGTGACAATGACAAATGAAGGACATAGTATATGACAATCAATTAAAACACGGTATAACTGTATGAAGACTTTCCCAACAGGTTCTTGGAATCAGAGTCTTTGAATTATCTGGCCAAAGTTGTTACTATAGGAAATAAAATTAATGCAACTTCATTTTTACAAGAATTTAAAGAGCTGAAAAAGCTGCTAAGGGAGTTGACTTGGTAAGCTCTGCACTCTGTGGTCTAAATTGAGTATAAACAAAGGAAGGAGGTGATATACAGCTAATATATGATTCAGTATGTGTTCTGGTAACATGCTTCAATATGCCAGAACACATTCTTCCTATCATCATAATAAAGCATTGTTTTTGTTTTTTTTTTTCCAATAAAAAGGTCTTATTTAGACTGACGTCTAAACATAGTCCTAATAGTGAAAACCCAAGTTCTTGGATTATTTGGGAAGCAGATAAGGAACAAATTCTGGTATGTCTAAAACCATCACCACATTTGTAGACCTCCTTGTGGAATGTCTACACTCTCAGTCTCTGTCATGGCCCAAGTCGAAGCAGCTGATATGAATAATCCTAAGGCAAAAAAAAAAGTAACAGAATAAACAAAAAGCCATCTGTTGTACATCCAGAAAAAAGAGATAAACTAAGGATCCTAAATATTAAAAATGTATATATTATTTAACTAAGCAGTAGAGGATCTATCAAATATAGGTGTGATGTGTTGTAACTGAGTCAATATGAAGAGTCTATACTTTCATAGACTAAACAATAAATAAATGTACAAACTACATGTAGGTGTCCTCTAAACTTTTAACTTAACATACATTCTACCTATGCTAATCCCCACAAAATTCCGTGGAGTCTTCTTTTTCTCTTAATTTTAGTAAAATGGGCATTCTGTGTGCATATCAAATAATGAAGAAACTGTGATAAGGCCCAGAGTTCCTGATGCATCAGTCAAATACATAATCTCATGTCTAAATAGTCCTCTATTTGGGCTCGTGTTTTGTCAAACTGACACAAACCAAAGGTCTTCGTGAAGAGGCAGTTTTAGTTGAGAACATGTCCCACCAGATTAGACTGTGGCCAGGTCTGAAGGTTTTTTTGTTTTTTTTTTTTTTGTTTTTTTTTTTGTTGTTTTTTTTTTTCTGACTGTCAATGGATTTGGGAGGGTGCAGTTCACTGTGTGCTACAATAAAGTAGGTTGAGCAAATCATGAGGACTCAGCTAATATGCACCACTTCTCCATGGTCTCTGCATCAGTTTCTGCCTTCAGTTCTGGCCTTGAGCTCCTATTCTGACTTCCCTCAGTGATGGGTTCTTTAGTTGGATGTGTGAGATGAAATAAATCATTTCCTTCCCGAGCTGTCTTTGGTCATGGTGTTTTATCACTGCAATGGAAACCTAACTCACATTTGCTTAAAGGATGAGGTAGGTCCTTCGATTTCCAATAATTTGCTCTTTGAATGACTCTAAAGTTAGGGATGAAGTTCCTCATTGGTTGGAGTATTGTCTCTTACTTCCTTACCGGTTCCTTTTGCATCCTTGTGATCTGAATTTCCCGACAACAAATGGACTCCTCTGTTTTTTAAGTCATATTATCAGTTACTGGAATCCTTGTAAGGCTGCATTATAACAGTATAATGGTGTATATTATGCATTATGTGTAGCATGCATATTTATGTAAAACATATCTTAATATCTAATATATTATCTGCCTATCCACTTATAGCCCCAGTGGGTTACGCACTGAAGAGACAAGGTAAACAAATAATCTAGGGCTTCATTTCAACTAGGAAGATAAAAAGTAAGCAGATGAATTTATAAGAATGTAACAGTGGAGATTTCACTAAAATGAGTAATATGAAAATATGATAAAAGACATATGGAATTGCTTTCATTTGGTGCTTTTAAAATTAAGACAATACTTAAAATGAGTGTTTAAAATGCCAGTTACATGCAAAATGAAGGAATAACTAGCATCGTGTTCTAATACTTGAACACCATAAAAAAATCTAAATATAAAATATCCTAAGAGAGTTGAGAGATTTTAAAATACCCTCTCAAAATATATGTGGTTATGTCTGTTCCATTTATAACCCTGCCTATTAATCCCTATGTACTTCTCGGAAGACTCAGTATCCCCCTGAGAACTGACGGAAAGACCAAATGGAAGTTTGTAAGCAGGTGTCTGAATATTTAATTACTTCAGCCTTTAAGGCAATTGTCAAATCTTTCAAATTTTCAAATTGTCAGATTTTTCCTGTAGCACTTATATTATTGAGATATACTTGCTGTATGAATTAAAAACTAGGGAAGACCACTCTCCAATGAGGTGCAGGCTGTAGTCAGCACAAACTCCAAATGAATAGATGAAACATTTTATTGTCCCCTCATCTCTCTGACAATCTGCACTTCTGCCCTTAAGTGTATGCAGTAAAATGATTCCCACTTCTGGCATTCTTGATAGTTTAATTTTTACGAGTGCACCTATCTGTTGGTTCATTCAAACTGTCCATTATATCATTATTTGTTTTCCCCTCTGTTTAATTATTATTTCTTCAAATTTCCTTCCCATTTGCTTTCAAATAAATGCTTAGACTATCTCAAAAGATTTCTTCAAGTTGGTGAATTATGTTTGTTTCTTGGTATGTTCAAATTGGTAGGAGAGACTTCATTTTTCTTTCTAGCTACATGTGATAGAAATTGATGTCTGCTAAAACCATCTTGTAGGGAGCTTTTCTTGTTGCTATGAGCAAAATAACCCAATGAAGCAAGGGTTTATTTTCGGCCACAGTTTGTAAGTGGGGAGTCTGGGTGGAATGAGGGTGTTTCAGGTAGCTAGCCAGTCAAAGTGCATCCACACGATGCCGAGAGTAATGACTGCTGATGCTCATGTTTCTTCCCTGTGTGCAATCCGAGCCCCGGGAATGGTATCACCTACATTTATGATAGTTAGGTCTTCCTGCAGGAATTAACCTAATCAAGATAATCCCCTCACAGGCAAGGCCTGAAGCTGTGCTAATTTAGATACAGCCTTCAAGGCATCATAGAACCTTATCTCCTAGGCATTCTTCATTCTATCAAGTTGAGAATCAATATTAATCTTCACAACTACTACTCTGAGATGTGAATCTCAATTGCCTAAATTCTCATTCAGAGATACTCTTCTCAATCTTTCTCTTTACTGGGATCCTGCAGAACACTTCTGTGCTCCTCACCTGGAGTTTGTGGCTTTATCTTCAGGATAGTGAGTATTTTTTACCTTTTCCTCTAAATATAATTATTTTTATTAAATTACAATATTTTGCTTTTCAGTTTTCATTGCTTTTTGACACATACACATCCCGTTAATGTGAGGATTTTTTTCTTTAAAAGATGTAATATTCAGTTCCTGTGAATCCAACACGTGCTACTCTTATTTTTTTTATCCAATACACTGACATCTCCAACATAATTTCTATTCAAATGGGACCACAATCTGCATCATTAACTTGTATAACTCCTAAAACCAAATAAACTGTGCAGTGATTTATACTTTCTGAATATTAAAAATTTTATAACTTCAGAATACTTAATACGGTTATTGAGTAATGCTGAAAGTGAACTCAAGTAACAAAAATTAAGGTTGTTAAATTTTTCTCCCAATTTATCTTTTTATATCTGTATATAGTTTAATGGTACCAAAAGTTATCACTTCGATCAACAATCTTCAATTATTCATGCTCTTTTACCCTTTCATACAGAGCAAAAGTTGTATCAAATATTTCAATATCCATACATAATTTTTAGGTAAGACTTTTTCACCTGTAGATATGAGAATTTATATTTTAAGACCTGGTTATATTAATCTCTCCATCTTTTAGTGAGCTTTAACAGTTAACTTGACATAGCCTATGGTCCTCTGAGAAGTAAATCTTAATTAAGGGATTGCCTAGGTCAGATTAGATTATGGGTTATCTGTGGAGGGTTATCTTGATTCTTAATCAGTAAAGACCCATTGTGCTATCCCACTGTGGGTGGCACTATTCCCTGGACATGTGGTCATAAATTGTATAAGAAACCTAGGGAAGCATGATCCTTCAAGCAAGCCAACATGCGGTATTACATTGTAGTTTCTGTCTTAACATATCTTAAACTTATATTTTATTTTAATTATGTGCATGCGTGTGTGTGTGCCTGCCTGTCTGTGTTCATGTCCTTGTCTGTGTATGTATGAGTGTGTGTCTGTGTCTGTGTCTCCATGTGTGTCTGTGTATAAGGATTTTACATGTTAGTGAAAATAGACAAGGAGGCCAGGAAAAAAATCAGATCCTTTGGAGCTGGAGTTACAGGCATTTGTGAGCAGTCCAAACTAGGCGGTGAGAACTGAACTCTGTGAGCAACATGTGTTTATGGTGGTTTGAATAGGAATGAGACCCCATAGGTTCATATATCTAGAGGCTTGGTTATTAGGGAGTACTCTGACTTTACAAGAATTAGGAGGTACGGCCTTATTGGAGAGTGTCTGTGGAGGTGGGCTTTGGGGTTTCAAATGGTCCAGCCAAGCCCAGTGTCTTTCGCTCTTTATTGCCTGAGGATCCAGATGTAGAACTCCCAGTTTCTTCTCCAGTACCACGCTTCCATGCTTCCCATCATAAAGATATTGGACTAAACCTCTGGACTGCAAGCCAGCCCAGTTATATGTTTTCATTTATAAGAGTTGCCATGATCATGGTATCTCTTCACAGCAATAGAACATTGATGGAAACAGTACACTTTAGCAAAGAGCTGTCTCTCCATCCAGCCTTTGCTTGAACTTCATACTTGAATTCCTACACTGATTTCTCTCAATGATGAACTGAGACCTGGAATTGTCAGTCAGATTAATACTTTCCTCACATAAGTTGCTGTGACCATGGTGCTTTTACAAACAGCACAGCTTAAATTAGAGCAATACTGGAAGGAGTGTCCCTTTCATTATGATTGATTATTTCTGTCCAAACTTGTCTACAATAGTGTATTGAAGAATCAACACTTTCACTAATTGAATCCCATTTTTATGATATTGATTGTTGCTCTGACCTCTGAAATCCTGACTGTCCCTATCAGTACTCTTTTTAGCTCCATATTTTTGTCTGTAATTGTCACTGCAATATCATGTTTTCTAGCACTTATTTTAAAACTTTTCAAATATTCTCACGCAAGATCATGATAACTAAAGAAAGCACTAGGTATTCACTGCTGTTTTCAATTTAAGCCTCAGTGTCGAGGGCACTTGTACAATGCTCCAAAACATTGCATTATTTTAAGCATTGCTGATCTTGAATGCTACAAAGCCAGATGCTTTTAGTGTCCATGGAGAGAGCTAGACATTTTAGATGCTGTGGCAACAGTCTGGGCTACATCACTTGATAGCGAATCAATGAGCTGTGGGCTGCTGCTAAGTTTTTTGACTGTTTAGTCCATTTCTTCATAGGTCTTATGTGATGAGACCTATACTATATACAATATAGCCAATGCAGCTATATTGTAACCAGCAGTGTCATCTTACTCATTCCAATTCATGCTACAAAACTGAAAAAAATAAAAATATACATATTTTTAATTAAAAATAAGCATTACAATGAAGGAAGAGAAGGGATTTTGTGCGTGAAGTATCTGCTACAAATTTGAGGACCAGACTTCAGATCCCTAGCACATACATAAAAACAAAAACAAACAAAACAACAACAAACAAAACAAGAAAACATCTACTAATTGCTATAATTCCAGTCACAGAGAGATGGAGATAGGAGACCCAATATGGTTTAGGACGCTTAGCCAAATTGCTGAGCTCTGGGGTCAATAAGAGAACTTGCCTTAGGGGAGAAAAAAAAGGAGTGGTCAATTTAACCTCTGTACCTGACTTCTGTATGTGTACATGTATTTATATGCAAATGTGTCCATCATATATGAGCACAAATAGACCTACCCACACAGCATACACCCACATATACCATATGTGTGCACCTATCCACACAAAGAACACATACATATACAGTATGTGTGCACATATAAGTATTGCAGATAATAGAATGATAGATACACACACACACACACATGCATATATATGCTATATACAGTTTTTATTTCATTATTGTTCATTTCTTTACCCATCTTTTGAAATAGATTGGAAACAATTTCTGTTATTGTTAGAGAAGTAAAAATGATTCAGTTTTTTTTTTTCTAAAATGATAGTACTGGTCATTAAACCAAGTTTTATAAATCAAACTAATAAGATTTTGTTTCCTTTTAGAGAAATCCATGGAATGGCTCTATGTAAATTTCCTTATATGTGATGAGTTACTTTGATACTTTGAAATTTCTTTTTGCCTTTGCCTGTGGACTATGTAACTAGAGTGCAGTTCAGAATGATAATCATTATTTTGCTCTTGGTTATGTATCCTTGAGCTTCAGATATTTGCATGTCCATATCTCTATAAAACTCTTAAAGGGAATTTATTCATTGGTTTCTTTTTCATCCCCATCTTAGTATTTCTTGCCTTCTCTTTTTCATAATCATTTTATTCTTTTTTTAATTTATTTTAGAAAACAGTGTTGGAGATTGAACACAAAACCTGAAATATGTTAGACAAATGTTCATTTAATGAACTGTGCAACCCAACTTAAATTCCAGGACTAAATATTGCATTGGATACTTCTATTGAATAATTAATAACAAACATTATTAACTACAGAAACATTTTTTTAAAAAATAAAATTGTGGTCATTTCTAACTCATTCTAGAAGCAACCAGAAAAATATTCAAGGAAAATCAATTCCATTTCTTTTAAATGGAAAAAATACCCCTGTTGAAAGAAGAAGAAAATCAGTGGAATTCATAAGGTTCAAGGAAGTCATACAACTTTCCAGGTTTAGGAAGCTCCTGAAACTTACAAAATTCACAATCTGTCTCTTCAAGTTTATATAACAGTAACACTTGATGAAGCTAAGTGATCCTACCATCTAGCTAAGTATTCATCTTTTATGAGACTTTATCTGTGTAGAAGTGGGGATTTTAGCATTATATGACTTTTGAGTTTCTTGAACTCCTGAACATAAGACCTCATTAACATTTTTAGTGTTTTTTTGTTTGCTTTTAAGTAACCTCAACAAGATTTTGGTTCTGTAAACTATATATGTGAGTTGAATCATTTACTTCACCTGTTCTTGGTGTTCTAGCTACGGAAACAGACATTTATTTATATCTTCCTATGAAAAATCACATAAAATAATTGCTTACCAAACAAATATCAACAAAACTGAGAATAAGTTAAAGAGGAAACAGATATATGGACCATATGATGGATGATGAAACATGCAATAGAGGCTAGTATATCTGAGTGTCTATGAGTGTGATCATAATATGGCTACCTTTCCTATTAGGCAAAAGGTAATACACCCCCTTGTTCCACAAGCAATAATGTTGTTAGATAAATATCCCCAAACTAGGGTTGGTTTTGCATCCCTATGAACTATTGGTCAGGTAGGTCTCTAATGTCTCCCAAATCCTAAGGTTATTGTGACTGATAAGACAAGATAAGAAAATTATTTTTAGCATGCAACATACCTTATAGCAGGACATGAAGAAATCAAGCTATGGTTGAGAAACCATTTTCCCTGCTGGATAGCTTTCCTAATGCTGACTTGTGATCATCAATGGGCATAACATGTTAAGGTGTCTTTCTATCAGGCAAATTGTGCCCTGATAGATGCCGTGATTGCTGTGGGTGGAATCAAGTTATTTCTGATTGTATTAATAGCCAGCTGAATAGGGGAAGCATATCTGGTACTGTAATCCAAGGCAGAAGTCATTAGGTCAGGAGGTGGGTAAATTTATAGGCTCTGATGGGTATGCAGATATTATTTTGTTAAATAAACATGCTACATCTATTACATTCTACTACAAATAGTTTTATTTAGACACACTTATCACTGATGCAACCTTCTTCTTTCAGTCATGTTGAGAAATGTGCTTTCTTGCAACAGATACAAAGATTCATAAATTGTCCCATAGCTCCCTAATTCTTAGCCATAAGCAGAATGTAATAGTCAGAAAACTATATTGTTCTTCCTAAGGCTGAGAAACCATATATAAAACATGGGATAGGAGGTAAAAGAAGCAATAAAGTGTAGAGCCAGTTCTTCTAAATTGATTCTGTCCTGGAACAAGGGGAGTAGTTACTGCAATGCATACAGGTCAGAAAGCTTGGAGAATAAGATCCACAAAGTCTTTTCTCGAGGATTACCTAAATATTACAGATTCCTACTGAGAAGAGACTCTCATGTTAGCTGAACTATTAAATACTATATAGGAATCTTTCATGATTTATATAGGAATCTTTCATGCTGTGGTTGGAATTTGCTGAAACAACTGCATTTTAGTCACCCATACGGTTGTAGGTAACTCTGAACCTATACTCTGGTAAGGAACATTGGTAAATTCTCTAGCTCCCAAAATAATCTGGTAAAAATCAAATCTTTGATGTGCCATTTGTGCTTAATCTAGGGTAAATAAACATTTGTTCATGTCTTCACAGGAAAACTTTAACTACTAACCTAAACTACTTATGAATGTAATAGCAGCATGGGTATCTGGGGATAACCAACAACCTGTCTTCTGACTAGATTTGAGGTCTACTACATGGATAGGATTCATGCTTGGTATGCTGAATTGATCAAAAGCATATATCTAGGGAGGCTACAAGCTCTGTGCAGAGAATCTTCTATAGATGGTTTAACAAATTAATATCCATTAAACTGCCTTCGTACAGACACAGACTAATTAATCTATGTTAGTCTGATAATCCCTTTTTGGCAATGGATGACTGTTACATTTCAAACCCATAGCCAGTCAAATTGTTAAGAATAGCAATTCCTGTATTCTTGGCTCCGAATATGACATCTATATTACACTTTTCACGGTCGAAGAGACATCTGAGAAGATAGAGTTGAAGTTAAAGATTTCTGCCTCCTCCCCGCCACCACCCTAACCCTAACCCTAACTGCCTCCCATTTCCCTCCCCCTCCTCCAATCAACTCCCCCTCCCTCAGCAGCCTGAAGAGCAGTTAGGGTTCCCTGCCCTGTGGGAAGTTCAAGGACCTCCCACCTCCTTCCATCTCTAGTAAGATGCCTTAGCATGATTTGAAAGGAAGATAATTATAAAACACAGATTTTATGGTTGGACTGGTGTTTATCTTTCTCTTTTGATAGATTGCAGAGTACCTTTTTGTGTTATAGACATTAAAGCATGGGGGTGAAGGTAACCAGCTCAACTCCATTTTCAGTGAGTGGTATGGGTATTCTCATCAGGAATGTGGTTTTATTGTCAGTCAGGGGAAGGCAAATTATTGTCTTGGAAACAGCCTGGCTCACTTGGGGATTTTCCTGGAACCCTTCCATTAAACAACTTAATTGGATAAAACCAAGTCCTGGTACTAGAAGCTTCTTTTGGTGACAAGAGATGGCTTATTGGGTTCTGTCTCCTTCACTGAAGGAATGATCAGCTTATCTTGACAAATAAGTTTCATGAACCAAAATGGTCCTATGGAATATACAATATGAAACAACCTAGATATTGAGGAACAACATAAAACCTTACATGAAAATGAAAGATAGGTTACTTTATAATGTATTGAGAATCTTAAAATTTGAGTTTATGATATACCATGTAGTTGCTGGAATTGAATTTAGGACATCTGGAGGAGCAGCCAGTGCTCTTAACCTCTGAGTCACCTTGGTATTGGCATAAAAACAAACAGATAGGCCAATGGAATCGAATTGAAGACACTGATATTGATTCAGACACCTGCAAATATCTGATTTTTGACAAAGAAGCTAAAATTATACAATTCATATTCATCAAATGATGCTGGCATAGCTGGATGTCAACATGTAAAAGAATGCAAATAGATCCATATCTATCCACATGCACAAAACTTAAGTGCAAATGTATCAAATACTTCAACATAAACCCAGCCACACTGAACCTCATAGAAGAGAAATTGGAAAGTAGTCTTGAATACATAGGCACAGGAGAAGAGTTCTTAAATATAACACCAGTAGCACAGACACTGAGAGCAACAATAAATAAATGGAACCTCCTGAAATTGAGAAACTTCTGTAGGGCAAAGGACAAAGCCACTAAAACAAAGCAGCAGTGTACTGCATGGGAAAAGACAAACGGTGACCCCACATTGGATAGAGGACTGATCTCCAAAATATATAAAAAACTCAAGAAACTAGACATCAAGTTACCAAATAATCAAATCAAAAACAGAGAGTACAGATTTAAACAGAGAATTCTCAAAAGAACAATTGCAAATTGCTGAAAGACACTTAAGGAACTACTCAACATCCTTAGCTATCAGAAAAATACAAATCAAAATGACTCTGAGATACCATCTTACACCAGTCAGAATGGGTTAGATCAAAAACACCAGTGATAGCTTAGCTAGAAAGGATGTGAAGTAAGTAAAACACTCGTCCGTTGCTGGTGGGAGTGCAAACTTGTACAGCCATTTTGGAAATCAGTATGACAGTTTCTCAGAAAAAGGGAATCAGTCTACTACAAGACCCAAAAATACTACTCTTGAGAATTATACTTATACTACAAGGACATTTGCTCAATTGTGTTTATAGCAGCATTATTCATAATAGTCAGAGCCTGGAAACAACCAGCCCCTCAAAGTGAATAGTGGATAAAGAAAACGTGGTGCATTTACACAATGGAGTACTACTCAGTGGAAAAATAATAACATCTTGAAAGTTGCATGCTAATGCAAGGGACTAGAAAAAGCAATCCTACATAAGATAACTCAGACCTAGATAGACAAATGTTTATGTACTCACTCATAAATTAATATTAGATGTAAAGCAAAGGATAACTAGCCTGTTGTTTATGATTCCAGAGAAGCTAGGTAACAAAGAGAACCATAAAAGAGACATACGTGGATCTCTCTGAGAAGAGGAAACAGATAAGACCTCCTGACAAAATTATTAGGAGGGGAGAGAAAAGGGGAAAGAGGAGAAGAAAATGAGAAAATGAATGAATGGGATGATCAAGAAAGGAAAAAAGCAGTGAGGAAGAGAAAAGAAAGAGATATCTTGATTAAAGGAGCCATTAAAGTACTATTGGCCGGGCGGTGGTGGCGCACGCCTTTAATCCCAGCACTCGGGAGGCAGAGGCAGGCGGCTCTCTGTGAGTTCGAGGCCAGCCTGGTCTACAAGAGCTAGTTCCAGGACAGGCACCAAAGCTACAGGGAAACCCTGTCTCGAAAAACCAAAAAAAAAAAAAAAAAGAAAGAAAGAAAAGAAATATAGCACTAGGGAGATTCCCAGGACTCCTCAAGGATGACCCCCAGCTACAGCTCTAAGCAACAGTGGAGAGAACACCAAATGGAGTACTACTCAGTGAAAAAATAATGACATCTTGAAAGTTGCATGCAAATGCACAGAACTAGAAAAAACAATCCTACATAAGATAACTCAGACCTAGATAGACAAATGTTGTATGTACTCACTCATAAATTAATATTAGATGTAAAGCAAAAGATAACTAGCCGATTGTCCATGATTCCAGAGGAGCTAGGTAACAAAGAGAACCGTAAAAGAGATATATGTGGATCTCTCTGAGAAGGGGAAACAGACAAGACCTCCTGACAAAATTAGGAGGGGAGGGAGAAGGGGAAGGAGGAGAAGAACATGAGAAAATCAAGGAATGGGATGCTCAAGAAAGGAAAAAACAGTGAGGAAGAGAAAAGAAAGAGATATCTTGATTAAGGGAGCCAGTAAAGGACTATTAAGAAACATAGTACTAGGGAGATTCCCAGGAATCCTCAAGGATGACCCCCAGCTACAGCTCTAAGCAACAGTTGAGAGAACACCAACATTTGCCTTCTCCTGTAATCAGACTGATGACTACCTGTAGGTGGAGACTGTTTGTTCCCTGCCACCCAGACCGGAAATAATCACACAGAAACTGTATTAATTAAAACACCACTTAGCCAATACTCAGGTATATTGCTAGCTAGCTCTTATGCGTTAAATTAACCCATCTGTATTCATCTGTGCATCATCAGGAGATCATGGCCTACCATCAAGATTATAGCAGCCTCCCACAGGCGTCTTTCTCTTTCAGCAGCTACATGGCATCTTGCTTGACTCCTGCTTTTCTCCTTTATCTCTTCATGGAATTCCCACCTTGCTCTATTAGGCCCAAACAGCTTCTTTAGTCATTAACCAACAAAAACAAG
Organism: Chionomys nivalis; assembly: GCF_950005125.1. Lineage (NCBI taxonomy): Eukaryota > Metazoa > Chordata > Mammalia > Rodentia > Cricetidae > Chionomys > Chionomys nivalis. Next base: position 23,773,176 of record NC_080098.1, on the reverse strand, counting down.
ACACATACAGAAGGACTTCCCATATCAACTACCTTAACTGTCATCATAGAACCTTCACCCAGCAACTGACTGAAGCAGTTACAGAGATCTACAGCAAAGTGCTGGCCTGAGCTACCAGAGACCAGCTAAAGTAGGGAGGAGCAATAATATGAGCAAAGGGTTGCAGACCGTGATGGTGATACCCACAGAAACAGCTGACCTGACCTAGTGAGAGCTCACTGACTCTGGGTTGATAACATGTGAACCTGCATAGTACCAAATTAGGCCCACTGAATGTGGGGGACAGTTGTGAGGACTAGACAGTCTGTGGGGCCACCGGCAATGGGAATAGCATTTATCCCAAGTGCTTGAACTGGCATCAAGGAGCACATTCTTTTTGGAGGGATACCTTGCTCAGCCTAGATATGGGGGGAGAGGGCCTTATTCTCCCTTTGGACAAAGTTTCAGTCTTTGTTGACTCCCCATGGGAAGCCTTAGCTTTTCTGAGGAGTGGATGGAGAGGTGGGATGGGAGGAAGCAGGAGGAGAGGAGGGAGTAGGGATAGGGATAACTATGTAAAATGAAAAAAAATATTGTATTAAAACATTTTTAATAAAAAAGAAAAAAACTAAAATAATATTTGAATTTATGTGTAGATTTGATGTCTCAGATATTAAGTTTTCTATACTTAAAGTTGGAATGCATCTTCTGACAATAATTTTGTCTTCATCTTATTTAACAAAAACTCCAAAAACTGTAAGACATGTTCATAGGCCCTGAACTTTCTTAAATCATTGTCTTCTGTGGCACTAGTGATGGTTAAGGGAATTCCAGTGAGAAATTGCCTAGCTTTATAACTGAAAGCATATTTGCTCCTTTTTGTATTGGTTACATTGATCAAAGTGGGAATACTCTCCTACTGTGGGTGCCAATGCCCAGCAAGGAATTCCGAATTGTATAAGAATGGAAAAAGCAAGGTGGGTGTGCTCTCTGTTTTTGACTGTAGATGTTACATGACTAACAGTTTACACTTTTGTTGTCATGGCTTTCCCTTAAGTTCATTGTGTCGAGGTATTTTCTTTGTCACACCAACATGAAACAAAACTAAGATTTTGACATATTACATAACTGTAATATTGCCAGGCCTGAATGAGAATACCCAGGAGTTTAACAATGGTAAAATCTACAAACACCCTTTACAGCTTTCCAGATTATACATAACTGTGGTATTGTGTGTGCAAAAAATTTTCTGTAATCATATTTGGAAAATATTATTGTGTTCATTTTCATAAAAAGTTTAGTACTATTCATTGTTATAAAATATCCTATGATATTCTGTTACAAATATCCTTCCCATAAGGATACAGATGTAGAAATGGAGCCTAGGCATCAAAATACCTGATTTAGAGGATATGTTATGAGTATATTTGGAGAACTATCCATTTTTCCCAGTCACAGTCGTAACAAAGCACTTGAGATGATTTTCTTGCAAAAGGATTTTATTCTGGCACATTGTGTTACAGTAATGATGATGTCGCATTGCTTTTCAGCTTCTGAAAAGTTTGTGGAAGGCAAGATGGGGGAACTTACTACAGAAAACATGTCCTATTCATGGACAGAAGCTAACAATAAAAACAAGAGACCTTTAGAAACATACTCAGCATCCAAAAATCTCAGGTTTTAAAATCAGTAGGAGTCATGAAGAAAAGAATTTATACCTTATTAAGACTGACAAGACATATATGAATGTTAGCCAATCAAATCATTCTCTGCTCCATTACGCCTAGTATATTTATTTTGTATGAACTCAGAGACATCTCTCAGAAATGAACACAAAATTGCCTTCTAATTTAAGATAGGGCCACTGCACATAAGGGTTAATGTGAACCAAACCAATTAAATGATGCCAGGTGGTATTGGCACAAATGTTTAATCTTAGCACTAAGGAAGTAGAGGCAGGTAGATCTCTGTTAGTTCAAGACCAGCACGGTCTACAGAGCTAGTTCCAGAACATCCAAGACTATACAAAGAAACCATGCCTCAAAAATACCCCACAAATAAATAAATAAATCAGTTAAAAATTAAATGAAAATTAAAATATCTTTTTAAATTAACAACAGATATTCCAGACTTTTGTTGTCTCTGTGTTTGAAGTACTCTAGGCATTTATGGAACTACGATGAATAAGTTCTCAAGTATGTGGGTCTACAAGTTGTGGATACCAGGTTAAGTATTACTTTTTAATTGCTTTTTCACTAATTTTTATCCGACTATGTTTTTCTCACAATATATTTCTGGTTCACAATTGCCTCAAAGAATATTTCCAAATAGCTATTTCCAGTGTTGCATTTTAATATACATTGTTCCTTGGACAATCAAATGAGTCATTTTTATTTTCTAACAAACAGGCTTGATTGCTCAGGAATTTAGGGTCATCAATCCCATAATAGTTTTGTGTTATCTTTATAAATATCCTCACCATGAGTTTGAGTTTTAGAATTATTCTCATGAGGGGAACAAACTTCTCTGTCTTAAATGATGAAAAAAATTCTAAATTTGTTTATAATACTAAAATGATAAAGTGATTATTTATTCCTCTCTTGTGGTAGTTATTATACTTCACAATAGATATTATTAAGTTGGAGAGAACTGTAGAATTATCAGTAAGAATGATTCTCTTTCTGGTTAATAAGAGTGTGATCAAAGGAAATGCATTTCTTACAATGACCACAGTTTCATAACAAATTGTCTAGTAAATGTTCCCATAACCTCTTTAAATATAGAAGAAGCACTGTACAAAATAAAATATATAACGAATACATTCTTTAAAAAATAATGACAAATTATAATAGTGCATGTCTGTTTTCCCAGAATATGTGAGGCTAGATAATCCTGAATGCTTGGTCAGTGCAGCATCATTTAGCATATATTTCTGACAAGAATATATCTTTTCTGAATATATTATTTGTTTAGGTTCCTTGCCAACATTTTGAAGTTAGCTCTTTTTTCTTACTTTTATTAATTTTTAGTATATTTTGGGTAAGTATTATATGAGATAGGACATTTGCAAGTACTTTCCTTTCTAATCTGCAATTTGCTTCCTTATCTTTTGGCATTGCCCTTGTCAGAGCATACATTTTTCCAATGTAATAATTTTATTTCAAAGATATTTGAATCACTTCTATATAAAAATAAAGTTATTGCTGTGTCCGCCACATCAAGATTTTCTCCTATGCTGTTTCCTGGAATTTTTCTTTATATATTTTAGAATCCTATGTTTATATCTATAATCCCTGTAGAGTTAATTTTGGAAAAATGCATAATCCTTGGTTCTGTAATATTTTTGCATATATATTCATGTTGTCCCAGCAACCTTGTTGTAAAGTCAGCATTTAAGCAACTGTAGCTTTATTAAGTTTAAGTTCTTGGCAGAATATTTTTTCTGCAAATGTTTTGATGATTGCCTGTGGTCAAGACTGCTCTTTCATTTCCCTGCCACTCAGACCCAAATAATCACACAGAAACTTTATTAATTACAAAACTGCTTGACCTACTAGCCTATGTTTCTTCCATTTCTATTAATCTATTTATTGCCACAAGGCTATGGCTTACTGGGTAAGATTCTGTTCTGGCATTTTTATTTTTGGCAGCTACATGGCATCTCCTTGACTCTACCTACTCTCTCTATAAATCTCCTCAAACCTGGATATATTCTGCCTTGGTATAGACCAAAGCAGCTTCTTTATTAACCAATAGTAATAAAACATATCATAGCATACGGAGAGGAATCCCACATCATCTCCCCTTTTCTGTCTAAATAGAAAGGAAGGTTTTAACTTTACATAGTATAATTATATATAACAAAACAGGTTCAAGTAAGAATTGCAATATTTAGTTTATTTATATCTTTCAAAATTAAATAAAAGCACTATTATTTATTTTATCTTTGTGAGTCTAAAGTTTCATATCTAATTTATCTTTTATCGTAAGTAAGGAAAATTATAACTGTCTTCAACTCTTCAAAGACCCCAGAAGGATATGATATTACCTAAGTCAACAGGAAGTGCATTGTAAGCAACTTTCAAAACTTTAGAATTGATAGAGACATCTTCCCTGCCTGATCGGTCAATCAAAGTTCTTCTGTATCATTGGAGCATCTATCTTCAGCCTACTGGCCCACAGTATCTTACATGAAGCAGTAAATTTGAAAGGCAATTTAGTCTGTATTGGCAAATTGTCAGTTATTTTCTTCTATGTCCTGCAGAATGTCTGAGAGTTCTGTGAAACAGGAACCCTGAAGGACTGTCTCACCTTCTTTAGACAAGTTCAGCAGTTATAATTTGTGGGTCCTGCATGTACAATTTATACAGCATACTGTCAAACAATAGAGGTGAGGACAATTTCTTAACCAAATGTCTAGCAAACTCCATAAGGAGCCTCTTCAATGGCCAACATCCTCTTGAAGGAGATTGGTGCTTCCAGGAGCTGATGTTTCTCATTGTCATTAAAAGTTCTGAGTTAACAAAACATTTAAATGTCATGTTTTGTAGGTCTTTGAAAGGTTTAAAAATACCTATCCATCTGAAATATATCTCTGTACATTTAGAAAACCTAACATGACTACACATTTGTTTTCTGTTTATCTATTATTATGTATATATAATATATTATCTATATATTAATCTGTAATTTCTAATTATATGTTATATTTTAAATGAGTTGTATAAGCATAATAACTTAAAAAAGAGTAGAAATACATATATACAGGGTATAAAATTGACTTTAATTTTTATCAATAGACCAAAATCCATACCAATGTAAGTATTCATTTCTATATTATATCCCCCTTTAAATTTAAACAAACATTTATAGACAATAATTTTGGGAATTTGGGTATATTTTTCACCAAACTGCTTCCTGTTGTTTGTTGGACAAAGTATTTTTAGGGTTCACGGAGACCTTTCAGGGGGTCTTGTTCCATTAAACTACATTAGTCTAAAAGGACTTCATAGGTTCCCATCCTCCGTGGAAAGAAAAGCAGGAACTCTTTTCCAAGGAAATTTATCCTAAGACCCAAATTTTGAAGTCAAGATACTTTTATATTGGTTTAACTTAGCAGCTCCCAGCATAAAATGTCTGTGGCAGTCAAAGGTTCAAAGAAAACACAATAACATGAATGATCCAGACTTTCAGAGTATTTTCCATCTTTATGTGGTTTATTATTTTGTACTTCTTTAATCTATGACTGTGTGTACTCTTTTATATTACTTTAATGGTCTCTTTAAAGACTTCTTTATATAACAGTCTAAATTCTTTTTCCTCTCTCTCCCAAGCCTATGCACATTTTTAAACACACTGTTTCTCATCTAGAGGTCTTTTATGTCTGAATTTGTCCTATTGAGTATCTGGATCCTTTTTCTGACAAGGGGCATTTTAATATGGTAAGCAGTATGGTTGTGGCAACTCTTGTTGGAGAGCTGGCTCCACCGCTCTTGGCCTTTCATTATAGCAGAGGTATGTTTATCACCAGCTCTGGGACTTCTGGGTGGGAGCCATGCTCACCACAACTCTGAGAAACACCGTGCACTACATAATCCCTTTTTGTATGAGTAAAAGCTAAATCTGCCATGCAGCATGCTGCACAGCCTGGAAATGTCTCTGAGTGCAGTGGGGGGAATCACCATGCTTGCGCACACCTAGCAGACCTGATTTAGCTGCTTGCCCAGAATGGGGGTGCTGAGTGGAGGGCATGCTCCTAGCTACTTTCCTCCTAACTCTAAGTTGGCATACAAGCACCTGGACTGAAAGTGTGTTGTTGGTCATATGGGTTAGCCCCAAATGTTTGTGTGCTTTTTTGTAGGAGACTACTCTTCATTTCCCAGCTGCCCAGATTCGAATAATCACACAGAAACTATTTTAATTATAACACTGTTTGGCCTATTGTCTCAGACTTCTTATTAACTAACTCTTACATCTTAAATTAACTTATTTCTATTCATCTGTGTATCGCCATGAGACTGTGGGTTACCAGGTAAGGTTCTATTCTGGCATCTTTCTCTTTCAGCAGCTGCATGGCATCTCCCTGACACCACCTACTCTCTCTGTATGTTTCTTCCTGCCTGGCTATATTTTGCCCCACTATAGACCAAAGCAGCTTCTTTATTAACCAATGATGATAAAATATATTCATAGCATAGAGAGGGGAATCCCACATCAATTGCCGATTTTCCCAACATTCTGATCTTTCCCCCCATGTAATTTGTTAATAGTTTCCATAAGCCTCCACCATACTCTGCATACCTATTAATAATCAACCACTAATATAAGTAGAGTTTGGATAAATTACAAAGGACAGACTTGTTCATGATGGTTTTCATGCACAAATTTGATAAAATGTATCTCAAAGAATGTGTATCCACTTCCATAATAAATATGTAGTACTATTAATTGTTATAAAATATCCTATGGTATTCTTTTACAAATATCTTTCCCATAAGGATACAGGCTTAGAAATGGAGCCTAAGCATTGAAATACCTGACTTAGAGGATCTGTTATGAGTATATTTGGAGAACTATTCATTTTTCCCAGTCTCAGTCACTATAACAAAGCATTTGAGATAATTTCTTGCAAAATATTTTTATTCTGGCACATTGTGTTATAGTAATGATGATGATGATGTCTCATTTCTTTTAAGCTTCAGTTTGGGGAAGACAAGACAGGGAAGTTATGCTAAAGAAAACCTGTTCTATTCATGGACAGAAGCTGAAGAGAGAGAGAGAGAGAGAGAGAGAGAGAGAGAGAGAGAGAGAGAGAGAGAGAGAGAGAGACCTTTAGAAACACACTCTCAGAGTCCAAAGTTTCAGGTTTTAAAATCAGTAGGGGGCATGAAGAAAAGACTTTGGTGCTTTAACAAGACAGACAAGACCTAGTCCATCCTTCACAAGGAACAAGAAGCTCATTCTAGAATACCTCATGCTTAGAAAGAGAAAGGAAAGGAAGGCTTCTCTGCAGAAGGAATTACAGATTCAGCTAGCGTTTTCATGTTTCAGCAGGCGTCTTCCTATGACATCATGATTGCACAGTCAGATCCTTATCACAGACTCATGTGGGGGAAAGCAGAAGAATCACCTTATCATCACTAACTTGTATTTTATCTGCTGTGCATGTGTATTATGTGTATGTGTGTAAGTGTTCACATGTGTAGCCACTTGTGTGTGAGTAGGTAGGTATGCACATATATGTATGTGAGTGTGGATGTCAGAGTTGGGCAATGGATGTCTTCCTCGATAACTCCACCTAATTTTTAAGACAGTCTCCCTGAATCTGAAGCTCACAAATTTGGCTAGACTGACTGGCTCAAGAGCACAAAACACGCACCTACGTCTGATTCCCATCTCCAGGTTTAAGGTGCTCACTGCCATGCCCACTTTTATGTAGGACTGAATGCAGTTACTTATGCATGCAGGGTGGGAACTATTTTCCCCAGACAATATAACTTGCTTTCTTTATTAGAGATTTCGGTTTCACATCAGCAGTAACTTTCCCTCTAGAGGGTAGTTTCTATCTTCTCCTGGTGTCAAGCAACAACAAAACTGGGTATAGCAACTGGGTCACAAACACTATCAGGATCCTATTGAAATCAGTCCCATACTGTCATATCTCAGGTGAATATGCAAGTTCAGAAGATGGGTAAAGTCAGCAGAGGAAGTCACATGCACTAAGTACCTTATATGGTAATCTTCCCATGCAAAACAATGCATACAGGAGTGCTGGTAAGTGAGCCTAAGCTTTCTGGTTTTAGAAATGACCACCATGCTGTAGCAACTTGGCCCAAACTGATATGACATCCTGAAGCATCCTTCTACCTCCCTGTGTTTTTATCCCATGGAAGGTGAATGTGGTGTCTATACAGGAGTGATCATATGATGAAGAAAGTGTTTCTGATTGCCCCTTCAAATGAGTCACTAAAAAGAAATTTGTTGAATGAGTCAGGCAAGGCTAAGAGCTGATGACTCCCTTCCCTAGTTTCCTAAGTCTTTTCAGACTACGTTACTTTCTTAACTTACGTGCAGTCAGGTAACCAAAGTGTATTAATATATGTGAAAGGCAGAAGAAAGTTGCAAATGGAAGGCCGAGATGGCGAATTATGGCGTGGCTAATGCAGAGTATGGTATATACTGCTTCGTTTTCAGACGAACAGTAACAGCCAAAGAACCATCTGCCTCTCTGAACAAATCACTTTTTAAATCTAAAAAGAACTGTTTATTTAAATTAAAAACAGTCATCCTAAGTAAGATCTTAATAATAATCAGAGTGTGGGATGGCTGGATCTTTGGCAAGAAACAGGAAAAAGATCTCTATAATATTCATGAATGTACAGGACATCTGTGCTTTCTGCAGATTTAAATTATACAGTCAGAGTTAGCTTCAAATTCCAGCTCCAGCACTGGGTATGATGTGGTCTTAGGAAGTTAGGTAACTATTCTCACTCCAGTGTTCCCATCAGTAAAGTGATTTTGCTGCAGGATGAAGAGTACTGATTTGCCTCTCTAGTTGCTGACACACAGTAGACTGTCAACAAGTTTCCTGTTGAACAGTAAATTGTTCAATGACTGTTAAGCTAGCCATGCTACATTCAGTCCAGACTGTGAGCATACATAGTCCCTTTAAAGGGCGTCTGCATAATGTCCTTGTGCTGAGGAGACAGGAGACCTTTAAATATGTTTAGTCTCCTGCACTCCGTCCATGAAAACCAGCGACCTAGCACATCTAGATATTTTCTTAGGCCTGAATCTTCATCCTTAACTTGTCTACTACTAGCTGCATTGCCTCACAGAAAACTCTAGAGACATTTTTTTTTCCTTTTTTCCTATGCATTCTTACTACCCTGACTATTTATGTTAGAACTGCCCCAAATCTAAAAATTCTGATTATTTCTTTGCAGGCTAACAACAAAACAATCCTAGACATGCACGATGAACCCATTAACACCTGTACTTCTACTTAATGTTCAATAAGTTTTTCAATTTTTTTTTTTTTTTTTTTTGGTTTTTCGAGACAGGGTTTCTCTGTGGTTTTGGAGCCTGTCCTGGAACCAGCTCTTGTAGACCAGGCTGGTCTCGAACTCACAGAGATCCGCCTGCCTCTGCCTCCCAAGTGCTGGGATTAAAGGCATGCGCCACCATCGCCCGGCTCAAATTTTTTTATAAGGCATGACATTTTGTGTATATTTCTTCCTTGACCTTGTTTGGTGTGTTCTGTTCTGAAGTATGTAATTCAACTATGATAGCCAAAGTCCACAGCAGAGACAGCTGCAAAGAGGGCATTAATTTCTTGGCAATCTTACTTGCCCCAAAACAAGGAAAATTGGAATCACTAAGCAGAATATTGCATACAATAAAAGCAATGTCCATCTTGAGTTATTTGCTTCCCTCTTTGCAATTTAAGAATCATTGGGAGGTGGTTTTTCTCTTTTGTTTGTTTTTTTGTTTTTGTTTTTCTGATTCTCTCTTGCAAGGAAATGGAAATGTGCTTTCTTCCATCCATTCTGACATCCTGGTCCTCTGAGGGTTTTTACTAAGGTCAGCATTACAAAATGTACATTCACATTAAAGATTATCTCATGTTCAATATTAATATTGTTTAATTATCAAACTATTCATTCCTGCTAAGGGAATTTTTTAATAATCTGTTTTCATTTCTCTTTAATTTATTTTTCTTTTTACACAGGGCCTTCACACTTTAATCAAGGCCAGCTTGGAACTCATGGCTGTTAAACTGCCTCAGCCTCCCCTCCGCACTCACTGTAGTTTCAGCATTGGACATATACCAGTTTTATGATGAATACTGCTGTGTATTTCTTTGTTACATACTCCTTTAATTATGTCACACAGAGAAGAACATATATCACTGCCTTTATTTTATGCAAGGATCCTGGGTAAAGAAAAACAGAACAGGTAGATTTGATGGGATACTAATGAAAAAAAATAAAATTTAAATCAAGGGAGAAAATTTAAAACAAGATTGTTTGCTGTCCATGAACTCTAAAAACCAAAGTTTAATAAAATATATGAATTAGCCTAATGATTATTCAGTGTTTCATATATATTTAAGATAAGATGAATATCAATAAGATGAAATTCAATAAGAAAATAGAATATAAGAAGAACATATATTTAATGAAACAAGAGGAAGGAAGATATTCCTAACATAAGAATTTTCACAACCTAAAATATATTTTTGCTTCTGTTTACTGACTATAAGCTACCACTACACCTTGTCTACTGATCCATGCTGTGAATTTTACAGATGTAAGGGGAGAACAATGTTACTTCAGTGCCATCGCATCAGTGATTTAGGGAGAATGACTATACTAGTGAGGGTCTGGCTGGGCACACACAGGTGCTTGCAGTCATGTTGAGTAGGAGCATTACCATAGACTGCATTACTTCTTTCCTGCCGAGTCAATCATTTGTGTTTTCATTTCTTTTTGGTTTCTTTATTTTCCACTACACTTTCCTTAAGTGTGATTAATCCTCAAAATTAAGTCTTCATTGATCTGCTGAAGTTAAAAATATAGAGACCTTACTAAGCCCCAATTCAGTTCATTTTTAGGACATTTATAATGTCAATTATAAACACCAGAAAGGAAAAGTCTCAATAATATCTTCTTAAAAACATATACTGCTTAGTTTCCTTAGATTACCACAGCATAACACACTTTCCATGGATCATATCCAAATTTTAAATTCTATAATATTAAATGCATGAACATTAAAGGGCAGTGTTTACCTAATGTAGCTACAAGGGCTACATATCTCAAGAGAAACTTATTTAATATTAGTGCAATAACAAGTGTGGTTATAGCTGTAAAAGGACATTTACTAGAGCAATTATTACCTGCAATTTATTTATTTTGAAAACTATTGTTGTTAAAACAGTAAGTCATGTAACATATTATATCCTAGTTGGTTAGTTTGAGCTTGCATATTGCTTTTATATTAATAAAATCAATCAGTAGAGCTACATAAAGCTCTATTAGTGGATAGCCATAATTTTCCTTTTCATATGTGACCATATACTCTTTTCATTATAGTGTTAAGGCTTTATTTCCAAGGTAATGGTGAATCACGCTTGAAAATTCATGCCATCTTGTGGGATCCTGACAACCTCATTTTAAGCAACATGCCATTGTAGATCCTGTGACTGAGGCTCCTTATCCTACTTAAAAGTATGTTCCTTTCCTTGGCTAGTACTGGCCAAAAGCACAGGAAATTACCCTTTTACTTAATGAGAGTTGCTTGTAAGTATACATTTCCCTTAGATATTAATGTATTTGATAGAAAGATCATGTCTAGAATCTGTTGTTATAAGTTTATATAAAAGACAATTTAAAAAATAGTTAAGATTTTTAAGAATTATGCTGTTTTTCTCAGTCTAATACTGAGAAAATTTTACCTCAAATGGTTCAGATTGTATCAAGTGACATCCCAAAATATTATGAGTTCTTTTTTTATTCTTTTTTAAAAATCATAATGCAAATTAACTTTGTTTATCCTGTTTTCATAGTACATTGTTCTTATTGGTTATCTTTAAATGTACCCCTTCTTCCAAGTAAATTTTAACCATCTGCCTTATCATAGGTTCAGTCCTCAGCAAGCTTCCTATCCCTAATTGAAGGCTCTTTTCTTTCCTTGAATCTATCCAGTTATTTTAATTTCATATTTCTTATCTTTGCTAGATTTGTTACAAGTGAATTCAAGTCTCTTTGGGACTAATACTCTTTACAATGGCAGTCTATGGAACAGTAACTCTTTTGATGATCCACAGTAATATTCCTTCAGTTTCCTCAGACTCAAGAGGAGGCTGTGATGTAGGGACCTCTAAGAACATTACTGAAATACACATGTGAGTTTAAGAGATGCCGTTGTACTACTTGTCAGGGGGATGTGTGTAAGTCAACTATTATTAGTCTGTCTGGACAATAAGGTAAGTTCCTGGAGGTTAGGAGTTAGCATGCTGTGCGGTCACACAATCCTGAAGGTGTTTCCTTTGTTTTTTCAAAGAGGCAGCTAATGATCCAAAATGTGTGAAAGACAAAAGAGTCACAAGCAATACATATGTTTAAATTAGAGTGTTACACAAAGTATCAGAAAATAACCGTATTAATGAGGAGACTGGCGCCTATAAAAAAGCATTTCTAGATGCACAGTCTTGGGAATACTTTAGTGACTTATTATTTAAAAGGGCAATGAATCATCTGGATTTGTATAAAGACCGTGGCTAAGATTTACGCATTTCTGTGTTCTAAAAATCCACTTGACAAATATCTCATTTATAAGTTGTATTCTTTCTAAGCATAGTAAACATTGATTAAAAAGGTATTTCCCGAGAAATATTACATCTTATAGCACAAACTTATAATTCCAAGGAATGAAAGTCCAGACTTACAAATACAGTAAATAAAGAAATAAGTCATAGTGAAACAGAATGAACCAAAACCAATAAAGCAGGAGACAATATGCTAGCACACAAATGATTCAAATTAACACATATAATAAATAAACAAGCACATTTTAGGACATTTACACAAAGTAATTTTAACAGAATGTTGGGGGAGAAAAAAACAAAGAATAAGCAAGGTGAAATAAATCAATGAAAGTGTTACCATTTGTAATAAGAGTTGTAAAGAAAAATATTCACAGCCTGCTCTTCACAAATGGTCTGCTCTTAATTTAATTTGAATCTCAGAAGTGAGGAGATGACAGCAAGGACACAGAGATGGCTGTTTCAGGATCACATACTAAAACTACATCCATGTGAGGATCTCAGTGGTCAAACAGACCAGCGTTTAAAAAGATCCTTTTTAATGGCATCATACTTAAATCACCAGAATGATAAAGAACAACTTCAAATCAATTAGGTCACTAAAATGGGAAAAAAGATAAGACATGTTGTATGGGAAAAAGACATGAAACAGAGGCTTTCAGGAGGCAATACTAGGTAATTTCAGAAAATACTGGGCTTCTGAGGGGAAGGAGAGCAAGAGGGCTGACGTCAGCCAGTAAACACACCCAACTAAAAATATGCTGAAACCATGCCAACGAAGTGACAGCCTTCGAAGACAGTCTTCAGGTATTTGACTATGTGTCGCTGTATTGAAAAAGAGAAAGATGGTCATGCAGTTGCCCCTATCATTAACATGTTAGATATTAATCATATAGTGTACTGTCTGCCAGATGGAGCAATGGTGAAGGTGTTGCCATGCACACTAGCAGCCTGCCTTCCATCTCCAGAGCCCACAAAGTGGTGAAAGGCTAGCATCAAGTTCAGAAAGTCATCCTCAGACCTCCACTCATACTGCAAGGCATATGCGCACCTAACGTATATTATACGCACCTGATAATAATAAACGATAGCATATTCTATGTAGACAATAATAAAACATATTAAGGCATGATTGCCTAATTTTGTGTCACCCAAATTTCATTTGCTTTTTCATGCATCTTTTCCTGGAAATGAATGGAATCATGATATATGATGCAAAAAACACAGAATAAATTAATAAATAATAAATAAATAATAGATAAATAAATAATTTTTTAAGAAAGAGTTCAGTGAGAATCCAGATTATATTTTATTGACATGTTTCCTGAAATATCTTTTTTTTTGTATTTACAATACCTTCAGATTGCTTTTTCTTTTGTTATGACAATTTTGGGTAGCATTAATCAAGAACTTGTTCTGATATTTTCTGATGAATTTATCAGCACTACCATGTGATTCTGAGTTTTTAGGAGGAAGAACATAATAGTCAAAGGTGATCTTTAGTGTATTATGATAGATACTGTCTCTAAACACAGTGTATTGCTGTTGAACTGGGCTTTAACTTCTTGACTGAGAAAATTAATATGATGATGATGATGACAATGATGATGGGAATGTTGTTACTATAACACACACACACACGCACACTGTCTTTTGCTCCTCGCTAATTACAGTTCATACTAAAAGAGTGAGTGTTCAGTTGCTCCTTTCCCCAAACCCCTTCCCTAAGCACAGCACCTATATTTAGAGTTCTGATGTGATGCATGGGAGGGTTCTCTCTTTTTTTTATCCACCTACTTATATTAATGTCAATACATAATTATGTATACTCAGATTGTAAATCAAGTTGGCATCATATGTTGTTCTTGCATTTGTTTTTTTTAATTATTCTATATGCAGAAGGGGACATGCACATGCTGTGTTTTGCCTGTGGAAATCAGAGGACAATTTATAGGAGTTGATCTCCCTTCTGTCATGCAGATCTGGGTATCAAACCCCGTCAGTCACGCTTGGAGTCAGGTGGCTTTACTGGTGAGCCATCTCACTGGCTCTGTGATCATAACTGCACTTGTTGTTCTAACTGTTTCACCTTCAGCCATCTGAAGTTTCTGGTTGTTCCCTATGTTTCTCCGGCATAGCCTCATTGATATGGATTTATTTTTGCTTTTTGTTTCTTATGTGTAATTAACTTTTTGTCTAAGTCATTCTAACCTCATCTTGTGCTTTTGCTGCCCAAGCTAAAAGACTAAATGCACATTTTCAATTTCATGAAATAAGGTTTACCATTTTTGATGTTTGTCTATAGACTGTGACAAGAAGTTAACTCTCAAAAATTACTAGATTATATAGACTAGTAATCTTTTCTAAGAAGTATCTCCTGTCATTTACCAACTTTCTCCATCTCCATGAAACCATAGAACTGATGAAATTTCTATTATCACTATAATTTTGGACATTTCAGAAGTTCATTTTAAAAATCTTGTAGTACATATAATTTGCCATAATCTATGCTGTTAGTCATTTTCATCTAGGTTTTACACTGGTCTTTTCATGAGTTTATAGTTAACTATATTTTATTACTAAATAATATTTCATGTATACACATATAGTCTATCTATACATTATCAGTTTTATAAGGACATCTTGGTGGTTTCTGGTTACAGTGGCTACAAATAAACACAATTCAAATAAAATAAACAGTCATGTGCAACTTTTTACATAATTCACTTGAGTGAATGCCTGCATGTGTATTAGGAAGGTCTTATAGCATGAACATTTTTCCTTCACCAACTTTCAAAATGCCCATATATTTTCATTCCAACCAGCAGTAAGTAGCATTTTCTACTTCTCTGAAATCCTCTGCATTTATTTTTCTCAGTAATTTGAACTTTAGTTGTCTTAATAGGTGGGTAATGATATCTTCTGTTAATTCAGAAACAACATATAATATTGAACATCCTTTCATATATATGTTATCCTTCTGTGTATCTTCTTTAAGGGATATATATTTAAATTTCTTACACAGTCTTCAATTAGGTTATTCACCTTGTTGTTTAGAACTTATATTTTGTATTTTGTAACAATCTTAATAGTTGTGAGTTTTGCAAATATTTTCTACCCATTTCTCCAATTTTTCATTTTTTGGCAGGATTCTTCACACAGCAGAAAATTTCATTTTTAAGGAAATCTTACAGCTTTTGTTTATGACTCATGATAACTTTAATTTTGTGACACTTTCTGAAGTCTTACCAAGAATAAACTGAAACATTTTCTTGTTAATTCTTCTTTTGTAAAACTTCTTTTTTGATCTGGAAACTAATTTTTGACATCTAACACTTCATTCCAAAAGAGCACTATTTCTAAAATCTCACAATATTAAAATATTTCTAAATAAATGCAATAAATTTATTGTCTAATCAGTTTATAACAAATAGTGCCTTTGATTTTCTTCCATATATAATTTATAAAGTACTGATTTATCGCCATTATATCATGACTTTAAATTAAGATATTACTGGAAAAATTGAAATCATATTTGGAAAGAAACTTGTACATTAAGAAAAGAGTAGTGTATTCAGAATAAAAACAGTCCAAAATTTTTACTTGGGTATCTGCTTCATACATAGAAACAGTAAAAATGTCATGACCAACACATTTGCCAGAAAATTACTATAAATAACGGATTGATTAAAATTTCTGAGCGCTGTTACAAGGTACCTTAATAAAATTTTCACAGATACAGATATTAGAGAAATCTGTAGAAGTCCTTTGAGGAGAAAATTAAAAAATCACATAAATTGGGGAAGTAACTTAAGATGTGAATAATTATTAACTTAATGAACCACATCAGAATATCTTTCAGTGACATTGAGAGCAGAATGTAAAGAAATCTTAATTTATAGGTCATTTATGAAGAGCATACTTGAATTAAAATGAAGAAAACAGTGTGGATCAGAAAACATAGGTAGAGAAAAGCTCCTGTTTACAGATGTGTTATAAAATGTGGAAAGGAAATTAGAGCAATGGTATTTGGGGTGTCTTTCAGATTGTGAAAACAATCAGTGTTCAACATAAATCATAATTAAATTCAATTCTTCACCTATTATTGGAAGAGGAACTTTATTTAAACCATTATTTATATCTTATATATTTAAATACCTAGGTAACTCTTATAATCTGAAATATTAAATGATTATAATATACGAGGAACACAAAAATTTAATAACTCTAGCAATCCACCATATTGTTACTATTATTATTGAATAAAATTGGTCTTTGCAAAGATTCATCTATCTATCTATCTATCTATCTATCTATCTATCTATCTATCTATCTATTTGTGTGTGTGTCTGTGTGATTGGTACACAGAGACCAGAAAAGAGTATCAGATCAAATGAGCAGAAGCTCAGGTGGTTTAAGCCCTATCATGAGGGTGCTGGCACTCTAACTTGGATCCTCTTGCAAAAGCAACACTCTCTCTTAACCTGTGATGAAATGGCAAATTGTAATAAATGGTTATTCTTCAATTAAGCCCATGTCACAATGTCTATAGGATTGACAGATAGAGATAAGACTCCTAAAAGAAAAAGTAAGCATCCTTTTTCCCTCTTACTTAATTTCATGCTACTTCCTAGGTATTTTTCTCATTGTGGTGACCAAATATTAACAAGAGTTTACTTTGGCTTACAGTTTGAGAAAAGATAGTATATCATGTCAGAGAAGGCAACCTGGAGGAGCATGAGGCACCTAAGGTCAGGAAGATGAACAATCTATCAAAATGGAGGTGATGTCCCAAACTGACTCATTTCCTTAATCCATTCTGCACCTATTTTCAATGACTTTCCCAAACAGGGCCACAGGATGGACTCAGTGTACACAGAATATTAGAAATGGGTTAGATCAATATGTAAGAGCTAGCCAATAAGAGGCTGGAACGAATGGGCCAGGCAGTGTTCAAAAGGAAAAAAAAAAAAAAAAAGAAAGAACCCATGGCATCTTTTCCTACTACAACCATGAGATCACTTCCCAGCTGGAGTTATTTGAAAGATAAAACAAAACTATATTTAAGATATTGTACCTGTTATACTTTAAGCAACACATTATTGATGTTCTTGAAGTTTAACTAAAATGATAGGGTCCAAGATGTGTAGAAAATATTGAGTTAACAAAAAAATAACACAAATCAATTACTGACATCGTTATAAAAGCTACATTACAGATGGCTTAAAATATCCACTTAAAATTTTTGAGACATAGCCAAAAAATTTCTTCTTTCACATAGTTAAGCACACTTTCCTAGGGTCTTTAAGAAACGAAAAGACAGTGTTTTAAGTCAATAGATGCAGCATCATAATTGAGTAGGCAGCGGTAATGGTCATCACCCATCTGTGGGATAAGACACAGTGACACTACATTTTTCCAACCTTGTTTCCAAACTTCAAATAAACTAAATTCTAAAGGATTATGTCATACACTGAACCAGTGGTCCCTTTATTTGACATTTTTGGAAATACTATAATAGAAAAAATAAATCACTAGATTGATAAGTAATAGCAATCACATCATATTCCTGATAATAAAAAGGAAGGATAGAATAGTTGCTATGGGAAAGGATTTTCAAAAACTCTACCTCTTGTCTTCTTAACAAAGAGAAACTTTTACTCTTCTCAAAATCCATATGGTCAGTGTCTAATCCTACAGGTGGGATTGTGTCATCCCATTTTCTCTTTAATATCAAATATAATTTACTATTTATACAATTTTTATCAGTAAACTAAAGATTTTTTGAATGGCTCCTCTAAACACCACAGAATTTTACTTCTTATTCAAATAAAGAAGAATTAAGAACCATTATGATATATAATCATTAGCTTGCTAATCGTAGTGCCCAGCTTCCATGGGATTCTATCATCAAACCCCAGAAAGACTCTGAGGAGATGAAGTGCATAAATGAAATGTGATGAGAACTATTAATGACCTTGCCATTGCATTATTGATGTGATGTATTTATCAGAATAGAGTGAATCTCAGGAGGTTTTAATACTGTATTGAAAAACAATAAGAATCTATTATGTACTTAAATGAGTCACTAATTCTTTCACTAGAATCCTATATTTAAATTAAGTCACATCATCCTTTCTTGCCTAGTAATGTGGGTGAGACAATGAAGTACAAAGCCCTCAGTGCAGAAGTCAATGTTAGGGAGACATATGAATCTTCTTAAGCCCAGAGAATCTCATTGTCTTCAGGAATTTGATGGCACATTTACTCCTTTACAACTATGAAAATGAATCTTTGCTCACCTCTAAGGACATGTATCTAAACCTGTAAGTGAAAATTTCCCTTGCCACCAACATGCATAAGAACATTTTTATTTGGTGTGCTTGAGTTTGAGGCCTCTGTGAAATGCAGAGTTCTGTCAGGGTGCCCTTCTGCTATTCTGTTTCAGTTGGGGAAGGCTTATTAGTCACACTCAGGAAGGAAGGTGGGAAGGATATCCCAACTTGTATCTCCAGCAATATGTATTATTACCAGTGAAACACAAGGCAACTTAGGCTTTCAACCTCCTTCAGTGTGTAATTGGTATCTTGTTCTCAACTTAGGTAATATGTAATCCTATGAACTTTGATCATGGGTTATACTAGAGGTTAACCCATATTTGAAAAGAAGAAACAGACTCCTGACACTGTGAGAAAGAACTGCTGTCCATTCCAAAATATTACACCAAGAGACACGTCAATATTTTCAAGAGCAATGATGTTAAGTGCTCAGCATTGGATATGCTCCAAAGGAGACAGGAATCTTAGGGAGAACAGTAGCCTATGGGCTTACAAATGAACTCAGTATGAATTGACCCATCACATCCTGTGTCAACGTTTGCTGCCATGAACAATTCCTTTAGCTTCCCAGATTATTCTACCCACATTCTTTTTGTCTTTGATCTCATGGTCTTTTCTTAATGGGTACCTGGTCAGCTTGATAGGCTATTGTTCAATGACCAGGAACCTATGTATATTCTGGAATTAAGCCACTTATCCCACATATAGCTAATGACTTTTATGCTACTAGATGCTTTGCCTAGAGTGAATCAGTCCCCTTCTAAATGATTTTCAATGTAAATTGAAAATGAAACAACTATTAATATTTTCGCAGCCATTTCTATGTTACACTCATACACTAAACCAAGAGTCTGTCTAATCCAAAGATTTCTGTTACTTTTCCAACTCCCTGTACAGAAGCAATATAAAGTCTTAGGTGTAAACCAGCGAAGGAACACTGGCATCATGGGCAATACTGCAGTATTATCTTGGCTGCTCCCAAATGCAGCTTTCTTCTGTGTTGTAGTCTTAGTCGGACTTGCTGTAAAACGTATGCTTTGATGAACATTTACTAGATCCAACTAATGTTATATCTTTACATGCTAAAATAATATACAATGAAGCGTGCATGATAACTTTAGTTCCTAGAAATATAGCTATATAAGGCTCAGGAACAAATAATGTAAGTGTTGCTTGTTCATTTATAATAGACAAACCTCTGACATATTATTCTTGTCAGTAGCATGACCAATGTGTCATGAGTACTATTTTCTCCTTTTTCCACATTCTTAGTAAGAGTCCCTTTTCTGTATTTTTAAGAGTCCTCTCAGCAAGAAGCTACTTTGGTTACTCCACAAAAAAGTAAATTGTGTTCAATAAAATGAACCCACTTTGATGAATTTTGCCAAGCTAATACTTATTCTTACCTTTTATGTGGGATTCCCCTCTGTATCCTGTAAATACCATTGGTTAAAAAGATGTAGCTTTTGGGCTATTGCAGCACAAAATAGGGCAAGGTGGGAATTCCAAGTAGATAGAGGAGGAGAGATTAGGCAAAGTCAGGGAGATAGCATGTAGCCACCAAAGGAGAAAGATGCCCAGAGGAGTCCGCTGGAGTCTTACAGGTAAGCCATGACCTTTTGGTGATGCACAGATTAATAAAGATGAGTTAATTTAAGATGTAAGAGCTACCTAGAATTATGCCTAAACTATTGGCCAAACACTATTGCAATTACTATAGTTTTGTGTGATTATTTCCAGTTTGGATGCCCAGGAAACAAACGAGCAGCCTCTCTCTACAGACTGGCACCAAAACTTGAATAACTACATCCATGTAAAACCTGAGAGAGTTTCAAAAAGAACTGTAGACATACAAAAAAAAAATTTAGCATTGCTTCTTGGTTGCCATTTTCCCCCCAGATGGGCTCTGTTTGCTGGTGGCAAGCAAGGGTTTTACAGATCCTTTAAAAGAAATCTGTCTGAATCAGCATTAACAGCTATATAAAACTAATTAAGGGACTGGGAGAGAGAAGATCAGGGAAGTGTACCTGTAGCAAAAGGCCATAGATATATGGTTATAAAACACAACAAAATATTTTCACACCTTGGGAAATTTGAACTCCAGTACCAGACTGTTAATGTGGCTGGTCTCTTCTGAGGTTTTCTCTTGGACTTCCAGAGACTATATTCTTTTTTAAGGAATATTTTCTATTAATCTTAATAAAATTTAGATTTATTTCCCCCACTTCAGCTTTGCTTTTTAAAATGTCTTTAGACACTCCAAAGGGCCTCTGTATCATATGAGTAGACACTATGGTAATTGTTCTCTCAGCAGTTATTAGTTAGGGACACATTCATAATACAAACAGAGAATACTATCTCCTGTATTAGAACATTTATTCTAGAATGATACTCAAGGTATCATAAGGAAAAGCCTGTTTTATACTAAAATCTAGACAGGCCCTATGAATCTACAATAAGTTTCCAACCATTTTTTGTGGGGGTGGGCGGACAGAGTATCATGCAAACTAGATTCACATAGAGCTCACCATACAGCTAAGGATATCAGTAACTCCTGATCCTTGCCTTCGGCTTGCCCCTGCCAGGAATTTAAAGTACACCATCATGTCCTGATTCCTTTCTTGAAATGCTGGAGATTGAATCCTTGTACATGACCTATAAGGTTAGCTTTGTCTCTATCATGAATTTTAGTAATCAAAATAAAGAAGAAATATCATCAGCTATATAGTTTAGTTTCATTAGAAGAGAAAAACATTGAGACAACTCCAAGGAATTAATCTTTTTTAAAAAAAAAAACTTGGTAGTGGGATATTCTCTTAAATGAATGTCATGTGCTGTGATGAATATTGTTAAAGAAACTTCAGAGTTGCAAGTTACTTAGTTATTTGTAGTTACTTAGTACCATGAACCTGACCTACTGTTAAGTGCAAATAAATGAACATTGAGGTTACTACATGTTTAAGTTTTTAAATAGACTATTTTTTTCCACAGGGAATCATGATCTATTTATTCGGTACAGTACATACACATAGAACAGTTTATGGTAGCCTGATTTTATCCATGGATGAAATTTAGCATACCCAATGAAACAGATTCCTGCACCAATAGCTTTCTCTGATTGTTAGTGAAAATTCGACAGTAGGTATTAGACATGTTCAGTGGTGGTCAATGTCACTTAGATTAGTGACATTAGAAGACTCCACATCTGACTTGACCAGCAGCCTAGTGAGGGGCACATGGATGAACAAGCCTTCCAGTCATGTGAAGTAATGAGAGTGAGCTGGTCCAAAACTTTCTAGGAAAAGAAAGAAAACTTCACTCTAATAAAATGGCAAGTCAGCAACTGGGTGTCAAGACTTTCTCTCTCTTAAAAAAAGGTTTAAATAATGTTACTTGAAAAAATGTAGAGTGCTACTAACTTCCTCTTTTGATTGAAGCAGTGAGAGCTTGTGTAACTTGGGATAATGCACTGGTCAGGTTCAATCCTTTAAACAGGTTACCAAAGGTACTTCCACATAATTGAATAGATTGATTTGTTCTATGCAGCTGTTAACTCTGCACTGAAGGACACTTATCCAAATAATTTTGACCTTGGAATACTTCATTTTACATCATTATTTCTAACTGTAATTATATAGAAGTGCCTGTTTCCTCTAAAAGATACCCCTAATTTCTGATAATAAAACCATGTCATTAAAGCACAAATGAATGCTTAAATTGTGTCTGTTTTCTAAGGGGACAGTGAAGAACACTTAACTCATTTGAAAGTGGAATCAAATCATCTGGGTTCAGAAAAATAAGTCAGGTCAGGAGCACATATCTCCTCATTACAAGTGGAGATTATGATCAAATGCATTAGGAGATCAACCCTACTGACCCTGACGTTCAAGGTATCATTAAGGCAATATCATCCCAATATCAGAAGTCAGAAAGTCAACATGAACTCACAGTAGATTTTTCAACTAAAATCATCCTTAGAATTAAGGAAGAAATCTACCATTCATTTTGTGGTTGCTAGACAGCAGACACTGCATTAATCATATAGTGATGGTCTCTTCTTCAATAAGTCCATGGAGGAAATAACTTTTTCTCATATGATGTAAAGAATCCAGAAGTATGAGGAGCATTTTCTCTAAGCCATGATCTCAAGTTGCTATAGCAAAGAAGTGGAAGACCTGGAATAAGATTCTGTTTGGGGCAAACTTGCTCTGTTTTTCTGTTCTTATAACTGTCATTATAATCTTTCAAAAATGTGAGACAATTTGAGCCCAGCATCTAGTTGTCCTTTTGACTGTCCTGTGTGCTGGTAGCAATGTATATATACTCATGGCATTGACTTCAAATTATATGATAGAATTATTTTAATTTCCCATAGCTTGTTGCTATTTGGGATCATTTTTGTGATTCCTCATAAAGGTAGAGCCATCAGTAAAATGCATTTGTCCTAAGATAGGATACACATCATACTGACACACATGCTCATCTCAATGTCCGCTATGCACTGCAGCTTCCCAAAGCAAGTCATACTCACTGACCCACATCACCCCCACTATCTGTTGACTGTGAGTAACAGACATCTCTATCATTATTAAGTACACCAGCATTTTTTTTCTTTTTGCGAAAGAGTTTACTAGGTTTGATATTCAAAGAATGCACCACGTTGTTCATCAATCAAATCCATGACAGTTAACTAGACTCGTGAGATTTTCCACTTCTACTGGCTCTTCTTACAACATAGATGGCTAAAGAAGTTAAACTGTACTAAGATAAAGACAGGTCACTCCTTACCAGTGAGCACTGTTGGCACAATACTCCTAAATTAGCAACATTTCTGCTAATCAAAAGAATGCAGAAAGGTCATTTGGTATGCTCAGTCAATGTTGCCTACATGTAGGTCTATACTTGTTATGGTAATGAACTTGCTAAATTGGTGTTATTATTGACAACTTAGTTCACATTACAGTGCTATTTCTTGCTCAATCAATAACATTTGATCCTACTTTACAATATTTGGGTTCATCATATTCACATGAACTTCCTAATCTATTTATTGCATTACGTTTGAGTTTATTGTACTTTTTGTTTGAGAATGTTCAAAGGATTTGGTCTTCCTGAAAAAGCAAATCTACATGTTAACAGAAATTTTAACTTTAATTTTGCCTTGTACCCCAATTGCTGGTAGTTATGTGAACATTCCAGAAAGGTGTAACTTTTTAATGATCTCGAAAATCTCTGGGCTTCTAATGTCTAACATAAAAAAAAAATGTATCAAGTGATGCCTCATAGATGCCCAAAAGTTATATGAAAATCTAATTTAGAGACATTTTATATATTATCTTATACATGCAAATAGTGATCGTAAATTTAATAATTTACATATATACATAAATTATAAGGTACAAATACCATTGTATTTCAACAAATGAAGAAAACAAAGTCCAAAGAAATTAAGCAACTTGATTGGAGGCAGAAACCTCACAATTTTAAGTCAGAAAATAATCTCTGATCAATTTAACACAAATACATAGAGATATGTTAAGACAAAATGATAACAGATTTCAAAATAATGTCTGTACACAGAGGTGTAACAATATTAAGAAAAAACATGTTTTTATCCACAATAAAACATTATTAATTTGTTTAAATATTTATAAATGCCACAATAAACTCAAAAGCAATTTTGCGAGTTGTGATCCAGCCTCAGAAGAAGCAAGGTGTGACTTCCTCGCCGAAAAAGGTACCAAGTCACATGGCTAACATAGACAAGAATAAGTTAAAAGAGTTAATAAGAAAGCCTGAGCTAATGGCCCAATCAATTTATAACTAATGTAGACCTCTGTGTGATTCCTTTGGGACTGAAGGACTGGGTAGGACAGAAACCTCAATCAACAGAACGGTGTCCAACATGGGAACAACTGCATCCACATAAAACTTGAGAGAGCTTGAGAAGTAATTTTAGACACAAAATAACAGTGTTAAGCAGGGCTTCTTGATAGCAGCACTTTCTTGGGTGGGCTCTGCTTGCTAGAGGCAGGTGCTCTCATTAAAGATAGGCTTCTTGAGTCAGTTATAGTTGCAAATACCTTGCAGCTCTTTTAAGAGGACCTGCCTCCGGATAGTGTTTTCTATTTCCATCCATTTGCATGCAAAATTCAAGAAGTCATTGCTTTTTACTGCTGAGTAGTACTCTAATATGTATATATTCCATACTTTCTTCATCCATTCTTCCATTGAAGGGCATCTAGGTTGTTTCCAGGTTCTGGCTATTACAAACAATGCTGCTATGAACATAGTTGAGCATATACTTTTGTTGTATGATAGGGCATCTCTTGGGTATATTCCCAAGAGTGGTATTGCTAGGTCCAGGGGTAGGTTGATCCCGAATTTCCTGAGAAACGTCCACACTGTTTTCCAAAGTGGTTGCACAAGTTTGCATTCCCACCAGCAATGGATGAGTGTACCCCTTACTCCACAACCTCTCCAGCAAAGGCTATCATTGGTGTTTTTGATTTTAGCCATTCTGACAGGTGTAAGATGGTATCTTAAATTTGTCTTGACCTTCATCAGGCGATGAAAGGAGACAGAGACCCACATTTGAGCACCGGCCTGAAATCCCAAGGTCCAAATGAGGAGCAGAAGGGGAGAGAGCACAAGCAAGGAACTCGGGACCACGAGGGGTGCACCCGCACACTGAGACAATGGGGATATTCTATCGGGAACTCACCAAGGCCAGCTGGCCTGGGTCTGAAAAAGCATGCAATAAAAACCGGACTCGCTGAACATAGCGGACAATGAGGACTACTGAGAACTCAAGAACAATGGCAATGGGTTTTGATCCTACTGCACGTACTGGCTTTGTGGGAGCCTAGGCTGTTTGGATGCTCACCTTACTGGACCTGGAAGGAGGTGGGAGATCCTTGTACTTCCCATAGGGCAGGGAACCCTGACTGCTCTTCAGGCTGCTGAGGGAGGGGGAGTTGATTGGGGGAGGGGGAGGAAATGGGAGGAGGTGGTGGGGAGGAGGCAGAAATCTTTAATAAATAAATAAATAAATAAATAAATAAATAAATAAATAGAGGACCTGCATCTGAAACACTTAAATGGTCTTGATGTAAAGCTGACTGCATGTTTTTTGGTGGTGACAGGGACCTTGAAATGCCATAGAGTTGTGGCAATAAACATGGTTTCTGCTGGTATCTCTGCCATGTAGCTAGAGTCTCAGCAAAAAAGCTAAGGAATGGGCTGGATACACTCATCAAAGCCACGGCTTTAATCCTAGCCATATTTCTTAGCAAATTAAAGATTCATGTGTTCAGAAAAAAAAAAGAGATATACAGTAAAGAGATATTCAAAGATGAAGAAAACCCCTTAATGGTTTACAGTGTGTTAAAAATATATGTAGGCTTGGGAAAGAAAAAGGAAAAAGTTCATAAAATAAAATAAAATCTGTATAGTTGTGTGTGGTGGCACACACCTTTAATCCCAGCACTTGGGAGGCAGAGACAGGCAATTTGTAACCTACTCTGTGAGTTCGAGGATGTCGTGGTCTACAGAGTGAGTTCCAGGACAAACAAAGATACACAGAGAAAGCCCATCCCAAAAATGAAAATGAAAGAAATAGAGTTTAAAATAAAGCCACATAAAGATGGAAAATACACAGAGAGTCTGGATACTGTATATTATTGTGTTGTCTTTAAATTGTTTAATGGCTGAGAAAGGACCAAAAGCTGCTAATAGATATTTGATTATAAATGCTGTTAGATAAATCTAACATATATACTTTGAAAATGCCTTGACTTCAAAATTTAAGTCAAAAGGCATGTTACATTGGAGAACAGGTTTTGCATTTGTTTCCAAAAGAAATGAGAAGCTTTAAATTCATTCTGGGCTAAAAAAAAATCATGTTTGATCAAGAAAGACCCCCTGAAGAATCTCCAATAGGAGAAGATGGTCCAGATGATCCAATATTTCAGAGGATGTCTGTTGGAGTTTCTTCTGAGAACAGTTTCAAGACTGCTGGCTAAAATGATCAAGCCTCACAGAGTATTCCATTCGGGACTTAACCATAATTCAAAAAAATTTTTAGGTTCCTTAAGATTATCAGTGCCCCCAATCAGCAAAAAATCCCCCCAAATAGATTATGGATGTATACCTTTGTTTAGATGTTGGTTACAAGTTGTTTTGGATAATGGTGAGGAGAAAAGCTAAATAAAGGAGATTTGATTCAGAGTTCTTGTTTAAAAAAAAAAGAATGGGGGCAAGTGCTGGTTGTACCCTGCCAATTGTATTTTAATAAAATGCTCATTGGCCAATAGCTGGGTAGAAAATATAGGTGGGGCTACCAGGCAGGAAATAGAGACAGGGCAATGAGAATGCTGGGAAGAGGGAAGCACAGTCTGTAGTTGTGACTCAGCCTCAGAAGAAGCAAGATGTGATTGCCTCGCCAAGAAAAAAAAATACCAAGTCACATGGTTAACATAGACAAGAATAATAAGTTTTAAGAGTCAATAAGACCACGAAGGGTGCATCCACCCACTGAGACGGTATGACTGACCTAATGGGAGTTCACCAAGGCCAGCTAGACTGTGACTGAACAAGCATGTGATCAAACCAGACTCTCTGAATGTGGCTGACAGTGGGGACGGACTGAGAAGCCAATGAGAATGGCACTGGGTTTTGATTCTACTGCATGTACTGAATTTTGAGATCCTAGTCTGTTTGAATGCTCATTTTCCTAGACCTGGATGGAGCTGGGAGGGCCTTGGACTTCCCACAGGGCAAGGTACCCTGACTTCTCTTAGGGCTGGAAAGGGAGGGGGGAGGGGAAAGGGGGAGTGGAAGGGAAATGAGAAGAGGAGAGGAAGTGGAAATTTTTAATAAATAAAAAAAGAGTTCATAGGAAAAGCCTGAGCTAATGGGACAATTAGTTTCTAACTAAAATAAATAAATAAATAAATAAATAAATAAATAAATAAATAAATAAAAGCAATTTTGCGCCTAGGGAGAAAAGCATCTAGAAAAAGCATTTTTTCAATGTAGTATTTATTTGCTTCACAGAACAGTAAAAAATATGTTTTCCATGGATTAATTTCAATAATTTTTAATATATATCAGTTTTTCTTGCCCTCTGATATGGTCTTATAGCTTAGTATTATTTGAAATAGTTGCTCATTAAACATAATAACAAAGAAAAGAGTACCAATTAATTATGTAGGAGTTAAAGGTATAAAAGATAATACCCCCAAGGTGACATTTCCAATCTTGGAGACAAACAACTGGTGTCTTTGTTGGGCATATCTACCCCATTACTCTTTTCATTTCTGTGCTCCTCCTCTTGATATGTTGATATTTCCCATCACGATTATATGGTCACTTACCCACGCTGTCAGCCTTTAACAAACTCTTTCCTATTTTTCCCATGTCACAGCTGTGTATGGGAATGCCTATCATTAAAATTTAGTGTCTTATAAAATATATATGTAAGAAAGAAGATAGGTAAGGATGGGCATGTGGGACACAGACATGATAAGTCGCAGCTGCAATTGCAGAGGAATGTAAGCTTCCTGGGGCGCATTTTCATGGTGCAAAGACATATTTCATTTTCTTTCTGGTTGTTACACAGGTCATGTGAGTAGAAGGCATGCATGTATACACACGGGGTGGGGGTGGGGATTTACTTACGGAGAAGATTCTCTGAAACAAGGAATTCTCAAATCCCACAGAGGACAAATTTTGTTTTCTGGATGTTCAGCACTTTGCTCTGTTCCAAGACAATCTGTCTCTAATGGGGTATGATATTACACAATGAAGTCATGTATCTTTCCTCTCTAGTCTGTCCCTGAAACTTTTATAATTGGGCCACTTGGGTGCCCAGGAGAATGATTTTCTTACTAAGCCATATATCTTCTGTTAATAGAAGTAATGCTTGTATCGTCAGGTCCAACTGGATAGAGTTATTCAACTCCTATTTAAAGGCTAATGTCATTACAGATATTTTCTGGGAAGAAGGAAAGACTGAAGCTATGAGAAGATGCTTCTAAAGTAGGAGTGCATTTATAGTCAGATATGGAACTGGAGAGATAGTTCAGTGTTTAAGAGTGCTTCCCGAGTTTGTTTCCCAGAACCCACACCAGGCAGCTGACAATCTCCTGTATCTTTAGCTCCAGTGGATCTGTTACTCTCTTGCCATTGAGAGCACCCAAACACACAAGGCAGGCAAACATACACACTCATCACATAAATAAAAGTCAAAATACAAGTTTTAAAAATGATGAATAAAAGTTTGAGGCATATTTGCTATTTTCTCTATGTAAATTAATTTTATTACCTACACTGATCTCACCAATAATGGGTAAATAATATAGAACATGATGGTGGACATTAAGAATACTTTGTGTTGAAAGACAGTGAATTGATAAGTCTACTCTTATCAAGGAAATCAAATTAAAAGTGAGTGCATAATTTTCAGGATAGTGATCATGGTAGTCATGGGCGTATACATAGATAGGAATGCAGTGTAGACAGCTGTCAGAGAGTATGTAGGGGAAGTGAATTATAAACCTTTAAGTAGGAGGTGAACAGAGTTATTTCCCAGGAACTCACAGAAATGCTGGACAAAGGAGAATGTCTTCAGGAATAGGGGGAGTGAAGTCAGTGTGTTTCCTGTGTCCTTTCTTTTACTCCACTGTAACACATTTTTGGCAGGAAGGATAACGTGACCGGTAGTCCATCACTGACCCTCTGTGTTTTGGCGAAACCTGAACTTAGGTGCCAGGCTAATCTTCCTATTACAACATTCTTCCTCAAATTCTTACCAGGTTCGGGAACTTTTAGTGTCTTTCTTTGTCTGTTTTTTTTTTTTGTTGTTGTTGTTTTGTTTTTTTTGTTTTTGTTTTGTTTTGTTTTTTTGTTTTTGTTTTTGTTTTTTGGCTGGCCTGTGAGATCTTGCCTGCTGAATCTGAGATTTGAATACTTGAAAAAAATGGGGCAGACTACAGTCTAATTCTGCAGACCATCTTACTTTATACATAAATGTAACAAAGAAAGTTAATGATCCAAGGAAGGATTTTTGAGTTTAGAAAAAAAAAAAAACATGTAAATGAATGTCAGTAAGCATATACTAAACATTAACAGAGCAGCACTTTCTCAGAACATTCTCAGGACAGACCAATTTAAACACAATTTGTTGGCAACACGATAGATTATATCTGGAAAAGTATGAAAGCAAGGCAGAAGGCCAATACCAGATTCGGGACACACTGACCAGGTTGGCTTTTGGAGCTATGTTCTGACATCCAAGAAGAATAAACAGTGCCATGGACTGAATATAAATGTTCATCATAGGAGTCACAAATTCACATCCAAGAACAATTCAGATAACAAAATGAACCTGAGGTAAAAGGCCCTCTGCCCTTCTTTTCCTGGAGCCTCTGCACAGTTCCCCAAAGCATTGTTCACTCTGTGTCTTTCCTTTGACTGTGTCCCAACATCCTTCAACAACGGTCTACTTTTCCTCTTTTCAAATTATAAATGCCACACATTGCATTTCTCAACAGAATAGTTCATCTTAAAATCTAATCAGTTCTTTTGACTGTGTCAATCTAAATAAGTTGATGTGTCTGAATGGGTCTTCAAAGGGAAACAGTCTGTTAATATTGATGCCTGTCTTCTGATTGCTGTAGATACAAGAGACAGATTTAAAGAACATCATAAAAAGTTGGAGTCCTGGCCCCAAATTAGGTGTTTGTGTTTGCTAACTCCATCACTTTAATATTACTGTCTTAGCCCAGTTCTCCTAGACTTCCCCCACATCCCTACAGGCAAGGAAGTGAGGCATCAGTAGTTAACAATAATCCACAAACTCAACGAAAGCATTTTAACTGTTAGATCACACCCTTCCTAAAGAGAAAGTGTGTGGATTTTTATTTTCTCTGATAGGAAGTGTCTCCTGGGTATTGTTAGTGTTTCTATGTATTCCCAGGACATGATGAAATGGAAATTTTCTTTGTGTAAGGTTAAGTAAGCAACCATGCTAAAGAGCATTCAGATTAGACAAAGCAGACTAGAGTGCAAAGGAAGAGGAGTACACCATAAATCACTGCACTGCTCTATGGAAAACATGCCACAGTAAGTTTTGTTGCTGCTAGAAAGCTTGAGTATGCTCTCTATTCAGTTCTAGAACAATCTAACTCCTTTATAAGGTGATTTTCAATTCATTCCCCTGTCTAAGCGAAGCTCCCTCTTTCTTTAAGCCCAGCAGATTTCATTTTTTGTGAAGCTAATATATAATACATGAAATATTTTTATAGATAACTTATTCTCCAATTACAAATTCCTAGTTTGTTTATGATAACACTTGCAACCATTTACATCAAATCAATGTGGTTAGTATTCCATTGTGAATAAAATGTTAGGTATGTTTTCTTAATTCTCAAGGTAATTGTGTATAAAGATTATTTTGAAATCCATTATTATATAATTTATAACCAGTATAAGAAATTAATGTCACATCTATATGAGAAAATGTGTGAAATGTCTACAAATGAGGATTTCTACAATTCCTAGGCCCATGTGAGACCCCGCTTGAAGCAGGTTTCACAAAAGCCAACGCCCCCAGGATCTACATGGTAGAAGGAGAGCATTGACTTCCACAAGTTATTCTCTGAAAGTCTAATGGCACTAAGTCTCCAAAACTAAATAAATAAATGTAATTTATTTATTTTTTTTCTTGCTGATTTTTTTATTAATTAATTAATTTAATTTTTAAAGATTTCTGCCTCTTCCCCGCCACCACCTCCCATTCCCTCCCCCTCCCCCAATCAAGTCTTCCTTCCTCCTCAGCCCAAAGAGTAAGCAGGTTTCTCTGCCCTGTGGGAGGTCCAAGGACCACCCACCTCCATCCAGGTCTATTAAGGTGAGCATCCAAACTACCTGGGCTCCCACAAAGCCATTACATGCAATAGGATCAAGAACCCATTGCCATTGTTCTTCAGTTCTCAGTAGTCCTCATTGTCCATTATGTTCAGCGAGACCGGTTTTGTCCCATGCTTTTTCAGTCCCCGGCCAGCTGGCCTTGGTGAGTTCCCGATAGATCATCCCCATTGCCTCAGTGTGTGGGTGCACCCCTCGCCGTCCTGAGTTCCTTGCTCGTGCTCACTCTCCTTCTGCTCCTCCTTTGGATCGTGAGACTTCAGTCCAGTGCTCCAATGTTGGTCTCTGTCTCTGTCTTCTTTCATTGCCTGATGAAGGTTAATATTCAGGGGGATGCTTATATGTTTTTCTTTGGGTTCACCTTCTTATTTAGCTTCTCTAGAGTCACGAATTATAGTCTCAATGTCCTTTATTTATGGCTAGAAACCAAATATGAGTGAGTACATCCCATGTTCCTCTTTTTGGGTCTGACTTACCTCACTCAGGATAGTGTTTTCAATTTCCGTCCATTTGTATGCAAAATTCAAGAAGTCATTGTTTTTTACTGCTGAGTAGTACTCTAATATGTATATATTCCATACTTTCTTCATCCATTCTTCCATTGAAGGACATCTAGGTTGTTTCCAGGTTCTGGCAATTACAAACAATGCTGCTATGAACATAGTTGAGCATATACTTTTGTTGTATGTTTGGGCATCTCTTGGGTATATTCCCAATAGTGGTATTGCTGGGTCAAGAGGTAGGTTGAACCCGACTTTCCTGAGAAACCGCCACACTGCTTTCCAAAGTGGTTGCACAAGTTTGCATTCCCACCAGCAATGGATGAGAGTTCCCCTTTCTCCACAACCTCTCCAGCAGAGGCTATCATTGGTGTTTTTGATTTTAGCCATTCTGACCGGTGTAAGATGGTATCTTAATGTTGTCTTGATTTGCATTTCCCTGATTGCTAAGGAAGTTGAGCATGATCTTAAGTGACTTTTGGCCATTTGAACTTCTTCTGTTGAAAAGTCTCTGTTCAGCTCAGTGCCCCATTTTATAATTGGATTGATTAACCTTTTACGGTCTAATTTCTTGAGTTCTTTGTATATTTTGGATATCAGACCTTTGTCAGTTGCGGGGTTGGTGAAGATCTTCTCCCAGTCAGTGGGTTGCCTTTCTGTCTTAGTGACAGTGTCCTTTGCTTTACAGAAGCTTCCCAGTCTCAGGAGGTCCCATTTATTCAATGATGTCCTTAGTGTTTGTGCTGCTGGGGTTGTACGTAGGAAGTGTTCTCCTGTGCCCATGTGTTGTAGAGTACTTCCCACTTTCTCTTCTATCAGGTTCAGTGTGTTTGGACTGATATTGAGGTCTTTAATCCATTTGGACTTGAGTTTTGTGCATGGTGATATATATGGATCTATTTTCATTCTTCTACAGATTGACTTCCAGTTTTGCCAGCACAATTTGTTGAAGATGCTCTCTTTTTTCCATTGTATACTTTTAGCTCCTTTATCGAAAATCAGGTGTTCATAGGTTTGTGGGCTAAAGTCAGGGTCTTCTATTCTATTCCATTGGTCGACTTCTCTGTTTTTATGCCAGTACCAAGCCGTTTTCAGTACTGTAGCTCTGTAATAGAGTTTGAAGTCAGGGATGGTAATGCCTCCAGACAATCCTTTATTGTATAAGATTGTTTTGGCTATCCTGGGTTTTTTGTTTTTCCATATAAAGTTGATTATTGTCTTCTCCAGATCTGTGAAGAATTTTGATGGATTTTGATGGGGATTGCGTTGAATCTATAGATTGCTTTTGGTAGAATTGCCATTTTTACTATGTTGATCCTCCCAATCCAAGAGCAAGGGAGGTCCTTCCATTTTCTGGTATCCTCTTCAATTTCTTTCTTCAAAGACTTAAAGTTCTTGCCAAATAGATCTTTCACTTCCTTAAAAGACATTAATGAATTTTTATGAAGATAATCATATCTTTCAGACAGAATAAAGAATTATGAAAACAACTACTTAGAACCTCTTGATGTTTGTCAGTTATTCTAACTTTAGATATTTAATTAAAAGAAGTGAAAAGATTTGCCTTGCATAATAGTGCATCAAATGTTCATGGTGACTTTGTTTGTAACGTGTAACTATTGATAACTAGCCAGACAGAAAGATGATGAAGATCCTATATTATTGTAGTTACAATGCTACCATCTCTGTTCCTGCTTTAGTACCAAAACTCTAAATTCCATTTCCTGGGACATTGCCCACTGAAGTCCCAAAGTCAATTCAACTCAGTATAATTCCTTTTCATCTAGGTTAAAGATACATATCTATATGAAAGATAATTTTACCTTAGGTAAAGAAGGCTCAATCTTTTTTCCATCTCAAACAACCTCAGGACTCTGTTGGAGATCAACTGGAGTCTCTAATGTTAACACATGTAATAATGTGTCCAATTCTTGATGCTATATCCCGTCATGTTTTGCACCTAAGGTGATTCAAGGCAACACACTTCCTGCTTGCTCAAACACTGCTGAAATACAGGTTTCTTCTTCAACATAGCATGTGAAGAATTACAGAGCTTGGCACAGTGTTGACTCAAGATATTAATTCTGTCATATTTCAGTGGTTAGAAGCAATCTCAGGCCCTTACCTTAACAGCAACTCGGATGGGAAAAAAGGAGAGTAGACACAACATTCAATACATTGCTGCTACCATACTCATTCTGCATATAAGGACACTTTTACTTTTGTTGCACCCATACCACTTAGCCAAGAGTCTAGGACTTGCCAGTGTTTAACAGGCATTGCTCTCGATAAGTAAGAGTGCTTGAGTGTTGCATTCCATGGAGCGTCTTACCCCAAAATAATTGTGAAGTTGCATAACCAAAAAAAAAAAAACAAATGTGAAAGTTGGTTTGAAATATATAGTGGAAACTTTAATTTACAATCTGTAGAAATCTGTGGAAATATATTTTATATCTTATATTGCTGGTTCGGAGGGAGACTGACAGGTAAGTTTAAATGACTGGATTTGCCGACAATTGTAATTTTGTTGGCTGTACACAAATGCCCGGGTTATAGAACATTCAAGAATTGCTTGTTCAAACACATTGTTAAGAGAAGCTTGTCTTTGCTATTAGTACTGAGATGTGTTAACTATTCAAAAAACGAAAGGTAATTTGTCTTTATTAAAAATGATGAAGTGCCCTTGAGGATAGCTTCATCATATTTATGAAAAAAAAAAAAGATTTATCCTCAGCATTCTCTGATTAACTACACTTGACTGGAATCTTTCCCTCCCTTGGCATTATGAGTACTTAAAAACCAGAGCTAATTTGTGCTTGTTTGTGTATTGCTTGGGAGAGTGTCTTGAAAGACATGCCGGTATATGTGCTTATAACCAGAAACTAATTATGACTTTCTGCAGCTTTATTTTAATTTTCTAACTTTTGTTTCAGTTTCTTTATTCTATGAAATTCTCGCTGAGATTTAGTTCACTGTTTTATGTGCCATGTTCTCTTCCAAGTTTCTGGAAAATTTTTTCTCTTACCTTGAGAAGCAAGGTAATTTTAGGAGTAGAAACATGAGAAGCCAATATAATGGCTCAGTGGGTGGAGACATTTTCCATTTAAGCCTGGAGACCTGAGTGT
The DNA here is from genome assembly GCF_950005125.1 of Chionomys nivalis. Lineage (NCBI taxonomy): Eukaryota > Metazoa > Chordata > Mammalia > Rodentia > Cricetidae > Chionomys > Chionomys nivalis. Next base: position 23,737,976 of record NC_080098.1, on the reverse strand, counting down.
AATCTATGGAGCTGACCAAAGCTAGAGTCTTCAGAGAGGAGGGAGCTTTAATTCAGGAAATGCCTCTCCTATAAGTTTCAACTATAAAGCATTTTCTTAATGAGTTACCAGTGGGGAAGGGTCCAGCTCATTGTGGGTGGTACCATTCCAGGACTGGTAGTTCTAGGTTCTGTAAGAAAGCAGACTGAGCAAGCCATGAGGAACAAGTTACTAAGTTGCATTCCACTATGGCCCCAACATCATCTCTGGCCTCCAGGTTCCTGCCCTTGCTACTTTTACTGATGAATTATTATGTTGAACTTTGACTTAAATAAACTCTTCTCTCCGCAGGTTACTTTGGTCACAGCAGCAGTAACTCTAACTAAGACAGGTAGAGGCAAAAGACTATACAAATTTGATCTTGACAAAACTGTTATGACATGCAGACACACACACACACACACACAGGCACACACGATGGGTGATTCAGTTAGTAGCCCAAACTCACATAGTGATGTTTCTATGTGTGTTACTGCTCATCATGTCCTTCTATGGACACTACTGACCAACACTGTCAGACTGTAAGAACCCCAAGGAATAAAAGATCAGATACTTATTTTCTCATTTGAGGAGCCAGTCTCTTACCATTTTATTATTTTGTTCATAGCTCTTTATCAAAAAACAGTAAATGCCAGAAGTTACTGCACACTGAAGGGAATTGCCTGATAAGTGCTGCAAAAGTGTATTGCAAGAAATATTCCACCACACAAACATTGTTTGAAAGAATTTGAATGTGTATATAGGAAGAAACTCCTAAGATTTCCTTATATTTTTGTATCTTCATGAGTAGAGCTTTAATCCCTTGATATTAAGATATTAGAGAGATAGAAAGAATCCAACAATCCAACTGCACTGTGATTTCAGAGGGGAGACCTTTGGGAAGCGTCATGATTAATCTTCATGGTCAAACTGAAGAGTTTTAGCATCACGAGAACACACTTGTGTCTTTTTGTGTCGGTGTGTTTGCCAACACACAGGATATATTAGAAATCTTATGTAAGTTCACTAGTTTTTAAATCAAATTAAAATACATTATTTTAAAAAGAGAGTTTGAAAAAAGTACCCTGTATGAATAGACAACCTGACTCCCAAAATACATGGGTTATTAAATGGAAATCTTGGTAGCAGGTATCACCATAATAATCACATATTCTCATCTAGAATAAGCCCTAACTTTAGGATTGCCAATGTCCTCTACCTTTCCAAATTGTACATTTCGTGTTTCTTGCTGCTCCGTCTGTTCTTTCGCATTGGAGTCTCACACAAGAGTGAGTCTTCCTATCTATGCCATGTAGTCAGTATCAGGCTGGCTTGCAATATCTTCAGGCAAAGAAGCAAGTTCTTTACTTTAAACTTACCCTTCGTCAAGTTCTTAGAACACAGACAGAAAGCAAAGACTTTCCTTCATGCCAGACTATCACAGGAATGGTCTTTAACCCAGATGCTAATATTGTTCCCCCATCTGAAACCTCTTGAGTTGAGTGAGTTCCCATCCTCCCAATAGCTTTTAGCACTACTGTACTCCAAACTTCTACTAAGATGGCTTATGATGCTCCACTAACAGTTTTCAATCAGCTGCTTAGTCCTGTTGCAACAATCGTCCACTCCCTCAGTCACTATTTCTATTTCTGTGATAAAAAAAAAAAAAGCATGATCAAGGTCACTTATGAAAGGAAGGGTTGGGTTTGGTTTACAGCTTCAGAAGTATCAGAGTCCATGATGGCAGATCAGAGGCCTGAGGCTGGCACAGGAAGCCGAGGGCTCACATATCCAAACTACAAGCAGACAGCACAGCGTTACCTGGGAAGAGAATGCTGTGAAACTTTTAAAAACCTCATCCCAGTATTCAAATGCAGCCTAGGGGGACATTCCTATTCAAACCACCACAAATAAAAACAAAGAGAAAATAAAATTTGAAGGGAGATGGGATGGAGATAACTAGGAGAGATGGACTGAAGTAGTGGTGGATTGTTTATAAACATAAATTTTCAAAGAATAACTTAAAATATTCAACATATCTCAACTCGTTTGTGCTTTCAAAGTCTAAATGCTTCAAAACTTAATCTCAGCATCATGATACCGGAGGAGTGATATATTCCATTTTTACTGTGATTTTTGAGGTGGAATTTTTGGAAGATTTGTTGGCTACTTTTCATTGTCAAATTGTTGAGGATTTGTAAGCACCATGAAGAAATACTTCTGTGTGTGAGAGTGATTCCAGAAAGGCTAAACAAAACGGGGAAGACTTAAGCAGAATATGTGTGGGAACATTCACTGTGAGGGGTTCCCGACTGCATAAAAAGAAGATGGGATCATGACCACCACCCACCTCTGTATTTCCTGAGTATGCAAGCAGGTGTTTCATATCCCAAAATATAAAATGTGTATAACAATGAGTCAAAATACAGTTTAAATTGCTTCTCTTGGGGATTTTGTCAAAACATCAAGAAAAGTCACTCTTGTGAATTACTAGGAATTTTTCTAGTGCCTGGTCTAAGCCTAAGCCTAAGAAGGGCTCTCTCAAGGTATCTCTTTCCTTGTTCTTCCTCTCTGTCCTTCACCCAACTAGATCTCTGGATCCTTCATGTTCTCCTCCCTACTTCCATTCTCCCTTCTCCACTATCCTACCACCCCCCCTCCACAAATGCTGCCAATTTACTAAGGAGCTATTGTCTACTTCCCCTTCTCAGGGGATCCATGTATGTCCCTCTTAAGATTCGTCGCCAGTGGGAGCTCACTGACTCCAGACTGACAACTGGAGAACCTGAAAGACAGAACTAGGCCCTCTAAATATGGGTGACAGTTTTGAGGCTTGAGAAATTTGTGGGGCCATTAGTAGTGGAACCAGTATTTATCCCTAGTACAAGAACTGACTTGTTGGAGCCCATTCATTATGGAGGGATATCTTGCTCAGTCTAGATATGGGGTAGGGGTCGACTTGGTCCTGCTTCAAGTTATGTGACAGATTTTGTTGACTCCCCATGGGAGTCCTCGCCATCTCTGAGGAGTGGGTTACAGGGTAGGATGGGTGTAAGGTGGGGGAAAAGGGAAAACAGAAAGGAGAGGGAGCTGGAATTGGTATGTAAAATAATAATAAAAAAAAAATTTAAATAAAAAAGGAAGACCAGAGGGGGGGTTGTTGCACATGCTTTTAATCTCAGCAGCCAGGAGGCAGAGACAAGTAGAACTCTGTGAGTTGGAGGCCAAGATAAGAGCTAGTTTCAGGACAGGTTCCAAAGCTACAAAGAAACCCTGTCAAAAAACAAAACAAAACAAAACAACAACAACAACAACAAAAAACAAAACAAAAAAAAAGTAATTCATGCAAATGGCAATAAGACTAATGTGGTCCTTGTGTTTGACCCAGTGGGTTTTATGAGAAAAGGGGGAGAGAGGGTACCTTGGCTTCCTTTCTGATGTTATGTGATTTTTCTACCACCTAAGTTCTCTGCCAGCCAAAATAACAGGACCAAAAATAAAAACATCAATAAAGCTTGTAATAGAAATGTATTTTTAAACTACTAGCATTGTTAACAAAATAAATTCCTTTTCTTTATAAAGTTCAACAACCTATGGCATCTCATTATGATAACCAAGATTGGACTAACATAGAAACAACATCAGTGATTTTTATTGATACCCAAAGGTTCAGAGATGGAGACAAAACCGGCATTTGAATGAACAGCTCATTGGAGCCACTGGGCATGACTGTCAATACAGAACAACCCAGCCTCAAATTGTAATAATAGGTACTATTATTTATACCTCAAGTAATTCAGTGATGTTTCACCAGTTCAAGAAACTTCTAATTTCTATTTTCTTACTAAGAAAACCATTTGGACACTGTCTGGAGTTAACTGCTTGAATGTGAAACACAAAAGCTGCTTTAAAACCAATTGTAGAGTGATGATGTTGGTACCAATGAGTACCAATATCATCTGGTATCAACGAGTACCAGCATCTTCAGCAACCATATACTTCCACTTGTGTACCTGGACAAAAGTAATTCTATTGCACCTTAGTTCATTGTTACAAAAGATTCAGAAATTTTTTGGCATCAGGTCATGGTAGACGCTGCAGGCCTTCATCTTATGACAGGTAAATCCATCAGAGCTGTTGTCTAAACTGAAGAAGCTCAGTGTATTTTGTGGATGTCGCAAACAATTTGCAAATGGACTGTGTATTTTTGGATATTATCTTAGCCAATTTTCCTCAAAACCCTATTGTATAAATTTGTGCCAGGATCTGGTCTGAGATGCTGCTATGAGATTTCAATGAAGTTATGATTTGATTTGTTTTATGTAGGTAGGATACGAAGAAGCATCATGCTGCGATATTTTGAAGAACTCTTTTGCTGGCATCAAGAGCTACTAGGGTTAATTTTTTAACTGACAAGTTTGATGACATCTATTGACTTCCATAGTGAAGGTAGGATTAGAAGGCATCGAAGTTGAGCAGGGGAGAGGTCACAGTTTCTGAAATAATTAAAACTGAAGAGCCCTGTTATAATCCTTCCCTCTGATCCTCCCCAAAGAGGTAAGCAATTGTCTGTATTTTTCTTTCTCCTCACCTGCTTCTCCAGAGATAGCAGGTTTTCTCATCACAACTGTATTTCACAGAGAGGGTGTGAAGATAAGTGAGTTTCCATTTGTAAAACACTCTGAAGTCAGAGGTGCTATACTCGATGACAGTGAGAAATGAGAAGGAAAATAGGTGACAACTTGCTGAAAATTTCTGTCATTGTCCATTTGTGGATAACTTCAAGGGTGGTTCATAGTAAAATCTTTACCCAAAGGTATGGAAATCTATGTGCAGAAAGCAGCTTGCTGAGTGCTGCATAAAGCATGCTAAATACCTATTATCTCACCCTTTCATAATAGAAACAGTTACACAAAGAAAGTCTAAGCAAGCACATGCTGTTATGATGACAGATCTAAAACAACTATGAAAGAAAATCAAGGACAAACGATTCTTCAAGACCCCAGAAAAGGAAGAAAGGGAGGTAGAGAGGTAGGGACACACATACCACACACACACACACACACACACAAACACACGCACACAGAGACAGAGAAAGTTAAAGAGTAAAGGAGAAAAAGAAAAATAAATGTACAGCTCATAGTTTACGAGATGTACTGTGAATCCAATGCATCTCAGTGTCGCTTTTGGATCACTTCTGATGTTAATGTCATGAATGATAGCTGTAGCTGTACAATTCACTTATGTGCTTATAATCCTCAACAGAGACTAAAAAAATGGCTCAATGAGTAAAGATGCTTGCTGTCAAGCCTTACAACCTAAGTTCTATGGCCAGTTCTCACACTGTAGAAGGAGAATACTGGCTCCTATATGCTGTCTTCTGTTGTGGAATATTATAAGATGTGTTACATTTGTTTATGCTGTGGGACATTTGTTTAATGATGCAAAGATGTGTTGTATTCTTTTATGTTGCATTTGTTTAACTCTGTGAAGTTGTGCTACATTTCCTGTTTAAAACATCTGATTGGTATAATAAAGAGACGACAGGGCCAGTAGCAAGGCAAGAGAAATGATATGTGTGGGTGGCAGGCAGAGAGAATAAATGGAAGGAGAAAAAGAGAGTAAAGAAAAAACAAGTAAGAAAAGAGGGAAGAGGACTTCAGATGCCAGTTACACAGACACTCAGGTACATAGCAAGACACAGGGTAAGAAGTAAAGAAAGGTATACAGAAATAGAGAAAGGAAAAGTCAAGAGGCAAAATTAGATGGGATCAATTATTCTAAGAAAAGCTGGGTAGAATAAGCTAAGCTAAGGCCGGTTATTTATAAGTAAGAATAAGCCTCCATTTGTGATTTATTTGGGAACTGGGATGCAGGCCCCACAGAAAAGCAGAGTAAAGAGCTAAAGAGTAAGAAGAGGAAGAACAACAACAACAGTCCTCTGACCTCTAACTATGGACATTGGTACAGGTGTGCACATATGTATGCTCACCCACTCACCCCCACCCCCCGATACACACACTAAAAATAGCATAAAAGATGAACAGAGAATTTAACCATGATTTCTAACTCTTGCTTTTCTGTATCATTCACTGTTTTAAATGTTTGCCTTGAAGTCTTCATAAGAGATAGATGTTACATCTTATATTATATACTACCTGTGTTAGTATAAATAATTTAACAGAGATCTTTTCCTTCACGTTTTGTCTACCCCTTAGAGTAGTCATGCTGTTCCAGGGAAATGGAAATAATAGAATATGGATATATGAAAAGGGAAACTTTGCTTTATAATTACAGTCTGACAAAAGATACTGAAAGAGCAGGAGGAAAGGCTCCATGGAAAAGAACCCTTGCTGCTCTTGTGAAGGATCTGGCTTTGGTTTTTAGTAGCCACAAGTTGCTCACAACCCCCTGAAACTTCAGATCCAGATGATCTGACACTGCCCTCTTCTGCTCCTCGTCACTCCAGGTATGCACTTGATGCATATACATAAATGCAGGCCAAGTGCTCATATATATAACATGAAAATAATATTTCCATCAGCTACAAGTCAGAGCCATGACAGAGCCAGTGGAGTTATTCAGTCTGACTGTAGCATACTGAGAACCACAGTATGGCTTGATGTGAATGGCAATCTGAGAGGCAGAGATGAGATTAGATATGCCAACTCAAAAAAAAATGTGCCAGCAGAGAGGGAAAATTCTCCATTAATCTTCTTCAAACAATTTTACTTGTGTTTGGGGGATAGGGAGACTCATAGAAGCTCAAGTGCCCACAGTGTCCAGAAGACAGCATCACATCTCTTGCAACTGGAGTTATAGGCATTCATGAGTTTCTCAGTGAGGTCTCTGGGAACCAAAACTGGGTCCTTTTAAGAACAGTGCTTGCCTGGGTCTGAAAAAGAATGGGATAAAACCGGACTCGCTGAACATAGCGGACAATGAGGACTACTGAGAACTCAAGAACGATGGCAATGGGCTTTTGATCCTACTGCATGTACTGGCTTTGTGGGAGCCTAGGCAGTTTGGATGCTCACCTTACTAGACCAGGATGGAGGTGGGTGGTCCTTGGACTTCCCACAGGGCAGGGAACCCTGATTGCTCTTCAGGCTGACAAGGGAGGGGGTCTTGGTTGGGAGAGGGGGAAGGAAATGGGAGGTAGTGGTGGGGAGGAGGCAAAAATCTTTAAGAAAGAAAGAAAGAAAGAAAGAAAGAAAGAAAGAAAGAAAGAAAGAAAGAAAGAAAGAAAGAAAGAAAGAAAGAACAGTGCTTGCTTCCAATAACTGAGTCTTCTCTCCAACCTCCAGCCACCATCCTTTCTACATGCCCTCAATGCATCAGGTGATAACCAACCACAGTTTGGAGGGGCATCTGCCAGAGTCCACCAATTCAAATGGGAATTTACTTCAGAAGCATCTTCACTCTCTTATAAGCTTGGTTAATGCATGCATCTAGCAGCCGACCTAAGTATTACTATATTGACAATCACAGACCTTCAACTTGATAACTCTTTAATAACTAACTGTTATTAGAATTTAATTGGCTCACACATATTAATGCATACACATAGAACCATCACGATGCTGGCATTAGCACAAGGACTGAGGCTTCCTCTTAATATCACTGAATCCAGAAAATTTAGCATGATTGCATCATAGACTCCTCTTGTTTATTGGTCTTAGATTCTTGTTCTTTTACCTATTGCCCAGGTTGGGCTACACATAGATGAAAATAATAAACTTACATTTTTTAAATATGCCTTGCTTTACTGACATGCTTCTTCTCCTAGAGGCTCTTTTTCTTTCTCTAATACTATTTTCTTTGTCCTTACATGGCAAGCACAGGCACATACCACCTTCCCACTTTACTTAGTTTAGAACATTGTTTCTCCTATACAACTTTTCAGAACCAAGATAAATTTCTCTATTTTGTTTTTCTGCATCATTCTGTTATTACACTTACTGCAAGCTTACAAAAATTATTTTATATATAATACTTAGACATTTATTTGTTATTTATCGTCCACTGCATTCATTAGTCTGGATTAGTGCATTGATTTGGAGTAATTGCACTTAATTGGATTAAGAATTCCCTAGAGAACTGTTGAGACACACCTTTTGGTACGCTCATGGGAGTACTTCTGGTGAGGAACACCCAAGGGGAAATAGCTGCCTTGCATGTGCAGAGCATCATCCCATTGGCAGAGAGCCAGAGTGGATACCAGCAGGAAAATGGTAAATCAGTTGAATACAGTCTTCCTCCATTTTTTCCCCTTGTAGCTGAATTGACCAGGCCACTCCCATGGCAATGATTTCCTCACAGGAAGGATTTCTCTTAAGTGTGAGACAAAAAAAAAAAACAACAACAACAACAAAAAAAAACTCAGTCTCACTCAAACTGAGTTACTTTTTATTTGGCTCTAGCAAAGAGAGCAATAGCTACCACATCCATTGTGAGCCCTATGAGTGACTGGACCTTCATATGACTTCTGCACTTAGATCTCAGCATGGAGGTAGAAGAATAATACCTAAAGACAAGGGCGTGAAAGGGACAGGAAGCCAGTGGGTAGAGGTAATAAAGAGAGGTAAGGAGGGATGATGAAGGAAAAAACAGAGATTCAACCCATTCTCCCCAGGAAACACCATTAGTATAAGAGTGTCAAACTGAAATTAGTCTGTAATAAAATATATTTTACAAAGTATTTCTTATTTTAAAAATACCTTATGATAGTGCATTATGTTGGAACACAATTGCTCTAGAAGTCTAATTTACAATGACAAACTTGTAAGTAAATATTTTCTGACAATGAAGTTTTTTTTAACAACATAAATATTGTATCTGTTATACGTATGAAGGCATATGACACAAAAGAAAACTGTAGGATGATACACATGACTCTAATATCCAGATTTAGCATTAAGTTGAGACTTAAGGTTGGTAAGATGCCATAAGAAACTTTGAAAATTATAGTTAGGTCAGTAAACACACACAAGAAAATATTACATTGTTCCTCCAAGGACCATATTCTTTTTTTTTTTTTTTTTTTTTTTTTTTTTTATTTATTTTTTTATTCTTTTTTAATTAAAATTTCCACCTGCTCCCCGTTTCCCATTTCCCTCCCCTCCTCCCAAATATTGCCCCCTCCCCCCACTCCCCTCCCCCTATCCCCACTCCTCTTCTCCTCCCCCCACACCATTCCCCCTCCCTCTCGATACTGAAGAGCAGTCCAAATTCTCTGCCCTGCGGGAAGACGAAGGTCTTCTATCTACGTCCAGGAAGGTGAGCTTCTAAACAGGCTAAGCTCCCACAAAGCCAGTTCATGTATTAGGATTGAAACCTAGTGCCATTGTCCTTGGCTTCTCATCAGTCTTCATTGACCGCCATGCTCAGAGAGTCCGGAATCAACCCATGCTTATTCAGTCCCAGACCAGCTGGCCTTGGTGGGCTCCTAATAAATCAGTTCCACTGTCACAGTGGGTGGGTGCATCCCTCGTGGTCCTGATTTTTTGCTCTTGTTCTCCCTCCTTCTGCTCCTCATTTGGACCTTAAGAGCTCAGACCGTTGCTCCAAATTGAGAATCTGTCTCTACCTCGATCCATCGCCAGATGAAGGTTCTAAGGTGATATGCAAGAAATTCATCAGTATAGGATAGGGTCATTTCAGGTTCCCTCTCCTTAGTTGCCCAAGGTACCAGCTGGGGACATATTCCTGGACACCTGCGAACCCCTCTAGAGTCAAGTCTCTTGCCAGCCCTAAGATGGCTCCCTTAGATAGGATATATACTTCGCTGCTCCCGTATCCATCCTTCCTATATCCCAACCATCCCAATCCCCCGAGCTCCTCCCATCCTCCCCTTCTCATATTTCTCATCCCATTTCCCCTTTGCCCCATGCCACCTCACCCGCAAGTTCCCAGTTTTTGCCCTGCAATCTTGTCTACTTCCCCCTCTCCATGCGGATGACTATATGATTTTCTTTGGGTTCACTTTCTTATTTAACTTCTATAGGATCACACATTATATGCTTAATGTCTTTTATTTATGGCTAGAAACCGATTATGAGTGAGTACATCCCATGTTCCTCTTTTTGGGTCTGGGATACCTCACTCAGGATAGTGTTTTCTATTTCCATCCATTTGCACGCAAAATTCGAGAAGTCATTGTTTTTTACTGCTGAGTAGTACTCTAATATGTATATATTCCACACTTTCTTTATCCATTCCTCCATTGAAGGGCATCTAGGTTGTTTCCAGGTTTTGGCTATTACAAACAATGCTGCTATGAACATAGTTGAACAGATACTTTTGTCATTTGATGTGGCATCTCTTGGGTATATTCCCAATAGTGGTATTACTGGATCTTGGGGTAGGTTGATCCCAAATTTCCTGAGAAATCGCCACACTGATTTCCAAAGTGGTTGCACAAGTTTGCATTCCCACCAGCAATGAATGAGTGTGCCTCGTTCTCCACAACCTCTCCAGCAAAGGCTATCATTGGTGTTCTTGATTTTAGCCATTCTGACAGGTGTAAGATGGTATCTCAAAGTTGTTTTAATTTGCATTTCCCTTATCGCTAAGGAGGTTGAGCATGACCTTAGGTGTCTTTTGGCCATTTGAATTTCTTCTGTTGAGAATTCTCTGTTCAGATCAGTGCCCCATTTTTTTATTGGGTTCATTAGCATTTTAAAGTTTAGTTTCTTGAGTTCTTTATATATTTTGGTGATCAGACCTTTGTCTGTTGCAGGGTTGGTGAAGATCTTCTCCCAGTCAGTGGGTTGCCTTTTTGTCTTAGTGACAGTCAAGGACCATATTCTTGTTGACTGGAACATATACTCATTATCTGTCATAAGGTCTCCTGTAGTGTGGGGGTCATGGGAGAGGATAGAAGGAGAGCAGAGGAGAGGAAGGAGAGTGGAGAAAAATGTATAACTCAATAAAAAATAAAATAAATATAATAAAAAGAATTTCAGATAATTATGCTTAACACGATAAAGGGACAAACCAAACATTTAGACCTATATTTAGAACTTAGAACCCTAACTAAGGCTCTATGGGTTCATAAGTACAATACACTTCTAAATAATAGAGTATAAAAAACATACCTATGTGAAATTATATATAAATATATATATTTTCTACATAAACACACATAATATCCTGATGACATTGCTGGCCTTATAGTAAGTTTAACATAAACTGTATGGAATAATAATTAAATCATCTTAATTTTGACAAATGTTGCTTGTTTTGAATGCAATTCTCAGTAGCAATGTCTCCTTTATGTCTTCTAATATCTTATTTTGAACAATAAATTTAAAATTTATATCTTTTTCAAAATTAATATTATGGTATTGCACACAATGTAAGAAACTCCATAAAGGTCTCTCAGATATTAGCAAAATTAATTTTGAGGGAATGTTATATCATAAAGGAAAGTCCTTCTCTGAAAAAAATGTTCAGAATACTTCAATGTTTGATTTCTGAGTGACTTAGTGGCTAGCTAGCCTGCAATAGCAATCTACACTATTATGCGAAATGGTGGCATGTCACATGACTACAGAAGATGTGAAGCCCTATAATTGGCTGTCTGCAAATTAGAGACATAAAAAAATATGATGACCTCTGGAAAGCTCTGAAGCTCATAGAGATGGTGTCAGTTATAGAAGGTTAATATTACCACCTAACACTTGACAGAAAGCAAATCCTGTCCTTCTCTCTCTCTTCACCACTTCAGAGGTGCATGTTGTAGGTTGTCACCATTGATTGTATGATGCCTGCAAACATTGAAAGGGGAGGGACGTCTGCTGTACAGAGTCCAGAGACTCAAATGCAAGTCTTATTTGGAAACACAGTTCTAAATGCAACATTTACTCAAAGGTTTCTATATTCAATGATATGGTCAAATTGACCCAGAAATTTAAACCTCACACCTTGAAGGTTTTACATAAAGTCTCTATGATGGATTTCCCACAGTTCTTACAAAATATAAAAAGAGAATAGAAATTATATATAAAACATTTTCATCAATTCCAATGAAATGAAAAGGAACGTAATCTTAGAAAATTGGTAGTAACTATTAAATGAATCATTCAGGAAATGAAGTGATTACCATTGGATTCAGTGGTTCCCTCCTTTTGAAGTATGTTCTCAACATCAGTAATTATATCCATAATCCCCCTTCTAGGTCTAAATAAATTCATACCCTGCAATGCTATTGTTCCTGAGATTTTGAATAGGAATTTGAGAAGACAGAAGTCAATTCATTGTCAGAGTCTATACTCTCCAGCAACCTCATCCGGTATCACATAACAAAAGGAAAACAAAGAAAAGTAATGGAGGAATTGAGATGAATAGCAAAGCTGAGAATTGGTAGAAGAAAAGGTTTCTTGTGTTGTAACCGAACTCCAATGTCAAACTTTTAATACATTAGGAAAAGAATATCAGTAGAAGGACAGAGATCTGCCACAGACTTGGAGGGTTTAATTCTGTACTCTTGACTCTAGTGGGTACAACACCCTTCAGCTCATGACATTCCTGTTGACTGTTACAGCTATGTCTCTGTATTAGCAACTGTTCTCATGCTTTGACCAAACACTGGACAAGAAACAAATTAAGTGAGAAAAGATTAATCATGAGTAATGACTTTGTAAGTCCATCATGGGAGAGAAGATGTGGAGTATGACCAGCTCATTTGTGATAACAGAAAAGTAGCATTTCTTTCTCAGACCAGGGACCAACAACTGGTAGAAATGACAAAGCATCAGGATCAGGCTCTAAACTTTGGTGCTCACCCTTTAGGCATGCACCTCCTCCATTTGTGTCCTCTGATCATGAAGAGCTGAAGAACAGGGGTTTAAGAACATGTACCTACTGGGTGATGTATTATATCAAGACTATAATAGTCTCTTGCTGTCAGCAAGGCCCTTATTGCTAAATCTGGCTTCCAAAGACCAAGACTGTCACCAGTTATTTAAAGCAAGCGTTCTCTTTCTGCATTCTTTGAGTTTCAAATATATGTTTTTCTTTCTACAATAAATAGACTCTAACATTTAACAATAATCCAGGGCCTTAAAGGTTCTGACAAAATAGGACAATATGACCTATCTAATCTTAATCTAATCTCAATGATGTTATTAACCAAAGCTTGAGTCTGGGACCAGGAAATGTCTGTGCAGCCCCAGAACCGATGTAAGTGATTGTTAAGGTCACATGCAGTGACTATAAATGGCTCTTGCTTTTTTATTTTTTCCTCTCCTAGGTTTCTAGACTGTTGTTCTGAATGTCACATCAGATAAGATAAATTTTCATTGCCTTCTAGACATAGTCTAATAAAAGAGGATGGTATCATTTTCGTGAGACAATCAATACACTGACATTTTACAAGAATGATGTCTCACAGAAATTTAAGACCTACGTAAATAAGCAAGTGCTAGATTCTAACAGCTAGGAGGTAGTACCACATCTATGGCTTAAGAATGCCTTTTTTACTAAAGACTCACCAAAGAATTAATCTTAATTTGTTTCATAAAAGAAACTTAAGCACTGTGGAAGACCTTTTCAAGACTTCAGTAGAAGGAAGTCCCTGGCATGTTTGTTCAGTCCTTAGAGACAGACAGTTAATTTGTATTTAAAAGAGAGAAAGAAAGAAAGGTTAAACTAATGGAGAATTTAAAACAAAAATTTGTTTGTTCTAATAATATTAACCTCTATACAGACAATTTTTTGGCAGTGTTTTATTGAGAAGAATCATTTCAGACATTCCATAAAGTATACTTTGAAATTTTATCTCAACATTGCATTGCAATAAATATTTGCTATCCTGTCCATGAAGCAAATATAGTCTCATATGGGACTTGTCTTTCTGGTCTTCAAGTTCAGCATACACGGCGAGGGCAGAGTTTGTTTTGTTATCTAATTCTGGAGAATAAAAGCAACACCAGTGAGCATTAAGAAGCTGAATGTGATTCACTTTCCTTAGAGCCCATTGCTTCTCTCAAGGGACCTCTTTTTAAATGGAATGTGGAAGGTCGGGGAGCAACAACATCCAGATGTCAATCCCACAAGCATTAAATTTCTTATTTTTAACACTATTCCCAACACTTCTAACACACTTCTCTTTTTTTCCCATAAAAATGCAGGGCATGAGATCAACCAAACAAAAGCTAACAAAACTAAAGCCTGTTTTGCCTGCCATCCTCTTCTGCTTACTCTACACCTGTACCACAGCTTATGAAGTCAGGGTGAACAGGGATAGTGTTTGTCAGTGTACTGTATGCCTTTCTGGGCTTCTGTTTTGCATTTACAAATTTCTTCAGGGGTGTGAATCCCATGGGGTGTCGGGGAAATTGACATTTCTGTCTGAAGAATCTGTTAGCTCTTAAATAGCTTCACCTGGTGCCTTGAAAAACAGTTCTAGAATACTTCTGTATCAATTTAGAGAGGCTGGTCGTGATGGGTTGTGATCGTGAAGCATCGATGCTGGTATGAAGAAAACAGAAGACGGAGAGCATAAATGTTGATTCCTATCAAATGAGGATACATGAAATAAACTCAGCAGTCTTTAGGGAAATCTGCCATATCAAAGGCTTTCATAAATTGCTAAGCCGTTATCAGGTGGTGATAAAATTATGGGAATGGACTTTGAAAGAGCAACATTTCAGTCAGGAAATGCACTTCTCTTTAACCAACTTCAGTAATTATTTGACTATAATCACAGAGCCAAGTTTCACTTTCCAAACCATGAAAACCTTTTTTCTTCATCAAACCAACCACTGCAGAGAATTAAGAATGTAGAATACAAAGACTCTTCTTCAGACCATGAATATTCTGTGTGGACTGCGTTCATATATTTAGCATTCTAATCATTTGCAAGGAAATGAATCCTGAATATGGCTTGGGGATCCCTTTTTAACTTAGACTAGCAAATATTAATTCAAAAAGAAGAAGGAAGAAGAAGAGATAGAAGAAGGGAAAGAGGAAGAAAGAAAAAGATATCTGTGCATGAAGTTATTATGAGTATTCCTGAAATGAAAGTCAAGGTCAACCTGAAAATATCAAGGGTAGAAACTGTTTCATAAAAGAAGCAGGTTGAGGAATCAGCACCCAGCGAGTAGATGGACAAAATAAATTGCTCAATTTTAATCACAATTCACTAGTGACCAATGTCAAGGAACTGAAACGAAATGTGAAATTTAGCATAACCTGGGGATTTGAGGCTATTTGTACAATGGAGCCTTTTACTGCCATTTTGTGACACTTTTATTTAGGTAGCTGTGAGTTCAAAGCAGGGACACAGGAACCATGAAAAACATGGAATGTTGTTCATCAGCATAATCAAATGTGCTCAGGAAACTCAAGGTCTCATGGCTGAGTAGGCATTGTTTGCATCTGAACAAGCTAGGTTGTGTTGCTGAGGAAGGAAGAAGAAACATTTTGCCCTTGGCATTCCTTGGACAGGTGGAGGCATTCCTCACAGGAGATTAAACAAAGTTTTATGGGAAAGGAGTTCATACAGCAGAATAGTCTGAGAGTCTATTATATACTTGCTACAAAGTTTCTAAGGCTTTCCAAGAATAAGAAAGTATGTTGTTTGTCTTTGGGCAAATAAGTAGATAAATTAGCTAAAAATAAATAAGCTAACAAGACCCAAAGAGTATAAAGGAATAGGGGAGAGAACAAATATAAAATCTCTAGGAAGGTGTGTGTGTGTGTGCACGCGCACACACATGTACATACATATGTTTTCTAAATAGTACATGGTCATTATAGTCATGAACTCAAGGCAGTGGTGGTTAGCTTCACAAGACCTGAACAATATCTAGCCAGACAAAGTCTAGCATGGATCCTGGAGAAGCTCTTATGGCACCACCCCTGGAGGAGGGGCTATTGACAACTGCTGGGAGCTGGAAGAAGGAGAGTTATTTTTTTAGGTAGTATGACCACTGGTTGATTGCCTATGTTTCAGTAAATGGATTCACACTCATACACATTAAATGGACCCATTGAATTGTTTAAAAATTAAGGTGACATTAAGTTGGGGGGGATGGGTGATTCTAGGAAGGAGGAGATTGGGAGTGGATACAATTCAAATTAGTAAAAAATATTTTCATATAAATTAAAAAATGGTAATTGACTGATACAAGGAGGCTAATCATATATACGAAAGGGCATGGCATAGTACTCTAATTAATAAAATTGTTTTATTATGAACATCACAGCCATAAATCTATCTTTAATTTTGTATGACTTTCTTCTACTTATTCTACTGTTACAATGTACTGTTCATACCCTTTGTCCTTAGAGCATCTTTTGGCTTCCCTTACTCATGTTCTGAGCTGTGAAATTTAGTTTGAAAATTAAAGACAGAGTGTACATTAAGAAAGACTTCAGATGATTTGCTCCAAGTTGGAATAAGAAATACAGAAACTGTTTGTTTGGTGCAGGAGAATTGTCTGTATTCTGTCAATCATGTTTTAAATAAATGCTGATTGGCTGGGCAGGAAGCATAGCCAGGTCAACCAGACAGGAAGTAGAGGTGAGGCTATGAGAACAGGAGAATGCTGGGAAGGAGGAAGCCCATACCTCCCAGTCCCGCCCAGATCACTGAAGAAGCAAGATGTGACCTGCCTTGCTGAGAAAGGTACCTAGCCATGTGGCTAACATAGATAAGAATAATGGTTTAATATAAGCTACAAGAGCTAATAAGAAGCCTGAGCTAATGGGCCAATCAGTTTATAACCTAATGTAGACTCTGTGTGAATTTCTTTGGGGGCTTACCAGCTGTGGGAACAGGGCAGGACAGAAACCCCAACTAGCAGACCCTCATGGTACGTTTGTTTGTTTGTTTGTTTGTTTGTTTGTTTTGTAGAGCAGTGAAGAAGCACTTGGAAGTACTTCAGAGTCTAGAAGAAGAAGATAGTAAAGCAATTTCAGGACGGCACTTAACAAAGATGCGACTGATGCAAGCCGAGGGTGCTTAACGGAGGAACATGCAGCCCAAACAAACAAGTGAGAGGACACAGCTACATCCCGGAATATGAATAGAAGTAACTGTGACGAGAAAAGGACAAAGACACTTCCCTCAAAGGGCTCAACTGGCAAACAATGCAGAAGCACGTGGATGATTTTAGATTTGAGACTCAGCAGCAGGTTGCTGTGCTTAAAGAGGAGGAAAGGACAGACTGGCAGATAGACCTGTATAAACAGGCAAAGGTCGGTGTCAGGCGCCCATAAATTCAAGAGCAACAAACTTAAATTTGTTGTGGGTGGGTGGAAACTAAGGACTTTAGAATTACAGCACAAGAAAACTGCTTGTGTAAGTCCCCTTTGAACATTACCAATCTTTGCTTTCAAGTCTTACGCTGTTATACCTTCCTTTTCTGAGTATGCGCCTCCATTTTGTCGCCATTTGTCTGTATGTGGGAGTGGGGAGCATGCGTGTCAGCGCACACATGTGGAGGTCAGAGGACAGCTTGTAGGCTTCAGTTCTCCCCCGTCGCGGGGTTTCTGGGAATCAGAATCAGATTTGTCAGGCTTGACATCAAGCACCGTTCCCCTCTCTGTCTCCTTGCTGGCCCTGGTTGTTCATTTTAATAGCAACGATGCCTCCATGGACTGGAAAAGACAAAACCCAAAGAAAGGCATTGCCCACTAAAGGGACCCACCTCCAAGAACTGTCACACAGGCGGATTCTGTGCTGCTCTACGAGTATTCTCCCGAGAGGCCTCTTTTTCTCCAGCCACAGGTATGTGCTGGGATTTGAGGCAAATTTTGAGTAGAAAACCAGGGTTGTTTACAAAGTAATTAGACAACATAAAACTAAATTCATATGGAACAGAAGCTGTAGTCCCTTGATCTCATTGAAATACTTCTTTTCTGTTTCCTCTTTTCTTTCTTTCTTTTTTTTTTTAATTCTGAGTTAGGTCTTTTAATTTTGAAGGATATTAACCAAGTGAAAAAACCGGTGTTTGCAAACACATGAATCAAATTGCCACCTGAATACCAATAGTAGTTGGATGGGAATGACAGAGTTTGTATGTGGAGCTGGTGATTTGCGGTCATGGTTTGCTAAGTGTGTTTTCAGTCTCCCATACTTCGTGATACACTGCAATGATTGTTAGTAGCAATCATTCTTCAGAATCAATAACTGGTAGCAATGTAGTAAGTTGATAGTAATTAGTGGCTCTATATCTCTATGCATAATAGTTTCTCTTTATGTTCTACCTTTTTATTACTTTTTAAACACATCTTACAAAGGCATGGCATTTCCACACACAGATGACATTATATTTGGCTCCTCTCTAGTGCTTCCACTGCCTTCTCAGAGAATATCCACTTGCCATTTCCCTGTTCTCTATTCTTTCTCCCCAGCTCACATTCTGCTTTCATATGGCACGCATTGCTACTTTCTGCTAAATACAGCTACACAGCTGTAATCACAGATTGACGGACAGTTCTTTAGGCCGGATAGTATGGTAGCGGTTTTCCCATAGTTCTTCACAGCACATTTTATTAATCGGCCCAGGTAAAGCTTTTACAAATTGCATGGCTGGAAAAGTCAGAGCTTTCTGCTCAAAAGTGAAGATGGAAATGTCTGTTTCTTTTTTTTTTCTCCCCAGGGGAAAAGAAAAACCCTCTGGCCTCCAGCAGTTCCCTTAAAAATAGCTTCTGTCTGCCTTGTGCCATTCTTATCACAGATTCAATTCCCATCTTGACTGTCCAGAACTGAAATCAGTCTTCTGAGTTTAAGCGCAGCTCAACCATGCACGAGCTGTTTTTATGTACATCACGGTGGTATATGTCAGCTTCGGTTGTCGGTGTTTCCGTAAAGGGTTTACTTTGGGACCCTACTTCATAGTATGAACCAAACAGATAATAAAAGGATCTTTGTGCTAGGTTGTGTCAATGTTACAAAGAAGCTATGGTTCTTGTTGCCTGACCAGCTAAAACAAAATAAAGGAGGGTTATTTTGTTCAGTCACAAAATGTAAATATCACGCAGGGTTTCTGTGTATCACTTGCTCTTGCATTTACAATGATCCATTGTTTAGCCAAGAAAAACAAATCAGAAACTGAAACTGGGTCCTTTTTACAAAAAAAAAAAAGAAAGAAATTAATAAAGAAAGAAAAAAATGGTTAATTTGGAAGTAGCTACTTATGAAAAAGATGTCCCACAGTGGCCCAAGACAGGAAGCTGCGAAGATAAAAGTTATGTGCATAGATTTTCAATGTGGTCTTTTTTTCTATGAATATTCCCTCAAAAAAAGTATAATTTCAGAGTGAAACAGGAAACAAAGTATAAGTAGGTAATAAAGCATAGGTTTTCCAGCAATTTCACTCTATTGAGATGAAAATAAGGCAAATCATATATAAAGATGATTATTGTAAATTTTACTCTTTGAATCACAACGATCATTGGTCACACAAATAAATCAAAATTACTATTTTAATATGGGCTAATGTTTGGTTATTTTTTCTTTTAAGTTTTGAATTTAGACAAACTCTGAAAGATCTTCAATGATCTGCAAGTTCAAAGTTCACATTATTGGTCTGCTTTGGGACTCATAAAAGACTCTGGTTATAGGAACATGGAATTCTTTCTAGGTGGATAGTTTTACTCAGCCCTGCGGCTAGTGCCCTCACCAGTAGGAGACATACCAGTGCCATTAAGGAAAGTAAATGATGTCAACAAATGTCTTAAGTTGGGCCTTAGAGACTCAGAGTGCTGTAGATCTTGACAGCATTATTACTTCCCTTAAAACTGTTTTTCTTAGATTGAGAAGCATTCAGGGCAATGATGGGAATACCGACTGCCACCATTCATTGATTTGTGCTCTCACGATGGTATCTTTTTATTGAGTGTCTGAAAGCCGTGCTCAGGCTGTGAGGAAAAGGTAAAGAAAAGGAGAAAAATAAATAAATAATACCAGCATAGAGAAGATCCCAGAATACCAGGCTGCAATTTACAAGGTGTGGGCTGGGAAGAGAAAACCTTTGCATTTTTCCATATTATGGGATAGGTTTTCAAATAAAACAGCTAGAATTATAGGTGTTTTTCTACTGTCTCAGTCTGTTGTGGAATAACCCTTTTGTACACTGTGAAGATGTGTCACTCAGATTGGTTTGCTCAAAAGTTGAATGGCCAACCTCTAGGCAGGATTTTCGGGCAGAACGCTGGGAAGAAGAAGGTGGAGGCATCAGGCAGATGCAGAAGAAGCAGTACATGCAGAGGGAGCAGTAACAGCCACAAATTGTGTGGCAGGATGTGGGTTAATAGAAATGTGTTAAAGTATAAGAAGTAGCTAAGAACAAGTCTAAGCTATAGGCCTGGCTTTTGTAATTAATAAACAGTCTCCGTGTCATTATTTGGGAGATAGCTGGCAGGACAGAGAAAGACATCAGTCTTTCTTGGACTTTAACATTTCGTTTTTGTGTTCATATTATTCATTGTTTATTGCTATATGCTGTGTTTGGTCTCTCCCTGTCTTTGTCACTGATAACAGTCTCAAGTGCCTTTCTGGTTTGATTTTGTGCCAGATACTCAGCCTTTTTTGTCAAGAAACGAATATAAATCTAGTTCTCTTGCTTGATCTGAAGTAGAAGGTACCTCTCCTAATGCATCTGAAGTTTATCATTAACATATAGAAAAAGATTTGATAGAAAACTCGTACACTAAGTGACCTTGATTTCATGTGTGTGATTATTTGGTTCTGAGGAGTAGAATCATTTTTAAAATTGTTAAATCAATATCAAAACCTAGGAAATATGCATAAAATAGTTGATGTATTTTTAGTTCATAACTAAAATAATAACTACAAATGTTATTATTTGTACAAATTTGATAATGTAAGAAAAAATATATATATATATGTAAAAAACTCATTTATCTTTTACAAAAAGTATTTCATAAAATATCTGAGTGTTCCATACTAATGCTGTAGACTTTAGACTCTATTTAATTTTGAAGACTTTTCTACAGTATTATTTCTGCATTCTTCTAGGGCAAATAGATTTGATATTTTTAATTTAATGTGTAGTAGCTTGATTGCTTGGTCAAATAATCTTGCCTCTAGTATATTCACTGGCACAAAACCTATCACAATTTCATTTAAAGGTTTTTAATAAAGCTTATAAAATCCATTAATTCATAGAGCCTCATGAAAGAAAAGCTTAAGAAAATACAAAATGAAAAAAATAAAAAGGTTGATACCCTTCGTATGCCTCCAAGCCTGATGCTTGGAGTATAGTCATAATGAATTTATTTGGATAACCAACGATTTTCCTAAAGTATGCCGTAAGCGTAACATCTAAAAAAATTGCTCCCAAATTTAAGACATTCTGCCCACAATGTCATACATGCATAGTTTTGGACATATTGGCGTTCTTATTGCTTCATTCACACAATGTGGAATCTTATCAGTAATGATAAGAAAGGCATGGATATTTTGATTGTAGATCTCATGAATTATTGTGAGTTTCACGTGTGCTTCAGGTACTCTTGAGAGCTACTGAATCCTATCAGCTCCTCTAGTGGCTGCAATGTCCTTTCCCCCTTTAGAATGTCTTCATTTCATTTATCTTTTATTTTACATGGAGCTCAACTAAGCATGCATAATTTAATTAAGTTCTGCAACTGCTAAGTTCTAGGAATATAAAAATTGATAAGTGTAGCTTTAGCATTGAAAAACTTACATGAGAAAAAATAGAGACAGATGAAGCAGACACTTTCTGTAAAACATCAGCAGCTGATATTACAGAGGTGAGCTTGTGTCTAAGTTATTATAATCGGCAGTTGGGAAAGGGCTTGATGAAGACAGTGTAAAGGATCAGAGATTCATTATCTATGAGGGATACCACATTAGATATGTAAGATTACTCAGAACTATGCTCTAAAACCCAGCCTGATACTATAGCAGTTAGGGACATCTATTATACAGGGCAAATTAAAGTGTATTGGTTTGTAAAAAAAAATAAGCATATTAGCATATATTGTTAATGAAATTGTCATTGATAACGATACATATCTGAAATCCCAGAGCTAAAAGAAGCAGAGTCAGAAGAATTGTCACAACTTCAGGGATAAGCCGGGCTACACAGTGAGTGCCAGTTTCTCCAGAGAGCCATAACAGAACTTTTCCTTCAAAACAATAGAAAATTGCAAAAATGTAAACTGATCTGCCTGGGAAAATTATCAAGCTCACAGTGTAGTGATATCAGAGATTAGAACTAACAGGGATTCAGATGACAGAGTCAAATGGTTTGTCTGGAATTCACAAAGTGAAGGCTGATTTGGGGACTTTAAATAAGAAGATACAGTTTTAAGAGATTTGATTGGAACATGAGAGATAGGCTATCAAACTTGTTGTGTGAGGAGATACATAAAGAGTTTTTCAATTAATTTTTAAGTTATTTACTTACTTATTTTAGTAACCAGAAAAGAACCAGAAAAAATGTAACACATATTTTAAATTCAAAAGAGCACCTTTGCAGGAAAAGACTGCATTCTTTAATCCTATGTCAATGTGCACAAACATAACTTTTGCAGACTTCTAAACAGAAGTTAAATAAAAACCCACAGCATTGGTTTAATTTCCCCCTCAAACCCAAAAGTGTGTAACAGCATGCATATTGCCAAACAGTAAATGAAACACGACAGTGATTGAAAAGGCCAAAATGTGTGGTCAATGGAAGGCAGAAGTAGGTGGCTAGCCCAGAGAGCTTGCTTACAAAGCATGGAGTTTTTAGAGAGGTTTTCAAAGGAAGATTATGCCATCAGTTTGGTGACAGCAAATGCATGTGATTGCTCTCCCTATCTATTATCTGTACAAATCCTTAGAATGTCAGCTTTCATTTCTAAATATAAACTATTCTTGACAAATCCATCCCATCCCACTTAGTGTGGCACATTAGGCATCAACTCAAACACAGGCTTTGCTTTATATATTACACAATATAATTAGAAATAAAATGATCAGCTGTGATATCTGAGAACTTCAGGACATAAAACTGATGGGAAATATAAGTATTCAAACCAGTCCCGCCATAAAGCGGCTCACGAGTCTTTTGAACAAACGAGGAAGCTGCAGCATTAAAAATTACAGAAAAAAAAGTGCATGCCACATGATAAAAGGCACTTACTGTAGAAAACTGTCAGAAAGAAGATAAAGGTTTTATTCAAATGTCTGGAAAGTCTGGTAGATTCAGAATTGAATACAGACCACGGGAGGATTAAGAAAACCCCCAGGACTCAAGTTTATGTAAGTCACCAGAGAGTGACGATGGGGTTTACTTGAATACATGAGGGTGAAGGGGATTTTCTTATCTTCACATTTTTCTTCGGCTTTAATAATGTGAATGTGGTTCTACTTCTTCAGCTAATGCACAGAAGAGTGATGTGAGCCTAGAAAGATGGTCAGTGTGGCCATAACAATGGAGAGGCTTCCAATAAAAATCCCATATTCTCACTTTATTTCGAAGAGAAATCCACAGCTAAATTATATTGGGAGACGCCACATTAACAAGATCGGCACTCTCAAGAAATTTTGTAGGAAAAAATCTGAAAACTATCGTTCTACCTTGTGGCTGCGGTTGAAAATAATGTTGTATTGCTGAGCTGACTGACAGGAATGACCACCTCTGAGTAGCATTGCATTTATTTGTGTCTCTACTTATAACATATCTGAAAGAAAAGCTAGACAAGATAACATGAAATTTAATGAATAAATCTTTTCATCAAAATACTGACAAAAATCTGGATTTTTTCACTCTCATTAATTAGTATAAAATATGATGAGTTTTAAATGACATTGGGAACTGGGCAACTGTGGCAAGAGCCTTATCTTTAATAAACCTCATTATAGTTGTGAAATGGAAGCATGTGGCAGCAGAGATCCATCTTTTAAGTATTAATGTGCAT
The DNA here is from genome assembly GCF_950005125.1 of Chionomys nivalis. Taxonomy (NCBI): domain Eukaryota; kingdom Metazoa; phylum Chordata; class Mammalia; order Rodentia; family Cricetidae; genus Chionomys; species Chionomys nivalis. The sequence continues at coordinate 23,714,048 of NC_080098.1, read as the reverse complement.
GCTGTACATTAGAAAATTCCACACAATACAAACATATTGCTATCAGTGCCAAAAATAAGTCAATAAGTCAATAGAAAGATGGGAACAGAACCTTGTGATGTATAGCAGATGCATCAGCACAGGCAACGGGAAAAGAGAACAAAAGCTTCCCCTAGTTAGTTTCTTCCATGTTTCTCTCAAAAATAAAAATAACTGAGGTTCATATTGTCATGTATCATAAAGCAGTGTACAACAACTGAGAACTCTCTCTAAAACCCCCGTAACTACAGACTTTTCTGTAGCCCACTGCTGCCCGTAGCCAGTGATAATTTCTTTTTCAAAAAATGTACTTCCACTTGTGAAGTTCAATATTCCTGCAAAACTGAGCCATTGTCACACATTAACGCTTGATCTATTCTCTACAGCATACCAATAGACTCTCTTCTCCAGGACCAGAACATCCCTACGGTGTATAATAACAGAGAGCAGGTCATTCATGTGTGGAATTGAAGGAGATTGACGATGGCAAATACAATTGGATTTAAAATGAAAATGTTCACATGGTGCTTTTTAAGGTCTAATTGCTGCTACGATGATGCTATCCATTGCGTTTTTAGGTACTATCCTCTAGCAGAGGCTAAGATATATAGGTTTTAATATCAGCAATACTCCGAAGTGAAGAAATCACCACCATCTCCTTTGCCCTCGCCCACAGTGTTTGTGGAACTTGAAAGCACATTTTTGCACTTAGCCTCAAAGTGACCTTGCAAGGGAAGGACCTGTGGACATCCAGACGTCGACCATAAAGCAGAGGAAATGCTTGTGAAAGGAAGCACCTATTCTTTTTCTTTAGCTTAGAAGCTCCGAGAGTTAGCTCAATACAGGCTGATGGCAGCTTCTGCGAATTCGAACTGCAACGCAAGTGTACTTCTGGGTTGAATCTAATTCAAAATACTTCCTTCAGCCAATGAGTTAAGTTCAGGCTTCAGCGCTCACCTGTATGCATAAGTCACAGTGAAAGCTGTGGACAAATGTTTCAGCTGGCCCCTACTCTCAACAAGTACATAGTTCATTACATTATATATAATGTGGAGGTGGCACCCACCAACTACAGTCTGGATTTATATTGTGCTTTTGATACACTTAATGAGTAACATGGGGGATAGATTTTGCAGGCAATTGGAATCACACAATTCCATGTAACAGAATGTAATGGCCTTAAAAATTGGCTCTTTTTTTTCAAAGAAAAAAAAAAGATGTTTCCAAGTAAGGAATTGCTGTGTATACATGTGTCCTAAGCAATTTTCACAGTAGCCCTCATCAGTCAGTGTTGAGCTAAATGTTACTCTTGGAGCATCTGAAGTTAAAGAAAAATAACAGATGCTCCTAAAGAAAATAATAGGTGCTCTCTTTCACTGGCCTTCTCCCTTTGTTCCTCTTTGTTGTTTATCAGGCTGTGTGAAACTTTATTTTTAGCTCAATTTTATTTTTCTTGAAGATGGAAAACAGAGTCAGCATGTTGTGAAAGCAGTAATTCTAATGTGAAATTTTCATGATAATTTCTCAGTTAGAGGGGGAGTAGACTTAACAAAGAAGACCCATCTACTGGGTTTCTGCGGAGATCTTCACAGCCAAATGTCAGTATCACCAAATCTAAGGAGCAGAGAGCAATCTAAAGGGGTCTACTCATCAAAATAAGACTTACCTTTCATTAGACCCTAAGGACGATACTCAAATTCAAGCACTCAGTTCGGAATGGAGACGAAAGGCTAAGCAGGGCACTGGAGAACAGACACAGAATGAAAAGCATCTATCAAGGTAGTAACTACTTCTGGTGCCGGAAATTCAGTCTTGAAGGGAAAATATCTGGAAGAAATGTGTAAGAAATAGTACTCCAAAAAAGTGTATTAATTACTATTGTGATTTAATAATCAAAATGCCCAAAAGAAAAACTTAAAAATGTGATCTTTATTTCAGCTTATGGTTTGAAAGGGTTCAGTCCACAGTTCGCTGAATCTGTATAAATGGTGGTCAAAGGTGGAAACACTTGGCAGAGGAATTTCTTCATGGCAGAAGAAAAAAAATAAAAGCAAGGGGGAAATACATGAGGGACCAGGGAAAGGTAAAATTCCAAAGACTGGGTGCAATGACCTACTTCTTCCTGTCACCATGTCCCACTTCTCGCCTTTTGCCACTTCTAAGTAATGTTAAGACACATCCATCCAGAAATCAATCCATTCATGAGGTGAAAATTGTCCCTAGAATAATTAACATAGAATGTCCCAGGAATGTCCTTCACTACATGTCTCTCAGGCCAGTGACGATGACAGTTAAGAGTCAGCATCCCCAGAGGCAACGGGTCTGGTTAAGGCTGTAGGAACCTCTGCTGGTCTTTGATGGAAGCTGTTCCTGGAACATGTGTGAAGTGAGGACCCCGAGAAGTGGCTACAGCTCACTCTTGCATTACTTCAGTTCTCTTCAGCCCTCTAATTTATTTCTTACTGTCATTGATTTTTCAAAATGAGAGTTGAACATAATTTCTCTTCAACATCAGAAGGGCTGGCAGTTATAGAATCGAGGAATGCTATTGAGACAGGCTGAAGCGATAAATATTCATTTTCTCTCTACTGCAAACATATTCTGTACTGGATTCTTCACTAGATAGTATTTCCAATAGCCTGAACTTCTTGTTCAAAATTCTGTGATTTCTGCCATTTGATTTGAGCTATCAGCAGACATGAGGATACCTTAATGGATCTCACGAGCTACGCACAGCATCGTCATTGTACAACTACCCTGGTGGTAACCATACCTTCTTACGGTAATCAGTTTAGATTACTCCTTGTAATATACTAAACTTTTTTGTTTTCACACAGATTTTCTGAATGAAGAGATACAATGTAGTTGTTTGATAGGTAAAACTTTTTCTTTGGTCAAATCCCTATTGTGCCTTCTGAGAAGTACACCTTCCTGAAGAGCAGAAACTAGTTTCCTACACGAAAGTAGGGCATCGAGTATTACAGTGGCGGAACCAATTCCGCTTACATCCCTTAGGTTCCAAATAATATATATATGTCTAATTTGCTGAGGCCACACACAAGATGACATTTTTCAGTTTTGAGTGAGTAGACATGATTAAATGTGTGTTCACAATAGCCAAAGACATGGAACAGACTAAGAAAATTATTCTGTCTTAGTTCAGTATGATGAGTCAGTGAATTCATTTTGAGTACTTACAAATGAATCAGTATTGGTGAAGGGCTCTTTATAGCAACATAGGACAACAAAAAAACTACAGTACTGAAAAGTTCAACCCAGTATAGGTGACAACCTCATTGAAATTGAACCAGGGAGTCCCATTCTCAGTTATCCTGCCTCCTTTTTATCTAGTACATCTTAAGAACAATTGGAGAAGGGGGGAGGGAGCAGGAGAGAGTAAGGAATGGAATCCTATGTGTCCTTCAAAGTGAAGATCTGTGACATTTTCCCATAGGACTAGGTGGTATTATCACTTTCATTCCTGTTGCCAAAGACTCATCTAGATATCACTGTATTGTTCTGCTTATGAGATTGACAAGATCATAGGGACAAAGTAAGCTCTTCTCCATTGGCCAATGAATGCTGCTCCTTGCTGGAGAGGTTGTGGAGGAAGGGGCACACTCATCCATTGCTGGTGGGAATGCAAACTTGTGCAACCACTTTGGAAATCAGTGTGGTGATTTCTCAGGAAATTTGGGATCAACTTACCCCAAGATCCAGTAATACCACTCTTGGGAATATACCCAAGAGATGCCCTATCATACGACAAAAGCATTTGTTCAACTATCTTCATAGCAGCATTGTTTGTAATAGTCAGAACCTGGAAACAACCTAGATGCCCTTCAATGGAAGAATGGATGAAGAAAGTGTGGAATATATACATATTAGAGTATTACTCAGCGGTAAAAAACAAAGTCATCGTGATTTTGCATGCAAATGGATGGAAATAGAAAGCACTATCCTGAGTGAGGTATCCCAGACCCAAAAAGATGAACATGGGATGTACTCACTCATAATTGGTTTCTAGCCATAAATAAAGGACATTGAGCATATAATTTGTGATCCTAGAGAAGCTAAATAAGAAGGTGAACCCAAAGAAAAACGTATAGTCATCCGCCTGGATAGGGGAGGTAGACAAGATTGCCGGCAAAAACTGGGAACTTGGGGGTGAGGTGGCATGGGGCTAAGGGGAAATGGGGTGAGAAACATGAGAAGGGGAGGATGAGGGGAGCTTGGGGGAATGGGATGGTTGGGATATAGGAAGGGTGGATACGGGAGCAGAGAAATATATATCCTAGTTAAGGGAGCCATCTTAGGGTTGGCAAGAGACTTGACTCTAGAGGGGCTCGCAGGTGTCCAGGGAGATGTCCCCAGCTAGTACCTTGGGCAACTGAGGAAAGGGAACCTAAAATGACCCTATCCTATAGCTATACTGATGAATATCTTGCATATCACCTTAGAACCTTCATCTGGTGATAGATCGAGATAGAGGCAGAAACCCGATTTGGAGCAATGGACTGAGCTCTTAAGGTCCAAATGAGGAGCAGAAGGAGGGAGAACATGAGCAAGGAAGTCAGGACCACGAGGGGTGCACCCACCCACTGAGACAGTGGAACTGATCTATTGGGAGCTCACCAAGGCCAGCTGGACTGGGACTGAATAAGCATGGGATGAAACCGGACTCTCTGAACATGGCAGACAATGAAGGCTGATGAGAAGCCAAGGACAATGACACTAGGATTCGATCCTAATACATGAACTGGCTTTGTGGGAGCCTAGCCTGTTTGGTTGCTCACCTTCCTGGACCTAGATAGAAGTGGGAGGACCTTGGACTTCCTGCAGGGCAGGGAATTTGGACTGCTCTTCAGTATCGAGAGGGAGGGGGAATGGAGTGGAGGGAGGGGGAGAGAAGTGGGGAGAGGGGGAGGGGAGTGGGGGGAGGGGTGATGTGTGGGAGGAGAGGGAGGGAAACGGGAAACGGGGAGGAGGCGGAAATTTTAATTAAAAAAATAAAATAAAAAGAAAAGAAAAAGAAAGTGAAATCTCTCCTACTTGCATTGTGTTTGAACACTGATTCCCAGATGGTTGCACTGCTTTGACAGATTCTAGGAGCTTTAGGAAGCAAAACTTTGTTGGAGAAAGTTTATCTCTGGAGGAGGCGCTGAAGATTTTTCTAACCAGTCCTCCTTCCTGCCTGTTTACTTCTAGACTGCAGATACAAAGTAGCTAGCAGCCTGACGTTCTGCTACTGTCTTTCAGGCCACGATGAACGTGTATCTCTTTTGCAAACGTGAATCAAAGTAAGACCTTGCTTCCTTAAATTGCTTTTGCTAAAGCAATGAAAAAAATGTAACTAATCAAGATCATGTGAACACATACCAAGTTGCCCGTTACACTGAATGTCAAACACTACTTTTGTCTCCTTAGTTTCCTTAGCAGTACATGGTCCTTAATCGTTTTCCAGTCTCTGATACTATAGAGCTGTCAGATGATGATAACCCAGTGTCTTAGAGGGAATGATGTCCTTTATATTGCCTCAAATTATTCGGTCTTTGTCTTGAGTAGGGGTGAGTAGCTACTTTGCTCGGTTTCCCTACTCCCTTGGCATTCAGACTAATCTGAGTCATCTCTACCCATCACAGTATTATGAAGAAGGCTAGGGGATGCTTTCTTACTTTTCACTTAAAAGTGAGTATTCAGAGGCAGAATACTTACTTACTGTCGTCGTTTCCTACACTGAACCATTATTATTGGTCCTCTCTGTACATTGAATCCTGTGGTTCCCTTCTTTCATATTAAAGGATGGCTCTAAGTGTTTCTTTCTTTCACATCTCTCTGACTCTTGGCCTCTTCTCATCTTAACTCTCCCTATGAATTTCATGATTTTGGATCCCAGAAAAAGATTTTTGACACAGATGAAATACATATTATCTTTTACATTTTACCTCAGCCACCACAATTACCACTACGACCACCACCATCACCACCACTACCACCAATATCATCATCATCATCAACAACAACACAGAAAGCCATAATCTCCATCTTATTCTGTTTTTTACTCAAATTAACTCAAGTTGGAAGCCTAACTTCCAACTATGCAGATTTTGACCACAAGCACCTTTCTTATTATAATTTATTTTTTTACATGAACAAATTGACTTTCAGTTACACATTTTATTTCTGATAGCAGAGGCCACACAGTTGGTTTGGTCTTAGTCACATGTCATCCTTACTCTCATCAGGGTCAATATAACAGTTACTATACGAAAATGCACACTATCACATACCACATGGTAAAGGACGACCATATCAAGATCATCTTCATAGACTATTCCACCTAAGATTCAAAATATATCATAGCCCCTGTTGCATGTTGTACTATCCATAGACATGGCTATTCAACCACTGTGATAAAACTAGCATTCAGTTCTGCCATGTCCCATGCTGGCCGCCAAATTGCTTAGCTTTTTTTGGGGGGGGGGATGTAAAAAATTGTCTTTCAGATAAACTAAAATGCCAATTCTATCCAAATTTACGTTGATAAACCAAAGAGTTTACTGTTATTTCTTATAAGGTATGGGAGAGACTGGGGCATAGATTATTAAAAACACTGTACCACCAAAGAGTCTCCCTAATTCTAGGTGATGATCTCATGATAAATGCACCATGGAAACTCACCGTCATCTAATTTTCAGCTTTATATATTCTAACATTGTTTTCTAACAATAAGAGCATATGCAGCTGTGAGAAGCAATATGATAGTGGTAATAATTCCAACTGAGAGCCTTGGGAAATTCTTTCCCTTCTACCAGATGCTGTTAATAACTCCATTATCATTATTATAGACTTGATTATCACTGGTTGGTCTGCTTATTTGTAATATTGATCCACAATCCCTCTGCTCCAAGATGATGATTGATGGGATAGTCATGCTATTCCTAGAAGAAAAATCTGTACTATGGCAGATGGCTGTAGAAGTCAGAGCAGAAGTATATTTTGAAGGTCAGCATCTGCGTTCCATGGAGACTCTCCCTAATTTGAGATTTAAACTATGTCTTTAAAAAGTACTTTTTTTTTCCTTCAAGAGCATAAATTTCTATGTTCTTTATATCAAATCAAAGGGCCCTATTAGGCAAAGGTCAATTGTTGTAAGCTCTTCACATAAGATTATATTGTGCTAATTACATGAAGACAAATCAAACACGTTTGTCAGTATTTGAATACTACCATACCAGAAACTAGGGAGGACAGATTGTCCGAATTCAGAAGATGACTAATCTAAAACAAAAAATAATAAATAAAAATATGAGAACCATATACTTTGCCATGACTAGTTTGCTTCTTTCTGAGATAGCATTAAGATAGCAGTATTTGATGTGATCAGTTTGGATAGTCTGCATATTTAATAGCTCCGTCAACTACAGAGGGAACTAATGCTGTTGTAACCTTAATGTTGGATTTAGGAATATTCTGTTCATGGGCCCTCAAACACCTAAGAACAGATGCAATAGACATCAATTGAACAAGTCATCTTATCCTTGGGATCCATTCAGTGCCTTTTAAGTAGAATCTTCCCTTGACGGGATTGAGGCATAAGGATTTACTTCGTCATGAAAGAGGTTTCCATATCCCATTGTGCTTGGATACTTGCATGCATGACATTCTTGTGTATGTTGATAGATTTTTCTCTGAGAAGATCTAAGTAACTTTGATGCCTTACGGCATATTGCTGCTCTGATTATTCAGGATAGCACTCTAGCTATCATGCTAGTCATTTGAAAATATTTCTATAGACCCTTTATAGCATATTCAACACCTATTTAATCAATCTGATAAATTGTCTTGTGAAGAAATCACGTTAAGAACCTTACACATATACTCTGTGTCTCTCCTGACATTTCCAAGATATTTTCTATAACTCCTTTATTCCCCAAGTACACAAGTTGAGGATGTGATGTTCTATACAAATCTTGATAAATTTTCTTTTTTTTCATGATTTATATGGTGTAACGAAATGTAATTTACCTTGCCTGCAGTGTCTCAATAGTCTCTAAATTATCGGGCCCTTAAAATACCTGAGTAATATAGCATATATTTTGTGAAAAAATGACTTGTTTCTGAACCTGTGTGTACAATCAGGTTATTTACAGAGTCTATTATTTAAGTATCACTAGATATAATTAACATTATAGTGCAAACATAGAGGTGAGGGAAATGTTCTCTACAATGCCCTATCAAGTTCTTTTTACACTGTATTATGTCATAAAAAAGAAGAAACTGCCTGAAATATAGTTGTCCTATAGCATCAAAATAAATGAATGATGCTATTGGTTCAAAGTGAGATAACTATTGATTATGTTGCGCGAAGTGTGTCATAACTACATTTCCCAGATGTACTGTTGTGAAAATACCCTCATAGTCACATCCATAGGGATGTCTCCTAGGTGACCCCAAATCTAGTCAAGTTTCCAACAAGGACAACCGTCACACATTCCTTAACATGGTAAACTATTACCAGTTCTTTAACTGCACTAATCTGTTCTAACAAAGACTGGAAAAAAATCATCACAATAGTTAGACTAAGGCTACTTATTTATTGATTTGCCTCATTTCAATAATAATCCAAATGTGTGTTATTCATCTAGGATATAGGATGATGAGAGATATATATTTGACCAAAACTGATCTCTATAAATGTTGTATGAGTTTACAGCCTAGTTCTGTAAGAAGGTGTTAATAATTATCACCATCCTATCAGTGATTTTATCAATTTTAAAAGAATTTTGATAACTTGATAGGTAAAACTGCTTCTTACAGGAATGTTGTTGTATATTTCTCTTAACAGTGAAACTGAGTATACTTTATATATAAGGGATATTAATAGTAAAGTTTTATTATGAACTATGTTTTAATGACTTTGAACACATTTCCCATGAGTTATTAGTCTTTTTAAATTTTTTATTATTTTATTACTTTAAAAAATAGCAATCCAAATTCTCATTCCCTTCCCTCCTCCCACTCTCTTCACACACTCTCCCACCCATCACCCCTCCAATCCTAGGAGAGGACAAGGCACCCTACCCTGTGGCAAGTCCAAGGCCCTCCCTACTACATATAGGATCAGCAAGGTATACATCCAAAGAGAGTAAGATCCCAAAAAGTCAGTACATGCAGTAGAGATAAATCCCAGTTCCACTATCTGTGGCCCCTCAGTCTGCCCCAACTGTCAACCATATTCAGAGAGACTACTTTGATCCCATGCTTGTTCACTCTCAGTTCAGTTGGAGTTGGTGAGCTCCTATTAGCTCAGGCAAACTATCTCAGTGGGTGAACCCCTCATGGTCTTGACCTCCTTGCTCATATTCTCACTCCTTCCACTTTTCAACTGGACCTTGGGAGCTCAGTCCAGTGCTCCAATGTGGTTCTCTGCCTCTGTTTCCATGTTGTTGGATGAAGGTTCTATGGTGATATTTAAGATAATCATCAGTCTGACTACAGGGCAAGGGTTTAGGGTTTTAATTGGGGTCATTCTTGTGGATTCCTGGGCCTTTTTCTAGGGCCAGGTTTCTTGTTAACCCCATAATGGCTTCCTCAATCAAAATATCTCTTTCCTTGCTTTCATACATGCCCTTCCTTCATCTCTCTATCCCATTCCCTCAAGTTTTCCTCAGCCCTCCCCTTCTCCCCTTTCTTCTACCCCTACCCCCACGCTCCCAATTTTGTCAGGCGATCTTGTTTGTTTCCAATTCCCAGGTGGGTCTACATGTGTTTTTCTTTGGGTTTACCTTATTACTTAGCTTCTCTAGGATCATGAACTATAGGCTCAGTGTCTTTTGTTTATGGCTAGCATCCACTTATGAGTGAGTACATAGCATATTCATTTTAGGAGGGGGGGTTACCTCATTCATTAGGATAGTGTTTTCTAATTCCATCTATTTGCATGAAAAATTCAAGATGTCATTGTTTTTTACCACTAAGTAGTACTCTATTGTGTAAATGTACCACACTTTCTTTATCCATTCTTCAGTTGAGGGGCAGCTAGCTTGGCTAAGATGAAAATAGCAATGATAGCTTATGTTGGAGAGGATGTGAAGTAAGGGGAACACTCAGTCATTGCTGGTGGGAATACAAACTTGTGCCACCACTTTGGAAATCAGTGTGGCGGTTTCTCAGAAAATTGAGAATCAACCTACCTCAGGATCCAGCAATACCACTCTTGCGAATAAACCCAAAAGATGCTCAATCATACCTCAAAAGAATTTGTTCAACTATGTTCATAGCAGCATTATTTGTAATAGCCAGAACTTGGAGTTGTTAGTCTTAAGTATTGAATATATGAGTACTTTCTATTTTAAGATATTTAAAATTTATATGACTGTATCAGTCACTTCATTCCCCAGATATTTTTTCTCAGTCTATTTTGAGGTCTTTATTTTTTCATAAATTTCAATTTTATTTTATTTAATAAAACTTAATACTCTTTATATTCAAAAGCCTTGTTAATTTTGTATTATATCATTTCTTAAAACTCTAAAGAATTATTTCAGTAAATACTCTTGGAATTTCGAAGCAATGTTTTATTTTAAATAAGTATATGCTCATCTTACTATGTTTAGATTTTTTAAAAGACAACATAAGAAAATTTCTTAATAAGTAAAGGATTGTATCAAGTATATTTTTTACACATATTCCACCACAATATTTTTAAGTTAAAAAAGTATATTGTTTAATTCCATCACATTATATTTATCTTTACTATGTTTCAGGATTCTGTATAGTAAAATTTAATGCTGGATTTTGAAATTTAATATATATATAAAATCCATATTATTATAATTATCTTTGCAAAAGTTTGAATTAACAAAGAAATTATGTTATATACATACTAAAAACGCCTAATGTTTTCTTTGTCTGGAGAACAAAGATTTGAAAGGTTACTTTCGTTAAAGTCAAAGAACAGTTGTTCTTGAGAAAGGGCCCAAGACTTACTTAAACATTGTCATTGATACACAACAGAAGAAACATAGAAGAATACAATGACTATTGTCTATTACCTATTGCAAGGATGCTATTGTAAACCCTTGTTTTAAAAAGAACTGGATATTCAAAACCCTCCTTCCTATTTTTTGAAGAAAAGAACCAGGTAGGTTTTTGCTGGCTTGTTTACTTTTATAATTTGATTTTGTTTGTTGGTTGGCTGGTGGTTTTTTTGTATGAGAATGTTATTTCCTTATTTTGTGAGAACTATTTTTTTTAAATGTTCTGTAGTTGTCAAATTGGATTTTTATAGAAAATTATCCAATGTCATCTGGATTTTTATATTTATTTATATTTCTTCTCAAATGTTTCTTCTTTCAATTCTGCCAATTTCCGTGGCCATTATTTAGAGTCAATTTTTTTTTTTGTAGTTTCTACTTTTGTTTAGGTGTAATGCTTACATGCCATCGCATCATTTATAATTAGGTAAGAAATAAACTACTGTGAAAAATATGGAAAAGTAGGCTTAGTGTAGGAAGTCAGTCTTACAAAATTCATTGAACTAACTGAGAAAAATTAACTGGGAAGCTAATTCTCTGTGTGTGGTGAAAGCTGCTGTGGAAGAACAGGACTACCTGGCAGGAAGAAAAGCTGGAGACGCAACTGCAGCCAGCAGGAACAAACATGAGTGCGCCTGGCCTACCCTCATATACAGTCACCAACTGCAGTGCTCAAGGACAGATGGAAATCCATCCTGTCCCCCACTGTCTCCAAGCTCAAGAGATGTCGGCCAACAAGAGAAGCTGGCATCTCATCAAAGGATAAGGACGCTGAAAAGATGGTGGGCAGGACTGAGAGAAGGTCTGGACCTGGCTACTGCCCAGAGTGATTAGATACACACATGTATGTGTTTCCTGACACCGTTAAGGCACAAAGAGTGGATAGTGTGTCACTTGCATCTTCTGCTTCTTTTAATCTTTTTTGTTTGTTTGTTCTCTTGGCATAACTCAGGACCAACATTGGAAAAACATTCTACAAATATAATTTTATCTTATCTCAATTGACTTGGTACAGAATGTAGTTGGTATTTTGTCAAAAATGTCATCAACCTATGCACCCTTCATGTAAATATCTTTAAATTTTCAACAAAATCATTAGTAAAATCATCATTCTGTCTAGTATAATTTAACTACCATTTATACAAAGGCAAACATACTTACCTACTCCATCCAAAATATTATCTGCAAATTCAATTGCCACATTTTATTCATTTTCGACTGATTTTTGTTCTATCTGAATCATAACCTACTTTTGATATTCAACAATGAAAATTTTGTTGTAAAGCTTAAATAATCTCACCACAGTTATATTAGATAGTAGGGTCATGGATTATTGAAAATGGAAAAGGAAAGCACTTGCTATAATGCATGCAAATGTTTTATGACAAAGTACAATATTAATATCATACTTTTATTCAACCAAAATGTCTTAGCTGACATTTAAGTCTGCTGGCTCCAACATTCTTTCAAATTTCTTCTCTTTTAAGAATCAATTATCCAAGTTTCTATGTTCACTCAGGCACTTTAAAATTCCATTTTTCAAGCCTAAAAATTAGAGGTTTTCTTAGATCTTGTTAAATTTTATAATTTACTTTTATCATAAGATACAGGTTTACCAAAAAAAGGAATTTAAGATGCAAGTCATAATGGTATTAAATTAAATTTAATTTTTTTCTGATATTTTCCACATAAGATTTTTAGATTATCTGCTTGCCATGGGTAAAGACACTGAAGATAAAAAACCATGTGTCCAGAAGCATTAAGGACATCTCAAAAGCAAATGATTCATATGTAACATCCTGAAATCATATGTTGTGCCAGCTACCCCGCCTAGAATTATCCCTATGTCCAGCATAGCCAGGCTATTATCAAATTAACGTAACTTGTTATCACAGTGCTCGTGTTTAATTAGCCCTTCTCTGTTGGCTTAACATTAAATTATAATACTTATGTTAGGAAACTCCTCTCATATATGATGAAGCTATCTTGTTTTGTCACACCAGCAAAGAGAAAAAGCACAAGAAATTCTTAGAAGAGAAAGACCAGGAAAAAGAGGAAAAAAGGAGAAGGAGGCCAGGACAGGGAGGAGTATGTGAGAGAGAGGGTAACACAGAGGAGGAGGAGAAAGAGCAGTGAGTCCAATACAGCATAATCTCTTGAGCGTGAAAAAGAAAACCCAGAATCTCACATATTATTATATTTATATATAATATACTATTCATCTTTTATTTTATTATTAATCTCTTGTTATGAATGCTTTGTAAATTAGCTTCACCATAATTATGCATGTGTAAACTATTACTCTTGTGATTTCAGGGATCTGTTACACTTTTTGGGACACACCTTCTGATGAAAGAGGGAACTGCTTTACTCTTGCTCACATACATATTCTGGAAGTCAAATTTCTTCTATGTAGTGGATATAATGTCTTCCAGTCATTATACATTCTCTTTGCGGTTTTACTGGCTTGAAGAGTCCACTATAGATAGTTTCCACATTCCAGATCCTACTGAGCTAATTGCAGGAGACAACGTATACCTTTGGAAAGGGGATTTTTAAACTTTAAGAGTAACACTGGTGGAGGAAGAGAAAAATAAATTTTAAAGTGTTAGTGGAAACTATAGAGACATGAAAGTGAGTCCATCACCTCTCTTCATTCCTCAGAACTTTGAGTTTGTTCCAGTCCTCAAGATAGTGCAGCAAGGTAGTCCCATTATTCGGGTCTTCAAAAGCAATTGTTCCAATCAGATAGTGGTTGGTTACTCCCACAACTTTTGTGTTACAAATGTACCAACGTATCGTGTAGGCCAGTCACCACTATAGATCTCAAGTTGGCATTAGCCTTTTTCTTTAATAACAAGCAGAGTACCTACCAATAGTATTAATACAGTCAGTAGCAATGAAGGCACTGGATAGGCATCAGCTCAACTTCTCCATGTTCAGTGAGTTATGCATATTTGTTTGGGCATTTAAAAATTATTTATCTATTATTGTTATTATGTTCTCATATATTAGATACCAACCATATTTTCCTCTTCCCCTCACTGTCCCCCGATCTCCCCCTTCACCAGATACCTTCCCTCCTTCTCCCTTCAGGAAAAAACAGGCCTCCTAAGGACATCAACTAAACACAAACGTGGCATAATATGCTGCAACAAAAAGACCAGGGACATACCATCACATCAAGGATGGAGGAAGCAACCCAGTGGGAGGAATAGGGTCCCATAAGTAGGCAAGAGTCGGCCACCACCCTGCTCTCACTTTAGCAATCCAGTGAGAGCACCAAGCTACTTGGCCATAGCATAGATGTAGGGGACCTAAGTCAGACCTCTACAGGCTCCCTGATCTCTGCAAGCGCTTATGTGTCCCAGTCAATTGATTCTGTGGAACATGTTCTGTTGGTGTACCTGATCTCTCTGATTCCTTCTATCCTTCCTCCCGCTTCTCTACAGGACACCCTGAGCTCTGTCTAATGTCTGGCTATCGAACTCTGAATCTGCTCTCATAAGTTGCTGGGTGAAGCCTCTGATCGCTTTAATGAGGACTGTGGTCCCAGAACACTCTGCAAAAAGGATTAACTGGTGGTTGGATGTTTTGCAGGTTGGTTGATATCCCAATCCCTCTACTTGAATGAAATCTTGATTGGTTACAAGAGATGGTCAGTTCAGGCTCCGTGTCGCCCATTACTAAGATTCTTAGCTAGAGTTACTCTCATAGATCCCATGGAGTTTCTATTATTAATGGTTTTCATCTTGTCCCCAAAATGCCTCCCTAATTCAAGTCATTTCTCCCCATTTTTTTCTCCCTACCCTCTTCAGTTGATCCCGTCTGGTTCCCAACTCCACCTGCCCCTAGTCCACCAGTGAAATCGGTTATATTACTTGCTGGAAAGGGAACTAGTCTGCCACCACTGACAGTGTGCTATTTGCCTTAGAGAGCCTTTCAGTTTCATGTGGTCCCATTTATTAATTGTTGCTCTTACTGCCTGCTCTACTGTTGTTCTATTCAGGATGTTGTCTACGGTGCAAATTAGTTCAAGGTGATTCCAAAAAATGATATTCCATAAAACACAAAAGAAAAATTTAACCTTACTTTTTAAAAAAAAAAACTTATATTTCTGGTTATGAGTTTGCATGAAATTTCTGTGTGTGGAAATGTTTGTGTCTCTGAGTCTGCATGTATTTCTTTTGCTCCTTTTTTTCTGTTTTTGCTTGTTTTGTCCTATTCTTGATTGTTTCTTTTTACTTTGTTTCATTTATCATCATCATATTATTATTATTATAATACTATTAGATGCTTATATGTTTTCTAAAGAAAGAGAACCAAGAAAGGAAGTGGATTTGTGTGGGTTCAAAAGAAAGAAAATTGTAATCAAAATATAATGTATAAAAAAATCTGTTTTCAATAAAAAAATTAATTCTTAAGAAAGATAGATATCTTTTAGAAATATTAAGAAAAAAGTAAATGATCCAACTCTTGCCATTTGTGTGTGTGTTTGTGTGTGTGTGTGTGAATAAGGAATGTGTGGGTTTTTTTCCAAATATGGAGAGTAACCAAAGGAAAACAACAAATACAAAATGTACTAACTCAAGACCAGATTTATTTTTCTTTAGAGTAACTTTATTTTCCAAAATCAATGCTGTAATAAAATTGACAATTATTATAAATAATTGTCATTTTATGAGTTTTACATGGTCTAAGAGAATGCTATTGATGATGAGAACAAAACTTTCTTATCTATGATGAGAATATTCCAGATAATGATTGTCAACAAGCCTAATTGGTATCCCTACATCATGCTACATGCTACTGCACAGAATTTATCCTTGCTACTGTCAGGCTACAGTGAGTACTGCCTAAAATGGCAGTCCATGTTTTTCATTCTAAGAAAAATGCCCATCCCTGATACCATAGATGCTTTGTTCATTACTGACTATGAATAATGATGGCTTAGCAAGGAGGCTAAATGACATATTTAAAAAATGGTTATCTTCTTTTTAATCTCTGTGTATGTGCTCATATGTGTGAGTGTAGGTGTGAACATATCATGAAGTGCGCATGGTAGTTAAAGGACCAGCTTGGATGTTCGTCTTCATGCTCCACCTTGGTTGAGACAGTGTTGTTTATTTTCTACTGTGTATGCCAAACTGGTAGGCTGCCAGCTTTTAGGGATACCGAAAGAGTTTCTTCTCAGGCCTGCCTTATATATTTTCTTATTAACTTTTTCTTTTTGCTTTCTTTATTTTCTGTTTTATATGTGAAAATTTACCCAATACAGTCACATGGAACACAGACAACTCCACCGCCAGTATCCATTCAGAGAAATCAATTCAAGGTCTTCTTTCAAGATCTCCTTGGGGTCACTTTTTTATATCTATTGAGCCAAATCATTAGCTGCGTCCTATGGATTTATGATGAGTCCTGTCTTTGGTAACCTTTATTTTCAGACAAAGCAACAAAAGCATGTTTTGAAATTCAGTTTTCTGGGAGAATTTCTCCCAAAACTCCCTTCATGGTTACTCTAGATTAAGTTCAAAATACTATTGTCATCCAACTTCAAGTCCTGCCAAAGTTAGAGGCAGAATCACCTAGAAACAATATTGACACTATTACTTCTCCAGTTTTCTGTTCAGAGAGAGCCCCTTATTAGATACATGATACAGACTGAGATGATGATCTGAAGCAAAATTAAGAACCATGGGTTCATAGAACATATTAATGCTTTCAGGACTTATTAAGACCTGATTGCATGCATGCCACACATCCAGTCAAAGATGGGCTCACCTAATTATGATCATTCTCTGCTGTTGAATGTTCTCTACCTACAAGTTCATTCCCTTGGATTTTCTTATAAGTTATGTGCTCCGGTGAGCTTACATTGTGCTTCAGAGTGCAACGGAGGCTTGGAATTTCAGTGCTCTCTATCCCTAAATAAACAAACAAAAAACCCACTCAAATACACAGTCTGAAGCAGACACTGTGTTGAAATACCCTTGAAATAATTAAAAGTTCTAACTGTTCCTAGAAGGATAATTGGATTTCTTTAGATTGTAATAACTTGGTTTTATTCTTCAGGTAAAGACTGCGGTCATATGCTGGGGTTAGAGACAAAAGATTGAACTGTCTTTTAATTTGGAATGCACTAATTAAAACTACTGACTTGCACTAAAATCCTCTTTGTTAGTGCTTTTGTGTTACTTTGAAAACCCCAAGTTTACAGCCTAGCTATGGCTCCAACTCCCAGGAAACTTACTTTATTTCACTTCTAGCTTTTTCCTCTTCTGGATAAGGCTCCAATGTGGTTGAATCTATATAGAGTGTATTTGTGTCCATAATAACCAGAGTTCCATTTGACTTCTTTTTGCAGAAATTCTTAAGACTATATTTTCTGCACTGGAGTTTTTTTTTTTTTTATTTTCTATATCTAAGTTTAGATGTATCTCCCTTTCTAACTTCTTTTTATCCTTGTGCTTTGCTTTGTTCAAAAAGGACAAACATAACATACTGTCAGTTAGCTTTCTAGACCCAGATGTGTGTAGACAGGCATTCTGCAACATGTGGGTAGAAAACAATTGAGATTCTTCCTGTACAACATGTAAATGATGTATTTAGAATTGCATGAGCACTTCAAGAATTGATAGCTTTGAAAGAATGACCAAAGTCAAGCTCTAAAATCTGTATACAAAAAGTAATGTCATGCTTGAAATCCAGAACCCAGGTACAGATATAGATTCTTCTTCAAACATATTTTATTCATTCATTTCTATATATTTTTATTTTGTGATTGATTTCATATATATGTATTATATTAAATATTTCACTTGACATTCATAGGCACCTCAGACTCTTTTTGAAACTCCAAAGTCTCTGATACATTTAACCTACTTATTTTCAGACCTGATGCTAAGAAACAAACTTGCTGTGACTGAAAATGTCACCCGTGCTTATCTAGACTATAATTGCTGAAATACATTCTTTATTTTCTATGCCTTCTATCCTGTCAAAACACTGAGAAATTGAAGAGAGGTATACAATCAAGCATAAGAATTTTTACAAATATGTAGAGTTGAAAGTAAAGAAAATATCAGTTTGAACTAAAATAATAATAAGAATAAAAAATGTGCTTGAATTATAGCTCATTGTGCCATTTGATGTGTGTGAGTGTGTGTGTGTGTGTGTGTGTACTGGAGGGAACAGAATCGTGGGATCAAGGAAGCTGGGAACTGGCCACGTGCTGCTTCATGTCACCTGACTTTAGTCTTCACAACCCATGAGAACATGTGCAATTTCTTTCTCCTTTTAAGAGATTATGTTCACAGGCAAAAAGCCATGCCTTAAGGGTTATACCCAAAAGCAATCGACAGAATGAATTTCCACAACACTTACCCTTTTTGTATAAATAAGAGGGTTCTAACTCCAATACAAAACTATATATTATAAGAGCAATTATCAAGTATTGTCCAGGAGAAAAAAGGCTAATAACATACATAAAAATGGAACTACAACCAATAAGAACAACATCAAACAAGAAACATATACAAAATGTCCAGGCTATAGGCAATTGGTAAGTAACAGATTATTATTATAGCTGTCTTGCACCTAAAATGCCTTAGCTAAGATGTGAGATGATAGTAATTGTGATTATCTAGTTTTCAATCCCATCAAAGACCTGAGAAGGAAAATATTATCTGAGTAAACAGGAAGTACAAGCAAGCAACTTCCAAAAGATGCAAGAAATGACAGAAACAAGTTGACTACCTGGAAAGTCAACCAAAGTCTCTCTGCAATGCTGGGGCAACCAGCTTTGGATATAGGCCTAGAATATCTGATAGACCATTTTCAGAAGCAGGAATACTCAAAATACAGTTCTACCCTGTCTTGGCAATGTTCAGCAGTTGCTCATCCATGTATCTTGCTTTTCCATATTGGACAGCATGCTTACTGTCATCAATCAAGACAAGGGCAGTTCTTTGCCCAATAGGCGAGTTTTGCTAAGAGGAAAACAAGTTCCATATGGAGTATCTTCAGTGCCCACCATTCTCTTGAAAGTAGATTGATCCTGTCAGGAGCAGTGTGTCTCATGTCAACAGAATTCTAAATTACTAAAAATTTAGATGCCCATATCATGTAGGGCTTTGAAGTGTTTGAAGATTACCTATCTATATGGAGTACATTTCTGTGCATCTAGAGAACAAAACTAACATAAGTATGACAAATATGGGTGAAAATTAGCCTGTAATTCTTAATAACATGTATAGCTTAAAAACTAAAGTTTCACATTATAAAAATAAGCAATCTTCAAACATGTATACAGCATGAGGACAATGATCTCAAATTGTAACAATATATAAAAATATTTTAGTCAGAGGTAGAAATTTACAGTGCAGTATGACAAAAATATTTTTAATTTATATCAATACACAGAATATATTAAACAGAACCAGAAGCATACATACAGTATGACAAAGATAATTTTACATCCATGTACAACAATATTGTAAACAGAAATTAGAACATACAAAATATAACAAATATTTTTTCAATTTGTATTAATATACAAGTTACCATAGGATAATAAAAATAGGCTGGTACCCCAAAGCTGTTGGTGGAATGAATTCCAGTAGCACCTCCCTATAATTTCACCCTTTCTTATGAATGAGCTTATTTTTTTCTTGGCAAAACTGGCCTTTGGGCAAAGAAATGACCATGCCTCAACCACTCACAAAGGTACATGGTATCTAGAAATGGATGAGAAGGACTGTCAAATCTTGCCAAGACAAGGTAAGACAGTTTGAAATTTTTCCTACCTCTGAAAATGATCTGTCAGTTATTCTAGGCCTTAGCCAAAGTTGGTTGCTTCAACTTTGCAAATGAGTCTTTGGGTAATTGCCCAGGTAGTCAGTTGTCTGTGCCATTTGTTGCATCTTTTGAAAGGTGCTTGATTGCAATTCCTGCTTAGTCAAGTAATATTATTTCCCTTCTTGAATCTTCAATGGGGCCGACTAGATAGTTGTAGCTACTTTCTTCTCATGACTTGGCCAAACTATTTATTATACAAGACTTAAACTAGTTAGAATAAAATAATTATTGAATATATTTGTTCTTATTTATATAATTTTGTATTAATCTTAGAACTCTCTTATTTAAACAAAAACGGGGAGTTTCTGTAGGAAGTCTTACAGCCAGTGGTTACCTGCCCACTGGGACGTGGCCTCTTATACTCTTTATGCCAATGTATGCATCTGGCCTCTTTTTTCTGGCTGCGGGATTTGGTTCTGTTCTTCATT
The DNA here is from genome assembly GCF_950005125.1 of Chionomys nivalis. Classification (NCBI taxonomy): domain Eukaryota; kingdom Metazoa; phylum Chordata; class Mammalia; order Rodentia; family Cricetidae; genus Chionomys; species Chionomys nivalis. The sequence continues at coordinate 23,693,704 of NC_080098.1, read as the reverse complement.
TCAGCAGAGGATTCTAGTTTGTGAGTCTACCCTAAAAAAATAACTGTCTATTTTTCTCAACTCTCAGCTAGTATGGGATTACTTTTAAGCATCCTTCATATTCAGTGAACAGCCAATGTTACATTTATACATACTACCAAAAAGAGAGTCTTTACTGATAAGGAAATGTCCTAATTACATTATTGCTTGAGAGTGTAATAAAAGATAGATTTATACATTGTAATATCACCAATTATAAAATGAAAATTATATTCACATTAATAATTTATAAAAAAAAATCTGCAAATCATTCAATTGGTCACCTCAGTGATTACAACCATAAATACTATTCTGATCCTTATTTATTTTATGGCAATGATTTTTTTAAACCTCTCTGATATTTTTGTGTAGTGGGCTATGAAGGTTAATCTTGGCTATCAACTTGATCTGATCTAAAATCAACTATCAGACAAGGCAATAGGCACATCCGTGAGGCATTTTCTTTTCTTTCTTTTTTTAATTTAATTAATTTATTTATATGTTTATTTTTACATATCAATCCCAGTTCCCCCCTCTCATCTCCTCTTCTCTGGCTGTCCATCTTTCCCCAATCCCAACCCACTCCATTCCCCCATCCATTCTTCAGAGAGGGTAAGGCCTCCCCTAGAAAATCAACTAAGTTTGTCCCATTACCTTATTGAGGCAGGACCAAGCCCCCAATCCCACCCCTTGCCTAGGTTGAGCAAGGTATCTCTCCATAGAGAATGGGTTCCATGAAGTCAATTCAGGCATTAGAGTTAGATCCTGGTCCCACTGCTTAGTGGCCCCATAAACTACCGAAGCCACACCATTGTCACCTGTATTCAGTGGGGCTAATTTGATCCTATGCAGTTCCCCATTTGTCAGTCTGGAGTCAGGGATCTTCCACTAGTCAGGTCAGCTGATTCTGTGAGGTCTCCATCATGGTCTTGACCCTTTGTTTATATTATTGCTCCTTTGTCACTTTGTTTGTACTCTGGGAGCTTGGCTCAGTGGTTAGTTGTGGATCTCTCATCTGCTTCCATCCATTTCTGGAAAAGGGTTCTTGCTTCTCAGATGTTGTAGACTGTAAGTCTTTGCTTATATCTGGTATCCACTTATAAGTGAGTACATACTATTTTTGTCTTTCTGAGTCTGCTTCACTCAGAATTGTTTTGTTTTTTAGTTCCATTCATTTGCCTGCAAATTTAAAGGTGTCCTTGCTTTATTTTTTGTTTTCTGATGAGTAGTACTATATTGTGTAAACGTAGTACATTTTCTTTATCCATTCTTCAGCTGAGGGGAATATAGATTGTTTCCAGGTTATGGCTATTATGAATAATACTGCTATAAACATAGTTGAGTAAATGCCCTTGTGGTCTGTTTGTGCCTCCTTTGGGTTTATGTCCAAAAGTGGTATTGCTGGGTCTTGAGGTAGATTAATTCCTAATTTTCTGAGAAATCACTGTACTTATTTCCATAGCAGATGTACAATTTTTACTCCCACCAGCAATGGAGGAATGTTCCCCTCTCTAGCATAAGCTATCCTCAGTGTTTTTTATCTTAACCATTCTGAACGTGTAAGATGGTATCACAAAGGTATGTTGATTTGCCTTTTCCTGATGACTAAGGATGTTGAACATTTCCTTAAGTATCTTTTGGCCATTTCAGGTTCTTCTGTTGAGAATTCTCCATTGAGATCTAACTGTACCCTATTTTTAAATTGGATTATTTGGTACTTTGATGTCTAGTTTCTTAAGTTCTTTGTATATTTTGAAGGTCAGAACTCTGTCAGATATGGGACTGGTAGAAATATTTTCCCATTCTGTAGGCAGATGTTTTGTCTTGCTGACTGTGTCTTTTGCTTTTCAGTTTCAAGAGGTCCCATTTATTAATTATTACTCTCAGTGTCTGTGCTACTGGTGTTATACATAGGAAATGGTCTCTTCAGCCAATGTGTTCAAGGGTACTTCCCACTTTCTCTATGAGGTTCAGTGTGGGTGCATTTATTTTGAGGTCTTTAATCCATTTGGACTTGAGTTTTATGCATGTTGATAGTTATGGATCTATTTGCATTCTTCTACTTGTTGACATGCAGTTTTACTAGCACCATTTGTAAAGATGTTTTCTTTTTTACATTTTTTTTTCAAAATAAGATGTTTATAGGTGTGTCCGTTAATATTAGGGTTTTCAATTTGATTCCATTCGTGTATCTGCCTGTTTTTATGCCAATATGTAGCTTTTTTTCAGTATTGTAACTCTATAATAGAGCTTGAAGCCAGGGATCATGATGCTTTCAGATGTTCCTTTATTATACAGCATTTTTTGGGCATCCTGGTTTTTTTTTTTTTGTTTTTCCATATGAAATTTAGTATTGATCTTCTGAGGTCTTTGAAGAATTGTGCTGGGATTTTAATGGGTATTGCATCAAATCTGTAGATTGCTTTTGGTAAGATGCTATTTTTACTATATTTATGTTATCTATCCATGAGCAAGGGAGATATTTCCATTTTCTGATATCCTCTTCAATTTCACTGTTCAAAGACATAAATTTCTTCTCATACAGGTCTTTCACTGGTTGGATTAGAGTTATCCCAAGATATTTCATTTTATTTTGATTTTAGCTATTGTGAAGAATGATGTTTCTCTGATATTTTTCTCTGTCCATTTATCATCTTTATATAGGAGAGCTGCTATTTTATTTTTAGTTAATCTTGTATCTTGCCAAATTACTGAAGGTGGCTATTGGAGTTCCCAGGGAGAATTTTGGGGTCACTTATGTATACCATCATACCCTCAGTAAGGAGTGAAAGTTCGACTTCTTTCTTTCCAACTTGGATCCCCTTTATCTACTTTTGCTTTATTGCTCTAGCTAGAATGTTGAGCCCTATATTGAATAGATATAGAAGGAGTAGACAGCCTTGTCTTCTCCCTGAGTTTAGGGGAATCACTTTGAGTTTCTCTCCATTTAGTTTCACGTTGGCTTGCTGTAAATTGCTTTATTTTGTTTAGATATGTTTCTTGTATGGCAATAGAGTAGTAACTGAGAGCTTTATAATCTGATCCAGACAGGAAGGCAGACAGACACTGCATCTGGTGTGGGTTTTTGAAACCTTCAAGCAAACTCACAGTAACATATCTCCTTGAACAAGGCTATTCCTCCTTGTTAAAGGAGCTATGTACAATAAGCATATGAGCGTATAAGGGGCATTCTCATTCAAATGACCATACCTAGCTCCTTAAAAAGACATGTTGCAATTAATTGCTCCTTATAAAACTGAGAAATCTAATATTTTCATGCATAATGATTGAATTTATGTGCATAAAATATCATTCATTTTTATTTTAAAAATTACTACATAATTCATTTAATTCATCCATTAAAAATCACAGTTTTGTTAAAGAGTTTATTTCTGGTTACAAATCTTCCGCTTTATTTATACACTAACAATTTATAAAACTTTTAGGAGGTCATTAATTAAATTTAGTTCCATTTAAAAGCTTGATTAAGTATAGACCATTGACAGTTAAAAATCACTTATAAATTATACATAGTTGCTATTGTTTTAAAGCACTCAGTGGTGTGAGTTATAAAGCTTCCCAAACACTTAACCAATGCTTTTAGCCCTATAAAATTAATCATAAGTATAAGGTACTAGTTCTATCAAATATTTAAAAGTGTATTTTTAAAATAAAGTTACCAGTTAAGGCTCACAAGTATACACACATTATTTTTAATAAATATATATTGAAATAATAAACCTCATCATCAAGTCAGCAAATTGAACTGTCTCAAAAATTGCAGGTAAATAAATTCATAAAATGTCATTTTAAAGTATGTATTAAGAATAGTGTTTTACACTGAAGTCCGAATCGTTCTAGATTTTAATAAATTTTAAATATAGATGAGAACAATTTCCTCACACCTATCTGAAGATTTTTTGAATGACTATGATCAAATTCCTTTTATGTATATTTAACTTTAACAGTCTTGTTGCATTTGTTTTACAATCTGATATATATGTGTATGTGTGTGTATATATATATATATATATATATATATATATATATATATTTTAAAGACAAAAATAGACATTGACCTTAGAGGAACATTTTAGGTTACAGAAGTAATTCCACATTCCACATCAGTTTGTGAAAGTATACAAACTTCCAAAACCACTATAATACTTTAATTTATTTGACGTCTCATCACTATCAAAATATCTGTTGATATTTGCACTTTGTGATAGCCTATATGTTTCCCAAATATTTTGTCTGGCATAATATACTTTATGTCTGACAGAATCACTCAGATTTAACAGGCAGACCTTAAAAACTTCCCCCAAAATACATAGTTCTTATGAATTCATGGCTTATAGGCAAATTTTCTGACTCAGAGAACACAGTAACTACTTGTAATAACAAGAGTTACTTACTGACCTTTCTTAGGTGGAAAGATAGAAAGTACAGCTCTCCCTATACAACAAGAGTGGAATTTCTAGCAATAACTGAAGACTGTGAGTCACTAGGCAATAACTACCATAAAATCTCATTGAAATCATGTGTCCATAAGTTGAAATGGAGCATGGACACCACATCATTTCTAGCAGAACACAGAGATGTAGCTACTATGCAGACTTGTGAGAAGATCCGAACTTGTTCAAGACTGGCATGAACTGTTGAACTCCTAGAAGTGACACACGCAAGAGGGAAAATTGCCTCCTTTGGCAAGTTATTTTACTATGAAGACTTTACAAAGCGCTGCTGAGAGTGAGTGCATCCAGCTTGATGCAACTGAATTTTTGTTTGATGGGTCAGACTACAAGGAACAGAGAAAATGCTGGGAAAAAAAGCTGGGAGCCTGACATGTTCCTGCATACTAATTGTATCAAAACTGCCCACTGATGAAAACTGAGGGAAATCTCATGGCCATGGAATAAACGTGAGGATTAACAGTACCTTCTAGAAGAAAGAAGAAAATGGATACTGTAGTATTGGAGGGTGCAAAGAAAACTCAAAGCACTAGAAGTTTCCAATTGTTAGGGTTGGAAGATGTCATGTAAAATAAAAGGTCTTCATAGCACAAATCACTGAAAAATGGTAAAATATACCAAACAGTCGAGTCACAGGCATACACATAATTTGACTCCAAGAAATGGAATAAAAAATGGAGCCATAGAATATGAAATGAGAGTTTATTTTCAGAAACAATGCAGACAAAAAAATTTGCAGGTTTAAAAGTTCAAAGAATAATAAACACACACAAATGTAAACACAAACACACATAGACATGATTACACGGGAACATACAATTTAAACTTCAAGGATGGAATATAGTAAAAGAAGAACAAAGGAATAATTCATGTAAAAGAAAACAGAAAACGAGAAAATCCTAACCTGTGGGACATAGGCCATTTGCTGTAAGATATAAATGTGTGAGGTTAGAATTTTATACTTAAAGTATCTTTTGAAAACAGTGGGCAAATGGAGACATATTTATGGAGTCAAAGCACAGATATAAGTCATTTTCAGTAGAGTAGAACTGTGGAAAATGTAAAATGAAGTACCACAGCAGGCAAAAGTAGGCAGTGGAAAACTGGAATTACAGGGAGAGCTTCCGGCGTTGCTTAGCATAAAGGCAAATGTGAAAGTCTTTTTAATCATGCCACTAGGAGAAGGTGGATTCAGCAGTATTTTGTGGCAAATAAAAGTTTGGTAAGATTTAAGGTCCTTATGAATTACTTATTTTAGAGAATAGGAAATCCTACCTGAAGTTTTGTCAGTATCCCAGGCTCTTTGTTGGATGACTTCTTTATATAGATGCCATTGGATATCGGAGATAGGAAATTTAGTGATCATGTGAAAAAGAATGAAAAGTTTGGGGAAATTGTCTTTAATTTGTTCATTATTTTATTTTTTAAACATTTATTTATTATGGTGTATGTGTGTGTGCATGCGTGTGTGTGTGCATGTGTGTGCGTGTGTGTGTGTGTGTGTCAAGACAGATCAAATGTTACAGGAAAGTTAGTTTTCTCCTATCACCATGTGGGTCCTGAGGATCAAAGAGTCTTGGCAGCAGGCACTCTTGAGCGCTGAACCATCTCACTGGCCCATTTCATTTATGTATATATTTCATTAGTTACTTTGTCTGAGAGCTTATAAGCATCATTTTCAAGAAAGAGGATACCTTCTGCCTTACAGTTTCAGATGATACATTCCCTCTTGGGAAAGTCATGGCAACAAAAGTAGGAAGCTGTCTGGTCACATTAAACCAACAGTCAAGAATTAGAAGATGACAAGGAAGTGGGACCAGGCTATGAAATCTTAAGTTCATCCCCCAGTGACCAGTTTCTACAGCAAGAATTTACGCCACCCCCCCCCCCGAATCTTCCAAAACCTCTCCCAAAGAGTGCAACAATCTGAGTATCAGGTGTTCAAACACATGAGTCTATAAGATTCTCTCACAATTAATCCTGCTGTCCAGCAATTACCTCCAACCTGAAACAGTCTAGTCTGGAGGGAAGCTCAATAAGCACATATCTCACAAATCTTAGAAAATCCCTGTAATTTCCCATGCTCACAAAATCCCACCATCCCTGTGATTATATAAGCAGCAAGGACTAATGAGGAGACAAAACTTTAACTTTCTGACCTGTCAAGCTGCCTGCAAGTTGTATTTATAGCTTCAGGGTTTCAGCTCTCATGAGTTATCACCCCTGCTGCTATGGGCTTTTAGTGATGGAGGCTTGAATCTTCTGTTCTTATCCACACTTAAGTATCTCCAAAAAATTCATTGGCACACCAAGTTAGATTTAGGTGGTGTCACGATTGTTTTTATCCTTTGTTCTCTGAGTTAATTAGACATTTGTTCCTATCATTCCAGGAATAGTTTGACAAAACAAACCATAGCACATGTATTAATAGTACAAGGGACCTATAAATAAGAGAGACACAAGAACAGTAAAATGACCTGCACAGCAGACACTAACCTTGGTCTTCTCCTTGTTTTTTTACCCAACTCAAGTTTAGATGCCTCCTGAAGCATCCAGAAATGGAGAAAACAAGAGAGGCTGAGGAGTGAGGTGGGAGGGGAGGACAAGAATTGCAAGGCAATGATTCCTAAGTGTACTCTGACTCCTCTTACAAGCACAATGCTTTATTGGAGAACTGCTACGGGAGCTCTGGTGGTTAATTTCTTGTCATTTCTGAGAAGCAAATCTAACAGGCACGGTTCAATTAACATAGCTTAGAGAGGATATTGTTTATGTGGTCTCGTCTAACATGTAAGACTAGCTAGACTAGTGATCAAGCCTTATAGAGCCTTCGGGTAAAGCAAATATCCTAAGCTAATTTCCCAATCAAGGGAACAATTCCCAGTATAGATTCTTATTTGGATTTACTCATACTGTCTTATTCTTTAGTTGGAACTCTTGTCATCCTTCTGCTTAGAGTCCACGTAAGACAGAGGAAAGGAATGTTTTCTGTTCCAAGAGTGTATCTGCACAGCTTCAAATATTGTCTTGCACTAGGTACACATTGAATATGCTTTGCTGTGAGTGAGAAGCAGGTGCATCAGAAAGCCCCATTTCTTTAGAGTAGGAGAGTGACAGATGCAGGTGACTACTAAGAAGATAGTCAACCCCCCTTGCTGGTGGTTCATGGAAGTCTTTCAGTGTCCTCCGTGAAACACTAGAACTAATTCTAATACGTAGAAGGAATCATGTGTCATCTTGAATGCTTTCTCAACATCTCTAGTTTCTAACAATCACATCCTGATGATCACAAATTATTTGAAATAACACACTAATTTCTGAATGGAAACATGAATTATATCTTGGATCTCTTTAAAAAGAGAGGAGGTGTTAATTTTTAAATTAGGCAGACATTAATTCTAGTTCTAAATGGCATTACACATTAAGTCTAAAACTGGGTGCCAGTTTTTTAATTCCTTCCCTCTGTCTATTAGTTTTACTTATTTATAAAATGCAGGTAGCAAAGTCTTTACTTATGAGGCTATGAAAGGTTAGAGATAGAGCAAGTCTCAGTCAGTGAAACACTTACTGTGCAACCATGAGGACCTGAGTTCAGATCTTCAGCACCCACATAAGAGAAACAGGTCTATCAGAGGATTCGAGTGCTGATTGGACAGATATAGCAGGATCCCTGAAGCTTGTGTGTCTAACCACTTAGTGACCTCTAAATTCAATAAGAGATAGTGTCATCAGAATAGTGTGGAGAAGTAATTTAGGATACCTTACATACCTCTGATCTCCACAAGCAAATGTTCAAGATACATATACATGAATTTGTGCAAATACACTGTGGTGGTTTGAATAGGTATGACCTTCATAGATTCATGTGATTCAATGCTGGGTCCACAGGAGTGGGATGATTAGAATGTATGGCCTTGGTGGAGATGTATCCTTGTTGGAAGAAGCATGTCACTGTGGAAGAAGGCTTTGAGGTTTTACATGCTTAACCTGTGACCAGAGTGGCACTTAATCTCCTTCTCCTACCTGCAGATAAAGATGTAGAACCCTCACCTCCTTTTCCAGCACCCTGTTAGCTTGCAAGCTGCCATGTCCTGGAATGATAATGTACTAAACCTCTGAAAACTAATGTAAGCCAGTGCCAGTAAAGTCTTTTCCTTTATAAGAGTTGCCATAGTCATGGTGTCTCTCCACAGCAATAGAAACCATTAGACACATAAAACAATACAAAATAGATAATTCTGTTTAGGTCTGTACCCCATTATTTATTGGGTTATTTGTTCTTTTGATGTCAAGTTTCTTGAGTTCTTTGTATATTTCGGAGATCAGGCGTCTGTCCAATGTGGGGTTGATGAAGATCTTTTTCCATTATGTAGTCTGCCACTCTGTCTTGCTGACTGTGTCCTTTGTTTACAGAAGCTCTTCAGCTTCAGGAGGTCCCATTTATTAATTGTTACTCTCATGGTCTGGGCTACTGGGGTTATATTTAGGAAGTGGTTTCCTCTACCAATGTGTACTTCCCTCTTTTACTTCTATGAGGTTTAGTGTTGAATTATTTATGTTGAGGTCTTTAATGAATTTGGACTTGAGTTTTGTGAATGGCAATGGATAAGGATCTATTTGCATTCTTTTACATGTTGAAATGGCTGAAAGACACTTATGGAAATGCTCAACATCCTTAGCCATCATAAAAATGCAAATCAAAACAACCCTGAGATTCTGGATTCAGAATAGCCAAGAAAAATGTAGAGCTCAATAAAAATCAATAAAAAAAATGCTGTTGAAAGTTTATGCTGGAGAGAACGTCGGTTAAGGGAAATACTTCCCCATTGCTGTTGGGAGTGCAAATTTGTACAGCCACTTTGGAAATCAGTATGGTGATTTCTCATAAAATTAGGAAATAATCTTCCTCAAGACACAGCAATACCACTTTTGGCTATATACCCAAGGGGCACTAATTCATACCACAAGGACATGTGCACAGCTATGTAAATAGCAGTATTATTTGTCATAGCCAGAACATGGAAACAACCTAGATGCCCTTCGACCCAAGAATGGATAAAGAAGATGTGGTACATTTACACGATAAGTACTACACAGTGGAAAAATTAATAACATCTTGATATTAGCAGGCAAATGGATGGATCTAGAAAACATATTGAGTGGGCAGCCTGGTGTGGGAAGACCTTCTGTATATGTGTTGTTTTTATTGGTTAATAAATAAAAAAGCTTTTTGGCCTGTGACAGGGTAGAATAGAGCTAGGCAGGGAAAACTGAGCTGAATACTGGGAGGAAGAAGAGAGAGGCAAGGAGAAGTCATATTGCCTCCACCAGGGACAGACTCTCTAGAACCTTGCCAGCAAACCACAGTCACATGGCAATACACAGATTAATAGAAATGGGTCAAATTAAGATGTAAGAGCTAGCCAATTATAAGCTAAAGCTAAGAAGCCAAGTAGTGATTTAATTAATACAGATTTCTGTGTGATTATTTCAGGTCTGAGCTGCCGAAAATGAATGAGCAGCTTCCCCCAACAGTAACCTAGACCCAGAAAGAAAAATAACATATGTACTCACTCATGAGTGACTTTTAGATGTTAAAAAAAAAAAAGAAAAACCAACCTACAGTCCACAACCCCAGAGAACCTAGACAACAAAGAGGACACTAAGAAAGACATACATGGATCTGATAGGAAGAAGAAAAAGATAAATTTTCCTGAATAAATTGGGAATGTGAAGGTCATGGGAGAGGATAGAAGGGCAGAGGGGAATAAAGGGGAAAGGAGAAAAATGTGTATAGCTCAATAAAAACAATAAAAAAGAAAAAAATTAACTACTTAGAAGTAAACTTTTTAAATTTAGAATTAAAATGTAATTTTATAGGTCTTTTATATCCCTTTAAACTTTTTAATATACATGAAACTACAAAAAATTATACCTTCTAAGGAGCTAATTTAAACATGGACTGATTTTAGTATGTTCAAAGCTGGTCGTATATACCCATATCTGCAAACATTAATCATTTCTATGTGGAGAAAATGTCTAAGCCTTTTCTTGTCGCTTTCTGAGCTACTGAAACGGTTATATACTGACACTCTAATCAAATTACACACCAGCACATCTTGGTTCTGCCTAAGTGGACAGAATGCCTATGTCTCTTCCTTTCTCTTCCTTACTACCACTATTCCTAGCCAGTGTTCTACACTCTACTGCTGGTGTCAGCCTCTTTCCTCACATGAGTCAGCTATATGGCATTGATCTTTCTCTGCCTAGTTTATTTCATCTAACACTAATTAACATTAATTCTATATAATATTATTACCAATGGCAGGATTATAAATTTTTCAGGGCCGATTATCTTTACAGGCCACATTTGACCAGATTTTCTTTATTCATTCATCATGAATAGATATATAGATTATTTACATTTCTTGGAAATTGTGATTAATGCAATAAATCTGGCAGCATGATATGCTCAATTTCTTGAGATTCACACTCAGTAACCAGATTGCTGTACCACATAGCTCTGTCTTTAATTTTATGAGATGTTCAAGTTATTCTCCATGATAACTGCACTAATTTGTAACATTAGTCCTAGGATGTAAAGTTTTTTCGGCTTTCATTTATGTCCACATATGTTGCCTTTGTAACTTTTCATAATAGAATGATGTGATAGCTCATTGTGGTTTTAATTTGGATTTTCCGGAATTTGTTGAGGATTTTCCATATACCTGTTAGTCAACAGTATATCTGCCCTTTACAAATGTTCTTTCTCTTTTCACCACTGGAATTTCAGTGTTCCTCATATTAGTTGGATATATAATTTGTTTATATTTTCCCCTTTTGTTTAGCTTATCTCTTCATTATGATGATCATCTCCTTAGCAAAGGAAGAACATCGCGACTTGAAATAATCTTATCTTTCTTTTTTTCCTTGCATCTTTGGGGTCCTCTGAAAAGATAATCCTACTCATGAAAATGTCACTGGACCACCGCTGTATGCTTCTCCAGTAGTATATTAGTCCCATGCCTTAGGTGTAATTTTTAAATAACTTTGAATCTAAGCCTGTAACTGGTAAGAAATAGTGCTTCATTCATTGTGCTGCATGTGAGTAATCACTGTGTTCCACCAGTATTTACTGGAAATATCATCCTTTCTTCAGCACATATCCTTAGCTTTTCTGTTGATAATCATCTGGCTGGAGGGATATGGATAGACTTCTAGGCTGTCTTATTTTCCATTGATCTCTGAGTTTGATCTATTAAAATCATGCTTTATTAGTAACTCTAGCTTTGACCCGTACCTCATTACCAGGTGTTATTGTCCCTGCTTTTGTTCAGTTTACTGTATGTGGCCTTTTACTATCTGATTTTGGAGGCATATTATAGTTTTGCATGTTTTTATGATTCTGTACAAATTTTAGGACTATATTTTATAGTGCTATTTAAAAAGTCATGGATATTTATATGAGTTTTTCCCTAAAGTTAATGATTTCTTTTGGCAGAAATATATTCACTTTAATAATATTGATGCTACTAATCCGTGAAACAGAACACAGGATCTCATTCCAACGCACATGCATGTGTAAGTATTGGTGTTTCATGTATTTATGTATATATGTATGTCTGTGTATTAGTGTGGATGTATGTGTATGTATATATCTGTTCTCTTCCATTACCTTCATCAGTGTTGCTTATTTGAATTTATTTGACTGAATTATTCCTAGGTTTTTCATTGTTGTTATTATAAATGGACTTCTTTCTTGGTTTTTCTTTCACATATTATGCTATTGGCATAAGAAAATGAGAACACTCCTAATTTTTTATACTGACTTTGTTCCCTGAAACCTTGTTGAATTTGTTTATTAGTTCTAACATATTTTTTTCCAACAATCGTTCAGGGTTTATGCTCCAAACACACTCTGTGCATGTAAAAAATAAAAACACAGCTGTCTTCCTTATCAAGGAGCTCATAAACATGAATAACTATAGAAATATGAATATTGTGACAGAGAAAAAAATACATCAGAGAAAGTTCTGTCTGTCTGTAACAAACCAGGTTATCATTTTGTAGCCAGGATGAGATGGTTTTTCTTTATACATTTTATGTAAAATATAAAAAATAAGCAGTTGTATTACCACTGGGTATTTCTCTGCCTTCATTATCATTTTTCCCCTCTTTCTTAAAATTTACCCAGAAAGGAAAGAAAATGGACCAATTCTTAAATTGCCTTTAATAATGCACCAATATATTCATTTTATCTACAGCACATGTATTTGAGGCTTGTTTTCATATTTATATCAAAGGAGTCATGCATGAAAAAATATCTAATCTTTTTGTTAACATATTGGGACAAAAATTAGTTATCTAATAAGTATTTTTAAAAATATTGCTAGAGGTATTCTGAAACTTTTAAACCTTTCAGTAGTTCTGGGTATCAAGCCCGGGACCTCGTGTATGCTATACCAAATATCTACATCTCTTGGATCCTACTTTGACTACAACATATAATGGAGGGAAGTCAGTTAGAAAGAAGTTAAAATATACCATCTTTTTATTGTTTCACTGCTCATTGGGGCCATGTGCCCATCAATGTGTCTTGAGTTGATGAAGCTGCCTTAAGTAATTAATTTTAATCCAGATCACTTTCTAGACAAGTGCTATTTATCAGAGCTTTCTCTGAGGATGGAAACATCATTGTTATTGTTCTCATCATTGTCATTGTTCTCCACAACAGGACCCATAAGTCACATGTTTGGGTTGACCCCAGGAAGTATGCATGACTAGCATGAGAGAAGTTGAGGATCATTACTTCAATAAGTTTTTTAACAGGTTATGATTTTTAACAGGTTGTATGATTTCATATTTGCAGCAGAGATCTAGAGTCAGCTTTATTTCTGTATTTTCTCATATTAAACTAATGCTATTCTATGTGAAGGTTTCTGTGAGCAGAGACAGCTCATTTGTTTCCCAGAAGGCCAGACCCAAAGACTCACTCATAAGTGGCTTTTAGACATAAATCAAAGAAATCCAGCCCACCATTCACAATCATAGAGAACCTAGACAACAATGAGGACCCTAAGAGAGACATACATGGATCTAATCTACAGGGAAAGTAGAAAAAGACATTATCTCCTCAGTAAATTGGGAACATAGGAGAGGGTTGAAGGAGAGGGGAGAGCAAGGGAGGGGAGCAGAGTCATAAGCCCAGCCTAGAAAGCATGATGACTAGGGAAAAAGCAAATATACAGTTAACAGAAATACAATTATAAGTAAAATAGGAAACAGCATCCTCTCTGCTATTGAAAAGCAGAGGTGAAAGCAATGCTGCTCCAAGACTGGTATGAGGTGTTGCTGACCAAGGATAGGTTACAACTCAGACTTTCAGAATAAGCAAAGTTCTTTCCAACAACTTAATCATCACCTGATTAACTGTTAAGACAATATTTTCTGAGTACTGCTATTTATTGCCCTCACATGTGTATATTTTAAAATGGTCAGAAAAGATTATTTTGGTAAAATTTATGTATTAGTGATACATGTTTCCATAAAAAGATGCTATCTTATTGGGTATATAATAGATTTAAAAAGTGAATGCAGAACTGAAAAGAATTAGATCTGTACACTTTTAACATAGTGAAGCAAATTCAATAGGTCATGTATTTTTTCACACGTTTCCTGATACATTTTAAAAACCACTCACTACCAAGGTTGAAAGCAGCACTTTTTTGTTTTTTTGTTAAATTTTTAGGGCCATGAAACCATGCCCACAATCCAGATTTGACATGGATTTGAAATTTTCTTTTCCAGACATTTCCCTACAACCTGCCCCCTCATTCTGATCACCAATATCCCAAGCCAGAAGGACAATAATCTGGCCTTTGTCAAGACTTTAAAGGATTCAGAAATCACCCTTCCCATTTGCTACATCTCCTCTAGTTAACTCAAGAGTATTTGTAGTGACTTAGAATTGCTATGAGACCATAAGAAAGAGGCAGTGACTTGGGGTGCATTGAATTAGGAACACAGTTGGTGCATCTTGCCTTTTATGCTTGCAAAAGGGCAGTAAACTCAACTTTAGAGCTGGTCTTTTTCACTCATGAGGAGGGCTGCATTTGTAAAGAAAGGGCTGTGTTTGAGATGCTGTCCTCTTTCCTCCCAGCAGCCTCAGCAATTCTCATCATGCTGTGTCAATACATGAGAACAAATAGAAACAGGAGCGAAACAATAGTTGCCTGGTGGTTGTGCAGTTTCCTCAGCATGAACCTTATACTTTCTTTGGCAGAATCTCTTAAAAAGCATTGATTATCCACACTCCTACACATGCACACACATACACGAAAAGTCAAGTACCACTTGCAAAAGAATAGCAACTTAACACTTGGGATTAATTTTTCTTCTCTTCTATTTTTTCCTTTCACTGATAAATAAAAGCATTTGAGATACGTCAAACTAGGGTGTCCTGCTGTTAGTTTATTTGTATTATTTTTCCCTTAATCTTTTTGGGAATAAGGAGAAAGTCATGATTAGCAATTTGTGATTTTGTTTCATTCTGCTTATGAGGACTTAAACTACAATTTCTGCCATTATGAATTAAATGCTATGGTTCATTAGAGTAGAGTCAGCTCAGTCCATTCCCACTTCATTACCATGTTTCCAATAGTAAACATTTTCTTCAGCATATATTAGCTTGGCATCCAGATGCCCCAAGTGTATTTATTTTCAGTTAGAGAGAAAAATAGCAGAACTAATTTTTTACAGCTGCTTGAAGGTTGAGGAAGAGAGGGTTGAGTTGAGAAAAAGTAATTTCCCTATATAATTCCTGTGATTTTGGTAGTAGCTGGTTGCACTCAATGCTAAGAATTAGCTGATATCAAAAGACATATTTTGATTATAAAGTATAAGACATGTACAAAAATTTGTTCTACTTCTCAAGTCCATTGCTTATTTTATGTAAACATTGTTATTTTCAAATGTGTGTGTTAAACTTTCACTGAATGAAGGTTGTCTTAATCATGGCAGTACCAGTTGGCATGCCTACATGATGGGGGAAATTTGAAAAGGCCCTATCCTTGAATGAAGAGCTACAGGCAATCAATGGGTGCTGAAAGAGGGAAATATAATCTTTTCCAGGGAAAAACATTCCTGATAGGTTATCCAATCCCAAGTGGTTAGCCTTAATTACACCCTCACACACACATGCGCACACACACATGCACACACATAGCCCAGAAGCAACACTATACATAGATGTATGTATAAATGGAGCAATAATAAAGATTAATATATGTTACAAAAATTTGTGACTATATATATCAATAATAAATAAATAAATAAATAAAGGACCAATCATAAGAGGGACTAAGAAGTAGGCACAGGAGGAGTTGAAGGGGAAGGACTGGAAATGACATAAAAATAGTACTAATGTATGAAGTTAAAATAATATTGTACTGTATAGTGTAATTTCATTTGTATCTTAATAAATACAGCTTGCCTGAGGGTTAGAAAAGTAAAACAGCCACATTGACCAGCCTTATAGATCAGGCAGCAACGACACACACCGTTAATCCCAATAGCCACAATGACACACACCTTTCATCCCAGTATCCACACTAGCTTGCCATAGAAAGCAGGAAGTAGTGGTGCATGCCCTGAATCCCAGAACTAGAGAGAATTATATAGTGGGAGGAGACAGTTCTCAGTCTCCGTCTCATTCAGAGATTCCTGGAGGCAGGATCTCCATTTGAACTGAAGTACATAGAGGTAAGAGCCAGTGACTGGCTGTTTTGCTATCCTGACCATCAGTCGGAATTTGAACCCCAATTTCTGTCTCTGAGTTTTTATTAATCATGTTTCTGCACTGTGAGTTTCACAATTGTTACAGAAACATCTTTATTTCTTCTCATACATATTTTAAATATCAGCTCTTCTATTAAACTGGCCCCCATATATAATCTTTAAGTAGGATTTAAATATGAATACTATAAAATAATTGAAATGTTATATATGTATATATATTGAAATAGTTGCTTACTTTTTAAAATCTATATATGAGAAGAAAATGTAAAGGTTTTAATATATTTTATTTGTTATGTTTTTTATAACATGTTACTCTATTACAAGTTTTTTAATGTATGTAGTAAAATGAGTAATAGCCTAAAAGGATATAACTAAATTCTTTCCTATGATTTCAAGTTGTTTTAATATTGTCTCTAAAATAGTTATCTTTTATAATGATTTAAGTGAATGCATGCATAGTTGAAGATTTATCTTTCAGTTAAAATTAGGAGTTTGCATGAATAAAAGGGATAAGGTTTTAATGAACCAAAACTAAAGGTGCAAAATAAGATTTAGAACATAGTTTTCCCATAGAGATAATATGGTGGTTTGAATAAAAACAGCCTCAATATATTCATATATTTGAGTGCTTAGGGGTTGGCCCTATTTGAAATGATTAAAAGGTAAGACCATGTTGGAGGAAATGTGAAGGCAAGTTTTGAAGTTTCAAAACTCAAAGCCAGGCCCAGTGGCTCTCTCTTCCCACTACCTGTCAATTCAGATGTAGAACTCTCAGTTCCTTGTCCAGCACCAAATCTGCCTGTGTGCCACTATCTTCCTGCCATGCTGATAATGGCTGAAACCTCTGAAACTGTAAACAAGCTCTAATTAAATGTTTTTCTTTGCAAGTGTTGCCATGATCATCATGTCTCTTCATAGCAATAGAACATCAAATAAGTCTGATCATTTCTAGGAAACTTTAAAATCTGATATTTATAACTTTACTTTCTTGCTCAAGGAAAATTCTTCAAAGCAAGTTTTCCATGTATACAGTATAAAACAACTCATTTTCTCTCTTAAACTCATTTCCATCATATTTCCATCTTAAATGCTTGAATTTAGCTCATCAGAGTTTTTATTGGGAAGAATCCAATAATTAGCTCTTAAACTCTTCCTACTTCTCGTTTGATCATGTCATGTATTGAAGGTATTTTATTCTCTCTTTTTTTTCTGGCCTAACACACTCATTCATTATTCCTTCAACAATGTGATCACTCATTCTTAGATGCATTGCACTGATTTGTTTTTTTTTTTTACTGATTCCAACCAGCCTGTGTATTTTAGTACCTCTGAAGTCCATTATCCTAATCTGCCTCTACTTTGCTTCCTATCATTATCTGTACAGTTTACAAAGTTCCCATGCCTCAAATATCATACAACTTAACTTGGTAAGTTATTATATACAGTTTACTTCACCCTTAAAATTCAATGTTGAAGATATAAACTCTATATAGTACCTCCAAATATAATTGATTTGAAAATAATTTTCTATATTATATTCCCAAACTAGTTGCTAACTATGTATTGAAGTAAAATGTTTTTCAAGTCATTTATTAAAGTATGTAGGACATTGAATATACATTTATGTACATAGATATAAACTCAGAGTGGGATATAATATGTCCCCAATTTAATATAATTTGTGTCCATATAAAGGAGACATTTGTATATAGTCAAAAATAGCTTCATGCTTTGTGAAATTGAAGGCATATTGAAGTGACATTTCTGTGAGGCAAGAGAGTCCAGTGATGTTCAGAGAGAAAAGAAGAGAAAGGAAAGAACACCAAAGGAAAGGATAGGATAAGAAACATTTTCTCTTCTTAATTCCTC
This sequence comes from Chionomys nivalis, assembly GCF_950005125.1. Taxonomy (NCBI): domain Eukaryota; kingdom Metazoa; phylum Chordata; class Mammalia; order Rodentia; family Cricetidae; genus Chionomys; species Chionomys nivalis. The sequence continues at coordinate 23,675,549 of NC_080098.1, read as the reverse complement.
AGAACCAACCCTACCAACACTTTATTTTTAGATCTAGTTTCCTAAACTTAGAAATAATAAACTTCCAGTTGTTAAAATGCTGTTTTTGAATCACTTTATGGCATTCCTATAAAAATGAGGTAGATTTAATATGTAATATCATCAACTTGGTATCTGCTGATTTGTCAGTCCCTGAAACTTAGTCTTGCAAGTGTGATTATTTAATTTAGATTTCTAATTAGAAATTTTATTTTTAAGTTATTTTATTTCTATTGTGCTTGCATGTATGTGTGTTGTGTGTGTGAGTGTGATATATATATGTGTATATATATATATATATATATATATATATATATATATATATATATATATATAATCCTGTGGATGTGGTCACCTGAAGTGGGAGCTGGAAAGCAAACTCTGGTCTTCCACGAGAACTATGTGAGTTTTTAAACACCAAATCATCACTCCAGCCTGTAAACGGAGACTGCTCATTCATTTACTGACTTCTCAGACCTGAATAATCACACAGAAACTATATTAATTACAACACTGTTTGGTCAATAGCTTATGCATATTTCTAGCTAACTCTTACATCTTAAATTAACCCATTTCTATTAGTGAATCACCATGAAGCTGTGGCCAACCAGCAAGTTTCTGCTTGGCAGTTGACAGCTTTCTCCATTGGCAGCTACATGGGATCTCCTTGACTCTTCCTACTTTCTCTCTATATTTTAGTTTGGATTTGCCACCTGGATTTACTCTACTATGCCATTGGTGAAAAAGCTTCTTTAATAACCAATGGTAATAAAACAAATTCATAGCATACAGAGGGAAATCCCACATCATATCCTCTTTTTTGCCAATGCCGCAGCCCTGCCTTCTTGCTCCACCCAGTTCAACATGAAGGAGGCATGTTTATCACCAACTCTTTGGGCCATTCTCTCTGCCTTAGCTCCAGGGATGCAGAAGGTTCATTTATTCATTAAGCAATTTGTAAAATACTGCTCACAGACCCCATCTAAGTGCTCAGCATTCCAAAAGAGTCAGAGGCATTCCTGCATGAACCAGGCAGCCATCTCTTAACAAAAGAGAGCAGTAATCCTGAGTCAGGAAACCTCTGAAAAGGAGTTTTGTCTCTGCTTGCTGCCAGTAAACAAAGTCCACACAGAAAAAGATGCTACCAAGAATCTGTGCTTACCTCTGTTTTTTTGTGTCTACAATACCTTTCCAAGATCTCTCAGTTTTTATGTGGATGCAGTTGCCCCATACTGGCACCATTTTGTAAACAAAGACCCGAATAATCATATAGAAACTATATTAATTACAACACTGTATGGCCAATAGCTTAAGCATATGTTTAGCTAACTCTTACATCTTAATTTAAAACATTTCTATTAATCTGTAAATCACCATGAGGCTGTGGCCTTCCGATAAGTTTCTGGTTGGTGGTTTCTCCTTTGGCAGCTACATGGCATCTCCTTGACTCTGCCTACTTTCTCTATATATCTCAGTTTGGATTTCCTGCCTGACTTTACTAAGACATCAGCCAAAACGGCTTCTTTAATAACCAATGTTAATAAAGGATATTCATAGCATTCAGAGGTGAGACATCTGATTCTGCCTTCTTTCTCATCTATCTCTGTTTGGAACCCCCCCCCCTTTCTCTATTCTGCAGTGCCATGTCCAAAGCAGCTTCTTTATTAACCAATGGTAATAAAATATTGGCGCAGGAGAATTGTCTGTATTCTGTCAAACATATTGTAAATAAACGCTGATTGGCCAGGCAGGAAATATAGGTAGGAAAACCAGACAGGAAGTAGAAATGATATAATGAGAACAGGAGAACTCTGGGAAGGAGGAAGCTGATTCCTCCTACTCCTGCCCAGACCACCGAAGCAGCAGGATGTGTTCTGCCCCACTGAAATAAGGTACTGAGTCACATGGCTAACATAGATCAGAAAAATGGGTTAATCAAGATGTGAGAGTTAGCCAGTGAGAGGTTAGAGCTAATGGGCCAATTAGGTTATAATTTGTGAAGACCTATGTGTGATTTTCTTTGGGGCTAAACAGTTGTGGGGAACTGGGCAGGACAAAACCCCAACAACAAACAAGCAGCTGGCCCTTCATGTTACAGATTGGTGCTCAACGTTCATGTTACAAAATATATTCATAGTATACAGAGGGGAAATCTCACATTATCATCACTCCAGCTCCTTAATTATTATATTAAATTAATATCTTACTTAGTTCTCCTATCTCCATTTTAATCTTATCCCTCTTATTTACATTTCAGTAATATGATGTTAATTGCTGAGGTAAGAAACCTTGAAGATATTCTTTCCCTCAATCCTGAAATTCAAAGGATCATAAACTTCACTGGAATCTCAAAAGACATTTTCATTTCAACCATATCTCATCAGTGCATGGAATATAAATATTATCCTACTTCATATGTCATTTCTTTCACATGGAATATAAAAACATAAACAAATAAAACAAGGTCTTTACTATTTGTTCCTTGTAGTAGTCACCTTTCCATTACTGCGGTGAAACACCTGAGATAATTCAGAGATAGAGGAAGTACAGTGTAGCCCTCGGTTCTATGTGTTTCAATTATTTCTTTCACATGTGTTTAGGCAGTCCACTCTGGCAGGAGGGACATGGGGGAACAAAGTTTTGTTTTTTTTTTTATTGTGGCCCTAGGGTTGTCAAAAAAGAAGAAAGTGGAAGAAGAAGGTTTGCCTGACTCCCTTCAAGGTGACAAAGAAAGCAGAACACCACCTACTATCCTTTAGCTCTTGAGCTCTCCATTACTTGCTAATGGCACCATGTAGGAAATTAACCTTAATCTTAATCACGTACCTTTTGTGGACATTAAAGAACAGAAATTTAGCATACCTTATGATTAAGTTTTGGTTATTTCTTTATTCCTTTATTTTATGTGTATGAGTGTTTTGCCTACATGGATGTATGTAGTACACTCAGATGCCAGGGGAGTATGCAAGATTTCCTGGAACTGGAGTACTGGTGGTTCTGGGCTTCTCTAGGACTTGCTAAAAATTAAACCCAAGTCTTCTGCAAGAGCAACAAGTACTTGTAACTACTGAGCCATTTCTGCTATGGTTAATTTTTCACAGAGCAGTGGTGTTGTCTTAAAATTTTACATGGAACCTTTTTGTTCCTTCTCTTTGTAAAATCCACCAAAGATTCCTTTTTTGTTTATAAATACTCCAAATAGTTGATTTTCCACTGAAGGCAATTTTAACCCCTCTCTACACTCCAGTGCATTCCAGAACATATGGAGACTTTTTTGATGGTTACAATTGGAATCAAGGTTGCTACTGATATCTAGTAAGGAGAGACCTGGGCTGTGGATAGACCTCCTGCAGTGCACAGACAACCTCATATTCTGTCCCTGTGAGGTTGAGAATCCTATGTTACAGAATCCCAGTGTTCTTCCCCGGCTCACTCTGTCCCAGATCCTTTGAATCTACTTTTATTTGTCCTTGGCAAATGCAGTAGTGCTACAATCACCGCTCTATCCTCATTATTTCTAGCTCATTCCTCCTTATTCATGTTATTATTCAAAGTCACCATTTGAGAAAGGAGTCTTCTCAGGTTTCCATATAAAAGTCACACCTTTCTGGAAGTCTGTTACATGCTCTGCTTTAGTGTCACAAAGACTATATCTCTATTTGGATATAGTCTTCTTATTTTGATGTTTATATGAAGCCACCCCTAATACCATCACCACAGCCTCAACTGAAGTGACAGTTATAATCTCCTGCCAGTCTAGGTTTTGCTCTTATGGTATTTAAAATTTTGTGAAATGATTGAATTTGTTAGTTAGCTAAACTTCTATGGCAAGAAACTCATGATTACAAAAGTTGGAACTTTTTGTCAATTTTTAAATCCCAACTGAAAAATGGGAGAACCATTTAAGTTGAATCCTTTCCTTTGTTTTATATTTTCAGTGAGTCCTTCAACAACTGCAGTCAGTAGAAATCAAAATTTTCATTTAAAATCCCATCACTGTTCAACACCTTAACTCCACTGAAAGGTTACAAAACGCCATGTGTGTAACACTGTTATTCTGTACTTGCTATCTGTCTTGTAGTGTCAATACATGAGTCATCCTAATGCTGCTAAATCAAGTGAGTTCAGTTTGCAACCCATAAGTGTTGTAATATTAGCGGTAGGGCTGCGTCCCCGGCACCCAGTAGCCCGCATGGCTAGCTTATGCCCCGAAATAATTACACGGAAACTGTATTCTTTTGAACACTGCCAGGCCCATTAGTTCCAGCCTCTTATTGGCTAGCTCTTACATATTGATCTAACCCATTTCTAATATTCTGTGTAGTACCACGAGCTGGCTTACCAGGAAAGATCTTAACCTGCGTCTGTCTGGAGTGGGAGAATCATGGCGACTCCTGACTCGGCTTCTTTCTCCCAGCATTCTGTTCTGTTTACTCCACCCACCTAAGGGCTGGCCTATAAATGGGCCAAGGCAGTTTCTTTATTAAATGAAAGTAACTCTCCATCACATAAGCCTCCAAAGTGACTGCCTCCATATCTTTACTAAGCCAGTATAGAATGACATACACTGCATAACTTAAATGCTAATTTATTTTCCACTAGAAACTCTATGATCACTGATTCTCAACCTTTCTAATGCAGCGATCCTTTATTACAGTTTCTCACGTTGTGGTGACCACAACCATAAAATTATTTTCATCTCTATTTCATAATTGTCATTTTACTACTGTTATAAATCAATATCTCATATGCAGATGCCCTTAGGTGAACCCTGTGAAAGGGCAGTTCTACTCCTAAAGGGGTCGTGACCCAGAGAAGGTCTAGTTCCCAGGCTTGAATCTACATTCCCAAATGGCAGACAATATAAAAAACAAAGAGTGTTTTGAACTCTATCTGTTCTTTGTTTAAATGGAACACTCCTATGTGAGTGTGTGTGTGTGTGTGCTTTTTTAGTGCATTCATGTCCTGTCACAAGTGTGGGCAGAGGACAGACTCAGATATCTGTTGTTGTCTTCCATCTTATTTGAGACAGGATCCCTTGCTGACCACTGCATGTGCCAAGCATGCTGGCCCATGAACTTTTGTTTCCATCTTATCTCTTTTCTCAAGAGCACTGAAATTGTGGACAGATGCTTCTGCTCCTGGCCTTTTCTTCACTTTCAGAGATTCTAAGCCGGGTCTTTCAACACTGGGCCATCTGACCAACACTTCATTCTCTTCTAATCTCATGCCAGCATCTCACCACATCTAAATCTAATCACTTTACAAAAGTCCTACCTTGAAACACCCTCACCTTGGGTAGGAATCCAGCATATGAATTTTGAAGCGTACAGTCAGCCCACAGATCAAAAGCCAAAATTTTAACCAAAGTACATGAGATTTTAGATTAATGAGATTCTCAAATATTTTCTCCTCAGGCATCTCTTTCCTCTTTCTCTCTTAGCTAGCCTTTCCTTCGGTCTGGCCTCAAATGTTCCACTCATACTCCCGCCTTCAGTGCTTCACACAACTGCTTCCACGAAAATCCTTTACCCACGTACTCATGTAGCTCGTACCTTTATTTCTCTCAGGACTTTATACAAATGTCAGTGATGGCATCTTGTCAGTGAGGTCATCCTTGTATGCTAGTTAAACTTGAGTTTTTTCCCTTAGAATCCCTTATAATTAATATCTATCTCATCTTTCCTCTTCTGATCATCAACATCTAACCCCTTTTACTTCTACTTACCTGATTTCTTCTTTTATATTTTCTTTTACTGGTATATAAATATTATGAAATCAAGACCACTGTGTGCTCATTATACCGTGTGCTGTTTCCTGATCCTAGAAAAAATGTCTTAAGAATAGGAAGTACCCATGAGAAAATTGTTGATGGGTAATGATCTTGAGTAGCTTGTTACGAAATTTACTTTCCTAAGCAAGAGCCCATCTACAGAAATCATTGTCTAGTATTTAAAAACACTATGAATAAAATCATCATTTAATTTTAATAGTGATAATCTAGTATTTTGCTACTGAGTATAGGGAAATAATTCTATTGGCACATTAAACAAGAAAAGAGGTAAACAGGTAGGCTTATAGCGTGTATGTAATAAGTTTGTAATAAAACTGGATGGTAGATATGTACAATAAATCCACTGGCTAGTAGTGAGCTATTCTTTCTGAATAAGCAGATTAGTTCAGGTTAGTGACAGAAGCTGAAATCATATGTGTGTGTTTAGTATCCAGAAGCTTTAAGTGTAAGGGAAAGCAATAAGCTCCTTTTGAAAACACATTGTTCAGAAATCTGACTTTCATTGCATTAGAAAATTTATATAGTACACACTTTGCTTATTTAGTTGTAGGGTACTGAAAACAATAACTCTTTATGAGTTATGTAACAGCTACCTGTGAACAGTCACCAATCTCCAGGACGACCTTTCTCATGAACTAGTGAATATAAATCACATGAAAATATAAATAATATTCCAGGAGTCTTGCTGGAGAACATCATGTATGGGAAAAAAGTTACCTTATTGATTTCTCCTCATCAATATTGTAAAACAAATGGTGACCTTTTCTTCATTTAATGATTCAAAATTATTGTGTGTACTCTAAAGGAGACTGACTGGGCTAGTGGGTTATATTAATCTTACCCATGCTGTCTATTGGAGAGCTCCAAAACAATCAAGAAAGGGCCACATTTTCAAAAATATGTTTAAGAACTCACAGTAATTTTTAAATCAGATGAGGGTCTTGGTTGTCCTGTTACTTGGGTCTGTAAGTTAAAGATTCTCTCTGGTCTTCATAGTGACTCATCTCTATACTTGTTCATGAATATGTTAACAATGCTAATCAAATGATGAATATTGAAAGGTAGGAAGAGTATCAATATCATGAAATTGCCTTCTATATCTGTGGAATCACCTTTCCAGATGATTCCAATTGCATATCCCTCAAGAGAATGACCAGAACAGATGGATTTGAAAGCATCATTTAGTAAGGAAAGAAAGTCTCACAGGTTCTTCATACACTTTGTTCTCATTACTGAACTGCACTAGACCACATTAGGGTAATCACCATGCTAAACACTGCCTGGCAGTTTTCATTGTCTGCTTGTGTGAACTCATACTTCAAAACATATTCAATCTCCTTCAATATGTTGCTGTCTCGTTATTCTGTTTCTGAAAACTTTTCTTGCTCTTGTACAGTTTCTACTTTAATTGCTGTATGTTTTATTGTTTGATTCTAAAATGATTTATTTTTATTTTTTTTACTGATCATACTCAGCCGGATTTGTATTAGTCAACACGAGGTGGATTACGCCCAGTAACTAGATTACCCAAGTCTCAGTGGTGCGAATCAACAAAGGTTTATTGCTCTCTCATGCTTCATGTCCACTGCAAATTGGCTGGTGAATCACCACTGCGGTTGCCATCCTGGCTCCCTGAGCAGTCTGGCAGAACGGATACTGTTTGGAATGCTGTCTGACACAGACCATGAAGATGATAGGTGAGGAAAAGTTGGCAATGTGTATGCTTGTTCTTAAAGTGCCTCCATGGATGTATTGCATATGTCATTTCTCATCATACTCCACATGGCTCTTTGTGGACATTAAGTGGTAAAGAATGCAAAGCCAGAAAAGAGGCTAGATAAGTGTTGAAGAACAATACAATTTTAGCTTGTTTTTATTTTTCCAAATAACTGGTTTGAGAAGTTTCATGTAATACTATGTATAAGTCCTCATTACAGTTGAAGTACAATAGAGGTTCCAAACCGTGTCTAATTTGAACTCAGAGTGCACAGTCTCTACATAGTGATAATCCATGTCTGTGTCAGAGTAGGATGTAATTCTATTTGGTATAAGCAACAAAAAGCAAGTTTTGTGAAAACATGGATTATCCCCATATATGTTGATAGAATGTGAGTAAGATTGTAATAAAAATACTTTGCATGAACTATGAAGGATATAGAATAATAGCCCATAACCATTATTGAACCCCCCTAAGCAGACACTGATATTAGTCCTTGGATTCATCAGATGGAATTGTTCAGGCCTGAATGGGAAAAAGCTCCCTGTATAAACCTGTGTTTGGATATTTGTTCCCCAACTGATGATGAGAATGTGGAGACTTTGAACTATACTCAGAATGTGTTGGTGCAGGTTGCTTGTTCATTTCCTGGCCTTACAGACTGAAATAATCACACAGAAACTATATTAATTACAACATTGCTTGACTGAGAGCTTAGGCATATTCCTGGTTAACTCTTATATCTTAAATTAACGCTTTTCTATTAATTTATGTATCATCATGAGCTTGTGGCTTATTGGTAAGGTTTGGTCCATCCAGCATCTGTCTCCTGAAGTTGCTACATGGTGCCTCTCTATCTGATTTCTTTCCTCCTTTTTTTTTTTTTTGCTTGGAATTCCTGCCTTATGCCCTTTCAAAGGCAAAAACAGCTTTATTCATTAACCAATAAAAAGCACCTCATATGCAGAAGGACTTTCCACACTAAGGGTGGGCTTATGCAACAACATCTGCTTCTGACTTGGATTTATCATTCCTGATTACTAATCAGCCATGATGACAAGTATTAATCCCTCTACCCCCACCATTACAGAACTTTGCCACCTTGCCTTCTACCAGAATGAACAGAACTGCTCCAAAGGTGGAAATCGAAGCAAAATCCCTCTTATTTAAGTTATCCTGTCAGACATTCCAACAAAGAAATGAAACCCATTGTGTGTGTGATCTATGGTTTTTTTTTTTTTAGTTTTTTTAGTTTTTTTTGATCTATGTTTTTAAATATCAACTCTATGGTACAGTGTGGGGTTTATATATCTTCTTTTGAAGTCTCAATTACCATCCAGTGCTATACTTTCACTGATTTAATATTACTAAAATTCTGTAATCTAACCACATATTTTAAACATCAAAATGAACCAGTAGTGTTTTTTATGCATTTTCATCTTTGCTCCTACTTGTATCTGTCAAATGTTAGGAGACATATTTGTGTGTTATTTAAAAGTATCCATTATATTAACTTTAATAAATATCTTTTGCCTATGACTTCTTCAATTGGTTTAAAAATATGTATCCTTATTTTATGTGTATGAGTGTTTTGCTTACATGAATGTCTATGAACTGCCTGCATACCTGGTGCCTTCAGAAACCAGAAAAGGTAGTTAGATACCAGCAAACAGGAGATATGATGGTAGTAAACCACCACTTGCCTGGTGGAAACTGCACAGAGGTTCTATGCAAGAGCAGCAAGTGCTCTTAACAACCAAGCTCTGAATCCAGCTCCCAGCTTCTTCAATTTTATTTCTAAATACATATTTTACCTTCCTTTTTGCAGAAATTGTTAATCATAATCATGCCTTGCCAATTAGTCTTCTCATTCCCATTGTCTAAGTCCTTTATTATTTCTGCTGAGCAGTTTGCTGTTAGTCCAAATCATAACTCTTCTCTAAGTAATAGACCTTTTCCTATAATCTTTTCCTTTGTCTTTAGTTTTGGACAACTCATAATATGATTATTTTAAAATACCTTCTTTGTCCCTTCTCTTACTTCCTGACCTTTTTTGAGCCTGGAGCTTAGTAAAAATGTATCTTTCACTCATTTTGGAAGGCAAATTTTTGTTCACTTGGTACAAATACTACTTTCATGATATCCTGTTAGTCTAGAAATCAAATCATGTAAATATTAGATTTTCTCATTATATCCACTATCTCTGACTATATAGTATTTTCTGCTTTTTCCACCTCTTTATTCTTCATTTTAATAGTTTTCTTAGAAGACATTTTAACTTCTATTTTGTGTTTCATTTCTTCAAATCTGTTTATGCCTATCCATGTTAATTACTCTTTGCTAATCTGCATCAGCACTGCCATCATTTTTAGATAATTTTTGTTTTTGTTCCCCTCTGGGAAAATCTTTATTATCTTTATTCTTTTAAATATAATAAGGTTAACAGGTTAAAGCTTTAGTCTATAGTGTAAATATTATAAACTCTGAAATAATTTTTATACTCTATCATCTTCCACTCTGGTATTCACTCTTTGTCTTCTGAGGCTCCTGGTTACATTGCAACTGTCAGATATTATATTTTAAAACAATATGAGAAATACGATTATTTTTATACTGGTGAGTATATTCACATTCTTTTTTCAGGTATCTCATTGATGAAGGAATGCAGTAAGATTTAGTTGCTATTTAGAAAAAGAAATTAACCGTTACAAATCCTAAAGACTTGAGTGTGTTACATGTTTAATATTACTCACGGTCAGTGATCCAGATACTCTCTAACCCTTGGAAAGAGTAAATGGCTGAGGTTGCCCCATGATTCAACCTCATCCATTAACAGATATGGAATCAGTGTCTCTGAATCTTGGTTCTGTGCATGGGTCCCTGTTTTCTATTGCATTTTGAAATATGTCCTAAAACCATCCAAAAACATTTGCTATGGAGTTGAGCAGGATGCTTTTAAAACTCATGCTGTCCCTACTGGAAAGATATTTGCTGTTCCACCGATTCTCTCGGAGCTTCATTTAACACTGTGTAGAAAATCTCTTTACGGCCAGGAAACAATGTGCCAGCCCTAGGCACATTTCTCCGATTGAAAGATTTATAACATTTCAAGATTTGCAACTTAATGGAGTAAAACTTCTATAGTACCGTTAACTGAGAACCAAGTCTCCTTCCAAATGCATTTTTAAAGGACTTCATCTTATGTTAACAAGCTTCATTACTTCAACAATTTGATGTAGGATACTCAGGGAAGCAAACAAAGATCGCAGCTTCACGAAGCATGCCGCCACTCCCTGCAACAGTAGAAAGGCTTTGCTGAGGATGCCCTTGTTATCAAAGACCAATTCATTGACTATGTTTAATTTCAGAGAATCATGAGAACGGTTCTGTCCTTTTCGTGTCTTCATCAGCGGGTGCGTGAGGGACTCTGAACCTTTTCTGGTGACCAGCAGGAATGCCCTCGGGCTCTTTCTTATTCATCAGCCTTCTCTGTTGAGACAGATGGGCATCCATGTGAGATTTAAAGGGCTCCAGGAGAAGCACAGCACAGACACCCCGGAGAAAGCGTTTCCATATCTCCGAGTCCAGCTGGGCCTCTGAGTGCAGTCTGTTCACCAGCTGCCACTTTCCCCCACTGATCTGGCCAGGGTACCACTGGCCAGCTTCCCTTTGTACAGGATCCCTTCTTAATCAGTTCTAGAACAGAGAAGGGGCTTGGAAACCTCCTCTCCAATCTCTGCCGCAGTGTTCAAATGAATCTTCTTCTCGAGCACTGAAAAGATTAATAAATAATAAGAAATTCAATGTCAGATGATTCTTAAATGGATTCCACTTGATGAACTTAGGCAAATCTTATCACAATGGTTTTGTGGGCAATTAAATGTGGGAGTCCAAGGTAGTCTCTGCTAAGGTGGCCAGGCTTTACAGCAGACTTTTATTTGTGGCTTCAGATTTATTTACCAGATTATTCTAAGATTTTCTTCTTTTTCTATTAAAGTAGAATAAATTTGTCTTCAGCATGCTAAGATTGAAATGCAAATATACTATCATTTTATGTAGTTGATATAACTTTGATCCCTAGTGTTTTGTTGGCAAAAACACAAGATTATCTGTTTATGACATTCACTAAGCCAACTCTGGGGACATCCAAGAATACATAATGTATGTGCTACCTCAAAGGAGAAATATTGTTAAATTGCTGAGTTGTGGGTTTAACATTTGAGAAATTTCCATTATTTCTGGTGCTATAACTTCTTTTGTTTTCAGAAGATGATTTTAAAAAAGGATGTTTTACAGAGAATAAAAATATCAATTTAGCGTCTAGTTTAGTTTCCTTTTTACAGATTTTTTTCTGAATAAGGAACCTTTTGTTCCTTGAACTAGATACAGTGCCATAAATGTAATTAGTATTCCATATATAAAGAAATCTATATTTGCCCATTTTTTTTCTAAAAAGTGATTAATTCTTACTAAATATTTAAGCTTCCCAACCTAGAATCTAAACACATCCAAGTTGAGTATTGAAAATACTGTAGATATGCAACACTTTCTTCAGTTATCCTGACAGCATCTGAGGGACTTTTTGTATGCAGGCTGCTAAGAGGCATCAAAAATCGAGCTTTTAAAGGCAATTTTGAATTGAAGTCACACTCATCTATAAATAGTCTCTTCTCTGAGGAAGAAGAAAGGTTATGTGTTTTTACTTGATCCCTAGAACATACAGCTTGTGAAATAAAATGAGCACAATTGAATCACTTATATTTTATATAAAAAGAATATACTATACTTTTAAAAAATAGATTCTGACAACTTCTTTTCTCCTAAAAATAAAATCACACAAAATTCTTATTTTCTTCTATTTCATAATAGATATCACATAGAATTTTATGGCATAAACTACAGCTGGATCCACAAATCAGAATAAGATTATATAAGGTTTTAATCCATGTTTCAAAATCCTCATTCAATACTTACGTTTAATCTCCTGTCTCAATATCATATTCCAACATAACCAAGATGGACCTTCCAATCCCATGTTAGACCTATTCAAAAGCAAAATACTTGATATGTTTATTAAAGGCAACATGAACACCTCTGTCACTTGTGCTTGGTACTTAAAAACTTTCAAAGCTCATGCCATAACTCTACACATACACTGCTTGGATAAATACCAGCCAAACCTCAGTGTATATTTATATCTCCTACTTTTACCTTTTCCGACTCTAACTTCTTTCTACATCTGTAAGATGAACAAGGGAACTTATGCTGACTTATTCGGAGAACTCATATCTTCTGACTTTCATATTTCTCACATTGGCACATAGACAAAATTGCATTTTAGAAATCACATTTCTCTTATTAAATATTAAATTTTTTACCTTTAATTTTTAAACTCTTTTATTATACTTTATTTGATACTCTGTCATACAACAATAATGCTAGAGATGCCCTCTGAAAATATTGAGGCTTTGATGTAAACAATGTGTATCAGTAAGTCCAGGAAGCATAACTGAGGTATACATGGCTAGCAGTCAGCTTTGGAGACTGCTGAAAGAAAGACATTTACATGAGCCATCTTTAATTACAATTTTTGTTTGCTAATGCGATTGTTTACAATGCAGGGATTGATTTTGAAAGTAGGAAAATAGTATCCCAAAATGTTAGAGAAAATCAATAAATTTACTCGAGCAGGATAGAAACTCACCACATAGTTTTGAGTTAGAAAAACAAGCATGTTTAGAAAAATACATAGGCAATCTTCCTATATTTAGACCTCATTTAGAGCTACTGTTTGTCAGTATGTCTAATAGCAGTATGTCCAATAGTGACTTTTCTGGCTCATGGCGAGGAAAAAATTAACTATTACCTTCTATTAGTAATGTAATACCTGCATTTGATCTGGAAAAATAGACTTGCACTTAGGTTTTAGTCAGTTTTTCTTGTCTCATAATAGTAATTTTACCAATAAAGCCAAAACCTTGAGATGGGTGAGCTTGAGCAGAGTTGTATTATTCCAAGTTTTTAGAAAGAGGCACTTATGGGAGGAAGCACTGAAGTTCTTCAGATGAATAGACCCTTCAAACTGAAGTGTGCACTTTCTCTCACCACAACAATCTCACAGCAATACCGCTAGTTCTTTGCAAAATGTTAAAATGATGGCTCTCAATGTCTTACATGACAGCACACACACTTGAGAACATTTTTCAAGTTCTAGACATCTGTCAGACAGGCTAAAGTTGTAAAGATGTATGTATTGATTGGGCTTAGTTAACTTTGTTAGTTAAGTCCTAAAATGAAAATGAGGGATTTCATTTACAAAGGAGATGAATGACACCATGTTTTCATATTGTTGTTGATTAAGTCTTTTGTTTTTTTAACTTTAGGTTTTTAACACAGCTAACATAACAAACTAAGCAGGATTCATAGGAGCTCACAGCCACTGAAGAAGGAATAATGGAGCCTGCATGAGTTTTAGCGAGACTACCCGCATATATGTTGATTGTATAGCTTGGTGCTCTTGTGGAACTTCTATGAGTGGGAATGGGGGCTATCTCTGACTCTTTTGCTTGTGCTTGGGACTCTTTTTCTCCTACTGGGTCACTTCATTTATCCGTAATATGAGGGTATGTGCCTAGTCTTATTGTAATTGTTATGTGTGTTATGGTGATATCCCTGGGATGCCTGCTCTTTAATGAAGGGAAACAGAGGAGGAGTTGAACTGGGGAGAGGAGAGGTAGTTGTGGGGGATGGAGAGGTGAGGAAGGAGGGAAAACTATGGTTGGGATGTAATGTATGAGAGAAGGATAAATGAAAAATAAATATATAAATACATTTTTGGTGTTACAATATAAAAGGACGTTTTCTATCCTTTTTCTCTCTCCAAACCTACCGTATTCTCCTTTTTGCTCTCTTTCAAATTCATGGCTTCTTTTTCATGAATTGTTATTGCATGCATATATGTTTACATCATATTACTTGTATGCATATTTTCATGGTTGATCATTTGATACTGAATAACTAGTTTATGTGATCTTCCCTGGAGAAACCTTTCTCCCACTCTCAGCCTTCCAAAATTTCCTGTAGTTTTTTGTGTAGGGGTGAGGCCCCTTGGGCTCCCCGCTTACACTCTGCTTTGGCATATCTGTCGATATCATCCTTGTTCAGCTCATGTATGAACTGTGGTGCTGGTGAGACTTCATGGGTGTGTTGTTTAACATTCTAAGAGACACAGTGTTACCATAAAACTTCCTGACCTTGCTCTTAAAATCTTTCTTCCCCCTTTTCCTTTTGGTGGTTAGTAGAATGAAACCAGTAAGATCTTCAGCTCTAATTTCTTGTCTTCTTGAATTCATGACTAATGGTCAGTCCATCAGTTGTGATAGTCAATTTTATAATCAATAAGTCTATAAACTCAACTGAATTTCTCTCTGACTAATCTATTTCTATAATCCCTACTTGATGCTAGCATGGGTCATACTGAGTCTACAAATGTCTGTTCTTTAAAATAACCCTTTACCCTGCAATCTTGTCTACTTCCCCCTCTCCATGCGGATGACTATATGATTTTCTTTGGGTTCACTTTCTTATTTAACTTCTATAGGATCACACATTATATGCTTAATGTCTTTTATTTATGGCTAGAAACCGATTATGAGTGAGTACATCCCATGTTCCTCTTTTTGGGTCTGGGATACCTCACTCAGGATAGTGTTTTCTATTTCCATCCATTTGCACGCAAAATTCGAGAAGTCATTGTTTTTTACTGCTGAGTAGTACTCTAATATGTATATATTCCACACTTTCTTTATCCATTCCTCCATTGAAGGGCATCTAGGTTGTTTCCAGGTTTTGGCTATTACAAACAATGCTGCTATGAACATAGTTGAACAGATACTTTTGTCATTTGATGTGGCATCTCTTGGGTATATTCCCAATAGTGGTATTACTGGATCTTATTAGGAGCCCACCAAGGCCAGCTGGTCTGGGACTGAATAAGCATGGGTTGATTCCGGACTCTCTGAGCATGGCGGTCAATGAAGACTGATGAGAAGCCAAGGACAATGGCACTAGGTTTCAATCCTAATACATGAACTGGCTTTGTGGGAGCTTAGCCTGTTTAGAAGCTCACCTTCCTGGACGTAGATAGAAGACCTTCGTCTTCCCGCAGGGCAGAGAATTTGGACTGCTCTTCAGTATCGAGAGGGAGGGGGAATGGTGTGGGGGGAGGAGAAGAGGAGTGGGGATAGGGGGAGGGGAGTGGGGGGAGGGGGCAATATTTGGGAGGAGGGGAGGGAAATGGGAAACGGGGAGCAGGTGGAAATTTTAATTAAAAAAGAATAAAAAAATAAATAAAAGAAAAAAAAAAATAAAATAAAATAACCCTTTACCACAGTATATCAGTAAGAATCATGTTGACAGACTACCCAGGCCCTAAAACGGGAGAAACTGGAGATTTGTAGAAATGGAGGGTGGTGTATAAAGGTCAGAAATGCAAAAACTAATCATGAAAATAACTGACTGAAGATATAAGAGAGAAAATGTATTACATGGCCAACAGGTTTTTTCTGTGGCAAAGAGACATTGCGTCTGAACTTTACATTCTTTGTAGATAACTTCAATTAATGGCCTTAGAAGAAATATACATGTAGTCACTTAAACTATATATATATGTGTGTGTGTGTGTGTGTGTGTACGTATATGTATATGTGTGTATATATATGTGTATATATATGTGTGTATATATATATACATATATATATATATTGCTTTTTGGAGACAGGGGTTTCTCTGTGCAGCTTTGGCTGTCCTAGAACTCACTTTGTAATGAAGTTGCCTGGAAATCTCAGAGATTCCCTTGACTCAGCCTCCCAAATCCTGGAATTAAAGGTGTGTCCCACTGTCCCTGCTTAAACTACATATTCTAATGACACAATTGACACCTGCCTTCTCTTTGTCTCTGCAGAAATGATGTATAATCAAAGTCATTGAGCAGTGACTCTATAGTAGTGTGTACCATTCCACGCGTTTAATGTTTCACAGATGTAGTCAGCCCCTGCCGATAATGATCAGTGCCAGTTACCAGGCTCATTTTTCCTTTCACGAGCAAAAATATTCTCCATGTAACTGTTTCCTTTAAGTGTCTTCTCCACAGTAGCAGCAAATGCATCAGAATTCCCCTGAGGAAGGCTTGTTATCTGAGAAGGGCTTGTCTCACACACAGCTTCATATGTGTGTGTGTGTGTGTGTGTGTGTGTGTATGTATGTGTGTGTGTGTGTGCTGTGAATGTGTTTAACGGCTTTAGGTTGCTTAAAGACAGAGTCAAATGAAATCCCTATCTAGTCTTTTTCAATTTCTGTACATTTGTGATTAGGATAACATTTTTCTTTCAAGTTTAGGCTAAAATTAGCCTTACATCTCTTTCTTAAACTTAATGAATTTTTTGCCTAGGACTCTTTAAAGGTAATCTAGATGATGAACGTTCTGTATCAGGCTACTGGTTATGCCCTTCACCTGTTTGGTCTCCTTACCAAAAGGTACAGTCTAGTTATAAGTCAGCACATAAAAAACTTTTCCATACGGAATAAGCTGCTCCTAATTCTGAAATATGCCCCACAGTTTTGTATTTTTTTCTCTCTGAGTCCCTGAATGATTTTAATTGTCCTTCTATCAAACCACCTACTTTCTCAGTTTCAGTCAATGACAACAGTCTTTGTCCACTCAATCAATACTGGATCACGTACTACGTAGCAGATCTCTTGTCGAGAATAAAAAACAAGAAAAACTAAAAATAAAAACAGAAATTTAGCAAACAAGCCAACCCTCCATTTTCATTTCAGTTTCATTGGTGCAAAGGGACACCACGACTATATCAAATCTTACAAAGAAAAACATCTCATTGGGCCCAGTTTACAGTTTCAAGGTTTAGTCCATTATTGTCAAGGTCCGAAGCATGGTGGCATGCAGACTGACATGGTGATAGAGAAGGAGTTGAGAGTTCTCCATCTTGATCCGCAGGCAGCAGAAGAAGACTGCCACATTAGGCTTAGCCTGAGAGCATCAGACCTCCATGACACTTCCTCCAACAAGGCCACATCTCCTAATAGTACCATTCCTGATGGGCCAAGTATTAAAAGCACTAAGTCTATGGGGGGCATTCCTATTCAAACCGCCATACCCTCCATCGTGGAGCTTAGGTTCGAATGCAGGAAATCAATGCAAATAAGGGACTCTGCAGTCCTCCAAGATCAGATGCTGACAACTCAGGATATCACTGTTGATAGATGGCATTCACATTCAATCTCAAGTTGGCAGATCATCAGAGACTCATATTTCAGGATGCTCAAGTGTGGAAAAAGGTGTTCTTTACAATGAAATAAAGAAATGAAAATAGAGAGAATGCAGTCATGTATCTTAGAGGGTTTATAACTTTAAAACTTATGGCCACTGTTAAGGCTTCACTATGCCACCCATCAACTTTTATGTATGTACTGGGATCTGATGGTTAAGGATTTCCTTTGCATCGAATTCCAACTGCAGCAAGAACCACAAAGATATATGAATATAAGCATATATATATATATATATATATATATATATATATATATACTACACATACTATATATATTGAAAGTACCACACACACACACACACACACACACACACACACACACACATATATATATATATATATAAAGGGGCCTATGGGGAAAACAAACTCACTGAGCTGGGAACTAGCCACATGCTGAATCACGCTGTTTGACCCAGTCTTCACCACCCAAGAAAGCTACTGATCTCTGTCTATCTCTTTTTAAGGAAAGACATCAGCAGACAAAAAGTCACACCCTAAGGCCAGTACCCCAAAGCTATTGGCCGAATGAATTTCCACAACACTTCCTCTTTCTGTCTAAATAATATGGTTCTAAACCTAATACAAAACTATATCCAATAGGAACAATTGTCAAGCAGTGTCCAAGAGAAAGAAGGGATAATAGCATACACAAAACCAGAGATACAAACAGCAAGAACATCAAGCAAGAAACACATACTGGATGTCCAGGCTTGTAAAAGTTAAGGCCTACCAGGTCAAAGGGAGCAAACCTGGAATCTACCTGCAACTTTCAAAGAGCCTGCCTGTGCCTAGCCAATAAGGAGCAACCAAGCAGTGTTTCCAGAGTGCCTATCAACAGGTGATGTCAGAAGTCCTGATTCTGCCTAGCCAATGAGAGATAAGCATGAGATATCAACTGTCAAGGGATCAAAAAGCCTCAGTGACTGGAGGGTATATAAATCCCCACCCACTTGTGAAATAAATGAATCTGCTGTAAGCCTTCTACCTGACTCCTAATGTCTATGTTTGTTGACGTTGAGCTGTTTAAACCCCCTCCCCCAAGGAAGACATTATTATCCAGCAACATAGGCTAATTACAAATGGCATACCAACTTGAGGCTCTGGAATTTCCATAAGGCCTGAGAAAGCTTTAAAAAGTTTGTGAACACACAGAAATAGAGACCTTCTTAATCTCACAGTCTCAAGACATCAGTAGTATAAAGATATGTCTCCCACAGCTGCCTACAAGATGGAGCCAATCAACAGCCGCCATGAACTAAGGGGCATGGCAGGTTTCTGCTTCCTCATACAGGCCTCAGTACAGAGAGGTTAATCAGTCAAACACTGCATAGGGGACTTAGCTTTTATTCATACAGACCAAAATGTTTATGGGCAGTGAGCTACAAAATGCTTGGTAGCAGCATTGACCCTCTGCCTCCCAGATCCTATGGTCTCCACGTTTAAAGACTCCTCTTTCCAGAGTTGGGGGAGTGAGCATGGCTCCCAGAATTGGCAGTGAACAGACCTCTTCCTTTTTGGAAAGTCAAGCGGGGCAGACACAACAGTCAAAGCAGCTGCTCTGGTCTTAGCCACGTCCACTTAGCAGTTTAAAACAGTGATCAAAACATGATTACAGATACACAATAACAACAGATTCAGACCAAGTAGGCCCCTAAGTGGGTCAAAATGTGTTTGACAAATATGCATAGGATTGGAAGACAGAGAATAAAGGATAGACAAAGTCATAGACTAAAAGTAATTTAAAGATAATAACAGGTTCTTAAGAAGGATATTGAGTACTAAAAATGATAATAAGTCACGTAAAGAGGGAAAATACACAGAGAGTCTGGATTATGTATACTACTGTGATTTCTATGAAGTTTTGACTGAATGAGCTAACTACCAAGAGACAATGGATTGTGAGAGCTGCTAAATTAAACTAACATGAAGGTATCTTGACCTCAAAATTTGTGTCTAAGCATATGCTGTTTTGTGGGGTTTTTTTTTTTTGTTTTTATTTGTTTTTTGTTTGTTTGGTTTTTTTTGTTTGTTTGTTTCCACAGATTGAGAAACTGTGGATTCCTTCCAAATTAATATAGTTTGAACACAACCCCTGAGAGGTTTCCAATAGGAGCGATGGCCCTGGTGATCCAACACACAAAACATTTTCAAGACAACTGGCTGAGACAATGCTGCATCACAGACTACTTCAACCAAGATTTACCAATAATTCTAAATTTTCTCAAGAGCATCATAAGATTGCCAGCACCCCCAAACAGCAGGGAACATTATAGAACAAAATCCAAACATATTGCTTATGAATACTTGTTTTCATTTAAAGGGGATTGGTTATAAATGATTAATGGTCATAGTCAATCTCTTTCTATTGAAAAAGGGGGATAAAATATAGAAATGAATACTTTACATTGGTATGGAGTTTTGTTTAGTGATACAAATTTGAGCTCAGTTTTGTTATACTATATGTATATTTCTACTCTTGTTTAAGGCATTGTGTTTATACAGCTCATTTAAGTTGCAATGCTTAATGAAAATACAAATTAATAGTCATCTTTAATAGTCAAACTTATAGTCATATTAATTAGGCTTTCTAGATATGCAGAGATATTTTAGATCAATAAGTAATCTTCAAATATTTAAAAGACCTTCAGAATATAGCATTTAAAAGGTTTTAAGAATTTAGATTTTTCTCAACAGGGAGAATGTCTGTTTCTGGCAGTACCAATAGTAAAAGTAACATAGTTTTACGCAAATAAACAGGCAAATTAATAATGCCCTTAGTCAAATGATAGATATTTTAAAAATCTTTGATATTGGGCTGGAGAGATGGCTCAGCGGTTAAGAGCATTGCCTGCTCTGCATAAGGTCCTGAGTTCAATTCCCAGCAACCACACGGTGGCTCACAGCCATCTGTAATGAGGTCTGGTGCCCTCTTCTGGCCTTCAGGCATACACAGACACAGAATATTGTATACATATAAATAAATAAATAAATACTTTTTAAAAAAAGGGGGGGGCTGGAGAGATGGCTCAGTGGTTAAGAGCACTGCCTGCTCTTCCAAAGGTCCTGAGTTCAATTCCCAGCAACCACATGGTGGCTCACAACCATCCGTAATGGGGTCTGGTGCCCTCTTCTGGCCTGCAGACATAGACACAGACAGAATATTGGATACATAATAAATAAATAAATATTTAAAAAAAAAAAGAACTTTAAAAAAAAATCTTTGATATTTATCCTCTAGTTACAAAGGGAGAAGTTTCTGCTCTAGATTGCAAATATGAATGAGCTTTCTGTTTGTCACGAGTTACACTTGACAGTTAAAGAAAAAAAACATAAAAATATTAGCTTAAGTAAGTTAAGAATACACACTGTTATAGGTAAAATTGTGTCTCTCCAAACTTTAAATGTTCAAGAACTAGCTCCCAGTAGCCTAGAATGTAATGGGTTTCAGAAATTAGGCCTTTAAAGATGTGGGTGAAATAAAGTCCTTAGCATAGGTCCTCATGTCTTTAAAAGAAGAAAAAAAGTGTTGAGAGATGGCTTAGCAGTTATGCTTATTAGCAGAAAACTTTCTCCAGCATGCATGAGGTCCCAAGCTTGATGCACAGGATTGAAAAAAAGCAACTAAAATAAAAATAAATTAAAAATAAGCAAAACCTTCTGCTGATCTTCATCGCATTCTGACTTGACATTCAATTATTTCTCTCATTGGCATCCATTCTACTAAAAAACTGCAATAAATAATTTGTAAAAGAAGATAATATACTATAGTTAGGTGTGTAGTAGATATGAAATGTTCAAATATTTATTTTCATCTTTTTGTCTCCTTTGAAACGTTGGCTATGAGACCAGACTGACAGGCTGTTCTCTTCAAGCGCAGAGACAGACATAGCTTTTCCTTCAAAACTGTTGCTGCTGATGCCCAACACTGTTCTCAAACTCTCTCAAGAGAAATTTCTTCTGTGTTCAGATCCACCAAAGTCCATTGTAATGGATCTAAGATCTCACTTGTCTATACGTTTTCTGTGTGGATCATCAGCTCTTCCAGCAAGTCATTCTTTACAAGGATACCCAGAAGTCCTTCTGCTGCCAAGTCCCACATGAAGAACAGTCTCCCTTTATGCTGGGATGTTAGGATCTGTCTGGTCTGTGTCTCTGTTGGATTCTCAGCACAGAGTTAGTCGCCTATCACAACATCCGAACTATTCTCTGCAGATAACAGGCATATAAATGGACAAAGACACAGAAAAAAACATCAAAGATTTCTTGCACCAAAGAGAGATAATAGTGTGGAACAGCCATTAAAATGCATGCCCCTTCCATTTCCAGAAAAATGCATAAAAAGGGCACATTTAATGACAGAATTTCAAAACAACTTTTAAAAAGGACTTACTAGACAAATGGTTTAATATTACCTAATTTTTCTGCATAAGAGAGCTATATTTTATTTAAATTCGTAGAATACTTCTTAGAGATACTAATTCTTTATTTCCAAGTAATGTTGTATGATACTCATAAAACCATTGAGCTTTTTTAACTTTATAATTTTTAACATTCTTAAAAATATTTTTCTGTCCTCCATTTTCTGTTTAAAGATCACAAGTGGACAACTGGTAGGACATATTTTGAAATGTGCCTGTCGATCATAAAACTAATGATCTGTCATTTAAGAAACTTTTTGTGTGTGTATATTTGCAATGATTATTTTCTGAGAAGTAATGAATATATTTAGGGATTTTTGTTCTTCCTTCCATTTTTACATATGAAATCAGCTTGATGTTTTGTTGTTTCCT
The DNA here is from genome assembly GCF_950005125.1 of Chionomys nivalis. Taxonomy (NCBI): domain Eukaryota; kingdom Metazoa; phylum Chordata; class Mammalia; order Rodentia; family Cricetidae; genus Chionomys; species Chionomys nivalis. The sequence goes on along the minus strand of NC_080098.1, from coordinate 23,652,881 downwards.
GATACAGAAAGTCAGTTGATCAAGGAGAAAGTTTATGATAATGAAACATATTTGTTTAGGTGTTTATTTGAAATATGAAAAAAATACTTGAAGTGTACAGAAAATTATATACCTTTATTTACTCCTAGATACACTAGGGCTTTCTTTTTCTTTTTCTATACCTTGCTTCATACCAACTGTGGGGTTTTTGTAGTGATAGCACATTTATTTCTATATTCTCATCTGTAAGGAAAATGCAAAATGTAGGAAGGTGTTGAGCTACAGAGACAATTATTTTAATATATTTGGCACTGAATAAACTTCTACTTAGAAATATTTGACTTTTATTGCACATTTTTCACTCTCATAGCAAGTCTATTAGATCAGCCATATCATCAAACTTGACCAAAAAGTGCATATTCATGATCCACAATTGAAAATAAACTGTACTGAGACTCATATTCACTGGGACCTCATCTTGAAACCACCACTGAAGTTTATGGGGGAGAACAATTTACCAGCAACATTATGCATTACTTAAACGTCTGTTACCTTACCTCAAAAGACAGATTTCAATCCATAAAGTATCAATTTACAGATTACAGCAATTTAAAAATGTGCTTGTATGTGTGTTTTATAGTTAACAAATATATATTGTGATCCTGGCATTTCCCAGCCACAGTGCAACTGAAGTAAATGATTTGCAAGGCTCTATTTTAATGAAATGTAAGATGTATTGAATGGGATAGATTGCAGTCACTTAGTCAGGTATTGCACAGAATGTGCGATGAATAAGCCTTAATAAAAGAAATCAATCTCTTGGAAATATAAAACAAAAGCTCTAAACAGGGGCAAAGGTGAGGCTTCTCTATGGAAGAAGACTCAACCTGAGCTCTAAATTACAAGATCTGATGTAGGAAGTAATTGATAGCCTATTATTCTGATAAATGTGGTAGAAAAGTCTAAGAAAGGGTCTGGCAAACATTCTGGAACATTTGCATACCACCAAGCCAAATAACGTGGGTTCAAATCAAAAGATCCATGTGGGAGAAGGTAGAGACCAACTGAGCAAATCATACTCCAACTCCCAAGTCAATGCTAAAGGTAAGGGGAATATGTTTAAAGCCCGAGGGGGAGCACAGAAAATAGGAAAGTATTGTGAATGAAGTCCATCAGAACTGGCCGCAGAGTTGGGAGAAAATAAAAGGACCCAATAAAGAGAGGAAAAAGATCAGATCCACAGAGAATTTGAATTTGTTATCAAGATTTTTGTTCCACACTCAGAATGAAGAGAAGTCACCGAGGAAATGAGTCACATCTGCTTTTCAATAAATTAGAAAATATTCAGTAAACATCTGCTATAATCACTGACAGATTTTCTTTGTTTTATATATTGAGGTGGCTCATACGATGGAAAAAAGAAAAGGACAAATTGAGACAATAACATTGAGATCCATTGATCTGTTCCTCATTTGATGAACCAGGAAATAAGTGATGGTCTAGGATGGTTTTTAGACTCACATCTGCACAACTGAATGAGAGAGTGCCTCTTGATAGAGGCAGGCTAGGCTGCTCTTTTACCATAAATCATGAATCAGAATAATTCCATTCTACAGGCTTTAAGTATCTTTATATAGATTCATAGGAGAAGTTTCATCTGTGGAGACTTGATATGTAGAGTTGGAAGTATCATTCACTAGCTCATTCACTAGCTGGTCATGAAGCATGTACCTATACCCAAGCACAGGTAAAATCCTCTGAGTTCAACCCTGATTTTGCTGTGCCCAATCTGAATAGAAAATTCCAGACCAGTCTGAATTCTGTAACAAGACCCCACTCCCTCAAAATGATTATTAAATAATGAATGTAAAGAGAAGAAAATGAAGACAGTGTAAATAATAAATTGAAGGAAGTGCCCAACCAATGTAGCTCAAGGAACAAATGGAACATAAAGGAAAATCATGGATCCCCAAGACCCAGGAATGTGAAAGTCTAAACTTGAAGAGTGGGATTTCTCTATCAGCCTGGAGACAGGTTGTTAACTCAGAGATGCGGTTCCACTGGACTCAGAGCTGAAGAGAAGGCACTAGAAGCTGTTTTGGCATCTTTGGTTCAGTTAGTTCCTGGGACTGGGTGAATATAAACAAACCAGAGCGAGTAGTTTTTGGAAAGGGTTATGGCTGTGAAGGCAGAGTCAGCAACACCAGATGAAGCAACTTCTCCTGAAGCATTGTTCTCTTTGCTCATAACTATCTTAGCTATTGGTGAATTTTATGACTCCATATAAAATTTAGGATGTTTTTATTATGAATAATGTCATTGGAATATCCATTGGCATCTGCATTGGCATCATTGCTTGAATAAAGTGGAAATTTTAACAATAAGGATATAATTTATGACAATGAGAATTAGAAAAATTGTATGCCATTCAATTTCCTTCATCAAAGGTTCATAGCTTTTAATATACAGATAACTTACCTTATGGGTAAAATTTATTCCTATATTTTTTGGGAACTTTAGAAGCTATTGGGAATGATATTATTCTTTTCATTTATATTATGATTAATTTATTGCTACTGTATAAAATACTATAGATTTCTCTGTGTTGATTCAGCGTCCTGCAATTTTGCTGTGTTCTGTTATTGATTCCAAAGGATATTTGGTAGAGTTAGGATTTCCATAACATAAGAACATGTTCTCAGCAATCACAGCAGGACTGATGCACAAATGACCTCACAGATATTGTGGCAACATGTGCAGGGCCTGCAGGAGGTCTGGACCTGTTAGGCTCCCAGCACTGAGAGAGGAAGTGGGCACAACCCACATCGTTAACAGAGAAGTGATGTCCAATTGATAACTGCTCACAAATGAAAACTGAGTTTTCTCTAACGGAGTCTCACTGGGTATACAAACCACTCTTACAATCAGGCATCATCCACAGCTGTAGATGGGTAACACAAAACAAACACAACGACATTTTGGGAATTTCTTTGTGTCATAATGTAATGTTTTATCAGGAATTTTTACTTTTTCCTGACCTTACAAGTCCTTTGCAAGATATTATGGTTTCTATTTTTATGTTTTTGTCGGATTTCTATGTGTGTGAATGTATGCGTCTATTTGTCTATAGAAGGCAGAAGTGGAGAAAAATGTATAGTTCATTAAAAACAATGAAAAAATTTTTCTTTGACTCTTCTTATTTTGTTTGTCTCTTTTTATCTACTTTTATGCTATTTTTATTGTTATTATTTTAGATTCCTGTTTGTGTCCTAATGAGAGCGAGAGAAAGGATGAATATTTGGGTGAGAGGGGAAGTGGGAAGGATCTGGGAGGAGTTGGGGATCAGATCCTTCAGAACCATGTAAAAACTAGATCTTGTGTGTCTATAATGTAACCATAATCAGTATATTTATATTAAAATTATTTGCAATAAAAATATGACTTCCAAAGATAATAAATATGATAACAAAGAAAGAAGTTGTCCTCATCAAACAGAGACATTTCATTTTCTGCTATCTGTTTAAAATTCCACATATAATTCTCTTGGTTAACTTCTATAATGAGATATTACCATTTGCATAGAAGCAATAAGGGGAATTGTGCTTTTCTGGATCTTGGAGAAAAGCCTCTCAATTTTTCACCATTGAATGTAATTTTAGTTGCATGGCATTGATTACCCTAACTTTCTACCCTAGCAATTCCCAAAAGATCATTGGAGAAAGAACCCTTTATTCGTGGGTATTATATCATCCAGTGAACCAGGTCCTATAGGATCATACTTCAGGATCTGTAGCCTGAGAAGGTAGCTTTTGAAAAACTGGATACTGTCACAAATATTGTATTAATGTTAATAATAAAAATGTCATATTAATATTGAGAACTTGGAATGTCATAGGGGATAAAGCATTGCTTTACACACCTGAAAACTGGAGTTCGGATACCTAAAGCCCATGTAAAATCAGATCTTGTGTATCCATAATCCAGTTGCCTGTAAAACAAGAATAGAAAACAGACTGCTGATTCCCTCAAAGCCAGCATCGCTGGCATAAGCAACAGTTTACAACAGATTATCCTGCCTCAAACAAGATGGAGGACAAGGACTGACACCCAGTATTTTCCTCTGCCCTCTACACACACAACATGGGAGAGAGAGAGAGAGAGAAAGAGAGAGAGAGAGAGAGAGAGAGAGAGAGAGAGAGAGAGAGAGAGAGGTATGAACCCATGCTAACACACACTGATTAAAATATCTTGTGGTTTTGTTTTCGATATTTTGTTTTTCATATTCTTCTTATTAGATTATTGACAAGGGTTTCTCTAAATCATTTCTGACTTCATTTCTGGCTTAGTAATTCCATTATGATTATATAAAAAGTTCACAATACATAGCCCAAATCCAACACGGAGTACTCTTCTGATCTAACTCCCCCAAACTGTATTTTTGTGTCATCTCAACCTCTCCTTTCTCCTTCTCTTATTTAGAGCTTTGAGATTATTGAGTGAAACAAGATGAAAGAAGGAAACCCAACTTGAAATTAAGCCTGTTGTATTCTGATCTGTGTGCTACCTTATCCTGGGTTCTTAGGTATCCCATAAAATGCAATTTATCCTCTATAAAATGATTAACCAACCTGCTTCCCATACATTAAGATAAGACATCTTACTAATAGGAAATGACAAATCATCTTTCCCTGAAGTTCCCAGCAATCTACTGCTCAGTTACAACTTCTAAGGCATTTTGCTTTTGAATACAAAAGCTAGTATAGTAATTTATTCTACTTATATTTGCTGCGCTACCTGTTTTATTATTTGAAATAAATCATTATTTTTCAGCAAGAATAATAACATATAAAGTTTATTTTTAACCTGCATTGCCGTTTTGATGTGGTGTAGAGATGCATAAAATCTGCAGAGTTCCGAGGACAGTGTTGTCTTTTATTGGCAAAATGCAATTACAGAACTAATTGGCTGTTACATTGCAGGGTGATCTATGCTTGGCCGGCAGCTCTGCTCCTGCTGGCATTGCGGGGTTTGGTCCACTTGCACCCCCTTTCAATATGTTTCATTATCTAAGCCAAGAGAACGGTCACTCAGTGGATGGCTTGGCAATGCCAAGACACAGATGCTGGGCTCTCACGTTTATCTTTTCCCCAACAGGAGCAATATGGTAATAAGTGCCCGATTTTTTTGGCTAGCAGTCAAGCTTTTTGCTCAATCCAGTTGCTGATTTTTCTGACAGCCTCAACCTTACCTTTCTGCTTGTTACATTTTAAATGGCCACTTAGCACTCCTGATTATTTTTGTTGGTGGGCTTCCTTCAGATTGATTTAATTAGGGAGATTTATTACAGCAAAAAACCCCAGTGCTCCATCCATTTATATTCTAGCCTATTACACACTCTACTTATGCCCCTGAAAGCTTTGCTACTTTGTGAATTAAATAAAAATTTGACACAATGCATAACACCCTAAAAATGTATTGTTGTTAACTTAGTCATTCCAAATAAAATATATTCATATAGAGTTTTATACTCTTTGTAGTATGGATGAGACATGTTTTTGACAAGTTTTATATTAAGTACCATCCCAGTTAGCACGGTTAGAAAATGTTGCAGAAGCAGTTACAAAAAAGGCCAAAGGCTATTAGATAAATGTCAACCTTAATAGCTAAGTAAAATTTAAATTGGCCACCAAGAAAGGAGCAAATCTTTTGTTGCTCTTAGAACATTGGCTGTGACGTGTGCACAAGTGAGCAAATGCAGTAAGCCATACTGGGGAAAGAGACCAGATGGGGGAGATTTAGATTGTATTTTTGTAATAGGCCAACATGTATTTTCAAAAGGACTTATAGACCATCCATATAGGGTCTGAATTCAAAACATATCCCACAGACTTATGTGTTTTGGAGTTTTTGAAATCCTGGAGCAGCCTTAAGGGGTTTAGTAATTCCCAGTTCTGGTTGAGACATGTATTTTCTGTGCCATTGCCCTTTGTGATGTATGTAAGCATCACCAGGTTCCTGCTGCCACAGACACCATAGATCCACACTGCCAGGCCTTCTCCCACACATTGGACTCTCTCTCCATAACCTCTAACATCTCATTTCTGCAAGGAATAATTTCAGCAGGACAAGGAAAAAAAAAAAAAACTAACCTGGATTTCTGTTAAGGCAAATGAATTTTAAGTGATGACCCCATTAGAAGATTCAATGATATCCTTCCCACAAAAGGACTCCCCCAAAGTAAAACAAAAACATTTCAACTACAGACATTTTGCCTAATACTTTGTAGGCACCACCTTTCCTTTTAATCCCTCCCATCTCCACACTTGACAACCTGAATAGAACAAACCTAATACTGGAAACAGGAGTAAATCAGTGTTTACTGGACTTTGAATTGCCCCATAGAAAAGAGAGGGTGTTTGGTTGTCTGGGAGGCATGCAAGGGGGAAGGAGGCTGCTGAATCCTGCTGGAACCTGGCACTCACGGGCATAAGAGTACCCAGCTTGTCACCACGTGGATATCTATTGGCACTCTCACATCCTAGCCCTCTCCCGGTCGTATTCTAACAAGGGAGCCCTGAGACTATGCACCGCAAAGGGACAAGCGCTTTTCAGTGTTGACAGCCCTTTTCAAATACGTTTGCCAGAACAAAGATTAATATCTCCTTCAACCTCGTAAATTTGGCATGGCTCTGAAAGCCACTCTTAATTTTGCTTTCTAATTTCTTCTTGAGTCACTGCCTCCACATTTCAAACTTAAGAGAGTTTGACACCTCCATAAATAATTAATACATACAGTGAAATCGATGGATTGTATTGGTAAAAAGCAGTTTGAGATGGACTTGGAAAAGATAGAGAGAGGGAAAGAAAGAGAGGAAGATTTTTTTAACTTGCAAACTTTGTTTAAAAAAGTAAAAAACACGTGAACAAATTAAAAGGATACAGGGCCACCAAGAAATATCACCAAGTTAAAATAATTAGTGAGAATCTTATGTAATAATTTCAAAAATTAAAAAATTAAGTAACAGTAAACACCAGACAATTAAATTTAGTTAGAAATATCTATGCACAGATTTCAAAACCATGATTTTGATTAAACTCAAGTCATAAATATTGGAGTGAAAGTAAACGACCGTTCTTATTAATCACACACAGGATTTCTTTTTGCAAGAATTCTCTAGGCAATGAAACATAAGAACTGTGGTGTATTTAACATTATATATTGCTTAGAGATGAGTTGAGTATGTGGGAAGATTGCGTAGGGTACATGCAAGTGCTGTACTATTCTGTATAAGGATATTGACCATCTGCAAATTTGCATATCCGTGGGGTTCCTGGAAGCAATCCCCTGCAGATGCTGAGTAATAGCTAATTTGGTTTCACAGTTACACAAAATTATGGCATTATCCCAACTCATGTTTAATGCTTCCATATTCTTAAATTCTGGCCATGTCAAAGATATGAAAAATATATTATTACTTCATAAGTATAGATGTGCAACTTTAAAATACATCATGGTCAAATAATATACTCTAGAAAGGAAAGTTTAAGAATTAAGGACATTCTGACAGGTGTAAGATGGTATCTTAATGTTGTCTTGATTTGCATTTCCCTGATTGCTAAGGAAGTTGAGCACGATCTTAAGTGTCTTTTGGCCATTTGAACTTCTTCTGTTGAAAAGTCTCTGTTCAGCTCAGTGCCCCATTTTATAATTGGATTGATTAACCTTTTACGGTCTAATTTCTTGAGTTCTTTATATATTTTGGATATCAGACCTTATAAGCATCCTCCTGAATACTAACCTTCATCAGGCGATGAAAGAAGACAGAGACAGAGACCAACATTGGAGCACTGGACTGAAGTCTCACGATCCAAAGGAGGAGCAGAAGGAGAGTGAGCACGAGCAAGGAACTCAGGACCGCGAGGGGTGCACCCACACACTGAGACAATGGGGATGTTCTATCAGGAATTCACCAAGGCCAGCTGGCCGGGGTCTGAAAAAGCATGGGACAAAACCGGTCTCGCTGAACATAACGGTCAATGAGGACTACTGAGAACTGAAAAACAATGGCAATGGGTTCTTGATCCTATTGCACGTAATGGCTTTGTGGGAGCCCAGGTAGTTTGGATGCTCACCTTAATAGACCTGGATGGAGGTGGGTGGTCCTTGGACCTCCCACAGGGCAGAGAAACCTGCTTGCTCTTTGGGCTGAGGAGGGAGGAAGACTTGATTGGGGGAGGGGGAGGGAATGGGAGGTGGTGGCGGGGAAGAGACAGAAATCTTTAATAATTAAAAAATTAATTAATAAAAAAAACAAATAAGAAAAAAAAAGAATTAAGGACAAAGGACAAAGAGCACATATAAATAAATAACTGATTCTTTACTGATACCAGGTACTACATTTGTCAGGGAAAGCAGGAAAATGTTTTTGGAAGACATGTAAGTGGTGTAAGTCCAAAACCACAGTAATGGAGTTCACAGGAAGACCTGACTGCTCTGAATGGAAGGGATGATTCCGAGTCAAGGTAGGCACTGGGAGGCAGAGGTCTGTGTTAAGGGTGAGTGGAGAACTAAAATGAGATAGCAAATAATTGTGTAACAGGAAGTAACTGACCTAGGACAGACAATAATGAAAGAAAAACTGAATCCTTTGAATAATCTTAGTCTTCCAATATGAATTACATTAACATGCCTATTATCTGGAAATGACTGTTAAAATTATGAGAGAGACAGAGAGAGAGAGAGAGAGAGAGAGAGAGAGAGAGAGAGAGAGAGAGAGAGAGAGAGAGAATGAAGAGAATGAATTTCTCTACAAAGAAAATATTCACCTGGGATCAAAATATTCCTATTCTATGTCAAATGCCCAATCAATCAAAGCCAAGACTGTCACTGGAAAACAGTGAAGCAAAGGAACACCTGGCATGATTGGGAACTGATTTCTCTTGGAGATTTTATATATATATATATATATATATATATATATATATATATTATATATATATAATTTATATATTTATATATTATACAAGATAGTAGAAGGTAGGGTTAAAATTGTAGGATAGAAATAGAAACTAGGAAACAAAAATGGAAATCGAAGACAATTAGCAAAATCAAAAGTCTAAGAAGAGAATTAAACATCCCTTAGAAGAATATAGTGAATGAAAGATGAGTTGGAATAAAATATTCAAAATTAAAGCACTAATTAACTTGAGGAAGGAAAGCAGAAAAGGGTCAGTTGGAGAAGAACAAGGAGCTTGGAACATCCATGTGATGAATTCCCAATTAGGGAAAGAGACCAAAGTGAAACGAAAGATACAAAGAAGTTATATTTTTCAACACTTCATACATTGACAGGATATGTCAAAATTCATATTAAAAATTATGTATATGTAGGAATGATTTTTAAAATTTCTATGCATGCATATTTAAACCAGTAAAGACTAGACAAATACTCTCAGAAGGGTCTTATATACAAAAATGATGTTATATTCACCAAGCACCACAAATACTAAGAAACAACTTCTGAAATAAAAACACAAGGTCTAAACACTAACACTGAGGTTTTTTTTCTTTCTCTTTTTTTTTTTTTTTTTTTTTTTTTGGTTTTTCGAGACAGGGTTTCTCTGTTGTTTTGGAGCCTGTCCTGGAACTAGCTCTTGTAGACCAGGCTGGTCTCGAACTCACAGAGATCCACCTGCCTCTGTCTCCCAAGTGCTGGAATTAAAGGCGTGCGCCACCATGGCCCGGCTGAGTTTTATAACAGAAACCGTATTATTGTAAACAAAATAAACTAATATAAAATAAATATTTAATCAAAGAAAAACTGAGAAAATACCCTACCAGCAAACTCATAGAGATAGAAACATTAAAGATTATTTTTACAAGAAAGAGAAAGGACTCTTGAAACTAAGAAGTGTACGAAGCAAAGTGAAATAATAAAAGGTAGGTGAGGATAGTTTCAAGTAAACATTGACTCAATAAAGTGATGTTAGTCACAAGCTTTGGAAATACAAGTAATATGAGGCATTGAAATACACACAGACATCTGCCCAGTGCACATGACACGTGATTTTGTTGCTTGGCCATATGCTGTTCACAAAGCGTTTCAATAGAATCAAATGGTTAACAACATTTAAAGACTAACGTCTAACTGTACATAAACTAGAACCTGACCATGAAAAGTTAAAGCTTGAAAACCTCTGTGTGCATATGAAAAAAAAAAGCAAAAAACAAAAGCAAATTAAGCTTCTTAACTCATGTTTAAAGAAAAAAAATGAATGACACCAAATATACTTGCTAATTAAGCCACATTCCGTGCATCTAAACCTTTCCTGTGAGGAAAATTCATAGCCTTCAATATATAATAAGAGTGGATAAATGATGCAATTATGTGTTCAAAAATCTCAGTTGAAGGGTTCAACATTCATTTACCATGGTTTGTAAATGTCATTGCATGATATGGTAGAACGCATAGTAAATGCACACAATGGACTTTTATGAAGAATACAGAGATGGCTTTTTTTTTTTTTTTTTTGGTTTTTCGAGACAGGGTTTCTCTGTGGTTTTGGAGCCTGTCCTGGAACTAGCTCTTGTAGACCAGGCTGGTCTCGAACTCACAGAGATCCGCCTGCCTCTGTCTCCCAAGTGCTGGGATTAAAGGCGTGCGCCACCACCGCCCGGCCTAAGAATACAGAGATGGCTTTTAGAGATATTTTTCAGTTGGAGAAAACAAACTGAGCATGTACATGGTCCTGAATTCAATCCTCTGTAATGAAAGATGAGTAATATTCTAAAATCAAATTTTATAAAAATGATGGAAAAGTATTAAGTGAATAAAGAGTAAAACAGAAACAAACAAGTGAATTTAAAGTTAGTTTAAATATATATTTATTCTTTTTGGAACTCTAATATGACAAAGTTATAAGACATGAGAAATGTGGAGGTCAATAAGTGGGGTAAACATGACATGAGCACTAGTTAGCACCACAAACTACACCAATAAAATTGCAAACCAAATCAAACTCTTGGGAAAAGTGACTTATTAAAATTAACAAAAGATGTGGGACAAATCTATGTAATACTTTAAACTACAAAGCAAATTAAGTCTTTAAAAGTTTCTCTAAAAGAAACTTTAGCTTTCATCAGAATTCATCAGAAATAATTATTAAGGATAGCGAGATGAATAAAGAGGGAATGGATTGGTTCATTTGCTTGTTGCAGGGGTGGTACAGTCAATGGACTGACTACTGCCTGTGAGGAAAACCCAGGAAAACCATGTGAGGTGTATTCTGAAGCCTCCTCCCCCAGAATGAGTATAGCTAAAGACATAATTCTCAGTTTGAGGTCAGTCTTTAAAGGATGAATGAGAAGGTGGCCTTCTGCAGAAGAAGGGATATGTTTGTTCTTTTTAACGTCTTCCATTTTGGTCTGCAGCGGATTCCAGGATACCAGCTGGCACTGAAGCTAATCGTCTGCCCATTAGTTCACCCTCTGCAGACCTGGGCTTGTCTCTTGACCAGGTGTTCTAAGAAGTGCCAGGAGTCCCTGCATTATCAGCAAAAGTCAAGATAGTACAAGCATGTCTCCCAGCAGAAGAGGGATTAACTTCTTGTCTCATGAAACATTGAGAAACACTAATACTTCATGAGTACCCTTATTCTAGTCAAGCTGATATATGAAATAAACCATTATTATACTGAGTATTTGAATCATAATGCCCCATTCATAACTTATGACAGTACTATATGACAGATGTGATATGAAATATAACAAAGATTCTAAAAAGACAGTGTTGGCCAATACTAATACTAAATGTAGATTAAAATATTCTATACTATTAGATTAACATATTCTAGTCTATATAATTCTATCAGGTATTTTGTTTATGTACTTTTCTGTATATGCCCTTGATGATATTTTATAATTATCATATGGGAAATATAACAAAGCCAAAATGTATGGCTTTGCACATGAGGCAGCTTGGTAGTAGGATAAGGAGAGAATAATTGATCAATTGAACAGATTGGATCCCACAACATAAACCAATATGTGTTTAGTGATTTGTGGACTTATTAAGTGATAAATAAGTCATCTCCAAATAAGTAGTCAAAGATATGTCACTAGCTTAATGTACTAATTTTATGTTGCAAATTAGGAAACATAAATTAGACAAATATTAATTTAAATGATATAAAATATTCTAATCCATTTGCTTTCTAGTCATAGAGTTAATATTCAAGCTTAAAAAGGATTGACGACACCTTGCTATCTCATTTCTATTGCAGTTTACATTTTCCAATCTTATTTTTTTCCTTATTCATCTTGGTGTATATTTATCTGCCTTAGTAGTCTTTTTTTTTTAAATAAAACTTTACTTTATTTTTTATACATCATTTACCAAATTATTTTTTAACAGCAGTGGAAAACTAACACATATACTGATTGTAACTTAATTGCTACAAGGTAAACATACTCCCCTTTTATAAAGAATTAACTGAAAACAAGCCTATAAAGCAAAATGTTTTGGGAGCTCACTTTCCAATTACTACATTTTCTGCTCTTCAATATCGAGAGGGAGGGGGAATGGACTGGGGGGAGGAGAAGAGGAGTGGGGATGGGGGAGGGGAGGGGGGGAGGGGGCAATGTGTGGGAGGAGGGGAGGGAAATGGGAAACGGGGAGCAGTTGGAAATTTTAATTAAAAAAGAATAAAAAAATGAAAAAAAAAGAAAAAAAAATCTAAAATGTTAAGAATTGTTAAGAATTGTAGTGTCATCACAGGAATGGGATCACGGGGCAAGATAGGAACTGTGAATTGAGAGTTTATAGGTTTGTAAGAGAGGATCTAAAGACTGGAGACTATGGCATTCCACTAGCTAGAAAGGAAAATCATAGTGAAAATATAAAAAAAAATAAAACAAGAGTTATCAAAGAAGCACCCCCACCCTATAGTGTGAGGAGAACCAAGAGACACTGGTTCAGAAATGCCTTAGTAGTCTTTAGAAAATACAAACAGTTTATTCTGTTGACCGCTAATGTTATTGTTCTTGATTTGCTAATTTATGTCCTTATCCTTATTTCATAAAACATTACATTTTTATTCATTTCAGAACCAAATTTCATAGTTAATTTATTGTTATCTATCCCTGCCTATCCCTGATGCTTTATACTTTTGAAAGCCTATTTTAATTTTATCTTTAGTTCAATCTGAAATATTATTAAGTCAAAGAGTATTTTGAAATGTGTAATTATATCTTCTACAGCAACTTAGGAGTTCCAAAATTATCAATCATATTTAATGTCATTTTTAACATTAATATCTAACTATGCATTCAGGTCATCATATAAGCTTTTCTCTGAAGTTGATTGAATCTTGCTGTACTTATGTAAACAGGCATTTAAAGATATCTCCTATGTTTCAGAGCAAGATGAATTGCATAGTTCATGCATGTGAATTATTTTGAATAAAACTTTAACTTTATTATTTCCACGTTGACTTTGTTTAAAATAATTATTAAAAGAACCTCTAATATCTTGCTATGATCATTGCTTTCTCCATTTCTTCCTAAAATTCTATGTTTTGTTGTTTTATTGTTAGATATTTCAGATTGTGAAGCATAAAATAGGTAAATTGGTCAGCACTGGCTTTTGCCCCTAATAATGGATTCTGAGCTTAAATCTAACTTAGTTTCAGAATAAGAGAATTATACAGACTTTACACTGCTTGATATTAAACACAAATTTTGCTTAAAATTTTCTCCTTTTCCATTTATATTTCTTATATGTAAGCAACATATTATTCAGTTTTGATCATATTTCAGTATTCTTATTATAAACATTTTTGTCTTTCCCATGTTGTTTGTTTGTTCTTTATTCCTTGGGAATTTTTTCACTCCCTACCTGTACCACAATACAATAACACATATGTTTTATCTAGATTCTAGCTGCACAGTACAGCTTGCTTTCCACCTGCTGCTTATAATATTTTGCTTTAAACTGCACACAACTCCATGGGGAGGCTGCTTTCTATTCTCAACATCTCCTGTTAGATTAAGTTGGTGTGAAGTAGTCTGGTTACAGATTTCTGATCTCACACACTGAAGTCACATAATTGCACTGCCTGTCTAAACTACCAAAGCATCGGGGTAGACACAGTATCATGCCATTTGGATGTAATTCTCATCATTAGGTATCCTCTTGGAATTGTCTATTGCTATTTATATGAGACAATCCTCTCTAATTAGCTTTGTAATCTTGACATTAGTAAGCTTCTTAATTACCAAGATAGCTTCATGTCAACTGGAGAACTTTTTGTTTATTCTCTTGTAGAACATATCTCTGTGATCTAGTATAGTATAATAATTTATAGGAGCACAAATTTATATGTATAGTTTTGTATGATACACAATATAGTAAACTGATATTCTTCAAATAACCTATAGAAATAAGCAATATATTATTTATGTACAAATATGGAGATATATTTAATTTTCCCATCTTCAAGAATTTGATAAAATGAATTTATTTATAGAGAATTATCAAGGTGTGTAAAAATTATTTTTATATTTTATGTAATGTCATCAGAGAAGATCACCATTCTTGTCATAATCTAGCTGAGATAAAATTTCCAAATCAAAGAAGTAAAATAAGGTACCTCAAGCAGCAAAGTGAGCAAAGTTTAAGTTTGGGGAGAAATCACTAGAGCAAGAATAAATGGAAGGTTTTCAATCACTTTCTTTTTGTGTGTGGTAAAGTGCAGTTCAAACCACATTTACTAGGCACACTTAGATCATGCATCCTTTGAATGATTTTATGATTTCTTCAACTAGAGCACTTCTGGATGAAATAGTGAAAAAAATGAAGACTGGATATTAAACTTTTGAAACATTCTCAGTTAATATTAATACAATGCACTTTGAGTTTAGGGACCAGTAGGTACCATCTGCCCTCATCTGCCCTGCTTTGCCCTGGTCTTGGTCCTGTGAGGCTCCTTTCACACAGGTAGGGCTCTTTCATGCCAACTAATCATGTGGGCACTTTGGAGCAACTTCTTCTAAGAAAGTACCAAGGGTAGAAACTCATTTTTATAGAATCTTTTTTTTTTTCAGTAAACTCAGATTGCAAATTTTGTTCCAAAGTTCTTTTTGGCATTGTTACTTTGGCAGCTGAGACGAGTATTAATTTGATTCGAGGTGGGATTAGACCAGTTCATTTACTTTAGATAAATCTTTGTTTTCTGAAGGAGGAAAATAGTATTAGGAAAATACCCTGGTTTTTTAAACTTTGTAAAGGCTTTGCCCTTCAATGAATGTATCTAAAACAAATCAAAATTAGTCAGGCAAAGAAAACATCAAAGAGATAAAACAACAACAACAAAAAATCTCTGCCCACACAAATCCACCCATGCTTGGCTCTGAGTTCCCTAATAGGGACTCTGCACAGGAAATATGGCTGTGGTTTCTGACATCAGAGACCCTTTGACAATGGTTCACTGACTGGAGGATACAAGCTTACAGCTAATCCCTCTTACTTATCCTAAGATTCCAATTAAAAAGACAGCACTGTAGGAAATGCTGCACAAATACCAAGGCGTATCAAGAGTTCAGCTGCTGTGCTGTGGAAGTTAAAACACAGTTTGTTCTTTCTCTAGTGAAGGAAGTTTTGATTAACCAACAAAAAATAAAAATATATTTATGGCTAGAAACCAAAAAGGACATTGAGACTATAATTCGTGACTCTAGAGAAGCTAAATAAGAAGGTGAACCCAAAGAAAAACATATAAGCATCCCCCTGAATATTAACCTTCATCAGGCGATGAAAGAAGACAGAGACAGAGACCAACATTGGAGCACTGGACTGAAGTCTCACGATCCAAAGGAGGAGCAGAAGGAGAGTGAGCACGAGCAAGGAACTCAGGACGGCGAGGGGTGCACCCACACACTGAGGCAATGGGGATGATCTATCGGGAACTCACCAAGGCCAGCTGGCCGGGGACTGAAAAAGCATGGGACAAAACCGGTCTCGCTGAACATAATGGACAATGAGGACTACTGAGAACTGAAGAACAATGGCAATGGGTTCTTGATCCTATTGCATGTAATGGCTTTGTGGGAGCCCAGGTAGTTTGGATGCTCACCTTAATAGACCTGGATGGAGGTGGGTGGTCCTTGGACCTCCCACAGGGCAGAGAAACCTGCTTGCTCTTTGGGCTGAGGAGGAAGGAAGACTTGATTGGGGGAGGGGGAGGGAACGGGAGGTGGTGGCGGGGAAGAGGCAGAAATCTTTAATAATTAAATTAATTAATTAATAAAAAAAAAGAAAAAAAAAAAGAAATCTAGGGCCACACATGACTAGATTGGATGACAAGGGCTTGCTCTGTCCCGTCCAGGGTGTTCTAGATTCCGAAAGATGTCCTGTAGCTTAGTTTTGGGCTGAACACTAGAGGCATTCCAAACAGACAGCATTGCTAGCTGACCTTCCATGCACTAGAACTATTTGTAAATGTAAATGTTCCAAGAAGGCCGTGCAATGAGTGACAGGTTGCACAATAATGGAGCATCGAGATCTTCAGAGAACCCTGGAGAAATGCGTAAAAGACTATAACAGATACTCAGCTCCAGGGATTGTTCATGATGAATATTGGCCTGGTGATGTTAGACCTTCCAGCGTCTGTAAGATAGGGGTTACTCCTGATACACAAAATCATATCGAGTATCTCATTGACAAAATTATATATATATATATATATATATGATATATATATATATATATATATATATATATATATATATATATATATATATATATGGTATACAGCGTGTTTCAAAGTGTGCATCTATGTGGAATGGCTGAACTCTGCAAACGCATACACTGTCTCGTGTACTTATGTGTTGTCAGTCTTGTTTTTCATGGTAAAGACACTTAAAATCCACTCTTGGCAGTTTCAAGTACACACTGTGTTGTTGAGAACAACAGCATTTAACATACACTAAACTCTTCAAATTTATTATTCTCTAGAATAAAAATTACTTTAAAAAAAAATATAGATAACTACATAGCGAAGACAACATTTACTGAAAGATATTCTGTGTTAATGCATTTTTTGCAATTCTTTCTATGATATTCACTCTAGAGATGTGTATGTGTGGGTGTGTGTTTTATACGTGTGTTTGTGTCTGTGTGCCTGTGTGTCTGTGTATGTGTATATAAAGGGACACACATGCCATGGCACACATGTAAAAGTCAGAGGTCAAGCTTCGACAGTAGTTCTTGCCTTCCACTGTCTTTGAGATGGTGTCTGGCCCATGAGCTTCTGTGGATCTTCTTGTATCTATTATCAATTTTGTCACAAGATTGCTCTCATATCAGATATACTATTGCACCCAGTTTGTAAGGGTTATGGGTATCCAATCTCAGTTCTTCAAGCTTGTTAGGCAAACATGTTACTCATGCAGACACTCCCAAATTCACAAATGTTTGAATAAGTGTATTAGCCATAGGACTTAAAAGTCCCTTGGTTCACAGGAAGAACACACATAGTTGTTTAATGTTCTACGGTCAAAAAAATAATTTATGGTTTTGAAAGAATTTTCATTTTTTTCTCACAAGAAATAAATATTATATTTCCTGACATATTCTGAAATCAGCAGTCCTGGTATATACCCTGAGTGCCAGCATTGTGGCCTTTATGATTTAAATTTGTAGCTGGGTTCTCCAGTTAAATTACAGTACAAATCTATTGCTTGCTTGGTAGGATGTTTTGATGGAGGTGGGTGGTCCTTGGACCTCCCACAGGGCGGGGAACCCTGATTGCTCTTTGGGCTGAGGAGGGAGGAAGACTTGATTGGGGGAGGGGGGGAAATGGGAGGTGGTGGCGGGGAAGAGGCAGAAATCTTTATTAACTAACTAACTAAATAAATAAATAAAAAAGAAAAAAAAAGAATGAAAGGTATGTAAACCTTTGGACAATGGCAAAGCATATGAAGCTCCATTAAACACCAGGATTTTAAAAAATCTTCTTCTTAGTCTCAGTTTATTAACTTCAGTTACTTTAAAATAACACCTGAGCATAGTGTTTCAGTGTCCCATCAACCTTCTCATCCTTGCATTCAAGTCTATTCTGCTGTGTGTTGAACTTCTTTTGTTACTGTCAGTGAAGTTTAAAGTTTGCATTTGTTTTTAAGAAATGACAAGATACTCTCTGTGTCAAAACAAGTTTTAATGTATATTTTTACATTATTTTTTCATTTATTTTGCATACTAAACACAGTTTCCCTTCCCTTCTCTCTTTCCTTCCCTTCTCCCTTCCTCCCATCTCTCTTCTCCACCCATTCTTCCTCAATTCAGAAGGGCCAGCCTCCCATTGAAGTCAACAAAGCAAGACATACCAAGTTGAGGCAGGAGCCCCTACATCAAGACTGGGCAAGGCATCCATCCCTGCATTGAGAATAGGTTCCAGAAAGCAAGCTCATGAGCCAAGGACAGGGCCTAATTCTGCTGCTAGGGACCACAGAAACAGAACAAGCTACACAACTGTCACACACATGAGGATGGCCTAGGATAGTTCCATGCAGGCTCCCTAGTTGTCAGTTTAGAGTCTCTGAGCTCCCACAAGATTGGGTAAGCTGTCTCTGTGAGTTCTCTATCATTTAATACCTAAACAAACAATTCTTTGTCACTATAATTTTATCAGTATATATAGATATAACTATTTTTTACTAATTTTTTCCAAACCAAAGGGTTATTATTAACCTTTTATCATTAATCTTCATTGCAAAAAATTTTTCCATTGGTTATGAATATTTTAAACACATTTTATTTACAATCTTCCTCAAAGATCATATAATTCTCAGATGGAAAATTTTTTCCCTGTCTCATGGGTTTAGGTTTGTTTTTAATTAAAATGTTAATTTCTGTTCAAGAGGAGGGAGCTGCCCATGTGTTTATCTGTTATCATGTACATGTCATATTGAGGGATGTCAAAAGAGGATATCGGATCCCTGAAATTGGAATTCCATGTTGCTGTGTGCTACCATTTGAATGCTGGGAGTTGAACCCATGTCCTCTGGAAGAGCAGCAAATGCTGCTAACCACTGACACATCTCTCAAGCCTACTTTCTCACATGAGGTTTTATCCCTTTTACTTTTATTTTATATTACCTGAGCACTTGCTAATATTTTCATTAGGTTCCTTCTATCAAATATCTGCTTGTCCATCTTCACTCTTCTTTAATATAACTATGCTGATTTTTCTCTCCATTGTATATCAAAGTATCTGATAGGCATAGGTTATTTCAAATTGAAGAAGAAAGGAGAATGAGCAAAGAACAATAGTTGGCCAAACCCTAAGAGGACCATACCTCCTCTCTTCCTGGCAACATTTTATCATTTGGGTCCAGAAGAATCCAAGGAGATGTTTTATATGACACCCTGTCTTGGCTAGTTTTTATGTCACCCTGACACAAACTAGAGTCATTTAAGAGGAGGAACACTCAGTTGAGAAAATGCCTTCATAAGATCAGGCTATAGGCAAGCCTGTAGGTCATTTTATAGTTAGTGATTGCTATGGGAAAGCCTGTCTCTTGTGGGTAGATCCACCTGGCTTAGTGGTCTTGGATTGGTGTGAGAGGTACTTTTGTCTGTGTGCTGCTTTTCTTGGTTAATGAATAAAGAAACTGCCTTGGCCTATTGATAGGGCACAACTTAGGTAGCAGGGAAGACAGAACTGAATGCTGGGAGAAGGAAAGAGTCAGGGGGATGCCATGGATCTGCCGCCAGAGTCAGACATGCTAGAACTTTGCTGGTAGGCCATGACCTCGTGGTGACATGCAGATTAATAGATATGGGTTAAATTAATATGTAAGTGTAGGGATATAGCCCCACCCATTGGGGGCGTGTTCGCCTCGGGCTAATGTTTCTGATAAATCTGCCGGGTGTGATCCCAGCAGCCCTTTTTTTCTCTGCTTTTCCTGTTCTCCGCGGGAACCTGTGGTCCTGTAAGTCTATTTCCTTATTAAAGCTGTATATATTTTTATAATCTGTCCGCATTCATTTATACCGTCACATGTAAGAGTTAGCCAATAAGAAGCTAGAGCTAATGGGCCAAGCAGTGATTTACTAAATAGAGTTTCTATGGGGTTATTTTGGGGCTAAGCTATACGGGCAGCTGGGATGAACAAGCAAGCTCTCCTCCTATGCTGGATTATACAAGAAAGCAAGATGAACAAGTCATGAGGAGCAAGACAGTAAGCAGTATTCCTCCATGATCTCTGGTTTGTATTCTGTGTTTGATTTCCTGCCCTGTTTGAATTTCATTATGTACCTCCCTCAATGATGAACTGTTTCCTAGAAGTCTAAAGCAGAATAAACCCTCTCTTCCTTAAGTTGATTTTGGTCAGAATGTATCACCATAGCAATACTAATCCCAGTGGGACACCTCTTTCCCATATAGGATGTACTTCAGTACATTTCTGCATATTTGATAAAGAGAAATGAACTTTACTCATGGGGTCCAAATTCAGGAAGCCATAACATTGCCACTGTCGGAAAAATAGAAGGCTCTTCATAGAGATAAAGCTGCCCATCTCCATGAAAGATAAAAACACATGTTAAGTGACAACAGAAATCTCTAGACTATGGAAAATATTTGTTCAAGGATAAACAGGTACCCATTTGCCATGTCCTACTAAACTTCAATTTCATACTGAAAGCCATTGCTCTCTTTCAATGTGATTTCAGGGACCCAAGAAAAGTGTATCACTCAAATAAAGTCAATCAGAGCCTCGGGGCCTGGAGGCCACAAAAATAGATTTCAACTGAACATATAATCTCTTTGGAGGTCATAAATCATCTTGACAGTCTTTCTGAGCTCTCCAAAGCTGTAGCAATTACAATTGTTCTCTGGACTTAAAGCTAAAGCATGGAACCAAGGATGCTTACTGTTATCTTGATAAAATATGGAAGGTGAGTTAGAGATGAACATTTAGGAAAAATACCAAAGGCCTCAATTCCTCTGGTAGGCCAGCAATCCAGTTGTATTTGAAGCAACCCCTACCTCATGGCCGACTTGTTTCATAAAACATTGGATCAAGCTTGCCACCAGCAAGTCTTGCGCATAATGATTCTCCTTTCATGTTTTTTTTTTTTTTTCAAATAAATTTCTTAGCCTACATGCTGGAAAAAGAAGATAGATAAAATAAAGAAAATATACATCTCTTGGATTAGGAATTGCTGTCAAATGCCATCCCCAATGTGGCTGAATTACTTATTTGAAGCTTTCCCTGTTTTGTTTCGTCTTACTCACCATTCTGCTGTTGTGAAGAGAAACCAGGGTAAAGCCAACTCGTATACAGGAACAAATGGGAATGGGATGGGGCTTGTTTATAGTTTCAGAGCAATAGCTCATTTTTTCATCATGGTGGGGACTTTGACAGTACACATGATACAGAAACAGTATCTGAGAGCTGTGTCTTGGTCTGCAGACCAAGAGATATAGGGAGGGAAGGAGGTAAAGGAGGGAGGGAGGGAGGGAGGGAGGGAGGGAGGGAGGGAGGGAGGGAGAGAAAGAGAGAGAGAGAGAGAGAGAGAGAGAGAGAGAGAGAGAGAGGCAGGCCAGAGGTATTGAGGACTTGATCCAATGTTTCATACATACAATTTTTACATTTTATTATTTGAGGAACAATTTGAAGTCAAAGGTGAGAGTGAATTAAGACTCTTAGCTTTTAAAGTATGCTCTTTCTAGATAAAAGAGAGAGGGACACATTGAAACAGAAACAGGGGAGACAGAAGCAGGAAGAGAGGGAAGAGAAGAAAAAGGAGAAGGGAGAAGGGGTGAGGAGATAAGGTCAGAGGAGAGGAAAATAAGAACATGGGGGTGAGCATATTGGGAGGAGTGAACATTGTTTCTAATGATGGAGGAGTTACTTTTATTTAATAAAAAAACTGCCTTGGCCCATTTATAGGCCAGCCCTTAGGTGGGTGGAGTAAACAGACAGAATGCTGGGAGAAAAAAGCCGAGTCAGGAGTCGCCATGATTCTCCCACTCCAGACAGAGGCAGGTTAAGATCTTTCCTGATAAGCCAGCTCGTGGTACTACACAGAATATTAAAAATAGGTTAGATCAATATGTAAGATCTAGCCAATAAGAGGCTAAAACTAATGGGCCAGGCAGTGATTAAAAAAATACAGTTTCCGTATTTCGGGGCATAAGCTAGCCATGCGGGCGGCCAGGTGCCGGGGACACAGCCCTGCCTCCTCCTATTACAACATTCTAATATTTTTATAAGGGTTCTAATATATATTATGAAAGTTCCCACTCTTATGACCCTGATTATCCCTAACCACCTTCAAAATGTTCTGTCTCCAAATACTATCCTATATATTTAACCTATTGATGAATGGGGGGTCAGGAGTAAACTTCAAACCATAATAGCATTTAAATGATACTTGGCTGTATTTCAGTTGTAAGGAGAGGCAGAGACTCAGCATGTTTTCTTGGCCCGTTCTAATTTGTCCTGAGTTAATTCTCTAGAACTTTAGGTATTTGGTTTAATGGACTAAAACAGTTGCTTTGTTTTTAATTTGTGCCTAAACTATTAATTGTTCAGTTTTATTTTTCTAAGTTTTAGCTTTTTTTTTTTTTTTTTGAGTCTTTCAATCCATAAACTTCAAGAGAATGTACCCGTCTGGCAGCCCTTGTCTAAGAATACCCAGCTACTCATGGCTCCAATCGTGGGTGAGGAAATGGGTGAACTCATTTCCCTTGTGCCTTTCAGTACTTACTCTGTAATGACTTGCTCATATGTTTTGCATCAATAACTTAAAAAATGAGAAATTAAAGAGAAATGACATCTCTGTTTCCTTCATACAAATTTTACATTTTAATCTTTGAAGAACTATTTGAAGTCTAAGATGAGAGTGGATTAAGACTCTATTAGCTTTTAAAGTATGCTCTTTCTTTCTCAAAAATGTTGTAAATATCTTCCTTCTAATTTATATGTCTGAGCTCATATTAACCCCTGCATAAGCACATTAACTCACCCAGCAAGAAGATTGCAGAATAATGTATGATGGGAGAGGATCACAGTTCCCATAATACCATTCTCTTTCCTTTCAATCTTTCTGTATCTAAGTGTATTTGAAATGTCATTAACTGTTAACATACAGACATAATTTAGTTCTTATTGAACTACAAATGGAATGCAGAAAGCATACAAATGTATTTTCTTGTAGTGGCATCAACGAAACACCTAATGGCAGCAGCTTATTTTATCTAATTACTTTGCAAGGCAAGAATTCATAGAGATTGTGACACTATAAATGGGACCCGCAGAAGCCAGGCAAAACCTCAGTAGGATGTAGGTACAAAGTCCCTCCTCTAGGCAAGAATGCACTGGCAAATGACAGCTACCAGGAGAAAGAAAATCAGTGTTTTTCAATAGGGTAGCACTGAGTATAGTCACAATTTAAGGCAAGACCCAAGTTCAGAAGTAGGTAGACAGCACCAATCATACTCCATGTATTTTGTTGGGTTTTACTGTTTGTTTGTTTGTTTTTGTTGTGTTTTTGAGAAAGATAAAGAACATGAAGTTGAGTGGTGAGAAAAAAAAGGGAGCAATCAGGAAAGTTGGGGGATAGTAAAAGAATATGATAAAAATATACCATACAAATTTCTCAAAGAAATTTTTTCAAAGCATAATCTTCATTAAGTACATGTACTAGTCAGTAAATAGACTATATTTTCCTGACTAGGGCTAATAGAATTTCTGAAATGGAAATCTTTCTTGTTGAATCCAGAATTCTGGAGATGAAAAGGGGAGAAAAATCAAGAAATTTACAATTTAAAAGAGCTTCATGCTAATGTATGCTTGTTGTGCAAAAAACAAATTTTACAAAGCTTGATTTAATCCTATAAATTCTTGAATATATATAAACTTGAATGTAATAAAGGAACAAGGAAGAGAAAGATTAAATACTTCAAAGAAAAAGGATTATTTGTAATTAATTCATTATATTTGGAAAAAATAGGATATTTATTTGCATAGATTTAGAAAAGAAATATATTTTCATAGAACATAGTTAATGTGCAATATGAAAAGAATCAATATATCATATCTATATAAAAAAATTCTTTTCATTATAATTTTATGTCTGATAATGCCAATTCATTATTTATGAAGTTATTTTAAATAGGGTTGAAATAATACTCTAAAGTACACATATAAATATATGAAGTTATGAAATATATAAAAGTTCTCTCAAAGACCTCATTTGGAATTAACAATATTTGTTTATTTCCACTTTTATTCAGCATAATTCAAAATCATAATTTTTTAACTGAAAGGTCTGTGTTCAACAACATGTCATCATATAGTAAGGGGCATTTGTGACTTCAAAATTTTTTAACACATGTGGAAAACATTGGTAGCCTATCAGAAAAATTAAACATATGGCTTTCTAGTTAAGTGAAGATGAAGAGTCATTCCCAATCTATGTTAGGCTACATATTTGTTATTATTTTTATAAAGCATGATTCAGGGAAATTGAATTAAAGCAACAACAAATTAAAATTAAAACCAAAAATCTTAAATTTATATGAACTTCTATTCAGTGAACCCCATATAGGACTTTTTCATATGATGAAATAGAATAGATTTATTGGTTACCTAAGCAACAGATTTTAGTTATTTTTGGCTTTGTTCTTTTTAATGTAAGTAATAGTTCCATTAACAAATTTCATGATGTTTCATCTAACACATAAGCACTTGCTTCTCAGTCTAATCAGAAAAAAAAAACTTTACAAAGACAGTGAGAAAAAGAAATCACAAGTAACTGAATCCCTGTCTGAACATCTAAAACAAAAAACACAAAACTAAAATGAACCAGTGAAAAACAAAACTAAAAAGTATAAGAATGAGACGCTTATATTATCCATAATATGTACTATTTCTTTGTGAAGTGAGTTCTTTCACTTTTTAAATATAACTCCAAAACAATATGAATTTATACTCATGCACAAGTTGTGTATGCATGTGTGCATATGCATGATAATATATGTGCATACATATGCACAAATGAAACTGTATAGTTGTACCTTACTGTTAACATACAAGAAGGAACCTATAACTGAGTGTGAATAACTATATTCACATCGTATTGACCTGATCCATTGAGCAACCTATACTATGATGGATACTATAGGGTAAAGCATCTTTAAAGAAAAGGGGGCTGGAATAGGTTAAATAAAAACTTGAAATTGCAATATGTTCATTGAATATTTCTGCACGAGTAACTCTGATATTCCTTCTAAGACTTGTCATTGCCTGGGAGTAGACTGTGGCACTGAAGCCTTTGATCTGATCCTATGGTAGGACCTTGAAGACCCTGCACCAACAAGCTACTCCTTTTAGCCTCCTTGCAGCGGTCCTCTCATGAAAGGAATTTTGAGTACTACAAGGTCAATACACACACATATATAAATATGTACTTTAGACTAGTCATTTCTTATTCTTTCAGAACCAAAGATGGATTATTAGTGATCTTCACATTTTTAAAAAATTCTTCTTCATGACTCTGGAGTAATTAACTTGAATATTGAAGAGTGTCATACCCTCCAAAAGGAGATCTTATGTACACGTGACAGTGCTTTGCATACTTTAGCACCATGCACAATAGAGATGGTATTCTCCTTAATATATTGTCCTATTTCCTCATAGGGTAGTAGTCACAACATTTCTTTTGAAAAATACATGATTTATTCATGGACCCTTCTTCTGTGTTGACACATATTACTTGAAGTTCATTGCTTACCAGACTGCAAAGAATGCTGTGACCAGAATAGCTTAGATCAAAGTTATCAGTTTCAAAATTCCAGCTTATTTACTTGTGAATCTAAAAATCCCTCCTTCCGTCATGATGGGGAGGGTGAAGGTACAGATCCAGAATATAAATTTGGCTTGAGTAAAAGCTAGCATGCCAAAATACACACAAGGAAATAGTATAAAAGTAGTTTTTGTTATACAGTGAATATTTTTATCTGACCACAGTTCATATGTAAAATTGATGACTCTCAAAATGGTGTTATCTGGAAAGAAATCTTTTGGGAGATAATTAGATTTAAGGGAGGCAATAAGGGTGGAGTCTGTGATGGGATTAGTACCTTTGTAGATGTATAAGACACTAGGTGTATTCTCGAGATATTGCAAAGAGACAAGGCTGTCTGGATTCCAGAAGTCCATCCTCACCAGAAACCAAACTGGTTAGCACACAGATCTTTACTCCAGTTTTCAGAACTATGAAAAGTAAATATCTGTTATTTCTTCCACTCAAATTATGGCCTTTTTATGTCAGCTTAATGAAAGAGATATCTCTGTGTCTTAAAAGCTAAGAAGAGGAAAAAAACAATCTGCCACTGTTCTTTATAAATAGCATACATGAGCACTGATGAAAATATATAACTTCCTAAGACTAATTCTGGGCAGTGAGTAGAAGGAATACCAGGAGGTAACAATGCTGTCTACCTGCAATGTTTCTGAAGAGTAACTATAGCTATGATTAGAGAAACAGGAATTGATAGGACAAGGAGGGCACAGACTGGGGGAGCATTGACTCAGTTGAGGACTTGATGATTGAACTGATCAATAGTACTGAGAATCAAGGCAACAGGTATCTAAGAGCCTCTCCTCTTCTTACCCAGACCATGGGCAAACAGACATGACCATGAGATGTGTTCTATCAAGTGTATAAGATTTAGAAAAGTCTACTGAGTTTCTGTTCTTGTCTGGTTTGTTTTATTCACACAGTTGCCATAGTTCTTCTCCTGCCTGGTATCATACTTGTCAGAACTGAAACTTTGAAATTTTTCAGCTACCAAAGGATACTAAGCAAATCACCGTCATTCCACATTCTTAAAACCCTCTAAAGTGCAAACCAAAACAAACATTTGGTGATAATGTGAAGACAAAGAAATATTTTGGAACTTACAGTAATTACATTTTCATCTCATTTTATAGTTTATAGACCTTAAGTGTATCCTTTTACATCTCTAAAGTTTAATATATTCTTAGTAATATATAAAATTGGTAATAATAAAATGCTATTGGATAATGTTCTTTTACACTGTAAGGATTTGTCACTCATACTAGTTGAATACTGATTGTCCAGTAGTTAGGCAAGAGGAATAGGCAAAGTGTCCAGACTAAGAGAATGCTGGGAAGAAGAAAGGCAGAGAGAGTCAGTCACCAGCCAGATGTAGAGAGAGCAAGATGAGAATTCCTTACTGAGAAAAGGTACCAAAACACATGACTATACACAGACAGGATTATGGGTTAATTTAAGTTGTAAGAGTTAGTTAATAGTGCCGGGCGGTGGTGGCGCACGCCTTTAATCCCAGCACTCGGGAGGCAGAGGCAGGCGGATCTCTGTGAGTTCGAGACCAGCCTGGTCTACAAGAGCTAGTTCCAGGACAGGCTCCAAAACCACAGAGAAACCCTGTCTCGAAAAACAAAAACAAAAACAAACAAAAAAAGAGTTAGTTAATAGTAAGCCTGAAATAATAGACCAAACAGTTTATAAACAATATAAGCTCCTTTAAAATAAGCTTCCTGAATCAGTATTAACAGCAGAAACTCTGAAGTCCTTTTAAGAACCCCTGCCACCAAACACTTAAATGATGTTTATGAACAGCTGGCATCAGGCTTCTTGGTGGTGGCATGGACAGAAAATTCCACAGTTGTGGCAATAAATGTGGCTCCTGCCAATAGCTCAACCATGAAGCTAAACTCTCAAAAGTCTAAGAAAAGGAAAATTTGAAGCTTTACTTCTATAAATATTGCTTAGCAGATTAAAGGCTCATGTGGTCTGAAAAAGATAGAACTATACAGTAAAGAAAGATTCAGATGGAACAAAAAACCTCTAAATGGTTTACAGTGTGGTTAAAAATATATGTAGGCTTGGGACATAAAATAAAAATAATAGAGAAAGTCCTTAAAAAAAGAAATAGAGTAGTTAGGTGTGGTGGTACCCACCTTTCATTTAACTCAGGACTTGGGAGGCAGAGGCAGGTGGATCTCTGTGAGTTTGAGGCCAGCCTGGTTTACAGAGTGAGTTTCAGGACAGTCAAAGTTACACAGAGAGACCCTGTCTCAAAAAAACAAAAATTAAAAAATGAAAATAAAAGAGAATTAAAAAACATGTAAAGACAGAAAATACACAGAGAATCTGGATACTATATGTTATAGTGTAGTCTTGGAATTGTATGACAACTGAGGAAGGAGCAACAGCTACTAAAAGACATTTGATTATAAATGATTCCGGGTTAATCCAATGTATATATTTTGAAAATGCCTTGACTTCAAAATGTAAGTCAAAAGATACGGTACTTTGCAGAAGAGATTTTGCTTCTGTTTCCACAGGAAGTGAGAAGCTGTAGATTCACTCTTGGTTAAGAAAAATAAGGTTTGATCGAAAAAAGACCACCTGAAAAACCTCCAATAGGTACAAATGGCCCAGATAAGCCAATGTTTCAGAGCACCTCCATTACAGTTTCCTCTGAGTTCTACATTCAGAACATCTTCAAGGCAGCTGGCTGAGATGATCCGGTATCATAGAATACTCCAGTCAGGATATGATCTTAATCCTAAAATTTTGGGTCCCCATAAGATTATTAGTTCCCCCCACAAACAGTAGGAAATAGCCTAGAAAACTATGCCCACATTCTCCAAAAATGAATTATGGATGTTTGTCTTTGTTTAGAGTGTTGCTTACAAGATGTGGATAATTGTCCTGATAAAGCAACCTAAAGAAAAGAGATAAGATTCATATTTCTTGATTTGGAAAGAAAAAAGGTGAAATGCCATGGGATAATGTTCTTGTACCCATATTTGTCCCTAGTATTAGTTTAATAAAACACAGGTTGGCCAGTAGCCAGGCAGGAAGTATAGGTGAGATGACAAGACCAAGACAATTCTGTGAAGAGGAAAGGCAGACAACCAGTCACCAGGCAGAAACAGAGAAATCAAGGTGAGACTGCCTTACTGAGAAAAGGTTCCAAGCTACATGGCTAAACATAGACAATAATTATGAGTTTTAATTTAAGTTGTAAATGCTAGCTAATAATAAACCTGAGCTTATAGGTCAAACAGTGTATAATTAATATAAGCCTCTGTGTGTTTCTTTGGGATAAAATGGCTGTGGAACCAGGAGGTACAGAAACTTCTGTCTGCAATAAAATTTATAAATTTATCTTTTTAGTTTTTAACAGAAAAAAAAATGTTTTCTTGATAGATAGGTAGAAGGATAGATGTGTGTTAGCTACGTAGGTAGATAAATAGATGGACTGACAACAAAAAGATGCTAGAATAATAGTAAAGATTGACAGATTGACTTCAAAGTTGTAAAGCTTTATTCTTTCTTCTGTAGATCAATATATTGGTTGATGTTTTTCATCCTGAAGAGAAAAAGATGTTTATAAACTTCATAAAACAGCACTTCAGAAGCTGCTGAAGAGAATAATAAAATCCATAGCTTTGTGTTGTAGAACTGAGGCATCTGAATTGTTCAGATAAAGTTCAGATAAGCATCTGAATGTCAAGTGCATCATCCAACCTGTTGCAATTTACCAATCTCTACTGCATCTGTGATGTGATGTGATGTGATGAGAAGCGTGGTTTGCTTTTAGCACTGAATAATTTCTTTGCACTGTATTCTTTGTCACTGACAAGTTGTTTCTTCTCTGGTTTGCTCATATGAAGGAAGCTTTGACATAAAGAAAGCCTAGAAACATCTAGAAAAATAACATAAATTATGCTGTAAATTCAAAATAGAATTGCATTAGCACAGCCTGTGTATGCATAATCCCTTATACAATCAGAAGGGGTGTGTGATATATTTAGCTATGTGAGTTGGTTCATTTTAATTAAAGTGAATGTAGCCTTTTGATCTATGGAATAAACAATCTAACAATAGGAGAAATGCAATCTGTCCAGACATATTTGAGTTATTTTGCAGTAATTGGCTTGGCAGCAGTTTCAGTCACATATTTCTGTTTCACAGATTGCCCCCAAATGAATAAAGGTTTGCTTTGAAATGTAATTAATATTACGTTCAGCTGCGAGATATTCTCAGGTTGTCAAAGGGATTTGAAGGAGGTAGTTTCAAAAAATTGAAAGAAAAATATAAGTGAAACTGAAAAGTAAATCTAGTCACATTAGTGCACACAAAATAAACTGGACTGATACACAATGCCCCTCGCACAAACTAGATTTTATCCTCAGCCAATCTCATAGGAACATTAAATTTATGCTTTTGCTGAATAATTTATGAGGTATATGTTTATTGACAATGATTGCCTTGTTTTATCATTTAAACATGAGTGAGTGTGGGGAATATAAGTGCTGCTTTGCTTTCTAATAAAATGGAGCCCATAAACGCTTGTGGAGTCAAGAGCCCTGAATCCAACATACATTGACCAGAACTGGGGTCCTCATTTATGCTGAGTAAGCACTCTATGAGAGAACTACCCCCTCATCCTTTTACTTAGTATTTTATGACAGAGTCTCATTAATTTGTACAGTTGGTTCTCTGTAACTTACAGTCCTCTTGCTGCCACCTTATAAGCAGCTGGGATTTTAGCGCTACACAAGGAAACCTCCACCATGTTCATCAATTATCCACTGCTATAGGCCTTTAAAGAAATGTATTCTTCTTCTCCTCTTCCTCCTCCTCTTCCTCTTCCTCTTCTTCGTCACATAGCTACATAGCCCTAGTTGTCTTGAAATTCACTCTGTAGCCCAGGCTGGCTTCAAACTCGCAGGGATGCTCCTGCCTCTGCTTCCCAAATGCTGGGATTAAGGGTGTGCACACTGCACCTGGCTCTGGCTGCCTGATTTTGAGGTGATGAGAGTGTTTTGGGACTAGATAGTAGTGATGATTTCAAAACTGTATGAATATACCTAACTGTATACTTCAAATGGATGGCCTTTATTATGTTCAATAAAATGCTAGAAACAAATGTGACTCAAATAAACTGTGTAAAGGTATAAACAATAAAAAAAAAGAAATGTATTCCTTTTGTTAAAGACAGAAATGGTAAGAGCCTTTATGCAAATTCCCTTGGAATATTAAGATATATTTCCTTATTTTATATATATATATATATGTGTGTGTGTGTGTGTGTGTGTGCGCACGCGCATGCGCGCATGCACGCATGTGTTATGCCTTAGTTTTAATTATATTTAAAACTTAATTTTGTGTATGTATACATACATGTGCCTGTATGTGTATGTGTATACACACACACACACACAAAAAAAAACAAGGAGTGCAAGTGGAGGTCTGAGGACAACTAGATTGAATTCATTCTCTTCTTCCACCATGTGGTCCCAGGAATAGAACTCAAGCCCCCAGGATAAAGGTAAGACCTTTATCTACTGAGTTATCTGGCCAACCCCATCTGGGGTGTTGTAGTGGGTAAGATAGACCCATAGAAGACCCTAGGGAAAAAAGAACACAGATTAATTGTCTCAAAGGTCTGAAAATATCCTATATAAAATCTCCTGGATCATGATATCTTAACAATTAAATAAGATTAATCTTAATTATAATTAGTGAAATCTCCAATATGTTTTTCTTCCATTTAGCTGGAGAGTTTTAAAATACATTCACTTTTATTAACTTTAAAAGAGTTGTCTGTGGTATTTAATATAGATTTAGACAAATTGTTATTCACATTATTCACAAGAACATATGCTTTATCATAGAATAAACTTGGTGGATTTCTTTTACATCTGGCCTACTGGCATGACATACACAGGAGTTTTTTATAATCCCTAGAATATCTTTTTAATATTCTAATTCACAAGTAAGTAGAAAGTTAGTTCTTTTCAGGAGAGTTTGTGATGAGAAATTATTGCAACATTCCAAATCTACCTTGTTTGTTATCTACAATTAGTCCTAACACTCAGTGACATTTATTGTTGTCAGTATGTGACCTTCAATTAGCTCTAACCTGTGATACCTAGGGAATTTCATAATCAGCACAAAGATGTTAGGGGAAGATATTTTTAAAGGGAAGAAGAAGAAAAAGACTGGAAATGTAACTTCCTGTATATTCCAAGTCTGCCTCGAAGACCAGCTTTTGAACAAGCTGTTATTTCCCACATGGGAGTGGCCTTGCTACAGTAAAATGCCAGCTTTCATCCATCATAATGTCAGGGCTCATATTAAAATGTCTTCAGGGACCTAAGCGAGGGATGGGCAAAAGACATCAAATCAATTTTCAGGCAATTGCTATGCTTTTCAGAAACTAAGCCCTCTGTGATAGTGTTATGGCTATACGAAGGAGGTTATAAATAAGACCCATGCATCAAGGGAGGAAGTAATTTAGAAAAAAAGGAAGCTTATCTGACTTTTGTGTGAGCTTGAACATATGGTTAGTGTACAGTGGGTTACTATTCTATACATTCTTACAGAAGAACCTCCTCAACAGTGTGGAGAAATGAACTCATGATGGAGTCCTGACCTTGACAAATTTGAAATCACTCATTCCTCTTGATCAGACAAGAAACATCCAAGGTTATTTTGCATTAAAGTTAGTATCTAAACACAAGAAAATCTTGTCATGAATCATTATTTGGTGACCTTGTTAGCACAGAACTAATCTCTGTCTGGAAGTCTGTTCTCTACAGAGGGTGCAAACAAGACAACCCACAAAGAGACAAAGAATGTAAATAGCCTTTCAATCTTGAGTTCCTTCCTGATGAAGGAGTTCACTCTAATTTTATGAGACACAGTGCTTCACTCTGAATTTGTCAGTACTGCCTACCTCCAATCTGAAAATGGACTATCTTCCAAGAACTTAATGATTAGCAAATGAACGACGCTTGTTAAAATTTATAAGAAGAACTTAGATAAGATGTTGTGGGATAACTTTACACTCGAACAACTGGAGCAAGGATATCAAGGATGTGGGTCGCTTTCTAAATGCAATAAAAATTTTAAATGTAATAATTTATGTTTGCATCTCCTTTTAAGAAACTTTTATAAATATATAAGAAAACTATATTTTTCCTAGAATCATAATAAGTCAATATATATCCTTCTTGGGAACTGATAAGATAGTTCAGTTAGTAAATAACTTGTGCAAGCATAGAGACCTGACTGAGTTCAATCCTAAGTACCCCTGTGAAAAAGTCACACTTATATGGCACACACTTGTAATCTCAGTATGCAGATGGATCACTTGGGCTTTCTGTCCAAGCTAGCTTTGCAAAAGTTAGAAACAAGACCCCTGTCTTAAAAGACAAAACGCTGCTAACATTCTGAAGAATGAAAACTGAGGATTAACTCTGATTTCTACACACACACAGCACACACAGAGACGCAATAACATGCTTTTTTCCAATCTAGTAATATATAAATTTTACCATTGAATTACAAGAAATAAAACATTGAGGGGAAAATAGAAGGTATTTGCTCCAAATTCAGTATTCTTCAAATTATCACACATTGAAAGGAAGATGTGTTTTCCTTTCCTAATCATCAAAGACAATCAGTCCAGACTCATTCCCTAACTGCATAAGTATTATTTGAGGCTATATTAATGGACCCAACATGACGTGCACTTTTGGAAAAAAGGCACATTGAGCAACTGAAAGGCATCAACGTTTTCAATATTCAGCTCAGTTGGAAGGTGTCTTACTTAGGGTTTCTATTGTTGTGGAGAGACACCACCAACATAGCAACTCTTATAAAGGAAAACATTTATTTGAGGTTGTGGCTTAAAGTTCAGAGGTTCAGTCCATGATCATCAAGGTGGGAAGCATGACAGCATGCAGGCAGACATGGTGCTGGCTACATCTTGATCAGAAGGCAAGGAAGTCAACTGAAACCCTGGGTGGTATTATGAGCACAGGAAATCTCAACGCCCTCCCGTGAGTGTCACTTATCCTCCAAGAAGGCCACCTCTCCTAACAGTGCCGCCACTCCTTATAAGATGATAGAGGCTAGCCGCATTCAAACTATCACAGAAGGAATGCTTTTATTGAACTGTACCAAGAAAACAATGTCCCTTTGGACTTTTTAATTATGTTCCGTCCCATTCAAATCAAGAATTAAGAATGATACATTCTAAGACAGTGGTTTTCACCTTCCTGATACTGTGGCTCTATAATACAGTTCCTAATGTTGTGGTGACCTCAAACATAAAATTATTTTGTTACTTCTTTATAACTAAGATTTCATTACTGTTGTGAATCAAAATGTAAATATCTGATATTCAGGATGTCAGATATGTGACCCACAAAGAGGTCATGACCTCCAGGTTGAAAAGAGCCACCCCACAAGGTCAAAATCAATGACCAGACACCAGCAGAACTGAGTTGAGGTGAAAACCCAGGTAAACTGAATAAAATTAGAATATTGTTATTCATCAGAAAACAATGCTGCATGCAGTATAAACGTTAAAGCAAATTTTGTTATGTTTAATTATGTAGTCATTTGTGACTTGATTTTCAATTTTACTTGATTGGTACAATATAATTTTAGTATTGTGAGCAACAGAGTAGTTTTACACAGAATGTCTTTCTTGTATGTATCTCAATTATTACCACAATACACTGAAAAATCTAAGTGTATGTCTTATTATTGACTTATGAAGATGAGGGGTATCAAAGAATAGAACTATTTTGCAAAACCTTTGATGAACCTCATCTGAAGAGATGAAAATGAGTGAACTCAAAGAGTCTACTCTGAGTTAATGATTTGATTAGACTAAGCATTCATGTTAAACTTTCTATAGGTGGAAGGGAACATGAAGTTCCCTTCATGCTTGAGTTGCCACCATTTTACATATTTACTTTGTGCCTTAGTTTTAAACAGGGAAGATATAAGCCAAGTATCATGACACATTGTTTTGTTGGTCTTTACTAAATGTGAGGACCCCTTAAGTTAGTAGAAAATATTGCTTTGTTCTTATAGTTTATCATAATTTATATGTATACATATTGTGTGTGTGTGTACACGAGTGTATATGTCTATTGAAGACAGAGGCTTGTATCCAGTGTCCTCCTCAATTGTTTCCCTGTACCTAATTTTTTTTTGAGGCACAATTTTTCACTGGAATTGAATCTTGCTAGCTTGACTTGTCTGGCTGTCAGTCACTGAGCCCAGGGACCCTGCTGTCTCAGTTTCCCCAGTGCTGGAATTACAGAGAGTTAACACATGCCTGGCTTTTCCATTAGCACCAGGACTGCAACTCTGGCTCTTATGCTTGTACAGCAAGCACTTTACTAAGTCATTCCTGCATCCCCTTTTTTCTCGTTCTCAGTTAAAAAATTAAATTTTCTTACGCTAATATATTGCTTTTGAATCATATATATATACTCATTTGGCAGTGTTTTTAACCATTCCAATGCATAATATTATAACAGGTTCTGGGTCTCTTAACAAGAATATTGACTTTTACTCAGTAACTACAGCAATTCACGAACGTAAACATTTTACCTACCAAAAACAATGAATATTCAAACAATGTAATCTAGCAACTATTCCAGTTTCTTTTACAAATTGAGAAAGTAGAACTTTAAGAGTTTAAAGAATGTTGGCAGTGTAACAAAATTAAGAATTGGGAAATGGAAACCAAGTTTCTTTGAGTGAAATGCCAGCTGGTCCAGTTCTTATGAAGCTAGTGTAATGAGATAAGGGTCATATAAAGAAAGAATGTTTATCATAGCATTGGGGCATCGTAGAAGACACAGAAAAAATAGTGTATTGAAAGTGTGTAATAAGCTTTGAGTAAAGATTGTACCACGTTGTCACCAATAAATATCTTTGATCAAACTTAACAATTTGGCTCCTATTGTTTTTATCTGTGATTTTAAAAAAGTATTTCTCCAATCTTTGCACTTAGAAGAATGCTTAATAGTTGAACAAATCTCTAAGGTATGTTTCTTTTTAATAATAAATCAGACAATAATAATTCCGGGCACAATAATGTGTATAAGAGAACATATATATATTCATATGGAGTTTAGCTGTCTTTTTCAGAATTTGTGTATTTGTTTTACTTTGTTGAAGCAGGGTCACTCGCTGGCATCTGGGACTCACACAGTAGGCTGTCTGGCCTGTGGGTTTTAGAAATCCCCATGTCTTTCTCAGCAATAGTGGGACAGCACATATGTGTTACCATGTCCAGCTTTTTGTGTAGTTGCTAGGAATATGACTCATATATTCAAGGAAAGAGTGACTAAACAGTCTCTCCTGCCACAAGATCATATAATCCTTTTGTTCACATCTAAAAAAGCATGCAAAAGATAGGCACTTGTGTGAAGTCCTGCTGGCCCTTACACAGGTTTAAACATGACTTTATCTGAGAGCATGATAATGCCTCCTAACGATACCAAGGTATGATTTACTACTAATGCTGTTCTCTGTTAACTATGAGTTCCATTCATGGCCATTGGAGTGAAAAATGGAATTTGGAATTTCTACTGGGCCTTTCAAATAGGAATCAAATACCCCCCGAAATTTAACAGTTCCCCATACTGTAGACTGAATTATATCTTATATTTTTCTCTGTAAATATATTGAATTAAAGTTATTTAGGTAGAATGTTATTTTAATAATTGTGGAATATCAGAAAATGCAACTAAACAATTCAGAAGTCAGAGGATCTGGGCTTCGACTGCTTGGATTTTGGCTTCATTGCTGCCTGTGTGTTCTAGGACAATAGTAGATCATTTTTTTCTAAGGTTTTTTTTCTAAGTGGAGTCAGCTAAGCATTTAATGTGAAGTAAAGTAAGTATTGACCATGTAAATGAAACTTGAGCTAAAAGTTTTACTCTATAGACTCATCAGATGGTTCATGTTTAGCATACCTCCACCTGGAGGCAGTAACAACAGTGGATGCAACTTCCACATTACTCCATTTGCGTCATTTAGGAATTTAAAAATAAACTTTTTTTTATTGGGATTTCCTTCTTCAGTCTTCCTTTTCTTTCTGTTGAGACATCATTTCTTGAGATTTGCTTTCTTTCATCTTTTTTGAAACATTATTTTCCTTACTCTCTCTTCTCTACTCTTTTCTATTACTTTTTTCTTTTATTTATTTTTAAAGCAATATTTTCTCATCTTACATACCAATCCCTGTTCCCTTTTCCTCCCCTTTTTCTGCTCCCCTCCTCTTCCACCCACCCACCCACCATCCACTCCTCAGAGAGGGGAAGGCTTCCTATGGGGCACCAGCAAAATCTAGCACATCACTTTGAGGTAGGGCCAAGGCCCTCCCCGCTATATCTAGGCTGAACAAGGTATCCCTCAGAAGAGAATGGGTTCCAAAAGGGATAAATCCTGGTTTCACTGCCAGTGGCCCCAAAAGCTGCCCCTAACTCACAATTTGGTCCTATGCAAATTCTTCCACTGTCATTCTGGAGTCAGTGAGCCTCCACTAGCTGAGGTCAGATGTTTCTGTAGGTGTCCCTGTCATAGTCTTGATCCCTTTGTTCATATTATGGCTCCTACAGCTCTTGGACTGGTCTCTGGAAGCTCAGTCCAGTGTTAGCTGTGAATCTCTGCATTTGCTTCTACCAGTTGCTGGGTAAAGGTTCTATGATGACAGATAAGGTAATCATCAGTGTGATTACAGGGGAAGACCAGTTTCAAATACCCCCTCCACTATTGCTTAGGGCCTGATCTGGGGTCATTCTTGTGGATTCCTAGGAATTTCCTTAGCGCCAGGTTTCACTTTAGTCCCATACTGGCTCCTTCAATGAAGGTATCTTTTTCCTAGTTCTCGATCTCTGTCTTTCCCCCATCTTGGCCAACACTTTCCCTTACATCGCTCTGTTCCTATTACCTCTTTCATCATCATTCTTGGCTTTTTTGACACACTTTTCTTGGCTTTCAGTTTTTTTCTCTTCAATCCTGTTTGCTCTTGTATTAACTTTTTTCATCAAAATCCTCTTTCCTTTTTGCATATCTAAACTATTTATTTTTGAAATACACACAAATGCAGTTATGTAAAGGCCATCTAGGTGGAGGACTCATAATTTTGTAGTGTCAACTATGGGTAATGTCTCCTTAGGCCTACAGTCACTTATATCTGATTTTCATTCTTCCTCAAATAGAATTCAAGAACTTAAATGTGACAGGCTGTTAGAGCAAATAAATACAGATAAGATAAAGTGAAGAACTAATTCATATATACTGTCCTTTGAATTTCTAGCAAGGAGCCCCATGATGATGAAGAAGAGTAATAGCTAAAGAAGAAGCAAGAACTGTAAGCAGAGACTGCTTGTTCATTTCTCAGCTACCCAGATCAGAAATAATTATACAAAAACTATATTAATTAAAACACTGCTTGGCCAATTAGCTCATGCATATTTCTAGTTAACTCTTAAATCTCGAATTAACCCATTTTGATTAATATATGGATCACTACAAGGCTTGTGGTTTACTGGTGAGGTTCTCTGGCAAAGAACATTGTAGGATGATGATAGAGACATAGAGAGCTCTATTATTCATCCTTATTTGGATCCACGAGGAGACCGAAGAGGACATCAGATGCTCTATTAATTATATGGATTTTATATCTGAAGAGATGAGTTTGTTCTCCATTTGGAAAACTTGGAGACCACAAGTGTCTTTATATCATGACTTGGATGTTTCTTAATATTATGACTGTTTAAGACTGTTAAATAGTAAATAATCAGTTTTTTAATTGGAAAGACAAAAATGCCTTGATGACTCATGGAAAACACTGGAACAACTTTAGGAACTGTGAAACAAACAAGGCAGGAGAGAAAAAAGAGGGCACATAAAGGGTCTGGGCACTCAGAGGAATCAGGAGTCTGTGATGTGGTGAATCATTGAGTGAGCTTTCCACGCAGTGGAATGACTTAAGAATCTAAGAAACTACATATTGGTGTCGTGTTAGTCACCAAAGCTCTGAAGTGAGCCCCACATCTCAGCTAATGCTGTTGTAGGTACAACGTTTCCCCAGGATGTCTTCTCACTATAAAAGCCCTTGAAATTAGAATTAATTTAAGGAGTGGTAGATATGGGAAGAACATTGCTGATTTTGATTAAGTATTTAGAAGGGTCTACATTAAGTATCTAGCCATCATTCTGAAGAGTAGTAATGGGAATTCATACAGTGGGAATCACAAGATTCAGCTATTATAAAAGCTAGTTCCAAACCATAGTCCTAGTTTATAAAAATTGGCCAATGCACACTAAACTATCTCTTAGGTTTAGTGACAAATTTTTCATATATTCCCTTATTTGAGAAAGAAGACACATCAAGAATTACATAAGGGCAATTGAAACATTCTTGGTGTACTAAGTTGTATGCCCACCCTGTTTAGGAAATAACTACAATATAATAAAATGCATAGAGGCAGCTCAGACACATGAATAATGAGTTGTTGAAATCAATAGAAAAGTAAAAATTCAATCTTTTATTGGAATATTTTAAAATATCTTGACTCTATATTATTTTACAGTTTTTTATGTTCTCTCTCTTTTTTTCTTACTTCTTTGAGTTAATGTTTTAGGACTTTTTTTCTTCCATTTTGCAGATTATAGGTCCTTCTACAGCTTAGCAACTCTTCTATCACTGAGCCATACAACCAATCTAAAAATATTTCAATGAATTAATTCATTTTGTAAGTAAGTTATAACTTAAAATGTGTGATAGCATAGGTAATATTTTATAAAATAAAAACAACAGAGATTTTCTATACCCAAATTCTCTTTTTAAATCAATCACATATCATTTATTATAATGCTTCTGTTAGGTATATTCTGATCTGAGTTTGGAATGTTCATGTGAATGTAAATTTCTGTGAAAGCCAGAAGAGGTCAGCGGATCCTCTGGAGCTGAAGTGGCAGTCAGTTATGATATCAAATGAGTGCTGGGAACCTAACCTGGGAACTCTGGATCAACATCAAGTTCTCTTAACTGCTGAGTCATCTCTCCTGACTCAATTCCAAAATAATCTTATTCTTATTGGTACATAAATATTTTATATACTTGTCTGAAACCAGTAGCCTCTGTTTTCTATTGCATAATTCATTGCAGTTTTAAAATAAAAGTTTAAATTTACATCTTCATGTTTTACCATATGAGAGACACTCTATATCTTACAAATGTTGAAAGAAATGATTTCAGCTTTGTATGAAATTGCTGGTTGAAACCATTCCAATAGACTGAAAAGCATTTAGGTCTCCATGTTGAGCACATTCATCAGAATTTTCATATATGCATTGCAAAAATATTCTATTTATACAATCTTGTCATCTTTAACTATGAGTCAGATGTAGAAAAGATAGATTCCTGCAATATTTAAGTGTGGTTTTCTTTAGTATTAACTATATATTTGTGGCTGTGATAATGTGCATTTAGGGGAAAGTGTTTTATCTATGGCATTTTTTCTCGCTGTATTGAAGATCACCTTTACAAGCAATCTAATATCTTGCAATCTAATATTCTGAAAATGCAGAGATTCATGCAAATGTACACATCACAATCTGCCTAAAGAATACAAAGATTTCTCTATGAAAACTTCCTAAAGACTCTTCACTGACAGTCCTTAGCAGCTAGTGATTTTTTACAATAAATGTTCATTTATTTGATTCATATGGAAGGGGTGAAAGTATGTTTTGATGTCTTAATTTTTGTATGCAAAATGATGTAGGGGGCAGGTTAATATTTGGAAATACATACATTCTTGGCAGTCTCATCAGTAACTGTACTTTAGGATCACTACATTCTCTCCTACCAGAGAAACACAGTCTCTTTGCTCTCATCAGTTTGAGAACTATGCTTTCTTGCAATCTTACTGACAGCCAGCTCTTTACCATGTATTATTAGACAAGAGTCTTTTAGTTTTTCTTTGATGGCACTCTTTTCTTCTCCTTGCAGGTTCCTTCCAACCTAATTTTTATTTATTTCTCCTTCAAAAGATTCATCACATTCATTGGTTAGTCATTTACTTGGCTGTCCATTTTGAAAATATTTTCTGAATTCTGAATTTTTAATCATTACTTAGTGTGTATGTACAGGAAAGCACTGCTTTTAATTTGTTTTACTACTCATCTTTTAAAAATCATAACAAGGAGTGGGAAAACAAAACCCTGAACAAAACAGCTTTAATATTTGCTGATTTTAAGCTTAAAATCTTTGCTTGAGGATGGCTCATTTGGTAAGTGTCCAGTACTAGTAAGATGGGAACTGCAGGATCCCTGGTGTTTCTTCACCAACCATTCTGGCCAGCTTCAAGCTCAATAAGAAACTCAGCTTTTTAAAGATGGGAGAAACCATTAAGTAACATTAACTATTGGCCTCCATGTAGAAGTACATGTGTATACACCCTTTCCCCACATACACACAAAGGAAATGTTGACTCTTTACTCGTAATCAGAAAACTTTTGTTCTGATAACCTTTGTATCAGAGTGTTCTGTGTAGTAGCTCTAAGTAAGAGTTAAGACTGATTTCTCACTTCTTCTTCATTCCCATCCAATGTAGTTCCTCTGATTTTATTATTCATATCCATTATCTCTAATTGGTTCTTTGTAATATATTATGAATTTTGACTTGAGGTCGTCTTGAAATAAACTTTACAAGTAGGTTTTCAAGAGCATGTTACATTAAGGCATAAACCTGAATCTTCACTAGAATATAAACTCCCAAGAGCAAGTTTTGGTGCTTGCTTTATTTTTCTGTCTCAAGTGCCTAGAAGACGTGCCCATCACATGCTAGTTTTCTAAACAAATAAACCATTTTAATAAGCTGTCCAGTTGAAACCATAATATGGCATGCAAGTTAAATTTATTCTGCTTGCCAAAGTACCAATACATAATATATTCACAAACATATATTTTAGAGATAATAAAAGTCAGATGCAGGAAATTTCGTGTTTACTATTTATAATTTACAGTCACATTAAGGAGGAGTTGAAAATAAAGAACACTGAACATGCACAAACATTTCTTGGAAATTTGGTTAAAATATGTTGCAAATATAAAGCCA
Source organism: Chionomys nivalis (assembly GCF_950005125.1). NCBI lineage: Eukaryota > Metazoa > Chordata > Mammalia > Rodentia > Cricetidae > Chionomys > Chionomys nivalis. The sequence goes on along the minus strand of NC_080098.1, from coordinate 23,610,883 downwards.
ATATTTGCAGCTTGACGTAAAAGAGCTGGCCTGCTGTGTCTTTGTACACACATGGCAAGTGACAATGTCCCTCACACTTTCCCTGGAGCTGACTTAGTATGAAAAACAAATCAATTAGAGAGAAATACCTTTTCTTTACCATTCAAAACAGTGACACATTATTTTAAACAAAAACCAAATATCTGCAAACAAGTAGATCCACACTTTGAATGCACTGAGTGGAGGTTATTGGGGTTGAATGAAGGCATCAAGGAGTTTTACTCTCTATGCCAGCTTATCATAAGTTACCAAATATACTCCTTTGATAGATAATAATAAAAGTAACAGACAAGGGAACCACAGGAAAACAGTTGGACAGTGAAACAAGAACTATGGTTTTCAGCACACATGAAGATTTAGCTGCTCCTAAGTCAAGATACTTGTAACATGGAAAGTTCTTGAGGAGATACGCACTATCCTGAGTAACCTAAAGCTTGCTGATAGGAAAATATTCTTTCTTTTCTGTAGTTTTCATAAGCCTGATCCTCAGTCAGTCATGCCTTTTTATTTTTATAAACATTTCCATTTTCCATAGCTTTGGCTACTTGTGGTCAACATTTGTAAGGAAAAACTAAATGGAAATTCCATAAACAGTCACTTTTAACAGTTTAAATTGGCATGAGCTTCAGAATAATAGAATGGAATTTTGTGATTTTGAGTCATCCAGTGTACCCATGCTGGATACACTACCTTCCCATTAGTCATTAAGTAAGCATCTCTATGGTCACCACATCACCTGCGAACATGAGAAGGGCTGCATGCATGTGTTCAAGAAATATTAACTTTGGTTAATAAGGGCTCCAGTATACAAGGTGATGCTGAAAACTTGAATATGCCAAAGAGAATTTATAATTTATTAAAGCTAATCTGTGCTCAATTTATAATTAAGTGTTATTGTAGATTTGTATACAGTGAAAAAATGAGTGGATTTGGTGTTGTACTGTCTTAGTCACTGTGGCTTTGGGCATTATCTCTTACTCATAAAGGGAGAATTCGGCTATTAAATCCCTCATTTTGAACTCGAATGAGTTTGTTTACATAGTAAATCTCGTTTCTACAAACCTATTCCCTGCTAGGACAGTGAATTCTTGCTCAGGGTTCCTTTAGGGAGTAATTTATGACTCAAATCTATTCTAGAATTTTGCCAGGATCTTGCTAGAGGGAACTGGGAAGGAAAGTCTTTAAAATATATGGGCTTAATTTCTTATTAAACTTTCCATTATCTGGGTGTTGTGAATTATTTTATTTTGCAGCTACTGTGTGTCTTTAGAGAACTCATTGGTGACTGTGTGTTTAGTCATGTGTGCTTATGCTTCTACTCAACATGCCCATCACTTTTGAAAAGGCTGAGTTATGGTGGTTACTTCATATCTAAGAGTGTTTTTAAAAGGAAACAAGAAACAGAGATGCATTGTGAGAAAAAGCGTCCATTTCCAGTGATAGCACATGTTTCTTCTTCACTTACTAAAATTCAGATGCAACAAATACTATCTCAGTCCCTTTCAACCCTGATGCAAAACATTTTGCAAAATTCCTACTTCTCCACTGCACATACAGCCAATGAAATTAGAATTCTTGATTGTGACCTGGAAAACTATTAAAAACAAACAAACAAAAAAAACAAGATCAACAACAAAATCCTGTGGCGGTGTTAAGTGGTGGCCTAGGTTTCTTGAGAATCATTGGTCAGACCTCAGACTTTGTAATCCATAACTTTCTTTCCATGGAATTGCATTCCAAAGCTGATTGAATGAGCAGTTATTTGCACCAGGGAATACATTTTCTCAAATGAATGGTGTAGTACTTGGTGGTTAATTCCCCAGGCTTTTCTACAAAAGCTTAATTAAGCCCAATGTATTTGAATCTTAGTAGTCTGCTAATGGAATTATAGAACTTAATCACCGTGTATAACAATGTTTCCTGCAAAAAAAGAGTCTCCAAATTGTAATGAGAGAAGATGTAGGGAAGAGAACACCGGGCCTCAGCACAGTCCTTGAATTCATCAATTCATGCTCTACTCACCCATTCTATATTCTCTCCCCTAAAACCATGATTGTGTTTCTCTTTGGGGAGTTGGGGAGATCTTGAATGGTTTGTCTATCGTTATCCTGACTTTCTCCTATGAAGTAGGAATTAACCTAGAAATTTCTCCTCCAAATGCAATAACTGTATCATCTTAAGAAGAAATCATATCCTCTGGCTGCAGAGACAAGATGTTGTTCCCTTTACTTTCTGTGTATGTACCACTGTCCAAGGGCTTCAGTGCTGCTGTTGTTGTTCTTAACCTTCTACAACCTTCCATTCTGCCTCAGACAGTTTACTGCTGGCAGTGCACACCACACAGTTAAAATCGCACTGTCTTTTCTCATTTTCCCCATCCATATTGTTTTCACTTATAACCTAGAAGTACAAAGCCATTTGTCTTTCAAAATTGTGTGCATCTGAAAATGGAATGGGTTAGGCTAAATGTTTGCAATAAGGCAACAGAAATTCATTAGAACAACCTTAAAGAAAAAAGAATATTTGGTCCCCCTAAAAGTAGTCCTTTGGGTACTGCTAAGATACAAACAAAATTAAATTGCTTTTCATTGGGTGGTGGTAAATATTGAAAGGGTGTACATGAGCTAGAGGTTGTGGCATCAGTAGATTTGAGATTAGAACTCCAGATACAATGGTCAAGGTGGCTTGTAAAGACCATCTGGGAATGAAAGTCTGAGAACAGTGCGACACCAATGACACTATCAGGGATTTTAAGAAAATGATAGTGACCCAAACTGGAGCCTTTTGGGGTAAGATAACTCTTAACAAGTGGTACATGGTATTTAAGACCCATGTGTCTCTCAGAGATTATGAAAGCCATGATAGAATGAACCCAGAGCTTTATTATCAATAGAGGGGAATTTCTTCCCTTCGCCCTGCCCTGCCTTTTTCTCCCATCCTCATTAGGCACTGGTATAGATGCCTATATTTTACAATTCACATGGGAAAAAACTTTGATGCTGAAAGAAAGAAAGCAAGGAAGAAGGATGGAAGGAAGGAAAGACTAAAAGACAGAAAAAAGAAAAACAGCAAAAGAAAGAAACAAGAAGAAAGAAAGAGAGTTTTCCCATGCAGGATAGTAGGGAGGCAGAGCAAGGTTTTTTGCTACAATCAGTGATAATAATACACCAAAGGTCAGAGAGGAAACAGAATCATAGTAAAGTCATCTTTTCCACCCAAATATCACTCTATCCCAGCAACACCAGACTGGAGTGATGTTCAATGATAAGATGAGTTTGACAGGCATTACTCACAAGCCCAGGGCATGAGTGGAAAGAGGGAGAGCCCATCCTAGGTTAATATAATGAGGAAACAGAAACAAGAAAATATTCAGAAAAGACAGCAGCTTTAAGAAGAAAACTCACCGTGTTGTTGAAAATAAAACATCTCTTTTGAAGAAGAGGGGAAATTTTTTTTGTAAACGATAAAAGTGGGAGTTAGGTAAATAAAAATGATGCTGTTCATTTAAGCACAGAGTTTAAAAGGAAATATATCAAACTGACATCTGGAAACTTGAATTGTTTTAACTCTACCCAAAAGCGCTAACATTTAGTCAGCTGAGTCATTTCTGCTCCTTGTTCCCCAGATGTCTTCCCTTGTTCTTTCCTTCCAATTGTATGCATATGGTTGGCATCTAGTTATTCAAACCAAGATGGCAATGATGAGTGTCCTCATTTGAGCTGGCAGAGAGTCCATCTTTACTTATGTGCACATCTGTTGGAGGACATTTCTATCCATTTCAACATTAAGAAAAGATGGAAACAAGAAGATAGGAAATCAGCATGTGAAATGTCAGCCCCGTGACTCACAGAGATTTTGAATTTATTTACTTATGCATCTAGAGACTCTCACTCACCGGACACTCATTTGATTTTCTGTGTAGGGATTTTGTATGTCTCTTGAATGTGAGTAGGCTTAAAATGTGTCCAGTGTAATATTTCATAGTTTTAATTTTTTTGGTTTGAATACATGAACTAATAATCAGTTTGCTCCCAGGGGAACATTTGAAATTTGACTGATTCATTTCTTTTCCCTGTGCAGTCTCATTTCTGCCACAATACTTTCAATTTTCTAAGCTATCCAACAACCAAACGAAATTTTGGCTTGCAAAAAATATTATTAATATTTAAAGTAACTACATACTTTTATTTAACATTACTTGAAATAGTCTGTCTTAAATCTCCAAAAGAATTTCCAAAATAAATATTATTTCAGCTTATTAACTTTCTACTAAAAATGTGCCAAACTTGTTTTAAGAATCCAACGCAATGGAAACAATATTCAACTATTGCATGGTATTAAACCTATCCAATTTGATAAACACTTTGAACTTTGCTAATTTTCTAAGTTATTTTTGTGGTTGATGGTGTTTGGAAACATGACCCCCAATCATGAACCACTGACAGCTAAGCGGATGCCAAAGGCAGGATGGTTTTTGTCACAAACAAAGGAGGTTGAGTCTCCTTGATAGTCACTAAATCCTTCCAGGAGAGACAATATTCCCACCTTTTAAGAAAACAGTATTGCTAAGAGGAACCTGAACAACAGGCCTCACCAAGCTCCCAATCATGAGGTCATACCCTCTTATCACCCATTTTTACTTCTCCAGGATTATAAAGATTTCTTCAGTCCTAACAAACAAATTAGGTTTAACCCCATAACACTGAGATTTTGTTCCTTGTGAGAGAGCTCCTGTCATATGAAAGATATTCTCAAAAAAATTTCATGTTTTCTATTAGTAATATGCTTTTCATTATAGGAATCTCTGCTTTAAACTTAAGGTGTATAAAAATAAATTATATTTCATCAAATGGTAATCTAAAAATAGCAAGTATTGTTTCACTGAAAAGGCAACTGACTCTGAAAAGGTTTCCAGTACTATTTCAAAGATTAATAATTGTACACTTATAAAATCCTAAGTGGAAGAATTAAGAATTTTCAATTACTTTTACTCTCACATTTTCTGACTCTAGAGTCATGGTCTTAGATACTTCACCCTTTCCTTGGCTACTGACATATTTTATAATATGAAGAACTGTACTTATGTCTCTCACAGATTTGAAAAAGTATTAGATAAGTACTCAACATGTAGCTATTGATGGTAAGCTTGCTATGGTCTTTTGATTTATTGTTATCCTAAGTTTTTGAGACATGTTGTCTCTGAATTTGCAGTCTTCCCACCCCAGTCTCCTAAAAACTGGGATGAAGGTGTGTGCTAGTTTGTCCAGAGTTGTGGCATTATCCATTGGTGCTTTCAGGAAGAACTTTCTAGAAAACAATTCTGAATATGCTATTTGGTTTTCCACCATCACTTGAGGATGGTTAAACTTGTTAGAAAGACTTCCACAATGCAGGTAAACATGCCCTCTTGCCATTTATTTGGTTCCCATACTCATTTTATCCCTGTAATGGAAACAGTATCATACAAGGGTGTCATAAACTTCCCGTGTCCATATCTTTCATACCAGCTTATCACTGCTTGGAATCTACCCTTCCCATCAGTTTGCCCATACCTAAAGATCTCTTGCTCATTCTTCCTGTCTACATTCACATTTATGTCTTCTGGAGGAGAAAAAGAGGAAACATGGTACCAGACAAGTTCCATTAATTCCTTCTTACAATACTGTGATAAAATAAGTAACAGTAACAACTTAAGGGAGGAAATGTTTGCTTTGGCTTATAATTTCAAAGGGATTTCAACTCATCTGGGTATAGAGACATGGATAGTGTTCATGGTTGTGGGAACAAGATAGAGTTCTCACTTGGCAGCCACACCATATAGTAGAGCATAAGATCAGAAGCAAAGACAGCCATTAGCCTCAGGGGCCTCCCATAGTGATCTATACCTATCATCCAGGCTCACCCATCTCTTATACCATGGCACAAGCTAGGGACCAGTGTTCAAGTACATGAGACTATGGGAGATCTTACAGGTGCAAAGGATACCATGTACAGCAGATAAAATATCAGTGGCAGATTTTGACCCAAATTCTGTCATAAGTCAGTGAAGTATAATCAATAAGTAATATCTGACATAATCAAATTAATATAATTGAGTCAGGTTGAGACTGATGAAGATATTTAAGAAAGAATAATTAGAGTTTAGACTATGACACAGACTATTCAAAGGAATTTTGACAAATCTGAGATGTTTTCTTTTTCCTTTTTAAAAATTGTTTTGAAGTTTTATTTTATGAGCATGAGTGTTTTGACTGTGTGTATATCTGTGTACTATGTATATGCCTGGTTCCCAAAGAAACCAGAAGACAGATTTGGGTCTTGTGGAACTGTTGGTAAAGACAGCTACAAGCTACCATATTGGTGCTAGGAATCAAACCTAAGTCCCCTGAAAGATCAGTCAGTGCTTATAAGTGCCCAGCTTCCTCTCCAGCCACATTGTGACATTTCAACAGAAAAATGAGTGGGTTGTATTGTCTCTGTTAATGAAAATGAAGTTAATGGCAGAGAGAATGACATCAATTGCATCTTGTAATCAGTGAATGGACCGCAGTTCCATTAAGAGAGAGGAATCTCTAAAAGGCAGCCAGATTGTGACCGTTTGAAGTGGTGACTCAGGGAGTAATAATGCGTCTCATTTTCGATATGTCAAGTTTGGAGTGTTTTTTAAATAACCAAGAGCACCACAGCTACATTATTGAACATATGGTCTCAGCATAAATGGGAGGACTGGGATGAAAATTATGAACATAAGAGGCATCTGTGTATAGATAGTAATTGAATCCAATGATGTAAAAATGCCTCAAAGGTAGAAGATGAAAAGAGGAAATGAGGGGCCGGGGACCACGGATAGAACCATGCAGATATTGAATAGATGAGGCAAAGATGAAGGTTTACAAAGAAATTCTTTATATGGCTGTTCAGAATCATTGAATGAAATAAAACGTGGAACATGTTAGGTAAGAAAACCAAAATAATTTGTGGGTTCCAAGGAATAATTCACAATGTCAGTTGATCCTAAGAAGGCAGGTAAAATGAACAATGAATTTACCCTCCCAGGTAAAAGGAAGTCGGAAAACAGGATCATAAGCAGTGTGCTTCATAATCAGCATTTACTGTGCATTAAACATTTCAGAAGATATGTCCTTGTTGTAAATTTTTTCTGGAAGAGTTTTAGAGTGATTTATAAAATGCATTCCATACTGTTAAACACTTAGTTTGATTCTAACTTTTTTTTACTGCCTTATAAACAATCCTATAATGAGCACCATGTAGCTGTGTCTTTGTGGAAGTTATTATGCCCCTGGGCTACATTTCTAAAAGTGTAATTGCTAGGTTAAAAGTTCTTCTGTTTTTCAAATATAGAATTATCACTGGAGTTGTATTTCTAAGCCTGTCTGAGGTTAAAGTTGCCAAAATATCTCTTCTAGTCTACTCCCTAAAATATAAAATAAACTAAAGGTATTAATTTTCCTTTTCTGATGAGTCATATTTATCTCAATCAATATCTGCCCTATATAACTGGTTAAACTTTGCCAATAGTATAAATCTTTACATTTGAAAAGAAGAAATCATTAGCATCCAATAAGTACAAACTATATGCCAGAATATATTTTAGATTGATACAAGGTAGACAGATAGATAGATAGATAGATAGATAGATAGATAGATAGATAGATGATAGATAGATAGATAGATAGATAGATAGATAGATAGATAGATAGATAGATAGATAGATAGATGATAGATAGATAGGTAGATAGATGATGGTGGATAGGTGGTATATGATATGCATATACTAATTTCTTTTAAATTCAACCAAATAGTTTTTAGTATCTTTCACTCTCACCACTTTTCCCTTGATATTTAAGAGATGTTGTAAGATTGGGTGACTCTTCATGCTTAATTTCAAAGAGAAACTCTCAAGAACATAGGTCATAGCTCTGCTGACATCCTGAAGGGATGCAATCCAGCTACCACTATACCAAAGTAATAGCAGGGGATAATGAGGTCTATAGAAGCCCCGAACTCATAAGATACATGCCTAGCTATTCCTAGTAAAATCTAAATGACAGAAGAACTTATACAAAACTTTATGCTTCATTTCTAATCATCAATGAGCTACTAGAAAATAGAAACTGTACTTTTCTCCAAGAAGAAACAAAAGTAATGAGTAGAAGAAAGAAGAAATGAATAAGAAATATGGAAGAAAGTGACATAGGGAAGATCAAATATAATAGTGTTTATTTTGATTAGTTAATTAATTGTACTGAAATGTTGCAGTGTAGTAGGGAAAACAACAGCATTGTTTTTTAACAGGGGAGTTTGAAAATCCCATCTGAAGATGTAATTCTTTTCCTTGAAGGAGATTACAATATAAAAGGAAACAGAATGGTCCAGATTGAGTATCCATAGCTAGACTTTCTCTACCTTGGTAGCTATGGCTATGAAAATTAGCAAAAAGGCCATTAGGAGAATTTGGTAGTATAAAGACAGGTATGAAAAGTTGGGGTTTTCTGTCAGTTGCTTAAAAGTAGGAGATATTTATAATATACCTCATCTAAAATGGAAATTGAAAGCATTGCTTTAAATAACACAGTGATAAATTAGATTTCTAGGCCTTTATGATAATTGTTGTATAAAGATTCTGATGTTAGCTGTTCTGAGGTGTGTCTGAGTGATTAATGGCCAAGAATGCTGCTGTAGCATGCATCTCTCATTTTGGTATAATCAACACTACCTCACATACACATTCACATCTTTCTCTTGTCAAGTTTCAAAGATATGAAAGGACTTAATGAACATTCTGAACTCAAGTAAATTGTGGGTTCCTTTTTTTTTTTTTTTTTTACAGTCATCCCAGAACACAGTGTTTGTCCTATATGTCTGTGTGGTTCACTTTTGATGCAGTGCCATTTCCTAGCTATTATCCTTTATTGAGATTTATAATGAACATTTAGAAGTCAGAGTGAGGGGCTGGAGAAATGGCTCATTGGTTAAGAGTACTGGCTACTCTTCCAGAGGTCCTGAGTTCAATTCCCAGCAACCACATGGTGGCTCACAACCATCTGCAATGAGATCTGGCGCCCTCTTCTGGCATGCGGGCATACATGAGGCAGAATGTTATATATATAATAAATAAATAAAATCTTTAAAAAAAAAGAGTGAATACAGGATGTTCTTGTGTAGGACCTTTTAAATTGCTTATAAAATAGAATGACATATGTTCTGATTGGATATTTTCTAAACTCATTTCAAACTAGAAAATGCTAGAATTTTTATTCCCCACCCTTTGAATTTTTGTGTTGCATTTTAGACTTTTACAAAAAGTCTAAGATAATTATATAGTCTAGAAAGATGGCTCAACAGATAAGTAAACTGTTTGCTGCACAACCATGGGGATCATGAGTCAGACCCCAAAATAACGTATAAAGTTATGATAGTCATGGCAGCAGGAATTTCTGACACAACCCTAGAGAGGCAGACGTTCGTGGATCTCTGAAGTTTATAGATGAGCCAGAAGATTAGTCAAAACAGTGAACGCTAGTATCTATGCATTGATAACGTTGCCTAGGTATTTGACCTATACTTTGCAATTCCATCAAAGGAAAAATTTATTGAAGTTTGAATTGCCATTCTTGGATTCAATAAAAAATAAATTACTTGTCTTTGTTCCATGCATTCATCTTGTGAGCATTTGCTAGGAGAAAGAGGATTCTTTATATAGCGGATGGGCTTGATTTGCTTCCAAATAATATTCTGTGACACCGAATTTGGTTTCATAATTTCAAAGGCAGCAGAAATAAGATGAATCTTATCTGCCTGTTCCAAGAAAACTAAATTTGTTAATCCTCTGTGCAACAGAGTTAAATCGAAAAATTCAGAGTTGAAGAAATCATAATTTTAGTGCCTGGAAACACGTTCTTTCTGATTTCCTTCTCATTTATATTAGTGGCATTTCAAGTGACCCGAAGTAAGTAATACAAATGCATCATTTCCCTTTAGTAAATGGGTATCCTCTATAGAATGGATATTGTCACTAAGCCTCCCAACAGTTTGTATAAGTTGTTAATTGTTCAACATTTTCTGCTTGAAGAGTGCTTCAAAAAATTAGGTTCATCTTAGAATCAGTTTTAAAGAAAAATACTCAAGAATCAGACATATGGGAAATTTCATGGTGCTGTTTCATACGCATATTTTATTCTCTCCTACCATCTCATAACTTACTCCTGGGGATTATTTTACAGGAAGACATTAGCATTAGCATTAACTCCTAAGTATGGTTCAATTACAAAAGGAATGTCAGTCATGAAATCTAAAAATAAAACAGTAATCTGGGGAGCAGTTCTCTATTAAATATGTATCTTGGGCTGGGAATGTAGCACTGTCAATAGCATTCTATTAAATATGCTTGGAATCCTGGCTAACCTCCCCAACAATGCACATAGCTAGATGTGGTGGCTCATGTTTGAGATCTCAGCACTTGGGAGGTAGAAATTCAGGAACCTTCTCAGCTACATGGTAAGAACAATGGTACAAGGACAGTTTCTGATTAATGAGATCTTAGAGAAAGAAATGAGGACACAGAGAGGTAGGGTGTTTGCCAACTTCTCCATTCAAGAAAAGTATGCCTTTTGAAAGGATAGGGTTATCACTTGTATGTATTTGTGTTGAATATACTTATAAGTATCTGTGTCTCTTCTTTTGAGACAGTCTCTCACTGAATCTAAAGCTAGTCTGACTTCAGTAAGCCCCATATATCTTTCTACCAGTTCTACAAAGAGCTTGGCTTGCTGGAATGCATGTTCAGACACACTGGGCATTTTACTTTGGAAATGGGGATTCTTATTCAGGTCCTGTGCTTGTAGACCAAGCAATCTTACTCTTTGTGTCTCTCCAATCTCCAATATTACTTTTAGAAATTTATGGCCTTAGAATTCCATGATCTCAAATCATAAAGTATTTTAGATATAGTATCAGAAACTTCCAAAGTCAAGGTACAATGGCTCTTGGATCAAGTCAAGTGGGATGCCCAAGAAGGAGAACGCTAGGGTTACAAGAAACAGGAGACAGCACAGCGGCAGAGCATGCAGTATCCGAGGACATCCAAATAGCTCCTCTGACTTTTCATGCTGCACAACATGGCAATGATATTCGTGCTTTCATTGGCTTTCTAGTAATGAGTGACCATTTTCCTTACTATCAGAGGGACAATACATTCTTGGTGCTTACTAATTCTTTGTGTTACTTCTAAAGCTCCTTATGTCTTTTTACTCTGCCTATTCATCTCGCACATCATTTACAGTCAGATGCAGTTTCACGTCTATAAAATAACTGAATCTCTCTCTTCAGACTTAGATCTGTCTATCAGAATATCCAGATGGACCATCTGATCCTCACTTATTCTGACCACTTTTCTGTTTCCTATCTAAGGCTTCTACCAATTGGCCACTGGCTATCATGGGCTTTTCATCTAACTTGAGATGAAAATGAAATCAAAGACCCTGGAGCCCTAAAGCTTCCTTGGCTTTCTACTATATTATTTCAGCTATGGAAATAACTGTGTATAGCACATTCAGTGTGGAGGGAGTTGAGGAGATTCTTAGTGATTAATGGCATATAAGTGCTCTTTCCATAGTGGTAGACAACTCGCAGTTGGCTATATCTTCAGCTTTAGAGGAACGGACAATTTCGTTTGACCTTCGTGAACACTTACTGCCTTCAATACACACACTCCTACAATACACCCCAATATATATACAAATTTTAAAGTCAATATGGAAACATAAAAACAGTATATGTGAAAGACTTCCACCTTGAACACCTATGCTATTGAGTTCTCCACCATTGCTGTCCTCCATGCATAGGAAACTTTCCAGGAGTTCCTGCAGCAACTTCCCCACTTTACCTTTCTTTATAATGCAGCTCCAGGGTCAGAGCAAGGGCAAGGAAGAGGCTCTGTAATGAAGAATACTTGTGTCCTTCACCATTAAACCAGCTCTCAGTTTGTTACTCAAGAGCACAAGGACATAGGTCACCATTCTCTTCCCTGTAGCCCCACCTCTACCCCCATCTATTTTGTTTTGTCTATTTCAACTGTACAAAAATTTGCATTTACAATTTGCCCCACTTTTCTTCCCCCAAATATGTATGCTCTTTTCTGTGTAAGGAATATTCTCTTTATATTTTCACCCACCAGGGGAAACCAAACATCTTTCCTATAATCATTTTTTTTGAAAAAACAGATACCTCTGCTTTGTGCTCTCATAATGCTGGCATTTATTAGTGTACTTACCTTGTGACTCTGGAATTTTTAAAAACAATATCTCTCTAGAGACTTGTCTATTCAGAATCTATTTCCTATGCCTTACCTATGTTTTACACAAAGAACATTTTCTTATGCAGAATAAATGGCCTCCAGGGGTAATGTAACATACCTGCAGCCTTGTCCCTTCACTCAGGTATCCAAGATAGAATTTCTGAAGATGAGTGCCACCAGTGTCCCTAGGGATATTTGTTGGACTAGCTCTTTAGGAATGTATATATCACTTGTGTACTTTCGATATAGAAATTTTGTTGTAATTGTTACACCTGTTTACTGTTAGTTTTTATCATTTTTTTCTCTTTTGCAAATAAACAAACAAAAACCAAAGTTGTAGGAAAGGTATGAGTGACTCGATTCACACTTCCTCTTTAAGATGCGTGCCTCAGTAGGTCCTTGCCCAGAGGGTCTACAAGATCATTTTCTTTGTTTTCTTTGTGTGTTTGTGTGGGGGGGGGAGCGGTTACAAGCATGGAAGGTGGACATGGAAGGACTGGGAAATGAGTGGGATTGGGGTGTATGATGTGAAATTCCCAAAGAATCAATAAAAAAAAATATGTTGAAGAAAAAAATCTGTGCCTCACTGTTAGGTCATGTTTTTCGGGGAGGAGAGGCAAAGAGACTGCAGTGGACACAGCAGCCTTTGCATTGCGAGGAAGCAATGGAGACTTTTCAGCCCTTTATTTGGATTTTAAACCTGAACAATTAAAGAATAAACCCCACCGTGACCTGGATTAGAGACAAGAACAATGTTCCAATACAGCAAACAATTGGAACCAAAAGACTAACACAGAGAGCGTTCTTTAAAGCAACAGCCACATACAACAACCCTTGCAGGAGATGCTGATGATGTAAGCATCTGAGCTGTTTTCCTCAAGAATACATAAGTCCTAAGTGTAATAGGAAAGTTGCCTTTGAACTACTTATTAAATAAGCCCTTCAAATTTGATTTGAGGACAAATTTGGCAGTTTTTATTTTAATTTATTTTTTACTACTTAAGTAAAAGAGGATATTTTAGGTATTTTTCAGCTCCATTAAACATCAGCTCTGACTGGGAAAAAAAAGTGTACGCCTAGGTGGGTGTTGATTAATGGTGCTAAGAACACTTTGTGTAGGATTTTATGCTAATTACCCTTTATACCCTCACCCGTGTCAATTTTAACAATCTAAATTAGCATTTTCTCCAAGGACTCAGAAATGTGAGAATTGGGAAATTGGCTCAGTAAGCTGAGTTAGCAGTGAGAAAATTGAGATGTTCTATATTTCTGTATTAACATCTGCTACTTGTTCAAAGCGTGATCCTTTCAAAATGATGAAGATATTGGGGAGAAAATGAAAAACAATGGAACAAGCACCTCATACTTCATAGTTGTTTTTTTTTTTTAAAAAAAACTATGTAGTATTTGACATCAACATCAACCATTCTACATAAAAATGTCTGGAATAATGGAATTTTGGATACGTAAAGTTTGAAATTTATCACATTATTTTTGGTGTAAATATTGTAGCTTGTTTGTGATTTCAGCACCTGTGTAATAAAACAAGCTCTCAGAGATACCTGTTTATGAAAAATATCAAGCAAAATCCCAATAAAATTAACTTCCATCTTACTTATTTCTGAAGTAGTTCTAAACACCAGCATTTCCAGATGGTTCTTTGTAAAAAGAAATGTCAAATATCTTCAAGAAGAAAGATCTATGGTAGATGCCTATCTCACAAAGGGGGTTGGAGGTTCAAGATATTTAAAAACCAGATGTATAGGCTGGAGAGATGTTTCAATGGTTAAGAACACTTCTTGTTATTCTGGAGGGCCCAAGTTCACTTCCTAACACCCATGTCGGCTGCTCGCAACTACAAGTCCAGGCATCCCCTGACCTTTTCTGGCCTTCTGGACACCTGCATACATGAAGTGAACACTAACTAACAAGGACACACACATACAGAAATATATATTGAATTCAGCAGTTGTGTCCAACATATACAGGTACATAGCTGTAATACTATACTCAGGAAGACTACAAAGAGATAACAAGTTGGTTATTTATCTGGTCTGCTCAATGGTAGAGTCCATGAAACATGGAGGAAATCCCTAGATTCAGCCCTCAGCAACACATCCAAAAAATTGTACATGGAAGTTATAAAGTGCACAAAAAAAACTGTTCTTGTGATGTTGTTGTGTCTGTGTCTGTGTGAGTGTGTGTGTATGTATGTGCGTATTTATATGGGGTATGTACACACACATTGTGAAGGCTCAAGGACAACCTTGGATGTATTCTTGAGATATTATCCAAGAACACATCATGGAACTTTATGAGTAGGCTACATGAGCTTCATAGAAATCCCCAGGGATCTTAGTAACTCTTCCTCCCCAGTATTAGATTACAAATGTAGTATACCAGACACCATTCTTAGCTTTTTAAAACGTGGGTCCTCACATTAACTCAGTCTTCATGTTTGCAGAGCAAACCCTTCACTAGGTTATTTCCTGAACATTTTTTGTAATACTAACAAGTTCTTATAGATTCGTGAGCTTTCCAGTTTCTTGTCAGCATACATCCCAAGTGCTAAGACGACTACAGTACTACATACTACACATTTTATTAAAGGCAATTTTTTTTCAACTTCAGATAAAATCTCAGTTGCTGTAGAGTCAAGGTGCAGCTGAGTTTGTTGAACACCCATTTCAGTAAAACTAAGCATCGAAGAAATGATTGTGAATTCACAGTTGTACAGTGTTAAAATTATTTGAATTCTTCCCTAAATCCAAAATGAACCCTGTTAGGAGCAGAATCCATGTTTAGGTTGATTCGGGTTAATAATTAGTTATTCTATTTCCCCAGCCTGCTAGGGATGACATCTCTAGAAACAACACCTCCATCTGCCCCTCCAATGACAAGGTCGGGAGACAACCGGAAAATAGCTTCTGTCCTAAAAACTCAAGTCAGGATGCTGTGGAGGGCGAGAAGTGGAACCAGGTCACAGGGAGTTTCTTGTAGCACTCATTGGCTATTCAGAATGCTGAAGGTGGGATCTACATGCAGAGGAGATCCTGGGGCACAGCAGGTGTACAACAGCTGTCTCTAACACTGTAGCCCCTTCTCAGCAGACCTGCTTGCTACTCCACTTCTTAGCAGCGACCTCCATGTTTGCAACATTTTTCGTCCTGCAAACCACAGTGAAATTTTTCTGAGACAACTGGGACTGGAAAACCTTTGGTCATGTAAAAGCAGTGAATTCAAGAACATTTTGTTTATGCTGTTTATGTTTTTTTCATGTGGTGTGTGTGTGCATGTGTGCGGGTCACGCACATGCATGTGTATATTCATGTTTGCCCATGGGAGCACATACTCGTGGAGGCTGTAGTTGAAAGTAGGCATTGTCTGTGCTCACTCTCTATTTCATTTACTGAGGCATAGTTTCACCCTGAGCTCAGACCTTGCCAGCTCTAATAAGCCTAGCTAAGCAATGTGCCCCAGGGATCATCTCTCTCTATTTCTTCAGTAGTGGGATTACTGGTGGCCACCACACCTTTTCAGCTTTTAAGTGGGTTCTAGAGCTCCAAAACCCAGTCCTTCTTCATGTGTATGGCACTTCCTTTATCCATTGAGTAATTCCCCTCGTCCTCCAGACCAAGTTCACAGGCATGTGTAAGTGTGTAAGAGTATGGCAGCAGCTGAAACATTGATGACCACACTTCTGTGGTGCTAGAGCCACAAGCTCTGTCCCTATCTCTTTTTCACTGTTTTCACCTGGACTCATAAAAGATTCTTGTAGACATAAAACTTGTTCAAACATTGGCCATTCCTCAAAGTTGTTTTAGTCCTTGCAATGAGTCCTAGATTGTTATCAGACTCGGTGGCACTTGAGGCCATTCTTGTAGCAGCATATTTTATCTAATTTATGTTCTAGCCCTAATTTTCAGCTTTTATTTTTATTGCAGCTCACCACCAAATGAATGTCTGGTAGACATTTTATCAAGTATTTTAAATCTTAGAGTATTATATAGCACATTAATACCAAAATTCCTCACAAAATTCCTGATGGATTTAACAAATTTTATAATAATTCTGAAAACATGTGCTACTAATCTCAATGCTGCTATTAACCAAACAAAGTAGAATGACCTTCTCCATGCAATTTGAAATCAACATGAAAATTATAAACTCTTACCTTTTCCAAGTGGTATTTACATTGCAAAAGTGTCTATAAAGAAAATTATTTGGATAACTTGCATGATATTGTATTAAATTTTCATAATTCAAAGTGTTTATACTTAATGCTGATAATATGATCCATCATAATGTCATAGGTCATTTTAACTATTTCTGTGAGTGGAAAAGGGTATATATTTTATTTAATTGTATTCCTAAAGAGCCAGGGGTGTGGTAGTTTAAATATATTTGGCCACTGTAATCCCATAAGAGTGGTACTGTCCGGAGGTGTGGCTTTGCTGAAGTGGGTATGGTTTTTTTTTTGGGGGGGGGGGCAAAATGTGTCACTGTGGGGGTAGGCTTTGAGGGTTCCTATACCGAGTGTTTTAGTCAACAACCCATGTGTGCCTGCATGCCACCATGCTCTCCACCATGATGATAATGGACTGCCCCCCTGAACTATAAGCAAGCCACCCCAATTAAAAATTTGCCTTATAAGAGTTTTCATGGTCAATGTGTTCTTTCACAGCAATAGAAGCCTAACTAAAACAATGAGCTTGGAATAAGGGAAAAACATAATCAAATCCAGATTATGCTGCTCTGTTTTGTAGCTTGTGAGCTGGAGTCAAGTTCAGTCTCTCATAGCTTCATTGTTATTGTGTATCATTGGAGCCTTGTGCTGCAATGTTTAAATGGAATACTTGGAATGTAAAGAAACTATAAAATGCCCAGTGTAGTTCTTGACACAATGAAAGCGCTCACAAGTTCACTCTCTTCTTGGAGACATTTTCTTGTCTTCATGCCTGCCTGCCCTTGTTTCCGGTAACAATTTCCAGGTGAGGCAAACAAAACTTCCCTTCCCTATTTTTCAAGGAGTGGTTGCTTTTTCTGTACAGTACCCACTTTAGGTACAACACCCAGACTGTTATTTCAATACATTTACTGTCCTGATGCTTTCTGACACTGTTTGGACCTGGAACAAATATTTTCCACTCTGGCTCTGATTTCTGAAGCCTCCTGCTCTTCTTCCCACCTTTCCTTTAGCAACTCAAGCCCAAGTGTTTGACAGGAATGGTACAATGATACTAACCCTGGCATTATTTCCCCTAAATCTAATTAGAAATGCATCCTTTGAACCTCATTGCAAATCACTTCCATGCATTTCTCCTCTTGGCTTCTGTAGTTACTCTTTTTAACTAGGCAAGGAACTTCTTGGCTTCACCAACTGCCACCCTGACTCCACATTGGCCCAGTCTATGTCATCTCAAGATTCCAGTTAAGTTGACCTTTGTATGTAACAAAGATAACTATGTTCCTCCTCAGCTTTAGTTCATTTATTGATATTTGTATTTGTTTACTTGTGTGTGAGAGCGCGTGCATTCACACCACAGCATGTATGCAGAGGTTCCAGGCCAAATTTTGGTGCTTGTTCTGTCCTCCAACTTTCAAATTTTCTTTTGAGGCAGACTCTGTCATTATTTCTGTTCGACATTGTGTACTCTGGGCTGGATGGGTTAGGATCTGCAGGTTGACTCTTCTGTTTCCACCTGCCTTCTAACTGTAGAAGTGCAGGGATCCCAGATTCCCAGCTCTGCACCCCACAGTTAATGTAGTCTCTGGGGATGAAGCACATTGTCTTGCTTACCAAGGGAGCACTTTTTACCTACTGAGCTATTTCTTCAGACTTTAATTCAATTTTAAAAATCTGCCTTATTTGGCTTAGAACTGTATTTACTGAGAGCCCGGATTCCCACTCCACAATACATTTTGTTCATGTTTTTTGCTTTGCGCAGAAAGTGAATTCTCCTGCTCAGTCTTTGGAATTCTTATATGTATTTAAAGATAGTTCAGCTCCTCTGAAGAACTGTTGAGCGTACTCCCAAGGAAGAATTTATCTCTTTGGAATCTTTGGCATTTTACAACGATAAGCCATTAGGAATAAGTGCACCCCACAAAAAAATGTAAAATAAAATTACTGTGAAAAATGAGAGCTTCTAACAGAAGTATCTGCTCCTGAAGCCATTTCGTTTTCTCAGAATCTGTCACATAGTAGGGACTGATAATGGAAAGAAGAGGTGAATGGCAGAATGAATGAATGAACTCCGTACCTCTCAGTCTCAGTGTACCGGAACACAGGGACCATGTGTGATGTCATCCCTCTTTCCTTGTTGCTTAAGGTCTGCTGGGTATCCCATAGCACTAAGTCTGGCCCCTGTCCATTCTTTTATTAAAATAAAGAAGGCTTCCAGCCAAACCTGACTTTAATCTTTAAAATCTGTCTTCAGAATAAACTTTTGCCCTTTCTCCAAGCCAGAAAAACTTCAATCATGTTGCTTTTATTTTGAGGAAGAATTGTTCCATCATTTTCCATATGTAAAGATTTCAAAAGTGCAAGAGAGTCACACTAAAAATTAGAGCATAAACTTGAAGGGGAATTTACAAAGAAAAAAATATCCCCAAGTAAATGACAAAACTGAATCCTGCTATCCCATTTTAGCCATCAGAAATTAATTCTGTAAGATACTAAACAGACTGATACCTGTTCCGTGTCTAATGACCTGAGAAGATGCTGAGGAATGACCGTGTTACTTTGTGTGGCACATACATTTAATGAGGAAAAGTTGCACATATCCAAACCACACATCCCGTCAGTTCAGATTAATTTAAACTCTATTCAGAACTGCACAAAATGTTGCCTTCATTGCCTTCATTGGAACATTTACACATCTGAAGTCAGAGCTATTTCTTGCAAGCTCAATCTTTATTAAATATATCTGATTTATGTTCTGCAGGCTTGAAAAAGGTCAAATTAATTTCTTCGTAGTTTCTCTTTGTGCTGGCATCTGTTATGCAGCATGGTACTGCTGTTACAAATAAGGCTTCCCCCCAAGTAACAACATGGTGTCTTAAATTATATTCAGCCTCGTAAAAGATTCCAGATCATTCTAATCAGCTTCTTGGCTCTGCTAAGCTGCATATGCCCCCTTTTGAAATTTGTTCTAATATATCTTTATAATTTAAAGGCTTGTGCATCAGAAGTTGATTTATAAGAAAGAGATTCATATAACAGCACAGGAAACTGTATATTCATTATGGAGATAAAGAAATAGAAAGGACAAGGTGCTCAGATCATACAATGAATATCTGTAGAAAACTAATTGCTTTGTAAATATTTTTTCAGTTGCCTGTACCTGTTTCCTGTAACCCACCAGTTTGGCCTAAAATCATTGTATATTTTTTAAAAAAACAAACAAATAAGCTGAAAAGTGGTGGCAAATTCCTTGAATCCTGGCACTTGGGAGGAAGAAACAGGTGGATCTCTGCAAGCTCGGGGCCAGCCTGGTCTACACAGTGAGTTCCAGGACAGCGAAGGATACATAATGTCTCAAAAAATAAATAAATAATACATCAAATTCTTTTGTTGATAAGCTGCTTATGTTACTAATGGGAAGATACCCACAGAGGGAGTGAATTGCGAACTTGGGAAGTTGCCCATGACCCCAGATATGAGGTTGCTGGGGTTAGAAGGCACAAGAAGGTCATAAGGAAGGGGAGGAGGGGCCTAAAGAGTTAGCTCACACTATATTCTGAATAATATTGTTATTCTGAAAGGCTCTTTGCTGTAGTTGTGTTATTTTTACATTATATTTTTCTGTTAGCTATTTCATTAATGTATGTAAATATGTAAATAAATTTCCTTATCTTTTAGCAGTTTTATCATCAGCTTACAAACATTCTAATTTCTGTTTTTCTGGTTTTTTTTCTCTCCCCCCCCCTTTTTTTTTGTTCAGGAATGTGCTTTTGTTCTAGGTTTCGAAACATTCTTAGGGAATATGTTCAAATTTAATATTTTTTTCATATTCTTTCATCATAATTATTTATTTGTATGTTTGTGTTGTTTATGTAAATGCCACTCTGTATTGTGGGGTCAGAAGACAACTTTCAGGAATCAAAACTTTCCATCCATTATGTGTTTCCTGGTACTGAAGTTCAGGCATCAATCAAGCCTGCTCCTGAGTATTCTCTTAATTTTTTAAATATGCTACCAAAACAAATAAAAAAGCGTTAACTATAGATATTCAGTTCTAAATCCTGACTAATAAAATAATAATTTCATCATGTATATTCCTTATTGTTTGCTTTTGACAGAATTCTTATTTATTTGTTTCACAAGACAGTATCACTAGGCTGGCCTGGAATTTACCTAGTCTATGGCTCAGACTGCCTATCCCCTGCCTCATCCTCCCAGAGTATAAGGATTATAGACATGAGCTATCATATCTGTATTTTTGATAACTCTTTAACTGACAGTTTTAAAGTCCAATGTTTCCTGTATCCACACAGAAATTAATGGAAATTAAAAATGAGTAGTGAAACTTAGCAAATACCTATCCATAATCATTGTAATAGCACATTATGTTCCCGTTGCAAAGGAAAACAATAACGTATCAGTATGTAAGCTTATGAAAAATAGAAAAGACAGAAATTTGATGCACATATAGAGGTCTAATGAACTTTGCCACCCAATGGATAAAGCATGATGGTGGTTGAGAAGGCTTTCTATTAATCAATTAATCAGTACCAATGGGATTCCTGTATCTTGATAAAAATTATGGAATATTTAGCCAGGTGGTGGTGGTTTACCCCTTTACTTCCAGCATTTGGGAGGTAGCAAATCTCTGTGAGTTTGAGGCCAGTCTGGTCTATAAGAGCTAATTCCAGGACTATCAGGACTGTTACACAGAGAAATCCTGTCTCTTAAAAACCAATTATGGAATATTGAACTACGGAGTTAATCCTATAATTTTTGATGGGAAAATTAGAAATAAAAATATATTAGACAATCCAATGAATAAATAATATGCATTTACTCATGTGCAAATGAATATGAATATTACTTTTTATTACCTATATCCCAAGAATTATCACTTTTAAAAGAGAGTCATCAAAGGGTGAGAGAAGTGGTTTATGGGTAAAGGGGCTTACCCCAAAACCTGAGGACCAAAGTACAGTCTCCAGGTCTCACATGGTAGGAGAAGAAACCAGCTCCATCAAGTTTTCCTCCAACTTCCACGCGCATGCTTTGGCAAGGGCACGTGCACACACATACACACACACACACACACACACACACACATGCATGCAAATAAATTTCAATGAAAAATAATTAAAAATAAAGATTTGATAGAGAATTTAAATTAATTGTGAATTACCTGAACCTGAGTGAAGATGAAAATGACTGACTTTATGGTTGGAAATTAATTGCAGCATTATCTAACTTCCTTTTTAATCCTCCTGATTAACCCCCAATTAGTTTTCAAATGAAGTGGTAAGAAATAAAAATAAAGAGTAAAAGCACATGAATGCTTAGCAGAGTAAAACTTGCATTAATGCGTGAAACCAAGAGTCAAATATGAAAATGCACAAATACTAACAAAAGATATCCAGAACACCCTGATATTTCAGTCCAGCATCACAGCAATATTCTAAATGCTGGATTGTTTTGGAGGTAGAATTTTGATTGTAATGCATTTTTGTCTTAAAAGACTCTGTAAGAATATGGTGTGATATAATTTAACACTCAAGTGTTAAATTAGTTTCCTAGAAAGAAGCTTTGTCATCGTGTTGGGCACTTTGAGCCATTCACAATTATTTTCATGCCCCACAGACACTATAAACCAGACAAGGTAATTTTCACTGCCACTTGTCCAAAGCCTCATGTAATTTGCTACCACTGCCTAAGCCTCCATTTCCTCCTAATAATGGGGCCTTAATCCTGGCCTTTGCAAGGACAGTGCAAGTTATTTCTGATGCTTAAAGCACCACTTCAGAGAAGATTCTAGAGGAGAAAGAGGCACTGCAAAGGTACTTGCATGCCGTTCACGTGACACTATGCAGTCTTTCTCGGCCAGGTTCTACACAAACTACACTGTAGTTTGTGACTTAGAGTGTTTTCCAAATCTTCTTAATGCTCAGCTTTCTCAGAAATGTGCTTTTCTGTTTACACATCTACACTGCCTAACTTACAAACCTAGAGAGCAGAAAATGTGGACATGAACTTTGGAAACAAATGAAGAAGAGAAATAAGAAGGTGGTGATTCCAAAGCTGATAGAGTGTAAGAACAGGCTTTGAAGGTACTCATAGATAACTGAATTTTGTTCTACAAGCTAACATATTTTCAAAATAAGCCACTTCTTGAATTAATATTAATTGCACTTTAGCAATCATCTGCCCATAGCCAAATTTATTATATTCCCTCTTAGTGTTAACAATGTCCTCATGATAATGGTCAGATCATAGGGAAACAACACAACTTAGACATGGGAAGGGGGTAATTTCCAGTTAATCATGCTTTTTATTGAAACTCATTTCTTTTTAAATATTCTTAGAACATTTAGCTTTAGAAGCCTTTAGAGCTGGGTGGTGTGGCACACACTTTTAATCTTAGCACTCAAGAGCCAGAGGTACATGAATTTCTGTGATTTTGAGGCCAACCTGGTCTACAGAGCAAGTTCAAGGACAGACAAGGCTACACTGAGAAACTCTTTCTTGAGAAAAGAAGAGAAAAACATGAAAAAGAAGCCATTATGTTGACAGAGCAGGCCCAAACCAGAAATAATCACTCAGAAGCTATATTATTTGCAATACTACTTGGCCAATAGCTTAAGCATCTTTTTAGCTAGTTCTTTTATGTTAAATTAATCCATTTCTATTGATCTTTTCATCGACTTACTGAGCAAAGCTCCAGCATCTGTCTCCTCTGATAGCTACATGGCTTCTCACTGAATCTGCCTTCTTTCTCCCAGCATTCAGTTTAGTTCTCCCCACCTAACTTTATTCTGCCCTGCTGCAGACCAAAGCAGTTTCTTTATTCATTAACCAATAAAAGCAATACATATACAGAAGGACTTCACACAACATTTCCCCTTTTCCTTTCAAATAGAAAGGAAGGTTTTAGCTTTACCACAGCAAAATTATATATAACAAAACAGGTATCAAAAAGGATTATAGTTACAATATTTATATCTATTTTATCTTTTATCATAACTAAGGAAAATTATATTTATTCTTCAACTCCATCAAAGTCTCCAGAAGGATATAATATTACCTAATAAAACAGGAAGTGCATTGTAAGCAATTTCCAATACTCTAGAATTGACAGAGACATCTTGCTGCCTGGACAGTCACCCAAAGTTCTTCTGTATGGGTGGAGCATCCATTTTCAGCCTTCAGGCCCACAGTATCTGGTAGACTTTTCAATGAAGCAGGAAATTTCAAAGACAGTTCCATCTATATTGGTAGTATGTCAGTCACTTTCTTCTGTGTCCTGAAGAGTGTCTGGCAGGCTCTTTTATGAAGCAGGAACCCAAAAGGACAGTCTCACTCACCTTTAGGCAAGGTCAGCAGTCATCTTTCTGTGGGTCCTGCATATCAATCAGTGCAGGCAAGAGCAGTTTCTTACCCAAATGGCTAACCAACTCCATAAAAAGACTCTTCCATGCCCATCATCTTTTTTAAGTGAATTGGTGCTGCCAGGAGTAGATGTGTCTCATTGTCAGGAAAAGTTCTAAGTTCTTAAAACATTTAAATGCCATATTCTGAAGATCTTTGAAACATTTGAAGAATCCCTATCCATCTGAAATATATCTCTGTACGTCTAGAAAACCTAACTAAACTAACTATAAGCTTGACTCTTATAGATGACTATTCATTAATCTGTATTTCTTAATTATACATTCCATTTAATTGAGCTGCACAAACAGTGTTTTAGTCAAAAGCAGAAATATATATTACAAAATTGACCTTAAATTTGTATCAATAATCCAAGATCCATACAAATGCAAAGTATTCATTTCTAGAGCATGTGCCCCTTTAACTGTAAATAAACATTATGAAAAATCATTTCGGGAACTTGGGAGTAGTTGTCTCCAAACTGCTTTTTTGCTTTTTGTTGGATGAAGTATTTTCTTTTCAGGGGTTCACAGAGACCTTTAAGGGGTCTTGTTACATTAAACCACAGTAGTATGGAAAGAATCCACAGGTTCTCATCCTCTGTGGAAACAAAAATAGAACCTCATTTTCAAAACAACATATCCTTAGACCCAAATTTTGAAAGATACCTTTAAAGTATATATGTTGGTTTAGTTTAGCAGCCTATACAATAAAATGTCTCTCTGTACTTAGCTCATTCACAGTCAAAAAATTTAAAGAAAACACAATAATATACATAATATACACTCTCTGTATATTGTATCTTTATGTGACTTTTTTTCTCTACTCCTTCAATCTATGACTATCTGTATTGTGTCTCTTTAAAGACTTTATTTTTTTAATTGTCTATATTGTTTTTCTTCTCTCTCCAAAGCCTATGTACATTTATCTAACATTGTGACTCATTCAGATGTCTCTTTTATCCGAATCTGTCTTTATACCCTATCTGTAATTATTTTTTGAGTAGGAGTGCTTTAAAATGGTAAGCAGTGTGGTTGCAGCAGCTCTGGATGCTGACTCTTCCTCTTTCAGACTTTTAATATGGCAGAGATAGTTTATCACTGACTCTGGGACTGCTGGGTGGGAACCGTCCTCACCACCCCAACTATATATATATATAGCACCGTACAGCTATAAGCCCTTTTTATCTGAGTAAAAGCTAAATATGCCATGCTTGGAAATATCCCTGTGTATGGTGGCAGGAACCTAGCTGTGCATGCATAGCAGACCTCATCTGGCTGCTTGCCAGGACCAGGGTGCTGAGTGGCAGGCATGCTTTCAGCTACTTTCCTCCTAACATTGAGCAGACATACAAGCACCTGGACCCTATGTATGTGGCTTTCCAAGCCTGTTAGCCACAGTCATTCTGGGGCCATTCTATTAGCAGAGGCTGCTCATTGGTTCCCCACTGCCCAGACTTGAAATAATCACTCAGAAATTATTGTATTATTTGTAAGACTCTTTGATCAATAGCTTAAGCATCTTTCTAGCTAGCTCTTTTAAAAAATAAAAATTTTAAAAGGATTTATTAAACTGCCTCACAAATGCATTATGGGTAGTCCAACAATAATTGTCTTAGACTGGAGAGGCCAAGAATCCAGTATTTGTTCAGGCTATGAGCTTGGATGTCTCGGCATTCACAACTGGGCACAGGAATCCTGGAGGATTTCTAGAGAACTGCTGGTCTTCAGTCTATCTTGAAAACCTCTCAAAGAAGGCTGGTTTTTTTTTTTGTTTTTTGTTTTTTATTTTTATTTTTTTTTTTTTTTTTGCTTTATGTTTAAAAACCACTTATGAGTGAGTACATAGGATAATTGTCTTTCTGGTTCTGGGTTACCTCACTAAATATGGTATTTTCTAGCTCCATCCATTTGCCTACAAGTTTCAAGATGTCATTATTTTTCTCTGCTGTGTAAATGTACCACATTATCCTTATCCATACTTCAATCAAGGGGTATTTAGGTTGTTTCCAAGTTTTGGCTATGACAGACAATGTAGCTATGAACATAGTCAATCCCAGAGAACCTAGAAAACAATAAGGACCCTAAGAGAGACATACATGGATCTAATCTACATGGGAAGTAGTAAAATACAAGATCTCCTGAGTAAATTTGGAGCATACAGACCATGGGAGCAGATTGAAGGAGAGGGGATAGGTGGGGAGAGGGAGCATAGAAAAATGTATAACTTAATAAAATCAATAAAAATAAATGAATAAACTTATCTAAAGAAGAAAAAAGAAAGAAATTCCAAAAAGGTAGGTTCTAACACCACAGAAAGAATGCCTCAGCAGCAGGATAGATGGAGTTGCCAGCAAGAGTGAGGGGAAGCAGGCAAAACCGAAAGATTCCTTCTTACATCCTTTTATGTCAGCAGGCACCAGAAGGTGTGGGTCAGATTTACATTGGGTCTTAATGCTTGAAAATAGTATGATTCAGAAAATCTCTTGCAGGTGTCCCCAGCAGTTTAGGTTTTAGTTGATCTCAGATGCAATTAGACAACCAACATTAGCCATCGTGAGTCTTCCTCTGTCAACTTGACACACAGTAACATCTCTCTGTGTCATCCTTAATTTCCAAATGAAAACAGTCACCAGTCATCACTTCATCAACACGATATAACTATCCCATGTACAACTGGAAGTGCATTATAACTAGCTCTTATATGTTAAAGTAGCCCATTTCTATTAATCTGTATATCATGTGGCTGTGACTTACTGGGCAAAGCTCTGGTGTCTGCCTTCTCTCTGAATCCACATTCCCTTCTCTCTGAATCCACCTTCTTTCTTCCAGCATTCAGTTTAGTTTTCCCCACCTAGCTCTACTCTGCCCTGCCACAGGCCAAATCAGCTTCTTTATTCATTAGCCAATTATAGCAACACATATACAGAAGGACTTCCCACATCACCTTTACATATGGCTTTAAAAGTTAAATCATGGATGCTCAGAGTGTGAAGTCTTATCCTTGATCTAAATTCAGGAACCTTAAAACAGTTACTCCAATTACATTCTTTGCGGTTTAAATGGACAAATGATACATGATAAAATTTAACAAATTGCCATTCATGGGTATCTGAAGCACACATTTTATCAAATGGAGCAGGGGCTACATTTTTTAGCAGAAAAATGGAAAAACCTACTAATGATGGTTGTACATGTTAAACCTCATCAATGATGTTGATTTGGAGATAGGTTGAATGAGAAAAAAGACTGAGGGATGCTATTTCAGAACAAGACAGGAGGAGAAAATACCCAGGCTTTATTCAACAAGATTGAAAGTAGAATTAGTATAAAAGGGCCCAGGGTGAATATGAATACACAAAGGGACAAATTATGGAGCAGTTTGGTGAGAAGTATTGGCTTTCATTTATATATTGTGAAAGAAGTTTTGAAAGGAAAGTGGCCTTAGTCTAATGTGTATTAAACAAAATTGACACTTCTGTAGGAGACTGAAGAAAGGCTAGCATGGAATGGAAGGGAAGCAGCTACAGTAGAAAATGCAGACTGTATGGCCAGAGTAGAAACTGTGAAAAGTACAAAGATGGCAGGAATATATCTTGATGGTAGGAAGGATGTAACTTTCTTTTTTGCTTGTTTGGGTTTTTTGTTTGTTTGTTTTTTGTTTTTTTTCCCTCTCCTGCTATTTTTATTTATTTATTTTTTATTTTTTAAATTCATTTATTTATTTCTTTATTAAAGATTTCTGCCTCCTCCCCGCCACCACCTCCCATTTCCCTACCCCTCCCCCAATCAAGTCCCCCTCCCTCGTCAGCCCTAAGAGCAATCAGGGTTCCCTGCCCTGTGGGAAGTCCAAGGACCACCCACCTCCATCCAGGTCTAGTAAGGTGAGCATCCAAACTGCCTAGACTCCCACAAAGCCAGTACGTGCAGTAGGATCAAAATCCCATTGCCATTGTTCTTGAGTTCTCAGTAGTCCTCATTGTCCGCTATGTTCTGTGAGTCCGGTTTTATTCCATGCTTTTTCAGACCCAGGCCAGATGGCCTTGGTGAGTTCCCAATAGAACATCCCCATTGTCTCAGTGTGTGGGTGCACCCCTCGCAGTCCTGAGTTCCTTGCTCGTGCTCTCTAACACTATCCTGAGTGAGGTAAGCCAGACCCAAAAAGAGGAATATGGGATGTACTCACTCATATTTGGTTTCTAGTCATAAATAAAGGACATTGAGCCTATAATTCGTGATCCTAGAGAAGCTAAATGAGAAGGTGAACCCAAAGAAAAACATATAGGCATCCTCCTGAATATTAACCTTCATCAGGCGATGAAAGGAGACGGAGACAGAGACCCACATTGGAGCACCGGACTATTTGTTTTTTTGGATGTAACTTTCTTTGGACTAGATCAGGAGTGGGTTCATGGGCCAAGAAATTAGATATTATGGGTAAGTTCTAGATAATCAGGATTTTTCCTGAGCTCAAGCTAACATGGGAAATGTCTTGAAAACATTTTCTTCTTGCTACAGAAGAGTAAAGAAGTTAAGAATTCTAGGAATACTCTGTCGCTATCTAGACCTGGGTTGTCCCAGTGGAGGTTAGTGACCTGAGACACATATATCTGTGGCAAGCCTGAGGACAGAGGGGCTCTATCTCTTAGAGGGATCCCAAAGGGGTTCTCAATCTCAACTCTGTAGGGAGCAAAGGTGAGGTTGTTGGTCCTATGGGTCCAGGGTCAAGACCTATAGGCTATACCCTAGTGAAGCAAGAGATAGTTGTATTCTTGATATTTCATTCAATTATTTACTTTTGTCTTCTCAAACCATATTAATCAAAGGGATTTTTGAAAACATAAACCCAGTAAGTATTATAATAAAGTTCTGCATTGGTCTCTGTTAAATGAGTATGTTAACAGCAAAGCATAATGTCTCTTTGCATTGCTGTTACCCCAAATCAGGAAGAGAATAAATAAGAAAAGCACAGAGAAAGTAAACACAGATTCCTCTATCAAAAATAATTTAGTTCTTTTGAAATTTTTCTTATTGCTCAAATTTCAGTATGCAATATGTCTGATACACAAATAAAATTATATTAGCACAAATGTTTCAGATCATTTTGTGTTCTTAGACATTATTGGGATGATAAACCCTTACTTTGCTGCTTTCATATGCACAGATACATACACATGCTTTTAGAAGTGTTAATAGTTTAGTTTATGTTTCTTCCCATGTACAGAATTTATCTTAACTCATGTTTCTATTGCTATGAAAAGGCACCATGACTACAGCAACTCTTAAAAGGAAAAATATTTAATTATAGGGGAAGGCCAGTTCAGGCACCCTCTCCACTATTGCTAGTAGTCTTAGCTGGGGTTATCCTTATGGATTCCTGGGAGTTTCCCTAACACCAAATTTCTCCCTAAGCCCATAATGACTTCCTCTATCAAGATATCTCTTTCCTTGCTCTCCCTCTCTGTCCCTCCTTTAACTCAACCATTCCTTTCCCTCATGTTCTCGTTCCCCTCCTCTTTACGACCCTGCTGCCCCCCCACCATTACTCACGAGCTCTTATCTATTTCCCCTTCCCAGGATCATCCAAACTTGTCTCTCTTAGGATCCACCTTGTTAACTAGCTTCTCAAGGGTTGTGGATTATAGCTTGGTTGCTGTGGGACAATGGTTTTACCCTGTAAAGATTTGTTTCTTGTGCTTGTTTAATAAAATGATGATTGGCCAGGAGTCAGGCAGGAAGTATAGGTGGGGTGACCAGGCAGGAAGTAGAGGTGGAGCAAGAATTACAGGAAAATTCTGGAAAAAGATTTAGTCTGTTAGCTGTCATCTCCCAAACACAGAAGAAGCCATCAAGCAAGATGTGATTGCCTTGCCGAAAAAGGTACCCAGTCATGTGGTTAACACAGACAGTGGGAGCTCACTGACTCTGCACTGATACCTGGGGAACCTGCATAGAACTGAGTTAGGCTCTCTGATTGTGGGTGACAGTTCTGTGGCTTGGGCAGTGTAGGGGGGGTCACTGGCATTAGGGCCAGGATTTATTCCCATGTATGAATTGGCTTTTGGTGGCCCATTCCCTATGGAGGGATACATTGCTCAGCCTTGATACGGGAGGGAGGGGCTTGGTCCTGCCTCAATTTGATATGCCAGACTTTGTTGTCTCCCCATAGGATGCCTCACCCTCTCTGAGGAGTGAATGGAGATTTTTGTCAGGGGGAAGGTGGGGGAGAAACAGAAGGAGGAAAGAGAGGCGGTAGTGTGGTTTTTATTTAGAATGAAAAATAAACTCTAAATAAACAATTTTTTAAAAGGAAAACATTCAATTTGACCTTGCTTAGAGTTCACAGATTCATTTCATTATCATCATGGTGAAACACATGACCACCTGCAGGCTAATTTAGTGTTGAACAGGTAGCTGAGGATTCTATATCTTGTAGGCAACAGGAAGTCTACTGACTGTCACACTGATTGGTTACTTCAGCCAGAAAGCAGCTCTTCAACACATGAGTCATTTGGTAGAACACTTCCTATCCAAAACCAGAAAACAGGTTTCAGTATAACAAGGGCTGTAAAATAACTCAGTGGTTTATTAGTTACTTGTAATTTTTTTCTGTGACAAAATAACTGCCAGGCAACTAAATCAAGTAAGGATTTGATTTGGTTCATGTTCTGGGGTTCAGTAAATCATGATGGAGGAGTCATGGCAGCAGAAGGTTGAGGCAGTTGGCTGCACTGCATTTTCAGTCAGGAAGCAAACAGTGATAAATACCTATGCTCAGCTCCATCTCACGTGTTAATTCAGTCTGGGGCCCCAGCCCAAGGACTGGAGCCACTTACACTCGGGGTAGGTCTTCCCACCTCAAAACCTAATCTAGATAATCCCTCACAGGCATCCTAGAGGATAACCCAATCTGGATAATCCCTACAGGCAACCTAGAGGATAACCTAATCTAGATAATCCCTCACATGTATGGCAAGGACTTGTCTCTTGGGTGATTCTTGAATCAAGTCCAATTGACAATCAAAGAAAGCTATTGCTAAGTGATCATTAAATTTTTGATTACTTAATAAGTGCACAGTCCTCTTTAAATGTTAGCCTGGTATCTACAAGTTTCTACTTAT
Organism: Chionomys nivalis; assembly: GCF_950005125.1. Lineage (NCBI taxonomy): Eukaryota > Metazoa > Chordata > Mammalia > Rodentia > Cricetidae > Chionomys > Chionomys nivalis. The sequence goes on along the minus strand of NC_080098.1, from coordinate 23,579,800 downwards.
TTATTTTTAAGGATTTGATTTTCCCTAAAAGGAGATGAGGTTGGGTTTGAAAATTGAGTGAGTGATACTTGTAGAGTTAGGCACAGGGCAGAGGCAGGGTAAATCTACAATCAGTGGTTGTTCTTCTTAAGGACCCTCCCCCCCAATTTGTTGACCTGATACTCTCACACATTTTCTCAATGCGGGCTTTGGAACATGCCTCTTACCACAAAGGGTGAGACCTTTCATTTCTTTTTCAAGTTCTCAATAGAAGTATTGCTGGGTTCTGAACTTATTTGCTCACATGTATTCTTGTTTATTTACTTTAATAGGCCAAAGTTAACAACCACGGCTAATGGGATATCAAGCCAATAAAAGAAATGAATAAGGCACTTAGGCAATTTTTCAAGCTAGAGCATAGTAGTAAGTGAGCAATTGACATTTTGAAATGCACTGGGTTAGACAGGGGCTCTATTTTTTGTTATTGTTGTACACTCCCAAATGTCCACACTTAAAGAAAACCTCATGCATTTTATTGTGAGCTTGCTTTAAGTTACCTCTAAGCAGAGTTTCTCCTACAGAACCAGTTTGAAAGTTATTCCAGGTTTTGGGCTTTTGTTTATTTGTTTTGTTTTTTTTTTCCTGGTGTACTTTTTTTTTCATGTTATTGAGTAATGCATTTTTCTCTGCTCCTCTCTCTTCATCTCCCCTCCCCTTCAACCCTCTCCCATGGTCCCCATGCTCCCAGTTTACTCCAAAGATCTTGTCTTTTTCTACTCCCTATGCATGTCTCTCTTAGGGTTCTTATTGTTGTCTAGGTTCTCTGGGATTGTAAATTGTAGACTGGTTTTCTTTGCTTTATGCCTAAAAGCCACCTATGAGTGAGTACATATTATATTTGTCTTTCTGGGTCTATTTATTTGTTTTTAAATTTAACTAATTTTTCAGTATTAACAGAAGATAAGATAATTTTCATAAAATTCTGTAAAAGCTGTCACTGACAATTTGCCATGACTACTTCATTTGTTACTTTGAACCAATTTTTATCCTTCTTAGACAAATCAGATAAAATCATAGAAGAGGTGAACAGGCATCACAGCTAACATTTCTCACAGGAACATTTCAACTTGATCAAAACTGTACAGTTACAACTCTTAAAATAATGAGAAATATACCTTAAGGAGTTAAAGATACTCACAATTTGTGGTTTTAGAAGGTACATTTTGATGAAGTATATTCACTTATTTCTAAAGATAGATGACAAGTAGATTGAATTCTTCTGTGACGCCTATGTTCCATTTTTCTAAAATCTAACTGAAGCTCCAACTGCCGTGTTCTGGGGCTCCCTTATGGGTTTTTTTTTTTTTTTAAGAAAATAGAAGGCTGTCTGCATTCTCCTAAAATGTACTCAAAGTCTCCATCCTTGTAAGCACATTTTGGGGAGTTCATCATTTTTGTCGTTGCTTCACTATGTAGAGGTTAAAGCAAGGTTGACTCTTGAATAGCCTGTGATCAACCTGTAGTCATGTAAAAATGATGACTGGAGGCCTTTTGATCTAAAGTTCTCAAAGTGCCTACAAGAACTGCTTTACATTTCTGTTCTCCTCCAGTGATCCAGATACAGCGTGGGCTTTAGAAAGTGCAGGCAGTGATTCAGAGGGAAGTGCAGGAGGGAAATCTTAAAGTTCCTTTTAAAGGACGTTTTAAAATGAAGGTATAATTTGTATCCATAGAAATGCTCTCATATTAAGTGTGGCATTTGATTAGTTTTGACAAATGCATGTACTTGTGTTACCCACACACCTCCGAAGGTGTCCATTAATCCCATCACTCTAGAGAACTCCCCTGTGCCCATTTCCAGTCAAATGGGATCCCCTCCCAGGCAAAGTTATATAACCACAGAGGTGTTTGGTCTTGGATCGGATCCTAAAGAAATGAACTCATAAGCTCTGTGTCCACAGTTCTTTCTTTTCTTCTGACTCAGCAGAATGCTTTTCTGATTTGTGACTGTGATTCTGTATGCTAAAAGTTGCATTGGATGCTGTTGAATCACATCTCACCTGGCCCAAATTTTTCATGTCTCCTTCTTTGCTATATTTGTATTTAACTCAGGTGTTTTATTGTTTGATTTTAGATTTTTTTCCTTCTGTTATTTGTTCTTATTTTCTCTCTTAGATCCTTCCATGAGAGAATTGAAGATTTATGCTACTTTGTTTTACCTTTTTATTTGATATCTTCTATGACTTTTTGAAATAATTAAGCATTTTCAATATGTCACAAAAATAAGTGTAACTGTCCTATAGCTCTCTTCAATCATAATATCACTGCATAACCGTAGCATTAGAATAATTCACAAGATTCATTCATATCTACCTAAATCACTTTACTAATTTGTGTAGGTGTGTGTGCCTAGAGCAATGTAACACATACAAACAGAGATAACCTGACACATTCAGTGTGTCAACTTCCCACCAAGATTCTTTGTACTAACTCTAACGCTCACTCCTCCTCCCTCTGTCCCTACCCTTGATGACCACAGCTGTATTTTCAATCTTTAGACTTTTCCATCTCAAGAATTTTGTATTCATTAAGTCAAATAGTACAGAGCTTTTTGAGTTGAATGTTTAAATGTGATTTAATCCGTTAATATACAGCTATGCTGCCATGTTATCAGTAGTCAAATTGGGTAGTATTCCATGGTGTGTGAGTACTACAGTTCCTTTATCCGTTCATTCAACGAATATACTCTTTTATCTCTGGTCTCCTGAAATCCTAAGCCTATTTGCTTTCTTTGGTCAAAACTTATCCCTGTTTTATGATTAGGGTTTTAAGATTCTTAGTGGGAAGTAGAGCCTTTTCCTATTCAGTTACAACGTGACAAATGCAAATGACTTTATTGTTTTTTTTTCTTATACCATTCTTGTTAATTTTAGAGATTTCTGTAGAGATAGAAAAATTGCTTTTTAAAATGTATTATGGTTTATCTCCAAAGGATATTTCACTAAATCAAAAGATAAGACTCTTAGTGTATGCTTCCCGTTACAAAGCTGTCAGACCTTATACTTTTTCACCAGTAATCCAGCCCCTCCTTTGTTCATGGTTTCAGTTCATCATTTCTGAGAGTGCTCTGAGAATACACTCCAAAAACTATTTTGACAATGGGCACGAGAGAGTTAACTAACATTGCTTTTACTATAGTGATTTCGTTAAGATGTTTTAATTAATTTTATTATTACTTTTGATTTTCTATTACTGAACTACTTTAAAAATTTAAACCTTATCACAAATATGTACTGGAAAATGTAGTATAAATGGGGTTCATTACTGTCCCTGATTTTAAGAGTAGAAGCCTTGAAATGTTCTCTTTTCACATACAATAGGACTTTATATTATACATTCTGCAAGCATTATAGCACACACAGTGCATAGCATTGACCTTATTTTAGTCAATGGCCATCTGAAGAGTAGCTATAGGCTAACATGGATGGAAGGTTATCTACTGATAAGAGAAATGTTTTAGTTCTTCAATGTTTTCCAGGGTCTTTGCTTATTCTCATGTTTGCATTCTACAATGTAAATCCAAGAACTACCCTACTACTGTGTCTGTGAAGTTACAAAGGATTATTTTAAGATCTTGTATAATTGATGTCTGTTGTAGATAAATTCAGTTTTGTCTGTTCAAAAGTGGTCTTTGTATTGCCTTTATGTGGAGGACAGTTTTTCTGTAGAATTATACATTATATAGAAATCCACATCAAAAGCTCCCTTTCCTGCTTTAAGTGTGTGTTTTATTGTCTTCTGACCTTATTGATTCTGGTGAGAAGTCAGCTGTCAATTTTATTGTAGTTTCCCAGGATGAAACTGTCTTGAAGATCATTGTCTTCAGGGCTCAGCAGTTTGGCTATGGTTTGTCTAGTGATGTTCCCTTTGTATTTTACCCAGGTTTGTTTTTCTAGAAAATTCAAACACTTATTAAGTAATTAAAATAAACTATTTGTTATTTTATCTTCAAATAACTTTCTATTTTATTTTTTTTAAAGTAAACAAATTATTTTTTTTCATTTTACATACCAATTACAGTTCCCACTCCCTCCCCTCTTCTCATTCCCTCCATCTCACCTCCCCACCACTGCACCCCCTCCACTCCTCAGAGAGGGTAAGGCACATTGCTTTGGGGAAGGTTCAAGGCCCTACTATATCTAGGCTTGGGAAGGTATCCATCCAAAGAGAATAGGTTCCCAAAAAGCCAGTACAAGCAGTAGGAATAAATCCTGTTGCCACTGCCGGTTGACCCAAAGTCTGCCCAAGCCATACAACTGTCACCCACATTCAGAGGATCAAGTTTGGTCCTATGCTGGTTCCTTCCCTGGTCCATTGGAGTTGATGAGTTCCCACTAGCTCAGGCCCAAAGTTCAGTTGAAGAGTGGCAGGAATGAGAATATGAACAGCGAAGTCTCATATATTTTCTATCTCTCCTTTTTTGTTTGTTTTAGGGTTTTTTTTTTTAGCTTTGGAGTCTTGTCCTGGAATTCACTCTGTAGCCCAAGCTGGCCTAGAACTGACAGAGATCTGCCTACTTCTGCCGACTGAGTGCTGAGATTAAAGGCTTGTGCCACCACTGCCCAGCCTTCTCTGGTGTCTTAATGACAAGCAGGAGAAACTTTGAATTTCGTCTTCAGATTCTGGATGTCTTTATTCTTCAGTTTTGTTTTTCCTTTTATTTTTGATTTTAAGTTACACTCTTTCCTCATTAGGCTAAAAGCCCATTGTTAGTACATTGGAGTTCTATAAAGATGCTAACAAATAGAAATATATAACAAAGCACAACTCCTGCTCCAGTGAACGTAAGAACTCATACCAAGTATGAAGGGCCATGGCCTGGGAACAACTTACTGTGAATCAAATGCTCATTATATAATTATTTATATGGTTTTTAAAAATAATCATGGACCAAATCAATTCACAAATCAATTCACATCCAAAATATATTTGAGGGTATCAGGTTAGGCAGATTACAGTCATGTTGGAAACTCCTTGCTATAAATTTCAAATACTGTGACATTCTTAACATTGATTGATTGAAGCTGATGGTCTACTAAGTTATTACATTACAAAGTTCTTGAGTTAGGTCATATGTAGAGGTTGCTAATATATAGTTATTAAGTAGACACAAAATAATCCAAGATAATTTTGGCTCTTAATCTAAAATATTCCAACTCTCTATAATCACAAAATAATCAGTCAGGCAGCCTATAGAATCTTCAATATATGTATACATTATTTTTAGGGCACTTTAATTGACAATATATAAGAAGAACTTTATTGTGGAAATTGGCTCATTTAAGGAACTCAGACAAATCTTGTGTATAATACCTACAAAGTTGAGAATGCCATCCATTCTGAAAATAAACTTTGAGAAACAGAGTCCATAATGATAAAGTACAGTCTTGAGGACAGGGGAGGTAAGTGGTATAGATCCAGAGTTCAGAAGCCTACAGCCAGGAGCTTGGTGTATAAGGGTATCTTGTCCACAAGAGGAAGAGAGAGTTCACATCGCTTCTAGAGCTGTTCTATCCTGCTCCTCAGGAGGTTGGATGATAACTCCCCACATGGAATACTGATTCAAATATTAATGTATTTAGCAAGCATTAGCTTCCTGGGCATCTCTTAGCCCAGTCAAAGAGACACAGAATTCACCATCACAGTGCTTAAAGCGTTCCTCTCTCTCATAGTGTTTAAAGCATTTCTCTTGTTTCCTTTTGACAAGCACTCTTTTCTGTGTCTGTCTCCAAGGTGTCCAAACCTGCTAACCCAGCATGTGTTTGGCTTTTAACTGCTCAGTAAATGTTCAGTTGCTTATTCTTACTCAACCTATGAAAGTTTTTACTCTTAATGATAGCTTAGCTAATTTCTTTTCTAGGAGTGGCCTTTCATTTTTTTTAACTTATATGCTTGCAATGTTTAGTTTTTAATATATGACTTTGCAGGTTGTCTGATTTATTGAGGTGTTATATCAATAGTGATATTGCTATTATACTTTTAACTTGCCATATTCTTTGCATGCTGCTAAGTTTTATAACATATAGTAAAACTTATATTGATATAAAATCAGTCTTCTTTGAATTTATAGAATGTCTTACTGAAATTTGTGTACAGTATTAGTCACCACTGAGTGAGTAACTCAGGCGAAGAGTGAGCTGTAGTTTCTCAGTGGTTTTTAGAACAAAGGCTGATACTTGACTCACACAGCATCTTGTTCATGGGTGGAGTGAATTGTCCTTAAGAACCCACAATTCTGAACTCTTTCCATTATGCACTACAGAGGAAATGACAGTTTATTATTAATCTCTATTTTTAAGTAAACAAGCCTCAAAAATATTCATATTATCTCTACTTACACTGCTTTGGTCAGGCACCAAACATAGAACATTGAATCTATCAGGGAGAGTGTGTCATTTTGCTATGTCTAGGAAGAGAAAATTTTATGGTAAAAACAATATATTATATAATTTCCTCTGCCAAATTAAACGATTTGTTATTAACAATAATAATGAAATATATTAATTTAATTTACATCTCAGTCACACTTTCTCCTCCCTCCTCTCTCCCTATTCCCTTCCTCCTTTTCCCAGCTACCTCAATCCAATCTGTGTCTGCTTCTATAATCATAAATAATTTTAAAAGGGAAAACACCTTTAACAATGAAACTGTGAATCCGTCTATTCTTTACTATTTCAGAACCGAAAGGTTTTGCTTTCAAAGGCTCATTCCTATTCTCTTTTGCCGTTTTATCTGTATATGATCACATTTTATACCACAATTAGTATTCCACGTTGTCATATCTAATTTCAGTCTTATTGTCAATAGAGTAGTTCTCTAATTGGGCATTGTAAAAATATTTTCTCTTCTTGTTATTGGAGTCCTAAACCACAGAAGATCTGATTTGAGGGAAAATAAATCAAATCTGGCTACTCACTCCTGAAATCAAGGGCTAAAGTAATAATGACAGGCAGAAAAGTGATTTAATCAATATAAATATGTCTCAAAAACAAGAGGGTCAAGTGTCACACTCCTGTCTCTGAAGGGATTAACATGAGCTCCAGATTATGTAAGAACCACAGGGGGAAAAGTCTGTATAATCAACCAGCCTTCAGTAACACTATGGGCAGGTTGATCATTACATCAGTCTCAGACACATTTGAACTTACCAGTAACAAAGCAATCACCACTGCTCAGAGAGAGGAACAATTTCTATTTGATGACAAAGAAATTGCTACTTCTCAGGTAGATGTCTCCATTTGATTTTAAGCATGGTTTACCAGATGTGTGATCCTAGTTAATTCATGAAATGATTGTTCTGGCCTTATACAGGCTTTCTCACAAGGATCTACTCTTCCTGCAAAGTTTAAAGCAATGATTGAAGACTTCTGGTTACCACTCTAAGTACCTGAAGGAGGACCTTGTAATGACTGCTGGTTGTACTTCAGTTAAATCTTACCTTGGTGTCTTCAACCTTCAAGAATAGTCAATTACCACTCACTGCTCACTACACCTTAAATGGTTGAGAGCCTGTATACAGAATTGAGCAGTCCTCTGACCCAACATCTAAGGAATAAGAAACAAATACAAACTAAAAGAAGAGGCATCAAGCCTTTATCCTGTGTTTAGTTTCCAATTGGTACATTTAACTAAGGTGAAGAGCCAATGCTTTCAAGAGAAATGGCCTTGCGGTTCATGCTGTGTATTGACCTGTTAGTAAAATACATAAATACGTAATAAGCTGAAAAAGAATTTGGAGTAAAGTCCAATAAGAACTACTCATCTTATTTTAATTTATTCAGGTGAGATTTCCTCATGTGCCATGTACATGCTTTTGGTCTCTTATTGTATGCTGTAAAGATTAAGATCTTCCTGGTACATCCTCTTTCCTGACACAAATCTATAATCCAGGGTAATGGATCATTGAAGGAGCACCATGATCGCTACAAGGAATAAGAGGGTTCTTTTGAGTGGCTTTGAGAATGGGTTAAAATATGATTAATGTTGTTTTCCTTATGATCAAATAAAGCATAAATTCCCAGAACACAGGAGCGTGCAATTTAGCCTTCCTGAGTTAATCAGAGCATGTCAGGAATATGGGATAATTGAACAATAAGTGCATTCACAAGTAAGAAAAATGATTTAAAACCAAGGAAAGAGAAAAACGACTCCCAAGTTAAATCCCTTAAAGTAGAAGGTGAGAGAACTTACTACAGGTGACTTACTTCATCCAGGGAAACGAGACCATGGTAAGAGGAATCCCACAAAAGAGGCGTTTCTGGCCCGATTCCATAGGAATGTTTAGGGAATAAGTCTTGCTTCAGGATTCAAAACATTGCACAAATAAGCCAGAAGGAATACAGGGTGCTGAACTGCATGCTCTGTCTGCAGTCCCCTGTACCTTAGAATACAAGTGGGTTATGGGAAAATCCAATGTGGTCTAACTCTGCCTGAAGCCTAAGCGTTACCAATAGCTCAAGAAACCTATGCCTAAGAAAGTTTCAGGTATAGCCAATCAGAAGGCAGGACGCACATACCATCAAGTAAGAGGATGAGTGAGGAAAATCTGAGCAAAGCTCCAGTCACAGGCAGTAGAAATGGTGATAACTACTTCATAACCCAAAGAAAAAGGAGGCTATGCACTACTACAGGAATTTCACCATCAACAACAGGATACACGGCAGGGTACACGTTGGTACAGTGAAGGTAGAGAAAACAGATTGTTATGACTGGAGAAAGTGTACCCCGTGTAGAGTTTGTATGCCACCAAAAACTCTTCCAAGGGTAGAAACTGTGTCCTTTATTCTAAAAGGATTTTACATAGTTTTGATAAATATTGCTATTATCATAATTATTAGTGAGCTAGTAACCAAAGTAACAAATTTACCTTTTGGACTAAATCAGAAAATAAAGCTGCCCTTGACTAATCTAGTAGACAGATTTTCTTTTTTGTTTAAGTTTTTAAAATTGGACAAATATCCGAGAGTAGATTCAGGTCCTGTCGTTCCTGGTCCTACTAACTTTTGTTTCTGGTGTCCTGTTAGTGATGACCTGATGCAATTAGGCTCCAGAAGCCTGTCATTGCCTTTGTAATAGGCTTCTGGGTTTGCCTACAGCTTCCGAAGCTGGAGAAAACTGTAATTCAGTTGACATCAGTGGGTTATTTATAGAAAATTGGCTCGGGAAATGCAACCTATATAAAACTCGGCTCTTTTATTTTCTCTATGAAGACCTGTTTGCTGAGTATGAGCTGGATGTCGACAGCCTACTTCCCATTGTATCAGCTTAATGCTCCGTGCTCTTGAAGCTGTAGCACAAGGCTTAACACTCAATGCTGGCACGCCCACAGAGGTGACAATGACAGCTTTGTGATTTTGCCCTTGTCACCCTCTTCCATATCTCCCATTCCACGTGCTATTTTACTTTCTTTTAGGAGATTAGTTTTTATTTCAACCTTGTCTGAAGGATCAAATTAGGTTTAAAGCTTAACTCGGTGAATCTCTAAGCACAGGTGACACATGCCATATAAAATTATTCTTAAGTTGAATGAACTAAATTGGTGGAGTTCAGAAAGTGATGAAACTCAGAGGATCCAAAGAACTGTTTTGAAGGCGAAGTGGGATCATTTAGAAAGAAGTATAAGTAAAGGATTTAAATAGGGATTCGTAGAGCATTGTATACATGTATGAAATTGCAAAAAAAAAAAAAAAGTTAAAAACCATCAGATGTTTTTTCAGTATCAACAGTAATATGATAAAAAAAACAAATAATTAAAGATGTTAAAAAAGAATTAACATCATTGGCATAACTATTTGTGCCTTTGTAGTTTTCAATTGTTTTTTTTTTTTTTTTTTAAGTTTTTTTTTTTTGAAACAGGGTTTCTCTGTGGTTTTGGAGCCTGTCCTGGAACTAGCTCTTATAGACCAGGCTGGTCTCGAACTCACAGAGATCCACCTGCCTCTGCCTCCCAAGTGCTGGGATTAAAGGCGTGCGCCACCACCGCCCGGCTTTTCAATTGTTTTGAAAAAAAAAATACCCCAGAACTTAAAACTTCTATGTCGTTAAGTGGGTTCATTAAAAAAACAGGTTGAAATATTTACTTTGATTTTTCTTTTTTAATTGAGTATTGATTAATCATTGTAAAAATTAAAGATTCCTGTTGTTTTTAAAATATTTCTTATAATAAAATCAAGTCCCTTTTATTATCCCATAATATACTTGACATCTATTGAGAATGGGATACATTCTCATTCATATTTGTGTTGGCACACTTCTGATATTTAAGAAAAAAATCTCTTTTTGGTTATTTAATTGGTACAAATTTGTTCAATTATAAATATTAAGAGAAAAGAAATAAATTCCTCAGCTTTAACCAAGGATAATTAAAATACCTACCCATAGGTTTATGGGGAGTAATAAGAAAATGCCAAAAAAGATTCTTGCCCCATTGTTAGTAACCACTCATGAAAGATAATACTATTATCAAATTAATATTTAAAAATAAATAAATTCCCTTTGGACATCATGAACTAGACAAAGAATTGTCATTTATTAATATTTAGTTTTTATAGTCATCTTGTATTTTCCTACTCCGCATGAGCAATCTCCAGGATGACCTGCTGAAGGATTGCCATAAAGTCTTCTGTAGCTGGGTAGACAGAGATGTGAGGTGCTGACAAATCCATGCTGTTTTTAACAGTAGTCTTCAACCTGTGTATCACAACCCCTTCGGCAGTTTTCTGTCTCCAAAAATAATTCCATTAAAATTCATCACCATAGCAAAATGACAGCTATGGAATAGCAACAACATAATTATGGTCAGGGATTACCACGAAAGGAAGAACTGTATTCAAGAATCATTTTAGGATTTAATGTGTCTGTTGGTTTGTTATTAGTTGTCTTGTAGGGGTGAACGTTGAATTGCTTCAAATATGCAATGTTCTTTTGTTTCCTCTTTGAGCCTGATGCTTTTCTTAATTTTTTGTTTCCCTCATGGTTATTTGTAGACCTTGTTGAGTGAGCCAAGTGTTTATTTCTTAAATCATAAATCTACTTACTAAAATAAGTAAATAAATCCTTCTTACTAAACTCCCTAGCTAATGATTGAATAGTGCTTTTCTCCAACCTTTTTTAATTGAGGACATTAGGGATGGGAAACAAATAGGCAGGGCTTAGGTAAGATCTAGCAAGCAGAGACGTGAATGTACTCTACACAGAGGTACCTTTTGTTTGATGAAGTAGTGTTATGGTTTGTTTACTCTCCCTTGCCAACTTCATAAAATTTTAACTTTTTTAAATGAATATCAAAGGTTACTTTCAGGACCTATTAAACATGTTTATTCTCTCTGAACTTTCACAGTCCTTGCACCCAGAAGTCTTCCTATAGTAATGTTGTAATGTTAAGCATTTTCTTATATTAAAGCAACATTAAATTCTACAGAAATAGCTGATTACAGTAGAGAAAAAATATTTCACCAAATAACATTTATAATGACACTTCTGTAGTTTTCTTTGCATTAAATTTTTCACAAATTGTGAAGGTTAAACAGCCTGATGCAAGGTCATCCTTACTTTTATGAAAGATCTTTGATTTTAATTTTAGCAAACTTGTTCAGTAACTTTTAATTCCTCTGAAAGTTCTTGACAAACAAACTGACCAACCAACCAAGAAAAATAACAGCTTAGATAGCCCATCAGGCAGAAGTACTTGCCACAGAACAGAACCCGAACTTGATTCTTAGAACCTAAAAGGAAGTCAAAGGGAAAAAGCAAACACCAGAGGGTCATATTTTGACCTCTAAACAGGTTTTTTGACATACTTATCCTTCTACACACACATACACACATACACACATGCACATCACATCATACATCCCAATAATAGTCTTTTACTTCTTAAAATATTGAAATATTTGTGTTCTTTAAAATATGTTAATTCTCAAGAAAATGCTTCATGACTGTGTCTACTTAGTATCACTAAGATGCACATTAAACATTGGAATATTTACTCCTTTTAACCTATGCCCTTGTGATTTCACTTTTTGCCACACAAACTGTTCTATCATGTAAATTACTGAAGGGTGGAGTCAAGTAGAAAAAAAGAAGAAAGAAAATCTGATATCCCAAACAAAACAATGTGCTCACAATTTTTTCTTTCATAAATGAGCAAAAAGGCATCATGAAGCTATTTACATATTAATTTACATATTGCTATCTTACAAAATGAAGGACTTTGTACTGTATATTCAGAAGTGAATACTGAGGAACCAGCAGTTATGGGGCTGATGCGTTGGATTTTTTTCTTTCACTTATAAGTGACTTTTTTTCAGTCTTTTTGAGTGCAAAATACTTTTGCTATTCAATAAATTTCTTGTTTTAACCTATGAACCTGTAGAAGCATTTCATGTTTGAGTTCACAGCCTAAAGTAATTTGAAAAATTGTTTCATCAATCAGTACAATCAAGGGTCATTATTATAGTTAATTTGCTTACTCACCAGGAATAACTATTGCTGTCATTTGGACTCGATATGCATCTGACCCAGGGGTTGAAGGAAGGGTACGAATTGAAAAGAGCTTTAAGACATTTCAAACCATCTGCAAGTGTCCTTAGAAAATGAGTTCTGAAGTTTTCATTATTGAGATTTCTCAGTTTATTTATCTGAAAATGCATATGTTCTTGAGGAATCATGTGTTCTGTGCTGGGTATAATCTAAGAAGAAAACCAAGATATGATATACCCACGTTCAAAATAATCATATTTTATAATCTATTAAGTGCTACCCTTTTAAAACTATTATATGTGAAGCTAATCTGCTGTTGTCTTGGTTTATTTATTTGTTACTATGACAAAATACTTTCACAAAGCAGCTTAAAGGAGACAGGGTCTCTTAAGTGATTCTGAAGCTCATCAAGTTGAAAATTGATATTTGCTGTCATAGCTTTCAATCTGAGAAACCAATATCTCTTACCGCTTTCAATTTTTGCATGATTGCTTAGAGTGTCATCTAATTGAAACCCAGATTTAAAAAATTCTGTTATATACTATTCTATATACATTAAATGTGAAACATTTAATAAGAATAATATCTCCAAACATTTTCACACTCAATATTTAGCTCTTTAAAAATTATGTAGGACTCAGAAACAGAAATTTCATAATCCAACCCTCACTAACCCTGACAGTTTAAACAGGAGTCTCAGTCCAATCAAAATCACTGAGACAATCAAGTTTCCTTGAATGGCATGTGGTGTCTCTAATTTCAGAGCTACGGCCTTAGAAATAAGCTAAAGCATGCACATTTTTAAAATCGCATGAGAATGTCTTGGAAATACAAAATAATTCCTAGCCATTTCTTAGCCAAGACTATTATCTAAATTATCCCAGTTTCAGAAATTGCAGATTATTTTGTTTTCTTGTAAGACAGGGTTTCTCTGTATAGCCTTGGCTGTTCTGGAACTCATTCTGTACACCAGAATGGCTTCAAACTCACAGAGATCCCCTGCCTTTCCCTCCCAAGTGCTGAAAGTAAAGCCATGACCACTATCATCATAGAGCCTTCATCCCACAACTGATGGAACCAGATGCTGAGATCCACAACCAACTTTATGGACTTTCCATGGGAGCCCTTACCCATCGGGAGGAGTGGATGGGGGTGGGCTAGACGGGAGGAGAAAGCGGTGAGAGAAGATGTGGGAGGGAGAACTGGCTTAGAATGTAAAATATATAAAAATAAATAAATTAAGGAAAAAAGCATGCACCACCGCTTCCTGGCTATTTTTTATTTATTAAGTCTTGAAGATTTATTTATTTTTATTTTATGTGTTATTAATGTTTTGCCTCCATTTATGTATGTACACTTCATTCATGAGTTGTGCCCACAGAAGAGAGAAAAAGGCAACAGATGCTCTGCAATTGAAGTAACAGATGGTTGTAGGCTGCCATGTGCGTGATGGGAACTGAACCCGACCCCTCTACAAGAGCAACTACTGCTCTTAACCCTGAGCCTTTTCACCAGAGCTCATAATGTTTTTAAAGGTACATTTTAGAATCAGTTAAAGAACTTTCAGGCTCACTCTTCCACAAGCACATATATTTATTCACATTCAGACCTGAATGCTAGTCAAATCAGTTCCTTATAGACAGCCTCAAATTCAACTAATATTCTGGTCCAAGCCATGAGACAAAAAGAAAAAAAATCTAATAAGTAGCTACATGCAATCTGCATATATTTAACATCAGCAAATTTAGACAATTAAAAAATCATTTCTAATAGCCAGCATGCTAATTAAAATACCATTGCTGCCTTGGAATGTAGATATCCAATTAGACTACAAATGTTAACTAAATTCTACTAGGTCATAATTTAAAGACAAATTGTACACTGTCTTTGCTGGAGAGTTTTAAACAGAATTACAGGCAATGTAAAACAATTATAATTCGATCAGTGTTTTTCATTTGGTAACATGGGTATGTGTGACTTGAGAACATGTTTAACTCTGTAGCTTGTTTTGCTCAATCACTCATTACTAATAAATAGTGAAATATGCTCATTTCTCACTCCGTATTTAACCAGGCCTGGGAAGATGGTTTGGCCAGTAAAGTGTAGCAGGTTTGCATTTGCATCACCCACAAGTTCTCAAATAATGACATAGAGACTTATTTTTTAATTATGATGCTAGACTTTATGTTATGATTGTCCCATTAGCTCTTATAGTAATCTGTTATTCTTCATCTATGTTGTTCCTCAGAGCGTTATACATTTAACTCTGTATGTCCTACTTTGTGTCTGTCTGCCAGCTGCCTAGCCCTGGGCATCTCCCTCCCTTTCTCCTTTGTTCTCTTCTCTCATTCTTTCAAGCCTAGATTTCTCTCTGCTGAAAACTGCACCTAACCCACTACTGCCTATTGGTCATTCAGCTTTTTATTAAACCAATAAGGAGCCTTAGGCAGGCAAGTTAAAAGAACAATACATTTTCACATAATTAAACAAATTCTGTATAAACAAATGTAACACAGCTTTGCATAACCAAAGTAATAGTGTGCACCATAAATAAATATAATGGATCTTTACATAGTTAAGGGTATATTGTATAATATTTCCCCTTTTGTCTAAATTAAAAGAAAAATTTTAATATTAATATCTTAAAACTATATACAAAAGAACAGTCATCAAGTAAGAATTACATTTAAAATATTAAGTCCATTTGTATATGGCAAATTCAGAGAAAATATTGCAGTGTTTATCTTTTCTTGGTGAGCCCAAAGTTTGTACCTAATTCATCTTTTATCATAAATTGGAAAAACTGCAGTTATAACTATCTAGTCTTCAATTCCATTAAAGACCACAGAAGGATATAGCATTACCTGAATAAACTGAAACTACAGAGTAAACAACCTCCAAAACCATAGAAATGACAAAGGTATCTGACTGCCTGGACAGTAGCCCAAGTTTCCTCTGCAATTTTGGGGCATCCATCTTTGGTCTATAGACCTATAGGCCTATAATATCTGGCAGACTTTTCTATGAAGCAGTGATTTTAAAAGAATACCCTGACTTGTCTTGAAAAAGTTTGGCAGTTGCTTTCCTTATGTTCTGCAGAATATCTGGCAGAGTTTTCTATGAAGCCAGAAATTTAGATAATTGTCCTGCCATGTTTTGGCAAAGTTTGGCAGTTCTTTTCTTTTGTATCCTACTCGTCCAGTTTGTACAGCATATTGTCATGAGTCAAAGCAAGAGCAGTTTCTTGCCTAAATGGCTAGCTTTTCCAAAATGAAAGCAAACTCCATATGGAAGTTCTTCAATGCCCATCATCCTTTTATGGAGTAGATTGGTGCTGCCTGGAGCAGACATGTTTCACTGTTGTGAAATGTCTTATGTTAACAAAACATTTTAAATGCTATATTCTATAGGTCTTAGAAGTGTTTGAAGACCATTTTCTATCTGAAATATATTTCTGTATGATTCTAAAAGCATACCTAACATAACTACAAATCTTATTGATATAGATGACTAACTACTAACCTGCATTTCTTAATTATCTTAAATGGTTTTAAAAATAGTTTTCAAAGACTAAAACTTTACATTTTAAAATGAACTTCACAGGTGCAATACCTTAGACAAGAGTAGAAATGTATATAAAGTATGTTGTTACAAAAATAACCTTAAATTGGTATCAATATACAAAAACCCCTTAAACACAAGTAGAAACATATACATATATATATATATATATATATATATATATATATATAGCATGTTGTATGCAAAAATCTATACCAATGTAAAATATTTGAATTTTAAAAGTGTTTTTTAATTTGAAGTAGATTTAATAATCCACCTGTTTTCCCTATCCCTTCTGTTCTCTTCCTTTTTCCCTCAGAAACAGATCCTTGAATCCAATATCCCTTGCTTAGTTTCCTCCCTTACCATGATCAGTAATAATATGCAACTGACTCTCTAAACAATGACAAACATTCATGATAAAGAAAATAACCAAAATCCACTTACTCCACCTCTTGGGAATGTGGGCATTGTGTTCACTAGACTAATTCCTGTTATCTGAGTGTGACAGTATCTCCATGGGACCCTGAAAATTTTGAGGCGATGGCCAAATCCTGGGAAAACTAGTTGAAACATTTCTTGTCCAATCCCAGAACTGTTTCCATGCAGAGTTATCAGCATATATGTCTTGTAACTTTTCCTTGTTTAATTCTTTATGTCTGCAGCCAAAATTTTCAAGTCTCACTCATCAAACGCAATTGCTATTTACTTTGAAGGAGTCCACAACTTTTGTTTCCACAGGAAACAAATATCTTCCCCAGTGCAATACATGTTCTGACTTCCTTTTTAAAGTTAAGACATCCCTAACATATCTAAACTGGTTTAATATCACATCCCATTTACAACCCTATGTCTTTCAAGAGCTGTCATTTGCTCTTCAACATTCAAAAAATACAAAGTCAACACACACCACACAAGATTCAGGTTCCCTGTGTATTTTCCATGTTGAAGTGGCTTTTTTCCTTATATTATTTTACTCTCTCTTTAAAGATTTTATTTCCTATGACTTTCTATACCCATTTTATTTTCTTTTTTAAGCACAAAATAACTTTTAAGCACACATTTTGTAAGTACACAATAACTTGTTTAAAGGTTTTTGCCATTTGGTCCTACCTTTATTGCATATCTCTAAGCCTTTTTGACCGACCACATAAGCCTAACTTTAAACTACTAACTACACCCTCCACAGGGGCTCTGGTACCTGACTCCACCCCTTCTCAATTCTGAGTGTCCAACGTGTTTAAGTATTTATCTGGAAGCTGTTTTTAACTGTCCCAACTCTCAGAAGTCAGTCCCCACAAGGTGGCAAACATTTTTACTAAGGATTTTGCTTCTACTTAACATGCTAGCTACTTGAGTATTCACTGTATGGCAGAGCCTTTTAGAAGACTCATATTCTGTTTTTTTTTTTTTTTTTCTGTTTTTTCTGGCTCTATGTGGAAATTCCAGCCCCATGTTGAAATGCCAAATGTAGCAGGCTTCCTTTTGGGCCACCAACCAACTCCCAAATCATGGCACAGAGACTTATTATTAATTATGAAATTATAAATACTTAGCCTTATCTATGCTTGTCCCACTATTATAATAGCCTGTTTCTCTTCATCTATGCTTTGACCCAAGGCTTTATATCTTTCTTTCATTCAATATGTCCTACTCCATGTCTGGCTGGCTGAAGTCTGCCTGGACTTAGAAGCATCACTCTCTTTTCCCTCATTCTCTTCTCTCTTCAATTGTTCTCTCAAGTCTATATTTCTCCTCCTACTTATTCTCTCTTCTCATCAACACCATTTAGCCCTTTACTGCCTAGCTATTGGTCATTTGGCCTTGTGTTAGTCAATCAGGTACCTCAGGCAGGCAGAGTAAAGCAACAACACATTTTCACATAATTAAACAGATGCAACATAAATAAATGAAATGAATTTTTAATAAAGTAATGTTCCACAACAATGAAGTGACTGCTGCACAAGCATGCAGTCTAGAACGTGGATGCTTAGTACCCACATAAAAGCCAGACACTGTAGCATGCATTTGTACACACTGTGTGCTGCTGGTGAGACAGGTATATTCTTCGTGCTCATTAGCCTGACTGACAATCTACATGTACTGACAAGGGACATTGAGAGACAGTGATACCTTATCCATATCCACTAGAAGATCATAAACTTCTTTTAGGATTTATCTTCATTTCTCTGGGTAGAGTAACAATTACATTGAAACTGGGAAGGCTGCACATCCCAACACTCAAGTTTGAGAGTTATGGAGTAAGCTCTTGTTTTTTAAAAAAATTAACAATGACCGCCTTAGAGTTAGTAATAAATTCTGGTCCTAGCCCCCTGTTGTTTAGTCATATCAAATTGGTTACCTTTAACCCTCATCAGTTTTCTGTTTCAGCATATTGTCTATCTCCTAATCAGATACTGAATGCTACAATTATTATCTCACATATTAAACAAAAATAATAAAATTATTGAATGTGCCCTTGATTAGAATATACTTACAATAAATAAAATCAATTTTCTTTATCCCACTGTTAAAATAAAAGGAGGGCAATAGAAGAAACCTCCTGTTGGCTTATTATCACATGTTCATGCATCCACATCCATGTATTCATACCCATTCTTATATACCTAAATATAACCCACTTATTGCAGATAATATGTACAGGGACTAAATGACTAATCTTTTCTGGGTATAAAAGTTTGATTTTTAGCATTTGGGAATAAATTCTATATTAATGTTTGGGGAAACATTAAATCAAGAATTGAAGTCATGGGCCCTTAGTATTTGATTTCTAGCATTATATCTATATGTCTACTTCTACATAGTCATCACTTTGTTAATATGACTCAAAAGTCACTTGATCATGGGCCATAAAAATAAACCACAGACAGACCTGGGAAGCAAGGTAGTGACAAAACTTTTTCCAGAGAAACAAAGCACCTTCAGTAGTCTCCAACTCAGTGAACACAGATGACAAAGGACCTCGGGAACAGCACATCATGGTGAACTACTCTCCAAACAACTCTTCACTTCCACACCATTCCTAAGCAGAAACTTCTACACTTACAGTTATGAACTGGAAATGTTTCTGCAAATAACTATGTGTATTAGAATTTTCTTCATAAATATAATCATTTTGACAACTGTAGGTTACACTTTTAAAATTACAAAATCAATAAAATTGATCCAGGAACCAAGGCCTTCAAAACCTTTATCAGATATAGAGATGGCATAATATTAAAGGATTTCCAGAAGTCCTTTATAAGCCATTGCTTCTAGGAGGATAAAGAAAGATGTATCAGTGTCTTTTCTTGCTCAATGTACTTCAGAACCAAAGCATTCTTTATGTTTATGCCAAGAAACCAAGGCTTATTCCAGTTCCCAAATGTGGTTCGTCAGACTCTTCTATATATTCTCATTAACCATTCCAGATACAGTTTTTACCACTAATTGAGTTACTCTCATAATTTTCATTTCTCTTCTCATAATTTTCCATTGTCTATATGAATTCAAGCCAAGAGAGTCACAAATGCCAGGATGTCTACCTTTTAACAGGCTCCCATGTGATTCTCTTTTCCAATGGTGCTGGAAAAGCCATCTGAAGCTTTTTGTCTTTTAAGTTCTCTATATTCTCCCTCAAAAGTTTGCTTTTCTCTCATGACCTCTTCTGTGTTGTTCATATCCACATGACCAATGCAAGCATCTCATCCATTTTCATGATCCATATTGGTTTCTAACCTCGCTTAATTGGAGTCACTCATTTGCATAGTATTTACTCATGAAAGGAAGTTTTGTACCCTAGGTGACATTTCCAAATCTGGAGATAGTTTGGGCTGTTAAATTTGATATCACAAAGCAATTCTGGGCCTTATGTGACCAGAAGTCAAGGATACCACCAGACATATTGATTTCACAAGACAGCTGGACAACCCTTCCTGCCTAGGATGTTAACATTGCTACAGCACCTGGCAGCAACAGAGTTCTACTATATCCACCTGTCTAAATCTGAATATATGTGCTCAAAAGGTGTCTGTCACAGGTCCTCATTATCTCAGTTGTAAAACATTTCATGTAACTAGCACTTAAGATTGTTTCATAATCTGCTTTCTACTGAAGAATATAAGCATTCTATGCTTAGCACTTACCATAGTAATTTGCATATGATAACTCCTTAGTAATTTTCAATTAGAGTAAATATGCCATTCTTATTTGTATATTATGCATGTTTGTATATATGATTAACTGAAAAGAATCCATACCTGTCAAAGTGACTCTAATATTAAATGAATGCAATGCAAATGCAAATTGCTATGACCTATAGACAGGCTTCACAAAAGTCATGGAGAGGTGTACTGAATTGGATTATCACATTGTATATTTAATAATGGCTTAAAATGAACTACTATGGGTCATATAAACGAGTGCTTTATTTTTAGTCCTCATCTATCTACATCATCTCTTGAAAATTGCATTGCAGACCACTTTAAACCCTTTCCAGCTAACTGGATCAGATTTATCACAGGAGTTCCCTAGGAATCAGAATTACAGACTAATAGATGATAGATGATAGACTTGCACAGAAAATGTTTGCCTCAGAGCACTGAGTGCAAAAAAAAAAAAACCACACAGTTTTTATTCTCATTTTTTAAGTGATGTATCTGAGTCTATGAAAATTTATATGCTTGCTTTGCATTCATGATTGTAATAGATCCCTAAGACCTAATTTCATTGGGTCTCTTATACACAAAGGATAGGGAAGCAGAGAGAGAAATAATAGAATCATCACCTTTCACGATAGCCACAAACAGCATAAAATATCTTGGGGTAACTCTAACCAAGGAAATGAAAGATCTATTTGACAAGAACTTTAAGGCATTGAAGAAAGAAATTGAAGAGGATACCAGAAAATGGAAGGATCTCCCTTGCTCTTGGATTGGGAGAATCAACATAGTAAAAATGGCAATTCTACCAAGGGCAATTTATAGATTCAATGCAATCCCCATTAAAATCCCATCAAAATTCTTCACAGATCTTGAAAGGACAATAATCAACTTTATATGGAGAAACAAAAAACCCAGGATAGCCAAAACAATCTTATACAATAAAGGAACTTCTGGAGGCATTACCATCCCTGACTTCAAACTCTATTACAGAGCTACAGTGATGAAAACAGCGTGGTACTGGCATAAAAACAGAGAAGTCGACCAATGAAATCGTATAGAAGACCCGGATTTTAACCCACAAACCTATGAACAACTGATTTTCGATAAAGGAGCTAAAAGTATACAATGGAAGAAAGAAAGCATCTTCAACAAATGGTGCTGGCACAATTGGATGTCAACCTGTAGAAGAATGAAAATAGACCCATATCTATCACCATGCACAAAACTCAAGTCCAAATGGATCAAAGACCTCAATATCAATCTGAACACACTGAACCTGATAGAAGAGAAAATGGGAAGTACCCTACAACATATGGGCACAGGAGATCGCTTCCTATGTATAACCCCAGCAGCACAGACATTAAGGGCAACATTGAATAAATGGGACCTCCTGAAACTGAGAAGCTTCTGTAAAGCAAAGGACACTGTCATTAAGACAAAAAGGCAGCCTACTGACTGGGAGAAGATCTTCACCCGCAACAGACAAAGGTCTGATCTGCAAAATATATAAAGAACTCAAGAAACTAGACTTTAAAAGGATAATTAACCCAATTAAAAAATGGGGCACTGAACTGAACAGAGAATTCTCAACAGAAGAAGTTAAAATGGCCAAAAGATACTTAAGGTCATGCTCAACTTCCTTAGCGATCAGAGAAATGCAAATCAAAACAACTTTGAGATATCATCTTACACCTGTCAGAATGGCTAAAATCAAAAACACCAAGGATAGCCTTTGCTGGAGAGGTTGTGGAGAAAGGGGTACCCTCATCCATTGCTGGTGGGAATGCAAACTTGTGCAACCACTTTGGAAATCAGTGTGGCGGTTTCTCAGAAAAATTGGGATCAACCTACCCCTGGACCCAGCAATACCACTCTTGGGAATATACCCAAGAGATGCCCTATCATATGACAAAAGCATTTGTCCAACTATGTTCATAGCAGCATTATTTGTAATAGCCAGAACCTGGAAGCAACCTAGATGCCCTTCAATGGAAGAATGGATGAAGAAAGTGTGGAATATATACACATTAGAGTACTACTCTGCGGTAAAAAACAATGACTTCTCGAATTTTGCATGCAAATGGATGGAAATAGAAAATACGATCCTGAGTGAGGTAACCCAGACCCAAAAAGAAGAACATGGGATGTACTCACTCATAATTGGTTTCTAGCCATGGATAGGGGCCACTGAGTCTATAATTTGTAATCCTAAAGAAGCTAAACAAGAGGGTAAACCCAAGGAAAAACATATAGATATCCTCCCAGCTATGGGAAATAGACATGATTGATGGGCAAAAAATTGGAATCTTGGGGGTGGGGTGGGATGGGGATGAGGGGTGATGGGGAGAGAAAAGTGTGAAGGAGAAGATGAGGGGAACTGGGGGAATTGGGGTGATTGGGGATAAAGGAAGGTTGGATAGGGGAGCAGGGAAACTCATACCTTAGGTAAGGGAGCCACCTAAGGGTTGGCAAGAGACTTGAACTTGGAATGGCTACCAGATGCCCAGGGCAATGTCCCCAGTTAGTTCATTGGGGCACCTGAGGATAGGGAACCTGAAATGAACCTATCCTATAATCATAATGATGAATATCTTGCATATCGCCATAGAACCTTCATCTAGTGATGGATGGAGATAGAGCCAGAGACCCACACTGGAGCACCGGACTGAGCTCCCAAGGTTATAATGAGGAGCAGAAGGAGAGAGAACATGAACAAGGAAGTCAGGACCATGAGGGGTGCACCCAACCACTGAGACAGTGGGGCCGATCTATTGGGAGCTCACCAAGGCCAGCTGGACTGCTACTGAAAAAACATGGGATAAAACCGGACTCTCTGAATGTGGCAGACAATGAGAGCTGACGAGAGGCCAAGGAGAATGGCACAGGAACTTTCATCTGGCGATAGATCGAGAGAGAGACAGAGACCCAATTTGGAGCAACGGTCTGAGCTCTTAAGGTCCAAATGAGGAGCAGAAGGAGGGAGAACATGAACAAGGAAATCAGGACCACGAGGCGTGCACCCACCCACTGTGACAGTGGAACTGATCTATTGGGAGCTCTCCAAGGCCAGCTGGACTGGGACTGAATAAGCATGGGTTGAAACTGGACTCTCTGAACATGGCGGACAATGAAGGCTGATGAGAAGCCAAGGACAATGGCACTAGGTTTCAATCCTAATACATGAACTGGCTTTGTGGGAGCTTAGCCTGTTTGGATGCTCACCTTCCTGGGCCTGGATGGAAGTGGGAGGACCTTGGTCTTCCTGTAGGGCTGGGAATTTGGACTGCTCTTCAGTATCGAGAGGGAGGGGGAATGGACTGGGGGGAGGAGAAGAGGAGTGGGGATGGGGGAGGGGAGTGGGGGGAGGGGGCAATATGTGGGAGGAGGGGGAGGGAAATGGGAAACGGGGAGCAGTTGGAAATTTTAATTAAAAAAGAATAAAAAAAAAGAAAAACAAAAAACAAAAACAAACAAACAAACAAAAAAACCACACAATTTTTATTTCATTTTTTAAGTGATGTATCTGAGTCTATGGAAATTTATATGCTTGCTTTGCATTCATGATTGTAATAGATCCCTAAGACCTAATTTCATTGAAAAATATTAAGCTAAATAGTTTATTATTATATTATTTCTTAATGAATAAATTTAGTGTTGTTATCTTCCTTTCAGTATCTTTCTCAAGAGCTAGGAAGTAATTGTATTTTCTTTGCTGGATGTACAGACTCAGGTGTAGACATTCATTTTTGCCATAATGGCAAGGGCCCATGGGCTATGACATGTAAGGGACTGTCCAAAGTTATTTGCAAAGATAAATTTATTTATAAAAACAGGGAATAGGGAAGTGTATGCCTCAGATAAACTTTGTTCAAGTAATGACAATGATAAAATTATACCACCTCAACTGATAGACATAGAAGGAAAATTTATCTTTTGGATTTGAAATAAGTCAGAGTAACTGACATAACCCACCCATTGTATATATTCAATAGAGCTGCCATTATAAATTAAGTTGAAGCTTTCTTCTACATTATTCTCTATAGAATAAAGTGTAATATTATGTAAGTTCATGAAAGGTACTTAATAGTTTAAGTAATGAAAGGCTGGGATTATTAAGTAGATATGGTAGCTTCAATCCTTAATAATATTTCTGCCAAATATTCTAATTGCCTTTTGTTGAAAATTTTAGCATTTTTTCTACAAGAAAAACTTGAAACTATTCTGTAAAGAATGTTCTACAAACAGCAACTGAATTCCCAAAACCTAGGTAAACTTAATCATTTTAAAACAAAACAAAAAATGTGAATTTGTTTCATGATCTCTTCATACTGCTAGTAATTACTGAATACATTGTTAATGGCTCATAATGAATTCTGTGTGTTTCTAAGAATTAGTTAGTTCCCAGAACTATGTAGATTAATTTATGTATATTTAATTAAAAAATTAGCATCACTTTGGGGATTGTTTGTGTTCCTTTAACATTTCTCAAATAAATCAGCCACCTTCCACTTCTGCAAAAATGAAGAAAAAGCAAACTAAATTTTAAGGCATTTGATTTTGAAAATGAAAAAGAAATAATTAAATTTCTGTTGGCTTCATTTAGCAAAAATGTTTTGGAAAATAATGTAACACAATTAATAAAAACTCAGAGACAGATATTGGGGTTCAACCTGAAGATCAGAAAAGCAAATAGCTCTTACCTCTAAGAAGTCCTCAGATTTGAAAAGTAACAAGTTACTGTCTCATCCTGCCTTATATTCCTCTCTAGTGCTGGGATTAAAGACATGTGATTCTAATTCTGGGATTAAATGTGTGAGACACCACTGCCTGGTCTCTAGTGGCTTAATTTTACTTTCAGGTCTTCAGGCATTTATTAAAATGCAAATGAAATATTACTATAGTTTCCCTTTTTGTCTAAAATTAAAAAAGGAGGTTGATAACTAATATACAAAACTATATTCAATAAGTACAACAACTATATACAATATGTACAGGCAATAAATACATCAACAATGTCTAGTCCATTTGCATTTAACAAATTCAGAGAAAATACTCCATATCTGTCCTATCTTGGTGAGTCCAAAGTCTTTTATCTAATTTACTTTCTAACATAAATTGTATTACCATCAAAAACTATCTTTTGATATCTTTCAATCTTATATACTTTACATTTCTTTAGTGAATTTGTTTTTCAGTCTCATAAACATTTAAAACTATAACTACCTATTTTCAACTCCCTCAGAGGCCTAAGAAGAAAATAATATTAACTGAGTAAGCAGAAAGTGTAAGTAAGTGTCTTCCAAAAATTGTGAGAAATGACAGAAATAACTGACTGTCTGTACAGTCACAGTAAGTTCCTCTGCTACACTGGGGTATTCATCTTTATCCTAGAATATCTGTCAAACTGTTCTATGAAGCAAAGATTTTGAAGGACTGTCTAGCCTTGTCTGGGCAGGGTTTTGTATTCACTCTTTTATGTCCTGATTGTCCTATTAAAAAAGCATACTGTCCACAGTTGAGGCAAAGACACTTTCTTGTCCAATGGCTTACTTTTGCCATGAAGAAAGCAAAATCCTTGTGGAATTATTTGATGCTATCATCTTCTCTAAAGTAGATTGGTGATGTTGGAGCAAACATGTTTCATTGTCATTAAAAATAAAAAATAAAAAAGAACCTATGTTATTAAAAATCATAAATTCCATAATATGTAGATCTCTGAAGTATTTGAAGATGACCTATTTATTTAAAATATAACTCTGTTTGACCCTGAAAACATACCTAATGTGACTACAAATTCAACTGTACTTGGTGACTAATTATGAACCCATATTTTTTATTATCCTAAACAGTTGGTAATAATACTTTCAATGTAATTTGCATTACATTGCTAAATGAGCTGTATAGGTACAAACCTTGAACAAAATTAGAAACATATGCACTGTCTGTTTTAACAAAATTGATCTCAAGCTTATATCTATATAGAAAATTTGTACACAATATACAAAAGTTCAGTCCAATGTGAAACATTTAAAACTAGTAGTTGCTTTCTAAAAGTAGTTCAATAATCTACCTTTTTATCTTATCATATATATCATTTAATTTTACTTTTCAAAACAGATTCTACCCTTTTATCCTATCATATCTGTATACCCAGTTTTTCTTTTCAAAACAAGAATTCTGAATCTAATATCCTTGTTCAACTTTCCTCTTGACCATAACCAATAACAACTTGTAACCAACTGTCCCCTCCAAATAATGACAAATATTCATAACCCAACTGAATGACTGAAAACCAGCTACCACACTTTTGGGGAATGTGTGTGTCATATTATTAAATTTACTTCCTTCTATCTGGGGGTGATGCATCTTTAGGGAATACAGAAAAGAAAATTTTTGGTTAATTGTCAAGTCATGAGATAGGTAGACTTATTATTTGTTGTTCAATCTCTGCAAAAGGGAAAAGTACAGGACTTACCTCAAGTCTTGACTAGAGTAGTCTGTGAGGCTGGATCATCTCACTAGCCACCCTGAAATTGTTCTGAGCAGTTTGTAGTCTAAAGCTGATATTTCCGTGGGGTATTTAGTGCTCTCAAATTCCTGAAGGAATCATCTTGGTGGGGCCCTATCCTCCTTATGGAGACTTCCTGAGGTTGATGTTGGGTGCACTCATGGTTCATTGCAGAAAAATGATAGAGATTCAAACCCAAAATCATGTACAGTAAGGTAGATGAAACCTTTTTCTAGAATTAGTGATCACTCTATATGGCCATTATTATCATGGCAAAAAGTTAATATATATTCCTCTCTAGTGCTGGGATTTAAGGTGTGTCACTCCCTAGTACTGTAATTAAAGGTATGGGACACCACTTCGGGCCTCTAGTGGCTTAATTTTACCTTCTGATCTTCAGGCAAGCTTTATTTATTAAAATACAAATGAAATTTTACTACGTTATAAAATGATACAGATCTAACATGCTGTTGCCTCTTTGGTTTATACATTGTTTAGTGTATTGTATATTTATCTCAATTTTGAATACTTAGAACTTCTAAGTCAGTAAATTTTCAGAGTAATCATTCTGTAAATTAACAACAAAAATGCATGGATTTAAAAACTTTCTATTTGTTAAATCACATTCCAAACATCTATATGTTATAAAGAAAACCAATTATACATTTCCAGAAACTCTTTATCATCACTGCCTTACTCCACTAAGTTATATTGATTGATATGATATATTGATGTTCCCACTTCTTGCTTTTGGGATGAAGAATTCCTTCTTAGTGACATATAATTTTATTAGAATTTGAATTTACCATGATGGTAAAATGTGGATGAACAAATAAATAAGAGATTAGATTTGTAGGTAGATGGATAAATAGATAGATGATAGATAGATAGATAGATAGATAGATAGATAGATAGATAGATAGACAGACAGATAGATAGGATAGATAGATAGATAATAGATAGATTATAGGTATAGCAGATAGATGTGTGTTTAGATGCATGAAAGTAAATATAGAACACTAAGCTAATAGCTTTGCCTCTGTATGTGTAGACAGTTGGCATCTTGTGTGAATGATTTTGAAAATAAGAGTTGGCCTTCACAATGATAGCTGGATCCCTTCTATTCTTTATCCTATGTGTTCTTAACTGTGCCATCCAAATCAATTTTGAATCTTCATAACACATGGACTAAATACAAACAAGCCAACATAAATTGTTAATCTCCAGTATTACATTAAGCTCAGTAAAAGGATGTGAACTTACATTAAACAAAGCAACGTTCAGACTTCTAATCCACCCAAGAAAACTGGATAATAATAATAAAAAAAAACCAGCAAAGTATATTTACAAAATGATCTCACTGAGCCCAGATGTGCTAACAATGGAATATCCATTACTCTAGGATGCTTATCTCAGATGTCTCTGAATTCAAAATGTATGTCATTTTCCTTGGAATTGGTCTACCACTTTAGGGAGAAGTGATTTAATAATTCAGGATAAAGATTTCTAAAATGACAGCAAAATACCTCCAGGGGACACTATGTTTGAAGCAAGAGTTTTCAGAAAATAAAGATGTATCAGGAGAGATTAAAAATACATAAGATTTTACAAGGGAATTGCAATTATAAAAGTTGACAGATTCTTGCAGTACAATGAACAGAACTCCAAGAATAGCATTATAGTACAAAGGTCATCCATCATAAAATCCATTCAAAGATTATTTTAAGGTATTTAAAATATTTTTCTTCTCAAAGTTTCAATAAGTTATCAATAAATTTTCATTTCAAATAAAAAAACATCGAGCACATTATTTGCATCCCAATAGGGATGCATTTCCATTTTCTTTGTAAAGATAAAAGTGTACTTTATTTAAAATCAACAATTTCTCCATCCTAGCCCAAAGATGTGACATATTAAGAAAAAATAAATGCTAATAAAGAAATATATTTCATACATTTTGTCTATTTGAATTTATAGAAAGTTTTCAACACTTGTTGAACCCTGTAGCAATCTCCTAATTTCATCACTCTTTATTATTAATAATTACAAAATTATTCCTGTTATATTTATGTACACCAAAATTAATCTGTCTTTCTTATTTGTATAGCATTTCTTATTTGAAACCTAGACAAAAGTAGTTTTATTATAAAGATACCTGTGAAAATTGTCTTTGTTTTCACTTTTAGGTCACTGTTTGTGTTTTGTGTAGTACATTTTTGGGCATGATTGACAGTTATGGTGCTATTGATGCTTGGATCCCATTCACTTTGTGCTAAGAAATGACATCATTTTTATTGGTATGATGGCTCAGCATGTCAAGGTACTTGCCACCACATCTTACGGCCTTAGTTCTGTTCACAGGGGCCACATGAAAAAATTTGAAGGAATTGATTATTTAAAGATTTCCTCTGACCTTCACAACATGTGCTATAACATTAACATACAACACACACACACACACACACACACACACACGAGTATAATTTTTAGAACCTCATTTAAAAAGAAATGACAGCGTGTACCCCACCAACTGGAACACTCCAGAAAGCAAGTTGTGCACCTCGTCTGGGCAGCAAAATTAAGGCAATCCTGTTGGCAGAAGTGTGGGTGAGCCAACCTGAAAGTTGTGAACATGGGAGAGCTGTCCCCATTCATCTTTCATGTGGTGGCATGGACAGGAGATAGATGCCTGCCCCAATCAACTCTTGAGGAATGTGGAAGAATGGACGTGGCCCTCATCAGCAGTAACACTGCAGAGAATGGCCCCCAAACCAAGCCTTTGCAAAGCCACAGAGCTGGTCCTGAAGGTGTAGGTGTGGTAGAACCTACCCTGAGGTGATGAAAGCAAGAGAACTAATCCCACCCCTTGCTTATCTCTGCAAGGGGTGTTTAGCCCAGGCAAAACAGAAGTGGTGAGGAAAGGGGGAGCTGGTGGGCTGACAAACCTTGCAATTACCCAGGCCTAAAACAAGGGTTGTGTGTTGGTGCACCCCAACATCCACCCTATCTGTGATCTGCTAGAGTACATGAAGACCCTATAGACCCAAAGCTGCAAGGTTCCCACCACACAGGACAACAGCGGATAACCAAACTTCTAGTGAGGTCTCAGCATCTACAGTGTAGCAGAAACCAGAGGCCTCAAACCAGACCAACAACTCTTCGCAATGAACACTTGTAAGTAAAGATGTATGTACAAAAGGGTTTACTGCGTGACTCACTGTGTCACAGACCAGCTCCGATGAAGAATCTGATTTTTCCTTTTCTTTTTTTCTCTTATTGTTCTATTAGTTTTATTTTATTTTGAGAGAGAGGTTGCAACAGCAGAGGGTGGATATGAAGCAAAAGAGAAATGGATGGAGTGGAGATGTATGATATGAAGGACACAAAGAATAAATAGAAGTTAAAAAAGACAGGATAATGTACTATTCCAGCATGCCTTGCGATGGAAATCAAAAGAGACTCTGAAGATAATCATCCAATAGATGGGTTATTTCTCAATGAGTATACTTCTGAAAACTTTGTTTATGGTGCTCAATTGTATTCTGAAAGGGTTCATACAAATTATGCTCTTACTAGAAGGTATGTGTTCTCATCTTTGAATATCTTATTTAACACTTCCTGTTAATCATAAACTTGGTTTGCTATTTTAATGGGCATGAACTAGTAACCATGCTAGAAATTAAAATGTCCCAGATAGTTAATCAGGTTGACCTTTTGTTTTATATATATTTCGACTTTATTTCCTGAAAACTCTATATTCAAATTCTTTGCTTGGATAAAGTTCTAATTTTTCTTGTTTTAAAAGATTTTTGATATATTTTTAAACATGTATGATTATATTTTACAGTATGAGATAATATTTGACAGTATGCAGAAACTACTATTTCTTCAATGTTTTAATATATAAGAACTTCTTACATATTGCAGATTAGTTTGGGGATATAATTTGTGGGAGAGATTTAATTTTGTGTTTTCCATAGACAACCAATGCTTCAGCAATATTTATCAATATATATTCTTTTCCTTTTGAGTCTAAAATGTTGATTTTTCTAAAATATAAGCCAAAATTATCCAGTAGCTTATTTCAGAGTTTTCTGAAACCTTTTGAGTTCTATTCAGTTAACTCCCATGACACATTGCTACTTTTATACACTTTTAAAAAAATTGGCTTTATCATTAACTGTAAATATGAAATAGATCATTCAGCTTATTATTCTACCAAAGGATGTAAGTGTTTATAATTTTATATTTCCACAAAGATCTTACAATCAACTTATGAAGTTCCATAGAAAACTAGGATGATATTTATTACCATTGTACCAAAACTTGCTATAGTTTTGAGAAACAGAAAGTTAATAAAAACCTTACTATTTTTTACCGAATTATGAATCTTTATCTAATCTTAGTAATGTTTGTGTATTTCTTGAAATTACTTGACTAGAGGTTAGAGAAATGGTTCAGTAGTTAAGAGTACTCTTCAGCAGAACTGGAGTTCAATTCCCAGCACCCATGTCTGGTTTCTCAGAACTGTCTTAAAGTCAGTTCCAGAAGATCTGCCTCCCTTCGCTATCATTGGAAGATGCATAGCATGTGTACATGCATATATGCACACACACATACAAACAAATAAAAAATAAAACAGAATCTTTACTTTGTAAAATAATTTATATTTGAATCATGAAGATTTATATTTGACATGAAGATTATTACCCATTCAATAATCCCATACATACTAACATTACTGAATTCTCTTTCAAAACAATTATTTCACAGAAAATTTAACTATATTGAAACTTTTAATTAAATATAAGCATATTAATTATATGAAAAAATTGAGTTCTTGAAATTTTTATATATATTTTAATTAACATACCAATTAGTAGACTTCATTGTTACAATTTCAAACAATTATTGAGCATTGCAAATGTTTTCTGTTTCATATAGCGATATTTTGTTTGTGTTTTAACAAATAAAGCTTGCCTGAAGATCAGAGTGCCAAACTTAGTCACTAGAGGCCAGGGAATCATGGGACACATATTTAATCCTGGTACTTGGGTGATGGAGGCAGAGAGATCTCTGTGAGTTCAAGTCAATGCTGGGCTACATGAGATTGAATCTATTTAACAGAGAAACAGAGCTCACACAAAGGTAGACCTCCCTAAAGAGTCAGGGCCTTTCATGCCAGCACGAACCAGGGAGTCCATGATAGTTCTGAGTCAGGAAAACCACTCTTAAGGGGAGGGAGAGCAACCTTGAAACACATAGCTCTAAATGAGATGTCTCCATCAAATCCCCCCCTTCATACAGAACACATTCCCTAAGATCAGTGTTGCTCTAAAACCAAAACTAGATAAAGAATTAAAGAAGAAGAAAGATATAGATAAACATTTTCACAGATTACTTATATGTTTAAGTCTACAGTTTCAATCATAGGACTCCACAATTAAAATTAAAATATTAGCAATTCATATCAAAATATAAGAGGAAACATTATACACCTTGACCAAAGATATATTCCAGCTTTATTTATTAATTAAAATGTACTACATAAGACAGTATGTCAACAACATTCTTGTTTGGAGTTGATTGATACAATCATGACACCAACAAACTAAATTTAAAGCTATTACATATGACTAGATTTGGACAATGTGGTTAATAAATATTATCTTCATTCATGTTAAAAATGCTTTGTGATCGGGGTGGGAGTGTTGCTCAGTTTTAGAGCCCATCTTTATCCAGGAGGTCAAAGATTCCAGGTTCAATCTATGACATCACAAAGAAAATTAAAAAAATATTTTGGAATTAGTAACTTCTTTAACTTGATACAAATCATTTTCAAAATTCATCTTTAAAAACCCAAAGTTGGAAGTGAACAAACTAAATACTTGTCCTCTAAACTAGCACCCAGTGAAAATGTATACATATAACATATTTATTAAGCCAGAAATCCTAGAAGTACAAGACAACACTTAAAAGAAAGACACAAATTTGAGAGAAATTGAGTGGCTCTTGTTTGCAGACCTCTAAAAGAAAACAAAAAAGAATCAACAAAAGCACCCTTGAACCTAATAATCATTGCAAAGTTACAGGATATAATGTGATATACAAAAGTCCACTAATGGGTAGAAGTTAATTCAAAGGGCCTGGGTGCTGGGGTCTAAAGAATTATCATTACATCTGGCAATTGATTGTCTTCTGGGAGATGTGGGCTTAACTCTTTGAATATTGTCCTTTTTGAGGTTGGTTATCAATGATGGGGCCTGGGGACATGCTATAAACATTTTTTAGATAGTTTATGCTGAAATATGTTTATAGTAAATATCAATACTTATATTCTTGAGTCCTTAACCTCTTTGCTACCAAGTCAATTACTTACTTTGTGCTTGCAAATGTAATTTATGAGGAACACCTTTTTGATCAGGGAATAGGCATTTAGCTAAAGTTAGTCATGAAGGAGCTCAGAAAATTAAGTCCGTCTATGAGATTCCATTAAGAGAAGACAAATGTAAGCTGGTACCAGGTCCTCTAAGGATCATGTCATATGTGCCTTTTTCCTTTACTAATTTTATTCTTTATAATTTTGCTGTGATAAGCTAATGTCTTGATTATTATAATAGCCTTTCTGAGCCTAGAAAATCTAATAATTAACTATACTTGGAGGTATTGGGAACTTTCCATTTAATCAACAGTCAACAACTAGAATATGATATTGAAAGTGTGGATCAAATAAAATCTGACACAGCAGATTAATACATTAATATTTACAAACTTGTGTTAAAGCTTAACTGCAAAAGCCTAGTTTAGAGAGCTGTTACTACTCACCTCCAAAATCCTGTACAGACACATAAGACAGTGAAGCAGAGAGTATATGCTATTGAAAGAACAGACACCTAGATCATGGAAATCCATTCATCAGTGACACCAATGGATGTTCCACTGGTCTCAATGATCCCAGAAATAAACTGTCAAGCAGGAGGTCAACTGAAATTCTTCTTAGATACACATGTCTGTATTTTTATTTTATAAAATTAAAATATAATTAAATCATTTTACCCTCTCCAGTCCACCCCTTACATTACCCCTTATTCTCTCTCAAATGTTTAGCCTCTAATTCTTTAGTTTGTGTTATGACTGGTTTTGACAAAGAGAAAATCAATTCAACAGGAAAAAAAAAGAGCCTTTCAAAAAAAGTGCTGTGATATGTATACACACTATGAGGAAAATTTTCAAGGTGAGTAATGTTTACATTACACACAGACACCACACATGTGTATATATACATATCCTTGAACATACATATTTATAAGCATACCAACCCTCCCACACACACATCCAAATTCAAGTGAAACATAGACTCAAGTAGAAAATGTGAAAAAAAACTATAATATAATATTTTTAGTGAAAATTTAAGAGTCACAGTGTGATGATGAGCTTTCCCACATAATGATAAAAACATGATTAATGGAAACAACTGATATGTAGTACTGTAATA
Organism: Chionomys nivalis; assembly: GCF_950005125.1. Classification (NCBI taxonomy): domain Eukaryota; kingdom Metazoa; phylum Chordata; class Mammalia; order Rodentia; family Cricetidae; genus Chionomys; species Chionomys nivalis. Next base: position 23,545,554 of record NC_080098.1, on the reverse strand, counting down.
AAATTAAAACCTTACCAAAAGATGCTAAAGTAAATGAATCCATATGATGAAGAGCAGAAATTTCTGTGAAATGAGACTATGAAGATTTTCGTGTGATATCTGTGAAAAATCATAAAAAATACTCTAAAAATTAACACATTGTTCAAATATTTCCATCTTAAAGTGGGAACCATACGTGGCTACTTGGCTACCTCATCAAGTATAAAGAAAGAGCAAGAAACCCTGTTAAATGACGCAAAATGTATTCAGGCCACCTGAATGAAGTGTTGTTATGAAACTCTGATTGTCTAAAACAGTCGGCAATCATTTGGTTGTTTATGGAGGGAAGCTGAACTTCCTTCCTGCTTGTGGGAAAAAGCAGAGGTATAGTCCTGGCAGTTAATTGTGGATTTAAAACAAAGTTTGTTGTTTTCTTTATCATGCAATCTATCAATCATGCATCAAGACCTTGACTCAATTAAGGAAAAGACACATGAATACACATATTGCTTCAAGCAGATTTATTCAAAAACACCAATGGTGAAGCAACCAAGAAACCTGGAGAAGAAAACCTGAAAAACTCATGGTGATGTGCTCACAAGTGGCTTACCATTAAGGAAATGAGGTAGTAAACACACAGAATAATGAAAGGACCTTAAGATAAGTGTTTATGTTAACTGATATAATCCAGTTTGAAGACAATTGTCCACTGTCCAGTTGCCCAGTTCCCACCAGAATAAACACTGCTACATGGACAGCAGTTGAGTGCCAAGATTGAGTTCTACCTTTCTTTTCTTTTCTTTTCTTTTCTTTTCTTTTCTTTTCTTTTCTTGTCTTTTTCTTTTTCTATTTTTCCTTTCTCTCTTTCTTTCTCTCTTTCTTTCTTTCTTTCCTTCTTTCTTTCTTTCTTTCTTTCTTTCTTTCTTTTTTGTGTTAGTTTCTTGAAACAGGTTTTTCTGTGTAACCATGTGGCTTTCCTGGAATTTACTCTGTAGACCAGACTGGCCTCGAACTCACAGAGATCTGCCTGTCTCTGGCTCCTGAGAGCTAGGATTAAAGGTTTGTGTCACACACCCAGTGAGATCTTACTTTCACCTTTTTGGTTTCTGTTTGTGAAATAAACTGTCCTTCATGATAGAGGTAAATTGGGTGTTAATCAGGCAAAGGAAGTTTAGCTTCTACATTGCTGGATGAACTAGAATGATGCTGTAATAAACTTGAAAGAGAAAGTGAAATCCCTACCCCAATAATTGGATGGGATCTTAAATACCTTTTGGATAAATACCATCTAAATAATTACCAAGATAAATCAGTGAAATTTGAGCATTATTTAGTCTCGCAAAGCCAGGCAACTTGACTTGGAGCATAAGCCACAAAATTTAATACCTAAAATAAATATCTTCATTCCTGCTTCAATTACTCACCAATTTGAGAGCCTATGCACAAACTGACACTAGAGTTGGGGTCTGAAGATAAAATAAGAATGTCTGGTTAAATATGAGTTTTGATAGGAATAATTTTAGTGTATTTTTCAAATATCCTATCATGAGTTTCTTGTGATATGTATTAACAACAGACTTGACAGAGCTAATAATAGACAGACAGGCAGCCAGAAAGACATGTGGATGGATGATGAATGAGTACCCAAAGTTGAGTGTGAATCTTGTGCTTTATTTGATAAATCTGTATCCTGGTTGTAGGGATGTAAGCCTCTCCTATGATTATGTTCTAGTAGTGTGGATGAAGGTAAAAATGTTTGCCACGCTTCTTTTCTTTTTAATTTTTTATTCATTTTGCATACCAACCACAGTTCCCCCTCCTTGCCTACTCCACCCTGCCTCCACTAACCAACCTCCCAATTCATTTCTCAAAAAGGGTAAGGCCTCCCATGGAGAACTAACAAAGTCTGGCATATTAGGTTGAGACTGGACCAAGACAATTTCCACTACATCAAGGCTGAGCAAGGCATCCCACCATAAGGAATGGGCTCTAAAATCCAGCTCAGGCACCAAGGATATACCCTGGTCCCACTGTCAGGGCCTCTCAAACAAAACAAGTAACACAACTGTCACCCACATGCAGAGGGCCTCCTTGTTCAGTTCCATGCAGGCTCAACAGCTATCAGTCTAGAGATCATGACTTACCACAAGCTTGGGTCATCTGTCTCTGTAGATTTCCATGTTGTGATCTTGATGCCCACTACTCATATAATCCCTCTCTTCAACTGGACTCCCAGAGCTCGGGCTGGTGCTTGGTTATGGATCTCTGCATCTGCTTCAATCAGTTACAAGATAAAAGTTCTATGGTGGCAGTTAGGTGGTATAGGAGGTCTTTCTGTTTATGTGTTGCTTTCATTGGTTAATCAATAAAGAAACTGCTTGGCCTGACAGGGCAGAACTTAGGGAAGCGGAGAAGACAGAACTGAATTCTGGGAGGAAGAAAGCAGAGTCAGAGAGCCGCCAGGAAGACACCAGGCCAGACATGCTAAATCTTTCCCGGTAAGCCACGACCTAGTGATGAATACACATTAATAGAAATGGGTTAAATCAAGATGTGAGAGTTAGCCAATAAGAGGCTAGAGCTAATGGCCAAGCAGTGTTTTAATAAATACAGTTTCTGTGTGATTATTTTGGGTGTAAGCTAACCAGGTGGCTGGAACAAGGGGTACCGCTACTTGTAATAGTTAGCATTTTCACCAATCTGATTACAAGGGAAGGCCAGTCTAGGCACCCCCCTCTACTATATTAGGAGTCTTAGCTGGGGTCATCTTTGTAGATTCCTGGGAATTTCCATATCATCAGGATTCTCACTAACTCCATAATGGATCCCTCTATCAAGATACCTCTTTTCATTGTTCTCCCAGTTCGTCCCTTCCCCATTTGACCATTCTCTTCCCTCATGTTCTCATCTCCCAACCCCTCCCCTCTACTACTCCTATGCTTACAGTTTACCCAGGAAAATTCAACCATTTCCCTGTCCCAGAACCCTCTTAGAGTCTTTCTTATTATGCAGTTTCTCTGGAATTGTGGATTATGGTCTGGTTACCCTTTGCTTTACAACTAGCGTTCCCTTAAGAGTGAGTACATACCACGTTTGTCTTTCTGAATCTGGGTTACCTCACTCAGGATGGTTTTTAGTTCCATTCATTTGCCTGCAAGTTTCATGATGTCATTGTTTTTTACAGGTGATTAATACTACATTAGCATATGTACCACATTTACGTCAACCATTCTTCGGTTGAGGGGCATCTAAGATATTTCCAGATTCTAGTTATTATGAACTAGAACATATGAATTATGAAGGTAGCTGAGCAAGTGTCCTTGAAGTATAATTGAGCATCCTTTGGGTATATGCAAGAGTGGTATCACTGGGTCTTGAGGTAGATTCCCAATTTTCTGATAAATCACCATACAGATTTCCAAAATACCTGTATAAGTTTGCACTTCCACAAGCAGTGGTGGTGTGATCCTTTTATTCCACATTTGTTCCAAAATATGCTGTCCTCAGTGGTTTTGATATTAGCCATTCTGACAGATGTAAGATCTCAGAGCCATTTTGATTTCCATTTCTCTTATGCCTAAGGATGTTGAGCAATTCCTTAAATGACATTACACCAGGGAACTCCTACAGCTGATAAACACATTCAGTGATGTGGTGGGATCAAAAAAAGAATCAGTAGTCCTTCTACATACAAATGATAAAGAGGCCAAGAAAGAAATCAGAGAAATATCAGGCTCTACAATAGCCACAAATAATATAAAATATTTTTGGGTAACTCTAACCAAACAAGAGGAAGACCTATATAGCAAGAACTTTAAGTCTTTGAAGAAAAAAATGAAGAAGATATCAGAAAATGGAAAAAATCTCCCATGCTCTTGGATAGGTAGGATCAACATAATAAAAATGGCAATTTTACAAGAAGCAATCAACAGATTCAGTGCATTCCCCTTCAATATCCCAAGATAATTCTTCACAGACTTCAAAAGAATAATACTCAACTTTATATGGAGAAAACAAAAATCGCAGAGTAACTAAAAGAATCCTGAACAATAAAGGATCATCTGGAGGCATCACCAGCCCTGACTTCAAGCTCTTTTATAAAGCCATAGTATTTAAAAACAGCTTGGTATTGGCATAAAAATAGACAGGTAGGCGAGTGGAATCAAATTAATGACCCTGACATTTATCCAAACACTTATGAGCACCTAATTTTTGAAAAAGAGACAAAAACTGTACAACAGAAAGAAGAAAGCATCTTCAACAAATGATGCTGGCATAGTTGGAAGTCAACATGTAGAAGAATGCAAATAGATCCATATCTATCACCGTGCACAAAACTCAAGTGGATTGAAGACCTAAAATTAAATCTAGATACACTGAACCTGATAAAAGAGAAAGTGGGAAATAGCCTTGAATGTAGTGGCACAGAAGATAATTTCCTAAATATAACACCAGTAGCACAGACACTGAGAGCAACACCAATCAATAAATAGGACCTCCTGAAACTAAAAATTTCTGTAAGGTAAAGGACATGATAAATAAAACAAAACAACAGTCTACAGAATGGGAAAAGATCTTCACCAACCATATACTTCTTAGAAGAGTTGATAAGATGACTCTTTCTAACATATCAACTGTCAGATAAGGAAATCAACTCTGACATCTGTGCTAAGCACTGATTGCCTTAATAACCTTGGCTTCACATGATTAAATCTGATATGTTTATAAGACACCCAAGTGGTGTTGTCCAGTGAAGTTAAATAAAAAGTGCTTGTACTTCATGGTAAAAGATGTGTTGTAGAATATTGCAGTCCTTTCATGCCCCATTTGTGGATTTAACTGAATAGTAAAAAATGCTCACAGGTGTAAACAAAATTCCTGCTGAGCACCAGTATTACTGAGCAGTAATACTGTACCATTACAGTACAATAGTAGATAGTGTAAACTAAGTCATCAGTTTCACTGACAGATGCACCAAAGCTTAATTGTCAATTCGATAATTTTGTAACATTTCAGCGGATAAACATTGAAATTTAATTTTGCTTATATTATTATCATACATAGAAAATAAATAAAATATACATGTCAATATGTTAAGTAGAATAAACATAGATATATTGAACATATACAATACACTTACATCACAGACTCTTTGTGATATAAAATACACAAAAGCTTTTAGAATAGTTAGTATACGAAATATACTATGTATGTGTGTATTTCGCAAATTATTCATGATAAAGTGTAAATATCTTTTTGATAATAGGGTAAATAATTTCTATTACTAATGAGAACCCATGGGATTTTGTTTTTAAAGTCATAAGCACAGTTCCCCAGAGCAAGGGAATATCTAACCAAGAATTAATTTCTCAAGTCTCAAAAGAGTTTTCAATGCAATTCAGTATCATAAATATGCAATCTACAATGGGGTGAATACCTCTTTCTCAAAATATTTTAATAGACTATCAATATACTTACCAAATACCTTTGTCAACATACAGAGATATGGAAGGAAACAATGGGCCATAGAGGGATAAGAATCTGATCAGTATAGTTTTTAGAAATTCTACAGAAAATTCTAAAATAAATATATAGTGTTATATTATAATCACTATCATTAAGTTCTCTGTAGACTAAAACAGTCTCAAAACACTTTTCAAAATGTGTATTGCAGTTTCCAATACTGTAAAACTATCCAGACAATTGTTAAATTACACCTGATTGACCATTTTATAGAATGATTTCATTTCCTACCTTCTCATTAAGTAAAGTAGCATAAATTTTTATTGAGGTTTTACTTTATTGAGATTATACCAATAAAAATCAATATGACTTTCACTGGAATTTTCATTTCTGAGAGCCTTCAAAAGAGAGACATCAAAAGCAATAAAGCAAATGCCAGCTTCAATATTTGGCCTAGGTTCACCACATTAAAAATGTTACAGCCTAGCAGTTTTATCTTCAGTAATATATAGTAATGATTTCTTTTAGTGTTGTATCCTGCAAAGGTAGGAAGAAGCAAAATGTCTCTAAATTGTATTTGTGTAGCCCTAACCATCATTGCAAACACATTCTTTACATCTATAACACAGCTTTACGGCACCACCTTAGCTGAAAGGATGCATATGCATATATTTTTATGGTGCTTTCACTTTAGAGAATTAGAAATTACTTGTCTCTTTAATGCTTATTGAAATAAGATGTCTTTCTGTTGGGAAATTTGTTATTAAGAACGATTCAACTCATAGGAAGGCATGGCACCTGACTGTGGCTGGAGCCACATCTCAAAAAAGGCAATATTGGACCTGGGAATACCTGCAACATTCTGGGACCAATTTCAAAGTCATATTATGAGAAAAGGGAGAAAAGGGGAGTAATTTATCAGACCACCAAATGCTTTCTCAGACACATAATAAATACTTAAATATGGGAACAGTCAGTGATGTTTCTCCCACTCTGTGGCTCTGGTTTTATGTTTTATTATGGATAACAAACATCTGCCCTTTCTGTGCGTTTAGTAAGAACTAGCAGGGATGATGCTAAGGGTGTCATAGTCCTTCATGGCAGTCGGGAACTTTGCTTCTGAGTTTACAGTTTTCTTATGGTCACTGAAAACAAGAGAACTTTCTGCTGCTAGTCCCAAATAAATCCGGTCAGTGTTCCTTCCTTCCTTCTTTTCCTTCTTCCTTTCTCTCTTCCTCCCTCTCTTCATTCCTTTCTTCCTTCCTTGAAGCCTCTGTCGATAATATGAAGCTCTGAGATAGAAAAATGACAAGCAGAGGATTTCTCTGGACTCCTCACCATATCGTATTTCCTTTATTAGCTGAGCTTTCAGGCTTCATTCTGCCTTGACCTAGGAAAGTAAGCCAAATTTACCAAATGGTCCAACCTCCCGAGTGTGTGTGATGCAATACTGGTTTCTCATACTGTCAATAAGGTGTATGATGTGAAATTTCTAAATAATTAATAAAAAATTTATGTGAAAAAGCGGTTCATGAGCACCACAAAGATACCAGGGTACTTGTGTTTCTGTCATCTCCCACATATAGAATTACTAAATGGGGATAGTGAATCTTTCTTGTTCACTGTTGTTTTTATGCACCAGTTGTACCTGTACTTGGCATCAGTTCTAAATCTCAATAAGTACTCTTGTGATAAATAAAAAAACCTTATATATCCACTTGTTTTTTGACTAGAATGACATTGTTTATTCTTTGAGAATTTCACATACACACATATACACATATATAAAGTAAATATATATGTTACACACACATATATATGCATATATATATATATATATATATATATATATATATAAAGTTTTGATCACTCACACACTTCTCAAGACTTCTACCTGATCCCCTTCCTATATTCATATCACCCTTAGTTTTTCTTTATAACCTACACTGTTTATATGTAAATAGGCATAAGGTCATACAGTAGAGCATGGGCCACCAAAGTGAGAGTTCCACATCCCTAGAGAAAATTGATTGTCTCTCCTCATCAGCCATCAACTGTCAATATTTCTTAGCCAGGATTGGGGACTTTGCTGTGAGATAATGCTCTTTTACACTCTAAAGATTTGTCGTTATTATTGTTTAATAAAACATTGTTTGGCTAATAGTCATACAGGAAGTGTAGGCAGGGCAACCAGACTAAGAAAATTTGGGGAAGAGGAAAGGCAGAGAGTCGGTCACCAGACAGACTCAAAGGAAGCAAGATGAGAATGCCTTACTGAGAAAACATACCATATGGCTAAACACGAACAAGAATTGTGGGTTAAGTTATATTGTAATAACCATTTAGTAATAAGTCTGAACAATAGGTCAAACCATTTATAATCAATATTAGCCTCTATTTGTTCGTTTAGGACCAAATTTTCCATGCAGGACAAAAACTTCTGTCTACAAATGGTGCCCAACATTTAGCAACTATAGCCACATAAAATCTGACAGCACTTTGAAAGAATAAACCTGTCTCAAAAATATTTTTAAAAATAAAAATAAAAGATATGTCATAAAAAGAAAAAATCAACATAAATATGGAAAATATACAAAGAATCTGGACCCTATATATTATTGTGTTGTTTTGGAATTCTTTGACTGCTGATAAGAAACAACAACTGCTAAAAGACATTTGATCATAAACTCTGCTTGATTATTTCAACCAATATATTTTGAAAATGTCTTGACTTCAAAATTTAAGTCAAAAGATATGTTATTTTGAAGAAGAGGTTTTGCTTTTGCTTCCCAAGGAAATAAGAGGCTGTGGATTCATTCTTGATTAAGATGAGTAAGACATGATTACGGAAGACCCTCTGAAAAATCTCCTATGGGAACGAACAGCCCAGATGATCCACCAATTCAGAGCACTTCTGTTGCCATTTATTCTGAGTTCTGCATCAAGAAGAGCTTCAAAATTGTTGCCTGAGATGATCAAGTCTCACAGAATACTCCAGTAATACTTGACCATAATCCTAAATTTTCTTTGGCTACTTGTAAGGTTATTAGCACCCCTAACATTCAGGAAGTAGCCTAAAAAACTACATTGACATTCTCAAGAATTGAATTATGGAAGTTTATCTCTGTTTAGTGTGTGGTTACAAGTTGTGATGAATAATGGTGAGGAAAAAATACCTAAACAATGGAGATTAGATTCACAGTTTTATTCTTGAAGAGAATAAAGGGGAAATTCTGTTGGATAATGCTCTTGTACACTGTAAAGATTTGTCACTCATATTGATTTAATGAAACACTGATTGACCAGTCATGAAGTAGAGGTTGGGCAACAACACTAAGAGAATTCTGGGAAGAAGAAAGGCAGAGAGTCAGTCACCAGCCAGACACAGAGGAAGCAAGATGAGAATGCTTTACTGAGAAAAGGTACCAAGCCATGTGACTACACATATACAAGAATTGTGGGTTTACTAAAGTTATTAGAACTAGTTAGTAATAAGCCTAAACAATAGACCTAACAGTTTATAATTAATATATGTCTCAGTGTATTTATTTATAATTGAATAGCTGTGGCACCAGGCGGTATAGAAATTTCCATCTGACTTCTCTGCTCCCTGTTCTGTGTTAGGATGGTGATACTCCTGATTCAAGTTTTCTGTGAGTTTCTGAGTGCAATGGCTTTGGTATATTAAGAAGACATCTTTTTTTTAGCCATCCACCATCATATTTAAGGACTAAATTTTTCATGGTCCAAATATTTAAGGAATAACAGACTTTGACTAATGATCATATTATTTTACTTTTTATTCTTTTTAAATTATACATATAAGTGTATATATGTGTGGGGTTTGCTTGTGTGTCTGTGAGTGTGTATCCATGAAGGTCAGAAAGCAGAGAGATATACTTCAGCATCCTTGTCACAATTTTAAGAGTTCTTTCTAGGCTGTTACTTTATTTGATGTGGGGGACGTAGGGTGGGGTTAGCACAGAAACTTTCTATGTCCTCTTTTCTCAATTGCAGTCATTGATACCACTGCAAAAGTAACTTCCTTGTCCTTTACAAGCAGAATGAGCATGGATAATAAACTTTCACACTGTTTCTGGTTATAGCATAGACCACGTAGCCCCAGCATCAACATGTGCCAAGGACCTCTGCTTGGTCTCTGGAGGCAGCACATATCACAGACATCAACACTGTTCTCTGCTGAACCAAAGGACATGGATACAATCATAGCCCTGAGTGGCAGCACAGGCCAAGGACATCAACATGGCCTCCAGGATAACGTAGGCCATGAATAACAATATAAACCCCAGAGGCAGCCCCCAGCCCATGTAAGTCAACATGGCCTCAGTGAGCAGCACAGACCACTGACATAACATAACTTCAGATTTCTGAATAGGCCACCCAAATCCAGCATGGCCTGGTGTGGTAGCACAGCCTGTGGATATTAACAGCATAAACATGGCTTTCAGGTGGCAGCATCCCCATGACCTTAGGTGGTAACACAGATCAGGGCCATGGACCCAAATGTTGGTCCCAGCTGTAGCATGCACCATGGACACTAATATGGACTCAGGTGGCCATGCGTCATCCTACATGATCAAGTGACCACTCATATCAACATAGCCCTTTGAGATCTTGGTACCTGCAGGTCTTTCTGCATAGAATTTTCTTGCCTAGATATATTTATTACTCAGTTAGCCAAAGGGTAAATTTATCCTCTTCCTTTTCACACACTGCTGAACAGTTTCCAAACTCAAATCAGTATTTCTTCTCTCCAGACCATATTATTATTATTTTGTTCCTCTATATTCTCCCCAAAGTATTTATTTATTGCTAATTTCCATGCTCTTTGTTATTTTCCCTTGCTTATGCTTCTATTACCTTCTTTTCACCAAATTTTGATAAACATTCACTAATCATATTTCCTTTTTATAATAATATCCTCACTTGTAAATTTTTTTCTGACCCCAAGATCATGAAAATTTTCTCCTGATTTATGCTGAAGATCCACTACTTTATCATTTACATTTACATGACAATTGTTTGTTTTTTTCCTATATAGTGTGAGGAATAAGCCAAAATTCTTTTTCCATGTGAATATGAGTGCTGTTTTTTGTTGTTGTTTTGTTTTTTTATGGAGCAAACTTATATTTCCTCTTTAGCTGAGTCTGTATGTATGAGTCTCTCTCTTGAATTTATTTGTTGATTTACCTTATGTCTATCATTCTGTTGCTTCATAAATCCAATATTATTACATAATAGAATCACTGTGTATTGACCATCTTCTTTATAACAATCTTGTATTGCCTGTTTCTTGTGCTTATTTGTTTTTTTAGAATATACACAAGAACTGCTTTTTAACAGAGATACACAGCCAAGCACTGGGTCAAGCTCTGAGAATCTTGGTTAAAGGAGGGAAGAAGGAGTATATGAGGCAGGGGGTCAAGATCATTACAGGGGAACCCACAGAAACAATTAGCCTAGGTTCATAGGAGCTCTCAGATTCTAAACTGAAAGCTTGGGAGCCTGCATGGGACTGTTCTAGGCCCTCTACATTTGTGTGACAGTTGTGTAGCTTTTTCCATTTATGAAACTCTTTGTAGTGGTATCAGAGTCTATCCCCAATACTTCAGCTGTTTTTTGGGAATCTATTCCTCATATTGTGTTGCCTTACCTAGCCTTAAAACAAAAGAAGGAGCTTAGTCCTACCTCAATTTGATATGCCATGCTTTATTGACACCAATGGGAGGCCTGCCCCTTTCTGAATAGAAACAGAGAAGTAGTTGCTGTGGGACAATGGTTTTATCCTGTAAAAATTTGTTTCTTTTACTTGTTTAATAAAATGCTGATTGGCTGGTAGCTAGGCAGGAAGTATAGGTGGGGTGACCAGGCAGGAAGTAAAGGTGGGGCAACGAGAATGCTGGGAAGAGGGAAGAGCAATCTGCAGTCTTGACCCAGCCACAGAAGAAGCCAAATGTGAATGCCTTGCCAAATAAGGTACCGAGACACGTGACTAACATAGACAAGAGTAATGGGATAATGTAAGTTTTAAGAGTTAATAAGAAGTCTGAGCTACTAGGCCAATCAGTTTATAACTAATGTAGACCTCTATGTGATTTCTGTGGGACTTAACAACTCTGGGAACAGGGCAGGGCAGAAACCTCAGTCAACAAGTAGTGGATTAGGGAGGGTGCAGAGGAGAGACAGGGGGAGGGAATGAGAGGAGAGGATGGTGTTATTATGTAAAACTGCAGTTAGGCTGTAAATTAAATTTTAAAATTTAGCTAATAAAAATTGTATTTGCTACACATATATACACACACACACATCAATGAGCAAAATGAGTCATTCAATTCATGATATAGCCTTCAATTTATTTAGGATTTTAAATTTTTACCCAAATAATGTTAGAAGAATTATATAATTTTGTTGTTTGTTTATAGATTTTTGATACTTGCATAGATAGCTGATGATATAGTATAATTATAGATGATGTCATTTTAATCTATTCTCATTTAGGTAAAATCTAGAAATAAAAATGATTTCCTTTTTATTTTTGAATTATCTTCATTTTGTTTTAACTATGTAAAAATAGCAGGATTTCTGATTGGTAACATTAAGGTTGCACTCACTTTCTTATTACAGTTTTTCTACAATTCTTTCAACTTCCTCTACATACTACCAGATTACAATACAGACATCATGAGGGCATACATTTTGGCATCTGTTTTCTGCTTTGAATAATTTTTCTTTTCCTCTAAATAGGTAGAATCCATGGTTTATCAGAAGAGGAGTGGCAACCCTGACTAATGAATGTATTCAATTCTATTACTTTTTTATTAATTATATAGATGGCCATTAGTATACTAGGTCTCCTGTGTCAAAACAAGACCAGCTTGGTGGTTTAAAAACAAAAATGTATCTCTCCACACTTCTGGAAGCTTAAGGTCCGGGTCTAATTATAAATTTGGTTTCTAATGGGACATCTCTCCTTGATCTGTAGTCTGTCTTTTTGCTATGTCTTCACCCAGCCCTTTCACTATGTGTTCCATCCCTGATCCATTGTAGGAGGCCCCTTGCTTGTTCCTGGCTGCTCAGCCCCTAACTAACCACACAGAAACTATATTATTTGCAATGCTGATTGGTCAATAGCTTAAGCATATTTCTTCCTAACTCTTATATCCTAAACTAGCCCATCTCCATTAATCAATATATCGCCATGTGGCTGAGGCTTACTGGGTAAAGTTCTGTCCTGAGTGTCTGTCTCTGGTGGGGCTACATGGCATCTCTCAACTCTGCCTTCCTTCTTTCAGCATTCAGTTTAGTTTTCCCTGCCTAGCTCTACTCTTTTGCACTATCACAGGCCAAGAAAGTTTTCTTTATTAACCAATGGTATTCACAGTATTCAGAGAGGAATCCCACATCACTGATGTCTCTTTTTCTTCCTGTAAAGACATAAGTCATACTGGATGAATGTCATTTTAATAGCTTCATTTTACTTAATTACCTTCTCAGAGGTTTAGTTGCATTGGGAGTTAAGAGCTTGAGCATATACTTGGAGGTAGGTGAATATATTTCAGTCCCTGACAGCATTTATATATTGTTAAGTTACACATGGAAATATGCTGTGTAGCTATGGGGAAGGTTGAAGTTCGTCTTCTTTATACTGACCTAGGTCTTCTGTGTCACAGAATGTTGCCTTTCACCTCCGCTGGCCTGGCCTATATAAATGTCTTAGGTGTTTGGTTTTAAGGTATTATTAACAATTTTTATTGGATTGTTATTTCCACCTAATTTATTTTTATTCCTTTATTTGAATTTTCTGTGTTTTCATCATTTCTATTTCAAAGCAACTTGTAGTTTTCTTTTTAGTTAGCTTGGCAAAGTTGATTTTTATTTAATCATTTCAATGATATTCTATGTTCTTGTGACAATGCAAATATTAGGGTAATAGTTATATATAACATAATGTGGATACATATAACTTGAAGGATGCATTTATCTATGGGTCTTTCAATTGCCTGATATCTTTGATATATTATGCATGTTTTTAATATAAACAACTCATGAACTAGCTTAAAATATGATTCTTCTTGCTGATCATCTCTTGAAATAGGATATAAAACTAATTCATTTTACTTTTCCATAGTTTTATACTGGAAAAGTTCCTCTATTTTAGTTTCCACTCTTCTTTTTTTGTGTGTGTGTGTGAAACTTTTTTTTTATTCTTTTTTAATTAAAATTTCCAACTGCTCCCCGTTTCCCATTTCCCTCCCCCTCCTCCCACATATTGCCCCCTCCCCCCGCTCCCCTCCCCCTATACCCACTCCTCTTCTCCTCCCCCCAGTCCATTCCCCTCCCTCTTGATACTGAAGAGCAGTCCAAATTCCCTGCCCTACAGGAAGACCAAGGTCCTCCCACTTCTATCTAGGTCCAGGAAGGTGAGCATCCAAACAGGCTAAGCTCCCACAAAGCCAGTTCATGTATTAGGATCGAAACCTAGTGCCATTGTCCTTGGCTTCTCATCAGCCTTCATTGTCCGCCATGTTCAGAGAGTCCAGTTTCAACCCATGCTTATTCAGTCCCAGTCCAGCTGGCCTTGGAGAGCTCCCAATAGATCAGTTCCACTGTCACAGTGGGTGGGTGCATGCCTCGTGGTCCTGATTTCCTTGCTCATGTTCTCCCTCCTTCTGCTCCTCATTTGGACCTTAAGAGCTCAGACCGTTGCTCCAAATTGGGTCTCTGTCTCTCTCTCTCGATCCATCGCCAGATGAAAGTTCCCGTGCCATTCTCCTTGGCCTCTCGTCAGCTCTCATTGTCCGCCACATTCAGAGAGTCCGGTTTTATCCCATGTTTTTTCAGTAGCAGTCCAGCTGGCCTTGGTGAGCTCCCAATAGATCGGCCCCACTGTCTCAGTGGTTGGGTGCACCCCTCATGGTCCTGACTTCCTTGTTCATGTTCTCTCTCCTTCTGCTCCTCATTATAACCTTGGGAGCTCAGTCCGGTGCTCCAGTGTGGGTCTCTGGCTCTATCTCCATCCATCGCTAGATGAAGGTTCTATGGCGATATGCAAGATATTCATCAGTATGATTATAGGATAGGTTCATTTCAGGTTCCCTATCCTCAGGTGCCCCAATGAACTAACTGGGGACATTGCCCTGGGCATCTGGTAGCCATTCCAAGTTGTTTCCACTCTTCTATATACAACAAGAAGTAAAAATAGGTTAAATGCCAAGATGAAATCTCTATTTCATTTGTCAGAAAGATCTTACTCTGAAACTTAAGATAAGTGGCACATTCTCTTCATCCCTGAGCGTTGACATGAGACAGGTGGATCCTTGTAAACTTTAGGCAAGCCTGGGTTATATTTAGTGCAAGTCAATTTATAGTATTAAATTTATAGTATTAATAATTTATAGTATTAAGTCTCAAATCCAAAATCTTTAAAATATAAGCAATAAAGATATCATAACATTTTAATTGCTACTGTTTTAAAGTTCTTTGAGACCATAAATTTATCCAATAATTTGATCATACTTTCTTTGCTCATGGTGAGAACTTTCATTTGATACAGGTGACTTCTAGTAACTAGAAATGTAAGTCTCTGACTTATGTTTCAGAGGATCACATTGTTGTTTTGAGACCAAAATAGTGGCTTGGAGGAGAGTGAAGCAGAGCCCTGTGGAAGGGGGCTATCTCAACACTCCTGCTGAACGGAGATAGGGCTTGACTAAATCTAAAGGAAGGATGTTAGGTCCACAAGGCAGCCTCCAGACTGAATGGGTTAAAAGAAAGATACATATGACTCAGAATAATGTATATTTATGATGACAGCTTTTGTAGCAAGATGGTTTATATAAAAACCAGCAGCAAGGAAGGGGCATGTAAGCAGATAAGAAGAAACCAGAGTTGTAGTCTATTCTCCATGGATTTGACACAGGGACAAACTAGTAGAACATTCTCAAGACATAAGAAACCTTATGTAACATGACATAAAACAAACCTTATGTATTCTTTATCAGCAGAATATTCTAAGGGTTTAAAGTTCATCTCCTCCATATCCCAACCCCATCCTGTCAAGAGTAAGCCAAGGTCCAATCCTGAAGACAAATCTTTCTGTAGAGTGCTCAGGGTTTGAACATCCTAATTTATCATGGTAGCCCTCTTCTGCCTAGGAGAAATGTCAGTTTCATGCTGGTTTGGTCTTAGGTGTAGGATGAATGTACTTAAATGGTACCATTACATCTGAGTTGACTTAGAAGGAATATTGCATTCTCACTATTGGGGTAGACGAATTTAAAGAGTCTATTATAACATCTAAGAAGGATCAGTGGTCTTATAGACATGCAAGGTAAAAACTTTTAGATAAACTATATAATTTTGACAACTATGATCGTGTAACCATGATTGTTAACTGAAACAGTGAATAAAGATAACGAAGGAAAGAAGACCAAACATTGTTACAAAGCTATGGCAATATAGAGGTCAAGGCTCTGAGGTTAAAAACATAAAGGAGAAAAAGGAAAAATGTCCAAATTGAACCAGCTTTTCTTTCCGCTGATTTTTTCTTCTTCCAGTAACTAGGACTCACTGGGGAAGAAAACCAGGTGCTTTTCATCCTCTCTCTGTGTCTGTTTCTCTGTATTTCTCTCTCTGACTCTGTCTCTCTATCTCTCTCTCTGTACGTATATGTGTGTATTTATATGGTTCTCTAGAGTAATGTCAGCATCAAAACAGTTACATTTAAGAATGTTTATAATGAACAAGGCAATGGTCTAGCAAGCAGCATGCAGGAGCAGAGAATGGGATCCAGAGAGACAGAGTAAAGCACTAGTGGTGCCTTTTACATAAATGAAAAACCTCTCAAGCCTCATAATAACCTGACTGAGAAGCCTATTGCAGACATTATGAAGTATGCTATTGTTTTTAGCAGTTGAATTGTTGATGCCCATATTACCAAATAATATAATAATTAGAATAGAGAAAATGAATATACTTTAATTAGATTTTAGGTTTATTATACCATACCTTTATAGTCTTCTGAATTTTTTCCTCCAGTGGCAAGTCTACACAGTGGTATGGTAGTTGGAATCTCCAGTGGTGAGCTTGCATGGTGGTGTGTTACTGAATTTCTCGTGGCCTGCCTGAGTGCTGGCGAGGTAGATGGTATCTCCAGTGGTAAGCCTGCATGGTAATGTAGTACATGGAATCTCCAGTGGCGAGTCTGCACGGTGAGGTGAGAGATGGAATCTCCAGTGGTGAGCTGGCATGCTGGTGTGGTATCAGAATCTCCTGTGGCAATCTTATATAGTGGTGTGGTAGTTGGAATCTGCGGTGGCATCCCTGCATGGTGGTGTAGAAGTTAGAATCTCCAGGAGGGCGAGCCTACACGGTGATGTGATAACAAGTGTCTCAGTGGGCATCTAAAGCCTGGGGTCTTCATCTCATTCTTTTCCTGTGCTCCCTAAGAGTTGCTCTTTCACATTTGATTTTGTTCCAGGCACCCCAAAATTTGTATGCTTTCTGAGAAATTACCCTGCATGCTTTTTCTTCATGATCTCATGCTTAACTTGGATATAGACACAACTAGCATTCTATTTTCCTTAAATGCCTTGAGTGTCTTCTCTAAAGTCAGGGGTCTTGACTGCTTAATTTCAAATTGTGGAATTAGAGAGCCTCACAATCTACCCGTTTCTCTGCATTATTTTATCAATGAGAATAATCACTCTTTAAATACGAGATGTAATATTTAATCTGATTTATTTCTTTTCAAAGCATTTATTTTTTAAATTTCATACCTATATGTGACACATTCTGATCACATTAATTTCTCAAAACTTTTTTCTCCTCGATCTCTCCCTATCAACTTGCCCACTCTTCCTTCCACATCCCTAGGGCACTTTCAACACTTTTTGTTCCAATAATGCTTTTGATTGTGTGTTCCTGGATTTAACTAGTAGCACTTGAGGGGACATGAGCGGCATTTTTCCACTGGTACTTAAATGACTCACCAATGGCTGTCTCACCAAAGACAGTTGCTTCCTGCTCTCTATCTCTCTGAACTGCTGTTAACTTCTGAAACTCCCTTTTTAGTCTTCTGTGGATGCTGGGTAAACAACCACAGATGCTGTGAGTTCAAGAATGCCATACTATTAAGAGAGAATATAAATCAGCAAGACAAAAACAAAGAAACAAAAAAAAGTGAGAAGGCTTTGTTGGAGAACAATGACAAGTACATAATAACAGTAAATATAGGATTACTAAATTCAAGGCTAATGTATTTCATATTGGAAATCACTTTGTTATATAAACAAATAGATTTCAAATCTGAAAGGCCTGGAAAACAAGAATATTCAAGATCTGTATGGCAGCTGTAAAAGGTTTACACACCACATAATCCCAACTGATGTTCTCAAAGAAGCAAAATTTCGGAGACAGTGAAAAGTTGATTGGCTTACAGGGCTTGGATTGCTAATGATGGGGTGGGGGTTAACAGAAATCATATAATATTCCGGACAGTGACAATTTCCTATAGGATAATGTAGTATCAATATACAAAAAATATGAATAAGTAAATTAATATAATGGCCAGACAGTTTTAGGTCAGGGACTTTGAAAATGAGCCATTTTCTTACCCAGAATCTATAAGTAGCCCATCTTCTAAATTGTTTTAGAGCTTCAAAGTTTGAGTGGGGTGTTAGGAAATGAGTTAGGGATTAGTAGCCCAAGTGGTCGTTGAGAATGGACCTATTCCTCCTGACCGATTTTCTACCTGACCCATCCCCTTTTCTCCTAGAAAACAAGAGAAGTTCTTGGAGTCTGCTAACTTACATCCTTATTTTTTCCTGGATTTTCATTCTTGCAATGATATAATGAACATGTTCCAATCTTAAAATAAATGATCCATGTTGCCAATTAAAAAGAATTACTTGACACAACATCATTTCTGTGTGGCTTGTTGCTATTTTTGGCAACACTTTCAACATTGGTAGCCAACGCTACCTGTACATGTGCTTCCCAGTTGTTTTCACATGAATTTGCTACTCGTAAAATGACACCAACTAGTTAGCCACCATGGGTACAATTACAAAGAACACATCTTCCGGAGACCATTTTCAGTGAATTAAAAACAACCGCATTTAAAACCTGTCTCCTGAGAGCTTACAAAACTCTCCCTGTCTCTGAGAAACTTGAAAAGTAACAAGCAATTCATTGCCCTCCTCTGAGGGGGGTCACCAAGCAACCGATCACAGAGGTTTTAGGGGTCTGCCTTCTGATCTAGTTAGAAAGGTCCCATCAGAGAAACCCTGTCATGAGAAACAGCACCAGAAGCTAGAAATGTGACTGCAGAGAGGTTTTCCTGACAGCACACAAGAGATAGAACATTATTTATTGAAATTTCAGAAGTTAGAAAATGTATTTTGAGGCCAAAGACATACTGTAGGCAAAAGTTTCTTTTATTTAGCTCTGTGCTGAACAAGTTAGGACATATTGGAGTCATGTAACCATCTCTGACATCACACCATTCAGAAAGAGGCCAAAACAAATGTTTTTATAAAACAACATACTAGCAGTCATTGTGAGTGTGCATTTGTGTGTATGTGTGCACTTGTGTGTTGCTTGAATTTTGGTATCGAATTAAATCCAAGTTTAATATCAAAAAAGAAGAAAACTTTTTACGTAAGACATGGGATATATTCTGTTTTTATAAATTTGCTTTAAATTTTACTTTCTTTTACACAGTTTCATGTAACTCAGACTTGCTTCAAGTTTGTTATGAAGTCAAGGATGATTCTGAAGATCCTGTCCGCATGTGCCACCATAATATTTACTCAGTGCTGGAGACCAACATCATGGCCTCTTGTACACCAAACAAACATTCTACCACCTAGGTTGCATGCCTAGCCCTTTAATTCTTGTTAGAACAAGAAAAAGTGCTTACAATTCCATGTCCTGAAATAAGAGTTAATGTGTCCCTGTGTGTGTGGGTGCATGCACATGTGTGTGTATGTGTGCATGTGTGTATAAAATAGGAGCATATTATCAAGTTTCAGAAGTAAATCGTTGCATTTGTCTGCTAGTTTTCATATTTTAAGAACAAAAAATATAATCAATTTTTATTGCATTTTTTATGAGATGTTATTTTCTAGATGAAATAAGTCTTTTAAATGTGTTAAGGGGAAACATGACTCTTATCTCTTGATGCTCTTAGCATTTGCCTCCTGGAGAGGCCTGTACAGTTACAAACAACTGCTTTGGTAAAGGCTTAGAAAGAATGCTTTTATTCTCCAAAGCAAAAAGAGACCATAAAACGTTAAGATAAAAATGTCTTGTTGCATTCTGGCAAGCTGCAAAACTGCATGCTTTACAGTATTAGGGTGCTCAGATAAACATGTGCAATGCATTGCATCCATTATACATTTCCCAGAGACAGCTATTGTTAAAAAAAAAAAAATTACCAGTGATGAGAAGAGTATAAAGGGCACATAGATACTGATTAATTCTTTCGTACTTTTTAAATGAGCACATTGCATCTGTCACATTTAAATTAGCATTCTTTAGAAGGCATCATTCCTCAACTATTAGACATGACATCTTCTCCCAATATATTCATTGATCATTTTATAAAACCTAGAGTGAATTTTTTAAATTCATTATCTGGAAAATATTTTTTAGTTGATTTTCCTCATTAGCGGTAAATTGTTTCTTTAACATGCATTTCTCATCAAAAAATAATTAGGAAAATATGATTTTATCATCATTTTTGTGTTCAGCATGGATATATTCAATGCAATTAAATTGGAACCCTTGTCTTTTCTGTTATTGCTTTGCTTTGCGAAGCACCATGGAACTTGTGTTGGTATTTTTGCATGGTAGGTATTTGCATAATCTCTATTTAAATTTACCATATCTATGTGCAATGAACTAAAAGGGTATTTCAGGAAGCCAAGAACTGATTGTGATTACATAATTCATTTCTGTCACAAACATTAAGTTTCCATGTTCTCTCTTTGGCAAGTATGAATGTTTACTTTGAGAATTTGAGAATATACAGGGTGCCCTGTGCCTCTTACAAGCCCTCTCATTCATCACTACTCTTGCTGAGAACATAGCAGAGAGGAGAGCTGGAGGGCTGGCACAATGCTTCATGGGAAGGCCAGGTGCAAGGAAGCTGGTCCCCAGCCAGCTACTGAATCCTGTCAGAGAATCATGGGAGATTCAGCTTTCAGTCATTTCCACTTTGTCTTCTCCTTATGCTAGTTTGTGTGCATAAACATTCTTCTCTCTATATCGCCTTCTTAGCTCCTTCTTCGTCGGTATTTTGGGAGCTCTAAGTTCCAAATGAATCTGTGTTGAAGCTCCAATAGGCAAGGTAACTTGAGACTCCCCATATCACTAGCTTTTCAATATGTTTCTACTTGATAAGTGAACATATTAACTTTTTCAGAAGCATATTTTCTTAGTCACAAGATTACGGAAATAAGCATGTATGGGAAATTCTTACGTGCATACAAATATGCAATTAAAAATGATTCATGACACTGCAGGCAATGCTTTAATGCTCATTTAAAGTGACCCTCTTTTGTCCAATGCAGTGTAAGATGTCCAGACAGCCTCTTGATTTCTCATAGGGGACAAAGGACAATAACCATGCCTGTCTTTTTCTCTTAATCTAAACAATGTGAAGACTAAAGCACCCATACTTCTGACTTTGATAATGTTATTTAGATGGATATTCAAGGCTAGTAACCAATTAACTAACAATTTGTTTTACACTAAGAAAAATACCTCCATACTAGATTTAATATTTGTAGGATTTCCCGTTGCAAATGGCCTCTGTTACTTACTTTTATCATTGCAGCAATATGTGTGTATGTGTATGTATTTATGTATGTATATATGCAGGTATGTGTGTATGTGTTTATGTGTGTGTATATGTATGCATGTCAAAAGCAACTTAAAGAAGCAAGAGTTTATTTTAGTGCTTATTGCAAGGTAATGTAGTCAATCAGGGTGAGAAATGAGTCACCAGGAGCTGGCAGAAGCTGGATGGACACTCACAAGCAACTGGGTGTCAGAAATGTTTGTATTCAGCTCACTTACTCCTTTTTCATTCAGTCTTGGACCTTATCTGATGGGGTAGGGCGATTCACATTTAATGTGAGTCTTCCTACCTCAGTTTTCTGATCTTGATAGAATCCTATACACTGGGATTCTTTCATAATCATAGTAAATCTCATTAAGTAATCAAGATTAACCATCACAATTCCTCTTCTTGTCAACCTGATACCCCAAAATATCACTTTTAAGCCACAACTTTCCACCTCTTGTTCTCAGTTTTCTTCTACAGACATCACATGATGATTAACTGGTGAAGGTCCATTCCCCTTTCCCATGATTTTATAATTACCTGCCACCTCAACGTTCCTTAACTTCCAAAGATGTGATTCTAGGAAATCCCCTATAAATATCCTCACAACACCATGCCTTTGATTTTGTCTCTATGGCCAAAGTTTATTTTGATTATGTTACCAGTCATCGAATGAGGATCACCTAATCCACTATTTTACCTTTTCTTGACTCCATCTGCAGAAACCCTATTTCCAAATTAGTTGCATACCAAAGTTCTGGAAAAAGACACTATTAAAAATAATACAATCTGCTTCTCTCTCTCTCTCTCTTTCTCTCTCTCTCTCTCTCTCTCTCTCACACACACACACACACACACACATACACATGCACATACACAAAACATATGACATATGCTCTGCTTTTAAAACCAAAATATTTCTTATACTTTTCTTTCCCTAGTCACTTGTGGATAATTTCATACTTACTGAAAAACATATCATTAAATATGATCCAAAAGGAAGGTAGGCAAAGTATGTCACATAGGTCAGATTTGACCTGCCACTTACATTTGTAAATACTTTTACTTGTATGTATCTCTGTGCAATAGCTTGCACATTGTTTATGGCCGCTTGTGTGTTATATAGGCAGAGTAATTGCCACAGAGACTATCTGGACCACAAAGCAAGCACAATTTACTACCTGGCTCTTTACAGGAAAAAAAAATCACACTTTTCTCTGTGTCATCAGGATTCAAAATTGGATGAAGAGAAATGTTTCAGCTCAGGCAGTGACAACTGATCAAACAACATGTTGGCTTTTTGATTTCATAATATTCATAGGGCCTGGGGTATTGTCACACTGGGGTGTTCATTGCCCTGGAACAAAGGAAAGTCAGAGAGGCCAAACCTATTCCAGAAGGCTATTTAGGTTGGAGGGTGTTTTTAGATATTATGAGTTTAGATGGAATTGATCAGGGTCAAGGGTGTTAGATAATATCAGGAGAAGAAAGCCGGTGACACAGAGACAGGAGATTGAACTTAAAGCTGGGATAATTTGCTGAGGTAGAAAGGGAGAAACTGTGCTTGAGAAAGCAGGCAAAACTCTAAAATAAAGATAAATTAATAAGGTAGAATTTGATAATACTTATAATTAGTAATGATAGCATTCACTTTATGAAATTATATTTTGAGGGACCATGAATATAAGAAAAATCTGTCATATCTATTCCTCAGACACAATAAGGTGATACTTTTATTTTAATCATAGAAATAATGTGAAGGATATTGCAAAAACTGATTTATTTGTTGACTACATACCCAATAACACAGCATATTCTCAAGAATGAGTCCTTGATATGTCATTTCTCTCCCCGCAAGTGGGTAAAGAAATACTGAGAAGAAGCATTTTTTGCAGTATCTGAGGTACTCAGTGGGAGACAAGGTCAATACTGGAGTCTAAGTTGTCTCAACAAAAGTGGGTTATATTCCATATTTCCTCAGATTGCACCATGGCACTAAACACAAAAGCAGAATCTAAACTTTTTCTGTTATGTTAACAGGGGAAAAATAAAGAACTATTAGAAAAAAGGAACAATAGAATCTGCTGTCGTGAGTTTTTTGTCTAGAAGTATCTTTTCTCTGAACCATGCTGTTATCTCCCAAAGGCTTTAAAAGATCATAGGTTTGTGTGGGTACTGACCACTGCCAATTAAAGTGACAGGTAAAGACAAGGACTGCAAAGGGATGTTTAGGGGTATCACAGTCCTTTTCAGTCCTGATTAATGGTAGCTACTGATAAGAATGTTAACTGATAGGCAACTAGTCTGGCTCACCATTCTTATCTTATCAAGAGGAAAACAAGAGTTTAGTGTTTCCTTTAGTTATTTAAAGTACATTGAAGATCTGTCGGGTACCTGATCCTGCCCTTTTGTGTCAGGCACTAACTCAAGTGTCTGCCCTCCCTGCTCAGCAGAGTCAGGTCAAGGGTGAGTGAATCTGAGGAAAATAAATATGGCAATTGTATAGAATTCTTGAGAGGCTTGAATCAGTTAATACCATGTGTTTGAAGCAATAGCTGATCAAAGGTAGAGTTTGTCACTAACTAGAGAGCTGGAATAATAGCTGTATTTGAAGGAAAAGTAGCCAAAGCGATAAGCTGGGAGGGCAAATGTGGTTGTCAGAGAATCTGAGTTTAAGGACAATAAAAAGGAGAGATAGCAAGAGCATGGGGGAAGTGCAGTGGCTGGGTCTCTTTGTTATACCTTGAAGCACAATCCTTGAGATGTTCTCAGTCCACAAGGCATCATTGCTAGTATTTGTGGTAGATGTTCCATAGTCCATCACTTCTGTATCAAGCAGTGTAAGGTCACTGAGGAAAAAAGTGAATGAGAAGTGGGAATGCATCCCAGGCTCTCTTTCATGGATGTTCTTTCATTAAAGCTAATTTAGATGCTATAAATTCAGAGTCTCTGTTCATGTGGTAATCTTTATGTGTAGCATTATTGGATAGTCACAAAAATAATGTATCATCTCCACCAAAGATTTTCAAGTCTACGTATATAGTAGTTATGACTGTGTGGCCTTAAGTGGCAAAGGGTGTTGAAATGTAATTACGTTTAAGACCTTAAGATGGAAAAATTATTTCGGATCACCATATAGGCCCAATGTACATTCAAGAGTCTTTTAAGAGGAAAGTGGACAGGCACAGCTAGCTAAAGACAAAAATAAAGCAATAGCCATGAAACTAGTCACGCTCTGGTTTGAAGGTTGAAGAGAGAGTCCTTATCCAAGGCAATAGTTTTCTCTGTAGAAATTCCAGAAAAACTGAAGCCCTAATTGTTAGGAATTTTCTTAACGCGAGCTCTCTGCTGACACAAAAATCCCAATCAAGTCAAATCACGACAAGCCAAATTAAAAAATATCCAGGTTTAATAGTATTCCACCAGGGAACTTTCCAGGGAAGCAGTTTAAATAGACTGAGGGAGTGGTCAAGATTTTGGCAGGTTTGTCATGACCCTCCTCTGGGGAGCCATCAAGGTTTGGCGAGCACAGGGACAGGGCCTCCAAAGATGAAGGCCAGAAAACAGGACTTACACTAATACCTTAATTTTCACAAAGTGAACCCTGCTAAACTTATAGTAACTGTATAAGTTTAAGATAATGAATGATTTGCATTTCCCTAATGACTAAGGATGTTGAACATCTCTTTAAGTGTTTCTAAGCCATTTGAGATTCTTCTGTTGAGAATTCTCTGTTTAGATCTGTACCCCATTTTTTTTTTGTTTTGTTTTTTTTTTGTTTTGTTTTTTTGAGACAGGGTTTCTCTGTGATTTTGGAGCCTGTCCTGGAACTAGCTCTTGTAGACCAGGCTGGTCTCGAACTCACAGAGATCCACCTGCCTCTGCCTCCCGAGTGCTGGGATTATGTACCCCATTTATTAATCGGATGATTTGGTTTTTGATTCTAGATTCTTGAGTTTTTTGTATGTATTGAAAATAAGTCCTCTGTCGGATATGGGGTTGATGAAGATCTTGTCCCATTCTGTAGGCTGTTGTTTTTATGTACTCACTTGGTGGATATGAGCTGGAAAGTACACGATAATGATGGTACAATCTGTGACCCAGGGAGACTGGGTTAAAGGAGGACTCAAGGAGAAGCCCTAGGATTTCCCTGGAAAGGGAAATAGAAGAGATCTCATGGGGGGACTGAAAGCTAGTGGGGATGGCAACATGGGTGATTAAGTTGGGGGGTTGGATATAAGGTGACAGCACTGAAAGGGGTATATTCTGGGGTCATGTAGAAATCTGATCCAATGGAAACTTCCAGGAATCTACAAGGATGAGCTTAACTAAGATTTGTAGTCAGAACTGGCCATCTCTGTGACCAGATTGATGCCTACCCTAGTTCAAGTAAGGGAGGGAATAGGAGGAGAGAAGGGAGGGGAAACTGTGGTCGAGATGTAGATTAAATAAATAAATTTAATTAATAAGGGCAAAACAAAAGATAATGAATGATTGCTATCTTACATGACTAAGTGTGATGAAAAGTCCTCATTTATTCTGAAAGAGCAATTTATGATCTTCCCAAAGAAGGATTTCCTGTTCTCTGAGTAGCAGCTTCAAGTTCATGTTCTCTCCACTCAGTGGAACTAGTCGAGCTCTAAAGTGGTGCGGTGGCTAATGTCCACACTGACTTGAAAAAATCCTGAAATCATTGTGTGAACAATAAAGCAAGGTCCATGTTAATCTACAGCAATGAATATAAACACGTACTTTACCCTATAAAAGGATAGGAACAGGAGCCAGAGATGGGATAAAGAGAAATATCTGTTCATTCTTCTTTTGCAAAAATAGTTTTACAGGTATAATGTAACTGTCAAAATTCACTGATTTATGTACTCTATTGTATGAAAATTATACTTCAATGAAGTGGTCTGAAAAGAAAAGAAAAAACCCAGCAATTAGATGATGTGAGCTTCCTCACCTAATATAGTTCATGCATGATGATGATCTTCTTGCCAGCCTTCTTCACTGTTTACTTACATATACTTGGATTCTTCTTCTAACATCTGACACAGAGAGCAATTGTCCTCCAATTTAATGCAATTTATATTGGCAAGCAGAGAGTCATGGAATGTGATATTTTAATCTGAACTAAAATCTGCTAAGATTCACACTTTCAAGTTCTTTGACAAAGAGGCAGCCATATGGCATGTACTTCCTTTGTCCAAGTGTAATATAAAAAAATAAACCAAGATTCATGCACTGCTTCTATGATTCAGTCTGAAACACTGTCTCTAGTTTAGGCATTTACACGACTGTATACTTTTTATTCTGCAAAGGGTCATCACTGCCTTCTTCATCTGGTTCTGCACGCTGACACTTATGGATGGAAATGAAATGAGGAAAGAGTCAAGCAAGTAGAAATGAGACTAGAAAGAAACATTTCACCTGTGTCACGATCAAGTTCTCATTCCCTGTAGATGAGATGGGGATAGAATGCAAAATTCTTTTATTTCTGCTTGTTGACATCCTAAATCTATTCCAATACAGGAAGGGAGGCACAGAGGCAGGGAAGGAGAGAGGCAGGCAGTGGGGTAGGGAAGGAGGCATGGCAAGAGGAAACAAGAGACTGTTTAATTTATTTCCCTCAACCTGCCATGAAATTCACATAACCTTGCCTCAGTTCCTTGCCCATTCCCACTGAGTCCTTATTAAATGGTACCATCAGGTCTTGTTAGCATTTGTTCCCAGTGTTCTTACCTTCTTTCACCCTCATAAAACATTGAGCTCTTTCCATAAATCTAAAAGAAACAGTTTTAGCTGTTTAATAGAATTCTTGTTTGTTTGCTTTGAGACAGAACCACACTATGCAGCCCAGACTGACCTTGAAATCAGTATCTAGCCTAAACTGACTTCAAACCTATTCCCCACTTTTGCTCTCCAGAGGGTTAGAATTGTAGGGGCAAACCACCATTCCAGATTATTTGAATTCACATTTAAAGTAAAGGATGATGTTTTTGTATATGGCAGCAGTTTGTACAAAGTAAGACTGCTAAAAAGGATTTGAGCAACTGAGTTCCCTTATGCCACTCCACACACTCTGAGCTATTATTACTTTGGGAAATGATTGTCACATGCCTATTCTTCAACCAGAATTAATACACAGTGAATTCATTTCAGACTACTTCCAGCAACTTTCATTTGCTGTGCATCATCCAGAAATAGGTTGGGTTTGTAGGATTTCTTTGTCACAAGTGCAGAGTGTCTGCCCATCTCATTCCCTTCCTCTTTTATAGTCTCCCTCAACCTTTGCACAAAAGTCATTTCCACAGAGATGGATAATTCCTTGTTAAGCATAACTATCTTTTGTACTGTTAAATGTTTACCATACTCTTTGTTCTCTACCCACTAGACACCAGAAATGCCCCTCCCCACCACCATATTATGGCAACTGCTAAAGCGTCAAGATTCTTAGGAAAGTATCCTGGAAAGAAATCTATAACTGAGAAATATCACTATGTTAATAGCCAGATCAAAGAAAACGTGGGCTCTGGGTCTCAATTCGATTCCTGTACTACTGCCTGGTGTCAGGGAAAGGGACTATGATGGCCACAGAGAGAAATGGCTTTGCCTGGAATAAGAACACTGTAACAACTTGAACCCAAAGAACCTTCCCACAGACTCTTCAAACTGTTCAATGTGTATACAAGGTCTCATGTCCCTCTTTCATTTCACCCAGACAGATTAGGAACCAGCAGCTGTGGTGAACACTGCCATCAGCTGAGCTAAACATCTCTGGGTTGTTGGGTTACATTGCCAGGTGGCTAAAGAGGGTCTGATGACACTGCCAGTGCAGTGCCATCAGCAGTGACTCCGCGCTACCCAAGCACTGAAAGTGGCCCATGAGAAAGAAGGTGCGGGTAGCAAGTTTCTAAGACACTTCAAAATGAGAGTAGATGCTGTCATCTCATACTGGGCTCTGGACAAAGAATGAGTTTTCATCAGCAGATGAGATGGTGCAAAGGAAAGGTGGTGCTGAGGGAAAGAAGTCTTCTGCACTGAGTTTTGAACATACAAGGTTAAGCTTCCTTAGTAGCCTAGAAATTCTTGAAGAGATGGGAAGTAACTTTAGTTAACTAGGGAGAAATGACAAAGGCAAACTCAATGCCTTAAGCTTAAGAATGTTATAGGAGGGTCTGGGGAGATGGGTCACTGTAGAGTTGCAATGATCCAAGTAAAATTTCTAGCACCCATATTAGGTGGCTCGCAACCACCTGTGACTACAGGTTCAAGGGATCATATGCCTTCTTTTGGTTTCTATGGGCCCTGAACCCATGGGCACACACACACACACACACACATCCCACAATACACTCATAAGCAACAATAACAAAAGAGCTACACTCAAAGTTTTGTAGAAAAGAAAAGGTTTATTTGAATTTATAGTTTAATGAGAACTAGAAAAAAATATACTGCAATAGGCAAATCAGTGAACTCCAATTTAAAATGAGTATTTTTGGCCCTGTAGATGGTGAACATATAAAATGACAAGAGTTAGAACTATTAACCAAAAATGAACCCTAGAAAAAACCTGAGTCACTCCACTATACCTCATCCCTGTGAAAAAGAAAAAAAAATGTATCAAAATTGATTAGAAAGTCATGGTTTTATGTCTTTTCTCATTTAATAAATTTATTCTAAAATGGACTCACAGCCTTATCAGTGACTGTTTGAAGTTCACTTGCTCCTTTGAAGGCAAAATGCAATTATTTATCAGTGATTAGGTTATTCATGAGGCTTGGCATGGCTTAATTTATAATTAAAGTATAATGGGCTCACACATGGAATGCTAAGATTTTCTTAGCACTCAGTCTATTTTAAACTGAAGTGTTCAGATGCGTTAGAGGTATCACAGCCAATCAACTTTCCCTCCTATACAATGTCTGCTGCTTAGTACTCAGTGGAGTTCCAGATGAAAATGCAAATGCAATATAGAGGTGCAATGGTGTCCCCCTTTTACACAGCATCTTGACTATCCATTTTGATTTCCTCTATGTTGCTAAATTCCATTAAAATAAGAGTAAGATAATAATGTGATGAAAAGGAATGTGTCAGAAGCAGGAGGACGCAAATAAAGGAATCCCATGCTAGCTCTTAATATGGTATAATAAGGAGTTCTTTATTAAAAGAGAACTCACAGATCACAATGAGGAACAAGAATGGAATTCAGCATCCAGGGATAGCAAGGGGGGAGCAAGAGAATGAGCGGGCTGATCCATGCGCCTTTTGATACCAAAAGTCACTCCCAATCTAGTCCAGTCTCTCAAAGGCCATTGGCTGATGAAGGTTACCCATCACCTCCCCATTTTGTCTAAATAAGAGAGTCCCAAACCCAATATAAAACTATATGCAATAAGAAGAGATATCAAGTATAAAACTTAGAATTACAACAAGCAAAAATAGTATTAAGCAAGAAACATATGCTAAATGTTTTGATAATTATTTTATCCTAAGGAGTTTAAGTCTTGTATTAGAAATGGCTTGGCTAGGTCATAAGAGGAAAGTAGCTATGACTAGTCTTCAACCCTACCAAAGGCCTGAAAAGGGAGATACTATTACTAGAGTAGGTAGGAAGTGCATTCAAGCAGCTTCCAAAATGCGCAGTAGATGACAGAGACAACTGGATACCTAGACAATTACCCAAAGTCTCATTTGCAACATTGGAGCAACCAACTCTAGGCCTTGCCAGGAGCAATTGTGTCTCACATCACCAGAACCCTAAGTTATTTAAATGTCATATTCTAGAGTTCTTCGAAGTGGTTGAAGATTACCTATCTATGTAGAAAACAATCTCTATGTATCTAAAAAATCTGATTAGTCTAACTATAATATGACAAACATAGATGACTATTGATCTATAATACTCAATACCTTTATGACTTAAAGACTAAGACTTTAATATGACAAACATAGATGACTATTGATCTATAATACTCAATACCTTTATGACTTAAAGACTAAGACTTTATATTAGATTATTAAACAATCTTTAAATAACTGTGCAGCAAATGAGGATAATGACCTCAAAATGTAAAAAAAAAAGTATAAGTATCTTGATCAGAGGTAGAAATGTATAATGCAATATGATAAATATATTTTAAAATTGTATCAATATACAAGAGGTCTTAAACAGTTAGAAACATGCATGCATACAATCTGACAATTTAACTTTGCATAGATGTAAAAATATTGTAAATAGAAATAGGAGCATATTCAATATAACAAATATAGTTTAAATATCTATTAATATACAAGACTCTATTCCAATGTAAATTGTCTATAAACAATAGCTCACAAGTACTCACTCTATTACCAACTATTAGTAGTAGTAGTATGAGTAAGATCACACTAATATACCTATTATCCTATTCAATTTCCTTTTTTTGTAAGATCCCTGAGCCCACAAAATTTCCACCCAAACCCCCAACTCTAAACCAGTAATCAACCCCTAAATGATGTCCCTACCCCATAAGAACCATCGTCTTCTAAAATTACTTCCAGCTGTCGGGGGTGGGGGACAATGTTCTCTCTGTGGAATCCCATAAAACTAAAATTATGGTTAAGTTTCAAGATTACTGTCTGGTATAATTGCAAATAGTTTCTGAGTTTTTCTGAAGTTCTTATTTGGAGTTCTGGCTAGAATGTTGCAAAATGGTGCACCATTTCATCTAACCAAGTAGGAACCACCTTAATCAGCTAGTACCTAAAATCTGTCTTAAAGTAGCACTATCAACATCATGATGACATATCAACCAGGTGGAGTCATTATTGTCAGGCCCCATCTTCTTCCTGGAAAATTCAAAGATTATTGTAGAAAAATCTATTGTTCATTGTGGAAACTTAAACATTATTCATATATACATAAATTCAAGAAATATATAGACAAAATAGGTATGGAGAAATGTAAAATTTTTCTAAATTCTTTCTTCTTTCTCTCCTATACCAGATGACTCCTAACATGAGACAGAAACTCTGATTTTTTTTTTAACAACATGCTTGGATTTAGAGAAGTATAGCCATTGTATAACACCAAAGTCAGCTTTGATTTATAAGCAAGTCTATAGTTCCACTGTTCTACTGGGATATATATATACATACATATATATATATATTACAGAGAATGAAATTTTAGTCTGCAGATGACCTGTCTTCATAAGTCATATTCCTCTTTGTTTGGTGATCCTTTCTGGATAGTTATCTTTTCCTCTTTATGCATTCAAACAACCAGGGTCTCTTGAGTTTTTGAAGATGAGTATTTTCCCACAAAGACAAGAGCAGAACCCTGCCCCAACCCTTATGAGGTCTTCTCTTGCCACCTGTATTTGACACCTCTGTTGATGAACTGTCATTTCTCTTTCTCAAGAGGTTTCTCTTTTTCAAATTGAATCTTTATTAATTATGATGGTATCCATGGTTTTTCTTCTCCTATGGAAACAAGAGCAAAACACCTTCCCCTATTTAGCACATATTCTGAGGTCAACACGTCCTTGAAATATACCGGCTGATTTAATTCAGAATTTTTTCTATTATCCAATGTCTCGCTGCTGTTGTTCCATTCTCATTAGTATTAAGAAAATTCAAGATTAATAAAACATTATGCAATCTATTTCTGGGGGTATTTCCCATTCCTTTCTGTTTGTTTAACATAACCTTTATAGTTTAATTTGCTTTTCTATAACTGCCTGACCTGTGGGATGTGGGGCATACCTGTAATATACTTTATAGTATAATAAGTAAAAAAATGTTTCATTTTCTTAGCAACATATGCTGGATCATTATCTGTCTTTGTTTGAGCAGGTATAGCCATGAAGGCCACAACATCTAATAAATGTGTGATTACATAATCAGCCTTTTCTGAGCTCAAAACAGTTGCACATTGAAAACCTGAAAAAGTGTCAATGGTATGATGTACATATTCTAATTTTCCAAATTCTGTAAAGGGGACACATCCATCTGCCAGAATTCATTCCTTTGAGTACCCTTTGGGTCACTTTCTGCAGGTAACGGTATTTGGTTATAGAAAGAGCAAGTAAGACAGCTCTTTATAATCTCCTTAGCTTCTTGCCATGTAATAGAAGTTTCTTTCTTTAAACCTTTGCCTTGACATGTTTTTTTATGAAAGTCTGAGGCCTTCAGCACACTTCCAATCAATCAATTTCTGCATTACCTTGTGCTAGAGGACCTGGCAAACCCATATGGGATCAGATATGTGCTATGTATCTGGGACAAAGCTTATTCCTGATCATATCTTAAAACTGAATGAATAATGAAGTCAATTCTGTATCATTTGGTATAAATTCCAACTGTTTCAAAATGCAAGATAACTCTTTCTGCATATTATAAATCAGCAACTATATTGAGAAGTTCTTTAAAATCTTTTAACACCATGAAAATAGCATATAACTCTACCTTTTGGACAGAATTATAAGGGTTTTGTTCCACCTTACTTAAATCTTCTGATTTGTAACCTGCCTTTCCTGATTTATTTTCATCAGTATAAAATGTACAGGTTCCAGTTATTGGTGTGTCATGTACAATTCAGGGAAGAATTCAAATAGTTATCTTTACAAGGTTAAATCTATTGCTTTTAGGATAATTGTTGTTAATCTCTCCTAAAAATTAGCGCAAGCTCTTTGTCATGGTTCATTGTCTTCCCATAAGAGTTGGATCTACCTTACCTACATGTGCCTCCAGTAATTTCTCTTCAACCACAGTTAATTCTTTCTCAGCATCAGCTGTTAATTCTCTGGAACTATTTAAGACTTTGTCACCATCTAAGGTTTTGATTAAATAAATTATTAGATCAGGTGTTATCCCAACAGCTGGCCATAGACTGGAAATGTCTCTTACCAGTCATTGAAAGTCATAAAGAGTCCTCGATTGGTCTCTCCTAATTTGTGCCTTTTGTGTTCTAATTTTCTGTAAACCTATTTTATAAGCCAGGTAATTGACAAAATCTCCTCTTTGTATTTTTTTCAGGAGGAATTTGTAATCCCTATTTAGGCAAAATTTTCTCTACTTTTGCAAGCATTATATCTAAGGTATCTGCATTTGAATCAGATAGCAAAATGTCATCCATGTAATGGTAAATTATAGATTTAAGAAATTATTTACGTATTATTTTCAATGCCTTACTTACAAAGTATTGGCGCAGAGTAGGGCAATATTACTGAAAGGCAATATTGTCACTCATTATATAAAGTTCAAATTTTTCAATTCACTTACCAACCTTTTTTTTCTTAAACAATTTTAGTGAATTGGTGTAGATATAATAATCTTCAATGGCTAGAAGGTGTCATGGTTGCAGTCCCATGACAAGGGATGTGGAGGAGAAAGATGTGATCAGCTTAACTGTACCACTCTGTTTCCACACACTGCTGCCTATCTAGGTACTGACAAATATGCTTTGTTTAACAAATTAAGAGCAGTTGTTAAGGACAATTAAAGCCATTCTGTACGTGGAAAGGGTTTGGTGGCCAGAATAAGAATGAAGCCGGGCGGTGGTGGTGCATGCCTTTAATCCCAGCACTTGGGAGGCAGAGGCAGGCGAATCTCTGTGACTTCGAGACCATCCTGGTCTACAAGAGCTAGTTCCAGGACAGGCTCCAAAACCACAGAGAAACCCTGTCTCTAAAAACCAAAAAAAAAAAAAAAAAAAAGAATGAAGCCCAAAGCTTCCCCTCAGTTGCCAGCCGTGAGCAAAATGGAAGACTGCAGAGAAGAAAGTAGGAGTTCTAGGCAGCAAGAGGCAGGTGGGCCAATGGGGGAGGGGGGCACTAAGCATAGACACATTTCCATGTGGGGCACCATGATGAGGAGCATGTCAGATGGTGTGGGGAACCAGAATAAAGAAATCCCACCCTACCTCCTATATGGTATAATATAAGGGGAATGGAATTCAACACTCAGGTTCAGGCTTGGTTAGTAGGCAGCAAGGGATCAGGCAACCTGTGAGTGTTTTGGTACCCACGGCCACACCCAACATGATCCTGTCTCTCAAAGGCCATGAAGGAGGTTCCCCATGAATTCACTCATAAAATCACAGACTCAAAACAGTAGAAGTAATTAGAGCAGGGAACTGAATTTAGTGATTTGTCCTCAGTAAATATTGTGGGAAAAAATGATCACAGTTGGTGGAGAAACTATACCTTGGTTTAAAGAAGGGAATAGCAAGAGATGGATCTATTTCTTCCATAGAACTATCATTTTTTTGCTCTTTATTTATTTATTTATTAAAAATTTCCACCTCCTCCCCTCCTCCCATTTCCCTCCCACTCCCTCCACTCCCTCTCCCCCTCCCTCTCCAGATCTAATGGGAGCTCACCAAGGCCAGCTGGACTGGGACTGATGGAGCATGTGATCAAACTGGACTCTCTGAATGTGGCTGACAATGAGAGCTGACTGAGAAGCCAAAGACAATGGCACTGAGTTTTGTTTCTACTGCATGGACTGGCCTTGTGGGAGACTAGTCTGTTTGGATGCTCACCTTCCTAGACCTGGATGGAGGGGGGAGGACCTTGGACTTCCCACAGGGCAGGGAACCCTGACTGCTCATAGAACTGTCTTGATGCTTAAGAATTTAAGATTGTCTTTACACCAGAGGAGTAAGTTGGGAAATAAATTGAAGGATTAAAAAATAGAGATATAGAATGGTTAACCAGTTGACTACTCCTTCACAAGGAGAATGAGGTTTTCAGGAAAACAGTGTTAAGCCTTTGGTGTTTATAAAGAAGGCTTATAAGGAAACTTGGAAGAACAAGAAATACTGACAATGAAGTGCAAGTGAAGCCATATGCCTGATGCTATATGCCAGATGTTTGGGTCACAGCACTGATCTTCAGTCCATGTCTAGATGAGGAGTAGTAAGAGTTAGAACTCACCTTAACAAAGGCAGGGAATCAGAATACCAATGAAACTCAACAACACCAGCAAAACAGATTCCTTCTAGCTAATGATTATGACATATTCTTAACTTCAAACATACTATAAGAGGAGTTAACTTGTCATAAATTCACACTGTATAAAAAGAGCTAAAGTTGTGACTACTTGAAAAATTCTTAGATTTTATTTAGTGTACTATTCTTAATAAATCTTCCCAGATATTTTTAGGAGAAAAAAAATAAAGAAGATCTTGACAGGCAAGAAGAAATAAACACAACAATAAGCCAAGTATATTGCTGTAACCAGAGAGAAAAAAAATATGAAACAAGTATGAAGTTGTTTGACAAAAACAGTGGCATTTATCATAGGATCTGTAGAACTTTGTAAAATAATGATTAATGCTTCCTGTTTTGTGAAGCTCGAGACAAGCCTTCTGTTACTTTAAAACTATCTTCTGTTTCTTAGACTACAACATGTATATTTTAAGAGTAAATGACTATTTGGTGCTCTCTTTACTTTGGGGTCTTTGGTCATGTGGATTTTCTACATAATTATCAACATGTAAATTTTACCTTCACCATCTTAATAAGTACGTAAGTGTATAATCTCATGAGAATATAGAATTGAGAAGACAGTAGAAAGGAAACAACACATTGTAACAAGTATACTAGATTAAAGAAAGGAATAAAAGTAGAAACAAAAAAAATGTGTTAAGTTGCTAAGTGCTGGCCAACTCAAGAGAAATTGAGATCTAAAATAAATTCTGAAGATATAAAAGATCAGCTTGGCAAGACTACATGTGACATATAAGTACTAAATATGGAAGTTTGGTTGTCTATTCACAAAGTTACTTCTCAAATTTGAAGAATCAAAACGCTAATATCGAGAAATGGCAAAACAACTCAATAGGTAAAGAATTTGTTGTGCAAGCCAAATAACTTGAGTTCAATCCCAGGAACCCGTATAAAGTTGGAAGGACAGACCAACTGAAGAGAGTTGTCCTTTGACCTTTACATGAACATCCTGACTTGTATATATTCTAATTAATAATAAGCATTTTAAAACACAAATATTTTCAAAAACCATATTATTAAAGTTACTGCATAGGGTCATAGCAATTATATTAAATTGTCTAGAGTACAAATGATATAACATTTATTTATAAAAAATTTACAGAATGGAAGATTTCAAACCAGTTCAGATTTTAGTATTTAATAAGCCTGTAATGCAAGTTTAAATGCTCAGTAAATGTATTTATGAGCACCAGCAGGTTACAGTCTGTATTGCAAATGGAAGCTCAAGGTGAGGTGACCTTATAAACTTTAGGTTTGGTAGCCTAACCTCGCTTTCCACTCTAATATTAGATTAAATGTCAAGGTGAAGTTTTTGAAAAACCAACATGTCAAAGAGGACTTACAAATGTATTCAGTGGCTTACCTGTAGTTCATTACAATGGCATATATTTTTAAGAATCTTTGAAGTCAAAAGAAAGTAGAAATGAAAATATGCTGTGTGAGTACCAACATCTGGTCTCAGTTTGAAGAGTGGTCACAAGACACATTTCGTCACCATCCCAAAACTGGGTGGGAGCTTCAATGAGCAAGGGTTAGAAAACAAGTGATGTCATTGAGGACATTTGCTGAAACTCTGTTTTGGGATTGGGGGGCCAGGGGGAGGCCTCCATTCTTAAGGAGACAGTTCCTTTACTTTTTTATTCTCTTTTTTCTGAGACTACAATATAATCACAGCATTTCCTTCTTCCCATTTTTCCCTACAAACCCTTCCATGTACCCCCTCCTTGCTTTCTTTCAAATTCAATAGCCAAAAATGAGATATAACCAAATGTCCATCAATGAGAAATAAACAAAAAAATATTACTAACAGAGTGGAGTAGTATTAATACTAAAAAGAGATGAAGTGTCTGACTCTATGCAAAATGGATGAACTGAAAAAAATAACAAAAATGAAAATGGTAGTCATAAAAGATAATTTGACTCCATTCAAATAAAATCTAGTATGGGCAAATCTATGTAACCAGAGTTGAAAAACTGTTCGTCCAGTCTTTAAAGAGTCAATTGAAGTGGATCTGAAAGTGAATCCTAGTAGATAAAAGATTGTTTTGGGTGGGAGACCTGAATGCATATACTGTGTGTGTGTGTATGTGTGTGCATGCATGCACACATACACATATATATGCATGTACATGCATTCTTTGTGTGAACGCATGAGTATGTGTGTGTGCATATGTGTTTTTTCAAATGTATATGAATACATGTGTACTTGTGTATGTTGTGTGTGTATATGTATGTGTGTTTGTATGCCTGGCATGTGTGCTCATGTATGTGGTTATTTCATTTTATGAGTTCTTTAATTTTCATTCATGTGGTCATATGTGACAAGATTTCCTTCCTTCTGTGACAGGATTTTATCTTGATTTACTTCCTCTAAATATTGCTTTTTCTTTATCATTTGTAATAACTTTTTGAGACTTTCTTTGGGTTTTATGCAGAGTTGATTGTTTCAATTTGCCAACAACATGTTTCTTCTTTTGCTTTCTAGTGCTGATGGCCTGTGAGTTTTCTCCTTTGTCCCTGCAGCTCCCATAGTATAGAACATTGCAAATAGAAGGGATAAGGAGATTCTTGTATTGTTTCTTTCCCTGTCTCACCATTAAACATGATGTTTTCCATGGGTCTTTAGATCTAAATCTTGACTCAGAAATCAGAAAGAAAAACTTCCATATCCTCAGTTTCTAGAGCCTTCTCTCTAAACCATAAATGGCTGGATTTTCATTTAAAATTTAATACTGTATGTGTGCATATAAAGATGTTCATTTTTCTTTCTACTTTGTCAATGAAATTCACTACATAACTATTTGAAATAGCAAGTCAAGCTTATATTTCTAGAAAAAAGTCATCTTGGTTACAATATTCATGTTTATACATTGCTGGCTTTGAGGTACATAGAGTTCTCAAATTCATAGGAACATATACTATAAAAATGATTTTCATGGGCTGGGGAAAAGGAAGTTGTTACATAAAAAGTACTGAGTTTCAGAAATGTGTCAGTGTGTGTGTGTGTGCGTGTGTGCATGCACACATGTATTTGTGGGGTCAGATGCAAGAAAACACTTAAGCTAGAAAATGTTCTATATTAGACATGCTTATTGTTTCTCAAAAAATCGCTTCTTTGATAGAGAATAATGCCATAATTCAGTTTACTTCCACTATAATAAACCCTTTAGTAGAGAGGATGGTGAATTGCAAGGAGAAATAAGAAACCTATTAGTGAAATTAGAACACAGCAAGGAAATTGCTATTGAAGATGAGAGAGATCTAATTGTTGTCTGGTGGCTCAAGAAAGGTTATAGCACTAAAATAAAAAATACAGAAAATAACTAGTCGATACACCATTGGTCAGAGAATTCTGGAAACAAAATAACAGCTCAGACTGGTTGGCTGCAGTCCTCAGCCCAGGTCCGCTGCTACCAAATGTCCCTGAGTGATCACAGCTAGCATTTAGATGGGGGCTCACAGTGCCAAACTAACCTGAAAGAATTCCTGGTTCCCCAAAGTAGAAATCATTATTTCAAATAACAATCCTCTTGGGTGATTTGTTACACAGCATCAGGCAATTGACAAAGAACACCAACAAATAGGAAGTAGAAGGCTTTTGCAGAATGCTGGCCCCCGAGATTTGTCTTTCAAAAACAAGTACACATACACTCTAGATCACCGATGCAGCAAGGTTCTGCTAGGTTGCAGAAAAGGACAGATGGTGCAACGGTGCATATACGATGCGAATGAGCAGCAAGTAGCAGTCAGCAGGGCATAGTAAGAGGTGAGCAGCAGTTGGCTGCATGTTTGTCTCTGATAATACAGAATAGTCTTGGAGCTTAATATTTTAAGGTCTTCATTTTTATTACATTTATTTACTTACTCATTACGCTGACTAATTTTTAAAATATTTAACACAAATATTTTTTATTTTTTTTTAAATTTTGTTTTATGAAACAGGGTTTCTCTGTGTAACAGCACTAACTGTTCTGGAACAAGCTCTTGTAGTCCAGGCTGGCCTTGAACTCACAAAGATCCACTTACCTTTGCCTCCCAAGTGCTGGGGTTAAAGGTGTGCACCACCACCACCACCAGATTTAATATAAATTTTTTATTGACTCTTTGGAATTTTGACATCATACACCCCAGTTCTGCTAACCTCCCTGTCCCTCCATATCCTCCTCCCTGCAGTGGCCCCTTAAATAAAATTTCTTTTAAAAATCAAAACAAAAAAAGCAAACAAACAAAAACAAAGAGAAAAACAAACAAACAAAACAAAATAAAAAACAAAAGAACAAACACAAACAGCAACACCAGAAACCATATTTATTCCTCTGTCTTTCCGGTCTCTTCAACACCTTCATTCGCCCTGATGGGATTTGAAGCCAGGGTGTGCCACACGGTATACCCTTTTGTCCAGTCAGGTTTCCTTGCAATATTCATTCCAATGAGTCACTATTCTAGGTCAAGTCACTGCTCTGGTTTCTGTCTGACTGTCATCACTGGAATGTTACAACATCTCTTCCTGTGCTCTGAGTCCTGGCGATCCTGCAGGTATCATTCCTCAGAACCAGTTCCTTCACTATTTCCAACAGGTCCTAGATGGGCTACATGTTAGAGTGGCCCAAACTCTGGGCTCAGCTACCACACATGCCACCAGGGCCACCACCTCCTCAAGAGAGTGGCGAACCCATACGCTGGCTAATTTTATATAAACTTGACAGAAGCTAGGGTCCTTTGGGAAGGGAGAACCTC
The DNA here is from genome assembly GCF_950005125.1 of Chionomys nivalis. Taxonomy (NCBI): domain Eukaryota; kingdom Metazoa; phylum Chordata; class Mammalia; order Rodentia; family Cricetidae; genus Chionomys; species Chionomys nivalis. Next base: position 23,505,507 of record NC_080098.1, on the reverse strand, counting down.
AGTTGAGAACATGCTTTACAAGAGTAGGCTGCAGTGTATTTTCTTAGTGATTGATGTAGGAATAAGCCCAGTCCGTTGTGGGTATTGCCACCTCTGGGCAAGTGGCTCAGGATGCACAAGAGAGCAAGCTGAGCAAGCCTGGAGGAGCAAACCTACATCAGAGACATTTGCTTGTGTGTGTGTGTGTGTGTGTGTGTGTGTGTGTGTGTGTGTGTGTATCTGTCTGTCTGTGTCTCTTTCCCCCTTCTGTGGATGTGAATGGGGGCACATGTGTGCAATAGCCACCTGTGGAGACTGATCCACACTTGGGAGAGTTTTTTCTCCCGCCACCTTGTGAATCCTGGGAATCAGATTGGACTGAGGCTGCTGGGCCTGTCACCAAGCACTTTTATGCAAGGAGAAATTTCACTGGCTCCATTTTATTAACTTCTTAAACACTTTCCTGTTAGCTATTAAACCAGGGAGATCACTGGACCCAATTCTTTTTTAAATGTTTTCAAATTAAACATGAAAAATGTAAGTAGATTATTTGGGTCATTTTCCATGAATGAGTTTCCATCTTATTTCCTCTTTTGCTTCTGCCATCATGAAATTTGTTAATTAATATCTATCCTTCTGCTGCATACAAGAAACTCATCCCTGCATCAAATATAGACACAACCTCAGAATAAATGGTTGAAAAAGATTTTTCAATCAAACGGACTATAGAAGCAATAGTGTGGCTATTCTACTATCTAACAAAATAGACTTTAAGTCAGAATTAATCAAAAGAAATGGAGAAAGACATTCATATTCTTTTGGTGCAAAATGCACTAAGGTGATATTTCAATTATGAATATCTATGCCCCAAATAGAAGAGTACCCACATTTATAAAAGAAACATTACTAAAACTAAAATCACACATCGAACCCTGCACATCAATAGTGGATAATTCATGCATTCAGCCACTTCATTAAAGGTGATTATCAGCTGAAGGAGTTCCCTGATAGAATTTTGGACATTGCTTATGGATACTATCATATCATCTGCAAATAATGATACTTTGACTTATTTTCCAATTTGTATCCCCTCAACCTCCCTTTATTGTTTTATTGCTCTATTTAGAACTTCAGGTACTATCTTGCATAGATATGTAGAGAGTGTGGACAGCCTTGTCTTGTTCCTGGTATTAGTGGAAATGTTTTAAGTTTCTCTCTATTTAATTTTGGCTGTCGACTTGCAATATATTGCTTTTGTTATATTTAAGTGCATTTCTTGTATCCAAGACTTAACATGAAGAGATGTTGGATTTTGTTGAGAGCTTTTTTGGCATCTAATGAGATGCTCATGCGGTTTCTTTCTTTCAGAATATTTATATGATGTATTATTACATTGACAGATTTTTGTATGTTGAAACATCCCTGCACCACTTGATTATGGTGGATGATCTTTTTGATGTGTTCTTGGGTTCAGTTTGCCAATATTTTGTTGAGTATTTTTGTATACATGTTCATGAGCGAAATTGGTCTGTTTCTCTTTCTTTGCTGCATCTTTGTGTGGTTTCAGTATCAGTGTAACTGTAGCCTCATAAAATAAATTGGGCAATGTTGCTTCTGTTACTATTTTGTAAAATAATTTGAGGAGTATTGGTATTAGTTCTTCTTCGAAAGTCTGGTAAAACTCTGTGCTAAAACCATCTGGTCCTGGGTTTTGGGATTGGGACACTTTAAATGAGTGCTTCTATTTCTTTAGGGGTTGTGAGTCTACTTAAATTGTTCATCTGATCATTAATTTCAGAATACAGTATCAAGAAATTTGTCCATTTCTTTTAGATTTTCCAATTTTGTACAGTTTTTTTTTAATTAGACCCAATATTTGTCTGGATTTCCTTTGTATTATGTCCACATTTTCATTTGTGATTTTATTAATTTGGATAGTCTTTCTCTGCCATGATATGGGATTCCCCTTTGTATGCTGTGATTACCATTGATCAATAAAGAACTGCTTTGAGCCTGTGATAGGGTAGAGCAGAGATAGGAGGGGAAAACTAAACTAAATGCTGGGAGATGGAAGGCTGAATTAGAGAGAAGCCATGTAACCCAACCGGAGTCAGACGATGGAACTTTACATGGTAAACCACAGCCTCGGGGCGATATACAGATTAATGAAGATGGGTTAATTTAAGATATAAGTTAGCCAGAAATATGCTTAAGCTATTGGCCAAAGAGTATTGCAAATAATATGGTTTCTGTGTGATTATTTCAGGGCAGAACAACCAGGAAATGAACAAGCAACTTCTTTACAATACTGAAAATTAGTTAGTTTGGATAAGTTGTGTTTTCTTCTCTCTCTCTCTCTCTCTCTCTCTCTCTCTCTCTCTCTCTCTCTCTCTCTCTCTCTCCATCTTCTTAAATCTTCTTCAATTTCATTCTTCAGAGACTTGAAGTTCTTGTCATACATGTCTTTCATTTACTTGACTAGAGTTACCCCAAGATATTATATATGGTCTGCTGCTATTGCCAAGAATGTTGTTTCCCTGATTTCCTTCTTGGCCCGTTTTGTCCTTTGTATATAGGAGGGCTACAGAAAACTCTAGAACTAAAAGAAACAAACACTCGCAACAGTAGTAGATGGCAAGAAATAAACAAGCTAAGGGCTGAAATCACTAAAATAGAAACAAAGTAAACAATACAAAAAAATCAATGAATCAAAGATTTGGTTATTTCAGAAAATCAGCAAGATAGACCAAATCTTATGACAGAGAATTTAAATAACAAGAAGAGTTCATGGAGGATGCCTGAGTCTCCCTGGAAAGTTGAAACAGAAGAGAGCTCAGAGGTACACCATGGGTGGGTGGGGATGGAAACTTGAAAGATCGAATTGGTGGGTGAGAAGGGGGGAATATAAAAAAAATTGACTGTAAAGTGGGTGCATTGTCAGAATAGAACCTGGTGCAAAGAAAACTCCTATGAATGAATAAGGATGACCCCATCTGAACAGATTAGGATTGCCCTAGCTATAGCAAATGCGTAGTCTGAACTGGCCATTTTCTGTGACCAGGCAAAACTTTCAGTGGAAGGATTGGTACACAAACCAGCCTTTGAACTACAGCAGTCTGTACTGCCTATGGGATGTGCTGTGGAAAGGATGGTGCATAGATCATAGGAGTGGCCAACCAATGACTGGTACAGCCTGAGACCTATACCATGAAAGTGAGACTACCCCAACATTGCCTGGGGTACTAGAACCCAGAGGCTGGATGGCCCAGATATCTGAATAGAACCAGAAATGGAGAAAAATAAGTCAGTGTAATGATGCCTAATGATAATCTACTATTCTCATAGACTGGTGACTACCCCAGTGGTGATCAGAGAGCCTCCATTCAGTAATCGATAGAAACAGATACAGAGACCCACAGGCAAACATTAGGATGAGCTTGGGGAATCCTTCTACACAGATGGAGAAAGGATTATATGAGTCCGAGGGATCAAGGATGTCACAAGAAAGTGCACAGAAACAACTGACCTGGGTTCATAGGAGCTCACAGAGTCTGAACCAACAACTGGGGACTGTGCATGAAAATAAACTAGGCCCACTACATATATACGACACTGTGTAGTCTTGTCTTCTTTTGGGACTCCGAACAGCGGAAGCAGGAGCTCTCCCTAATGCTTTGGCTGATTTTAGGAAATCCATTTCTCATACAATACAAGGGGAGGTACTTAGTCCTATGGCAACTTGATACACTATGCTTTGTTTATGCTCACTGAAGCCTACCCTTTTCTGCACAGAAACAGAAGAGAAGTGGTTGTGGGAGGAGTGGAGGCAGTGGGAAGGGAATGCGAGCAGAGGGAGATGAGGAAACTGTGGTAATGATGAAAGTTAAATAAATAAATTTAATTAAAAATCGATTATTAAAAATAGAGCTTATTAAGCAATTTGGCTATCAAAGGTGATTTTATGGTGTTCACATTCACATCATGTAGTTCTTGGGTGAGTTACTTATAACAAAATCCATTTTCTGTCTCCATGGTGAAAAATGGAGAGTAATATTCCAGGCACATGACAAGCTCTGGGAACCTCCTGCGGGCTTTGGGAACACAGTGAACTTGACTCTCTCTTTGACACTCTCTTTAGTTGACTCTGTTTTGCTCTGAAAAGAAAACAAAGTGCTGCCTACTAAGTATTGTAATAGCTTTCTAGAGCAAGGCAGGTACCTTGGAGCCCCTGCAAGTGTGTCTTAATGAGAGTTCCAATGAAGGATAAACAGTCTTCTAACTTAGAACAGTCCTGAATGTTGAAATAAGTACATACTAAATGACATGGTGTCAATACCTTTCCTTCAGCATTTGAAATACTTTATCTTTGTAATTTAAAGCAATCCCCAATCCTTGTACTAGTGGGTAAAGCAATTGATTCTTCATTAGCAAATGTTATCCTGAATTCATTTTTCATAGTTGAATGCTCTTTTGAAGTTTTTTGCCCATTTTTTTGTGAATACATAACAAGAGAAAATAGAAGCCACTCAGGAAGAGAGAGAGAGAGGAAGAGGTAGAGAGAGAGAGAGAGAGAGAGAGAGAGAGAGAGAGAGAGAGAGAGAGAAAACATCAGAACAGCATTCTTTGCTTACCAAATACCCTCTTATTTATATACACAGGTCTTAAGCCAGATAACAAAGTAGAGAATACACAATTGCCAGGTAAACAGCACACAGGATTCATTTATAAAGAACATTCTTGAAAAATGTGGTCAAAAAATGAAGGACTGGGGAATGCATTTTTAAAAATATCAGTGAAAACTCTCTGATGGTGTATTCCCTTGTCTAATTGCTGTTTGAAAAAGTGTTTTGAAAGATTTAAAATTAGGCATGTTCTGGGACTGGATGTACTGGCTATATTTGTGTCAACTTGACACAAAACTAAAGTCAGTCGAGAGAAGGGAACTTCAACTGAGAAATTGACTCAATAAGATCAGGGTAAGGAAAACTAGCAAGGGATTTTATGAATAAGTTTGATGGGAGGGGGCCTCACCTATTTTGGGTGATACTATCCCTAAACTGGTGGTCCTGGGTTCTATAAAAATTCAGACTGAGAAATCCAGTAAGCATCACTCTTCAGCGGCCTCTGCATCAGCTCCTGCCTGCAAACTCTGCATTGCTTGAGTTTCTGCCCTGGCTTTGATGATAATATGGAAGTTTAAGCAGGGTAAATATTTTGCCCCCAACTTACTTTTAGATTTGCCATTTCATCATAATAATAGAAACCCTATGAAGCACTAGACTACCGTAAAAGTTATAAGAAAGACTATAAAAGGCAGAGAAAGGTAAGGCAATATGTTTCACATATTACTAACATAAAATATAAAATGTATTTGTAAAAACATGTTATGGATAGATTTTTTAGTTTGATAAATATTTTTGCTATGCTTACACATACAATTTAAGTGAAATTTTATGCTAATACATTCATATTTTAGAAAATACTTTTTTAATTAATTAATTAATTTATGTATTTATTATAGATTTCTGCCTCCTCCCCGCCACCGCCTCCCATTTCCCTCCCCCTCCCCCAACCAACTCCCCCTCCCTCAGCAGCCCGAAGAGCAGTCAGGGTTCCCTGTCTTGGAAAGCATCTAACAAAGAGGAAATTTTAATGAATATGCAGTTTTGATAAAAGGATCCTGTTTGCAGCAAGGCCATGGGATAGGCATAACTTACACACTACCTTTAATGAAAGAGTATCATAAGCAATTCTGTGTTTGACAAATGCAAAAAAAAAATGATTGTGCTATGACTCTCCCATCTCCATGTTGCAAGACCAGTATCTGAATGAGGCATGTAGAAGCTAAAAGTTCAAGGACAAGAAGCTAATCAACCCAATCATCAAGAACAGTTGATATTCAACAACAACAAAAATTTAATGTTTGTTTATTGAAATGGCAGAATATTGGATCCTCATAAAAAAATTCACAACTCTTTCATTAAGTGAAGAATGACACACACTCTAACCAAGGGAAAGATTGGGCAATGATAGTTTTTAGATGAACTGAAGAGTATTAAAAATTCTCATATATGTGCAGCATTGTAACACTAATACAGGAGGCTCAAAACATCTTTTGTCAGCACAAAAACGCAGCCCTCACCTCAAAGGATATAAGCTAGAGTTTACTCTGGAGCCAAATATGAGTGACCCAGGAACACAGATAAGTTCACCCAAAAGTTTATATTCTCATATGCTAGCAGTTTTGATGACAGTTTATAATAGTAACAGAACAAAGCATGTGATAAATAAAGACTGTTTTCAAATAAATTGGCAGAAACATTGGATAGAAGGATTGAAGTGGTCCCAACAAAAATCTCTGCCTATAGAAGAAAAGTGAGGAACTCTCTATTAAAGGACTCCTTCGATACTCTTGGTCTTTCGGTTGGTAGAAGTTTATACTTTCCAAAAGGTTTTAGTCACAGGGATGGTATGTCAGACATAGAGATAGGTAGCAATGGCTATTAAGAAAACTAAACATAAGACTGGGTGGTGGTGGCTCACACCTTTAATCCCAGTGTTTGGGAAGAAGAGTTAGGCAGATCTCTGTGAGTTTGAAGCCAGTCTGGTCTACAGAGCAAATTCCAGAAAAGACTCCATAGCTACTGAGAAACTCTGTCTCAAAAACAAAACAAAACAAAACAAAATCCCAAACAACAAAAGCAAACAAAACAACATAAAGCAAAAAAAAAAAACTAAACATAGCAGAAGATAAATTCTAATTAGACTCTGGAATTGTGATATTCCAACCTTTCCACAATCATTGGAGTTATAAACAGTTCAGCAGCTTTGCAGAAGGTTCAATGCAAGTTGGTTCTTTCCAGAAACTTCCATTCACAGTTTGCATAATATCTATGTAGAGGATAAATAGATGATGGATAAATACATAGATACATAGATAGGTAGTTAGATAGATAGATAGATAGATAGATAGATAGATAGATAGATAGATAGATAGATAGATAGATAGAATGACCTGTGTTAACATTTGCTACCTAAACAAATAGTACATCAAATAACAAAGTAGAAAATGCAACATTGTCAGGAAAATAGCATACAGGATTCACAAGTAAAAGATACTCATGATAGTATAGCCCAACGACAAAGGAGTGGGGTGAGGGGAATGTCTGAAAGTTTTCCCTGTGCAATGTAGCTTTAGAGAGAAGAATCTGAGAAGATGGGACTAGACTCATGTAAGGGTTCTCCATCATAAGTAAGCTTATGAGTTAGGCAACTAAAAAAACTCAACATCCTGAAGCACAGAGATGGACGAGTAAAACTCAGGAAAAGACAAAGATAAGAAAATAACTAACCATCTCAATTTCTGCCATCAAGACTTGGAAGGACAATTTTAAATCAATAATGTCAGTGTCTGTTTTTCTATCACCAATATTTGGGATATATCTTGACTATTAAAGTAGATAGGAGAGTATGAAATTGGGAAGAAAGCTAGAAAAAGAAAGACCAAGAATCATGTTTCACATAGTCAGATACAGGGGAGCTGACATTAATTGAATTAGTAAACCATAGGCTCCCATGGCTGGGAGCTAAAGCATCTTATGATTGGAGATGTTGAAGGGATTTTCAGGGAACCCTGAGGGGATTCATTCCGACACTGAAATTAGGGTGGCAGCAGATTTTTCATGTTGTGTGCTTTCTTGTGATTTTTTTCTTATAACAGTAAAAATGAACTTGTTCATGATATGAATATTAAAATTTCCTTGACTACAGTTCTCTTAAGAGTAGCCTGTTGGGGGCCTTTGAACACTTCCAGCTTCTGTGGATACCTTTTATAATAAACTGTGTTTTTCATGTTAAAAAGAAAACTTCAAAAGAAGGTGTTAACATAATTGAGGGATGATAAGTTTGACAGTAAGTGTCATTATCAGAGCTCCACTGACAGCTTTTTGGCTTTTTGAAGAAAAAAAAAAAAAAACCTTTTCCTAGGTAGATGCAAAACTCTTAGAGGGTTTAAACAATTTTACCAAATGTATTCACATTCTGCAACAGCCCCTTTATTCTGAAGGTTACCAGAAAGAAATGGTGTTCATGAGATTTGGGTTTTCTGTTAATCTATTGAACAAAGATTTCAGGGGAAAAGCAAACATGTAAAGGATGAGATGAAAGATATAAATTTGAAAAGATATCCTAAGGTTTGCCTTCTGTAGAACTGCCATTGTGCATGGGATCCACACCACCTACTCTCAGTGTCATGGCCAAAGAATATGAAAAAGATAACTCAATTTGAATCTGCAAGAATCCACGTTTGAAGAAACAGATTTTTTTTGTGTGTGTGCAAATTTACTATCAACCCAAGATGTGTCTTCCTAGTGATTTTTTGTGTCCTCACTCCCTTCAAACTGTAGCATTCCTTCATGGTCAAGCATCCTGCTTCTAACTAAGAGACTAATTTTTTAAATTATTTTTTCTTCGTGTTTTCCAGATTTCTGAGATTTGTTTAATATTGAAGCCATTAATTAAAGCTTTTTAAAATTATGAATCTAGGATTTTGGTGAAATGGGAAACGGTAACAACCTTTCCAATGCTTTTACTCAGCGGTATGTTGGTGGTTTCTTTTGATATTGAGCAAATTGAGGAAATGTTTTCCAAGCTCAAACCTACGTAAAGTCAGCTGAAGCACAGCCAATTGACTATAATATCTTAGAATGATCTTTATCCTCTGCTGCTTGCCAGCCTGAAAAGCAGTCAGTGAGCACCTAAGTGCCCTTTGAGATTTGATATACTCCCAGTGTTAGCCAAGCAGAAGTGTGAAGAGATGCTGGCCTCAATTTGGCCCTCATAAACTGCATGCACGTTGTGCTAGGACCTTGAAAGCTATTCCATAGAAAAAATAAGCCAGAGAAAGAATTAATGGATCTATGAAATGATTGGGACCCAATCTCTTGAACTTCCTGCCCTAAAAGTCCCTAAAAAATGGATGTAACTGAAGGTTTCTCATTTTGCCTGGTCCTGCAGTCACTTTTACAAAAACCACGCAGAGGTTTAATATTAATTTAATACTGCATGGCCTACTAGATCAGGCTTATTATTAACTAGCTCTTACAAGTTAAATCAACCCATTTCTATCATTTTATATTTTACCATGTAGCTCGTGGCTTTTCACCTCACATCTTTCTTCTCCGGTGGCTGCTGGCATCTCCCAGACTCCACCTTCTTTTCCCCTCTATCTTTGCTTTGATTTCCTGCCTAGGTATATTCTGCTGTGCTATAGGCCAAAACTGCTTATTTATTAATAAATTGTAATAAAACATATTTACAGCATGCAAAGAAGCATGCCACATCAAATGGAGTACCAAGTTTTCTGCCAGGAATCTACCCAAATCCACTTTTACTTCCTCCAGATTAGATCTAGGTGTATTTCAAATGAATTTAACCCATGGAAGTAGAACAGCTAAATTAAAAAGTCTATAAGATGAACTAGAAGTAAAAACAAAAATAAAAAAGATGCAGACATGTCTACCGTGCTTGAGAGTATAGTAGGAGTTGGAAAACAGGTTAATAGCTCAGAAAAACTCAGTATAAAGATATAGAGAAGTATCAAAAAGATATATGTGAGCTAGACAATGAAATAACCGAGCATGGAACACACACATATACAAATATATATGTATGTATATATTTGAGACAGAGTTTTTCCGTGTCCTAGAATTCATTTGTAGGTCAGGCTGTCCTTGAAATCACAGAGACCTGCCTGCCTCTGCCTCCCAAGTTTTGGGATTAAAGCCCTGTGCAATCGTGTCTGGCTATAATATTTAGAAAGACTTTGACAATAGTTTAACCACAAAGAAATAGTGCCAAATCTGGGAGAAATCACAACAATTACTCAGTGATAATGATGAGAGAAAACATGAAGGGAAAAGAAATGCAAAAACCTAACAAAGAAATACAAGCAGGACCTTCCCTCGGACAAAAGGTGCCACAAATCTATAAGGTAAAGACATCATTTATATATGCAGCTTGATTTAAAATGTAGTAAGAATTGAGTAAACATGGAATATAGAGCACTTCTGAAAAATGTTAAGCATAATTGAGACTTGGTATGTAATTTATATGTTTATTATTCAGTCAAAGTACACCAAGTTGCTTTGTATAATCCAAGTAGGTTCTTGTCCCAGGGACATCAGGAGGGCAGTTCGTAATGCTGGTTTTCATCAGCTGCGTGATTCCTGGCTAACTTTTTGTCTGTTGTTGTGAGAAAAAAATCACTATTATTATGCTTGTAATACTCTACCTATTTGAAAACTTTTTGCTGAGACTGCTCAGATGTTCCTCTGACTCTCTCTACCTCCATCTGTCCTGTGCAGATTACATTATGACTTGGAAATCAGGATGCTTGATGAGCCCTACTTACAGAGGCAAATAAGTGAGTGGTGCCTGATGTCCTGATCCTCATATGTTGACTCTGATCTCAGACAACTGAACTTTAACCATGTCAGTAAGTTTCACACAAATTGTGTGCCATTCTGATTGCTCAATAGGACCTGATTTCAGGAGAGACATATTGCAGTCATCAAAGAAGTAGAATTAAGTTTCATTCAAGTTTCTTTTCTTAGGAGTGAGTATCACAACACAGTACAGATTCATATGCAGTAGTCCAGAGCAAGCTTGAGACTTCCACTTCTCCTTTACAAAACATGAAGACTAAGAGCATGCTTTTGGAGAGAGGTTAATGAAGACTTAGACACATATAGGTTAATTCCAAACTTAAGGTATTCTTCCTAGCCTGATACACATAGAGGACTGAGAAAAATATCAATATGTTAAAATTTCAGGACTGGAAGAGATACAAGACCTAGACAACAAATCCTGTCTCCCATGGCCAAGGGAAGAGATGAATGCAGGATGGTGATAGATGAAGAAGAGTAGAGAAACAGACAGCAATATTTATAGTAAGCTGATAAAAGCAAATATAAGCCACAGAGATGTACTACTACATGCAACATCTATAAGTTTTATGTTTTGCAGAATTTGGTTTCATATATATATATATATATATATATATATATATATGAAGAACAACTCAAGTTTAAAAGTTGTATAGCTACTCATGAAAAACTATTTAGTATTATTCTGAATTTGAGCACATAGTACCATGTAACACATAACTCAGTAATTCTAGTATGTTTGTGTGTGTGTGGTATATATTTCATCTTAAGATATTTTATATATTTACATATATGTATCACATATACCTGAAAGTTCACATTAACAGCAGCCATGATTTTCAAAATCAGGGGAAAAAAGAATATCAATATACATATATACATTGAGAATGATTAAGAAGCTTATAATATGTCTTGAAAGGCTCCAGACTCATGAGGAGTGTTCAGAGTAAATGAATCAATATTTAAGAAGCAACAGTTGAACGGCACAAAATTTAAAGGAACTTTATGATACTTGAAAATCAGTGTGAGATTGAAAATCCTAACATATTTATAGTTAAAATAACAATTTAAATTGAAATTGTGAGAGATTTTAGTGAGTTGGAAGGGAGGTTTGTTGGAAAGCCTTGAATTTGAAATTGACCCTAAACATACAACTTAATTGTAGAAGAAGAGTAGCAATTATATTTCAATAGAGAAAATTGAAAGTAGAAATAACTCAACAGACATCATGCCAGGAACATAGATAGGCTGTTGAAGAGGACTAGACCTTTATTTTTCATTATATTGAAAGGCTATTTTTATAAATTAAATTTTTCATTTATTTTACATGTCCCTTCCTCAACAACAATTTCCTCTCCCTCCTTTCCTCCTGCTCCCTCTCCTGCCTCCCATCTATCCCACTCCTCTTCCATTCCTACTGGGTCTCCATTAAGAAAGGAGCAGGCCTCCCATAGGCTTCAACAAAGCATGGCACATCAAGTTGAGGCAGGACCATGCTTCTTCCCCTGCATCAAGGCTGGGCAAGGAAACCCAACATGGGGAATAGGTTCCCAAAAAACAGCTGAGCATCAGGGACAAGTGCTGATCTCACTGCTAGGAACCCTACAAATAGACCAAGCTATGTAACTGACACACACATGCAGAGGGCCTAGGTTGGTCCCATGAAGGCACCTTAGTTGTTGCTCCAGGGTCTGTGAGCTCAGGTCAGCTATATCTTGTGCTTCCCTGGTCAGAACCTTGACTCCCCTGGTTCATACAATCCCTCTGCCCTCTCTTCAACAGGACTCCTGGAGCTTGGCACAGTGTTTGACTGTGGATCTCTGTCTGTTTCTATCAGTTACTGAATGAAGGCTCTCTGATGACAATTAGGGTAGTCACCAATCTGATTAAGATGTGTACTAGAAAGTGATAAGGAAAGATGCCGGGAGTGAATAACACTTGTCTGAGGGTGAATATGAGGAAGTCCATTAGAAAGCCATTGATTTCTATTAGTTTAGAGCACAGGCTCTAATTGGAACAGTAAGGACACTGTCCTCTTTAGGATAGAGCTGACGAAAATGTAGGCAGATTTAAACTCACTATTAGTAAATGTAATAGTAAAAGCTTTGACTTTCTCTTGAAAGAAGAATACATAGTAATCCTCTAAGCACATATTTTAATAACTCATCAGGAAAGTGGACATGTTGATCCCAGAATCTATCCACATATGTATACTCTAGTTTTTCTCTCAATAAAGAGGAACTCCTTTTTAAACCAGTGCCCGTTATAATTTCCAAAGTGATCACAACCCACAATATTTATCTAATTCCAGTAACCTAGGGAAAATGAAATCTTGGAAACTGCCTAGGGGTCCTAAGATGTGCAGTGTCTAAGAAAGAGCTAAATGAGAGAGAATCTTGCCTCAGACTTCCTAGAATTGGGAGAGAGAAGACAGCAATGATTTTTCATTTCAGTGAATAATTTTTAAAAGAATATATATTGTCTTTTTCTGTCTTGTCTTTGGCAACATGTTAAGGGATTCAGTGCTAGAAGCAATTATATATAACCCTGAAACTACTGGAAATAATGAATAACAAGTCAAAAAGGATTTTGTTAAAAAAATAGACTCCCTTATGCATACCTATAACCCCATCAATGGAGAGATTGAGAGGCAAGAGGAGGAAGTGTCTAAGAACAGCCTCAGCTCCATAGCAAGTTTAAGACCAGCTTGGGCTCCAAAAGACACTATCAAGATCAATTAAGTAAGATAATTAATCATTTAATTAATTAAATACAAAATACACTATTTTAAGATATTTTTAAAGATTGCAAATACTGCCGGGCGATGGTGGCTCACGCCTTTAATCCCAGCACTCGGGAGGCAGAGGCAGGCGGATCTCTGTGAGTTCGAGACCAGCCTGGTCTACAGAGCTAGTTCCAGGACAGGCTCCAAAACCACAGAGAAACCCTGTCTCGAAAAACCAAAAAAAAAAAGATTGCAAATACTATTAAAGCATATGCATCCTCTAAGATACATATGAAATTTGTAATAGTATTTCTTTAGAATATCAATTCCTTTGTCTATATTTGCAAAATTATATCCTTGAAAATAAAAAGTAAATCCCATTACATTTGGAAGATATTTGGTTCTCTGCTTCATCACATACAACTCATTACAGGAATGTTTCTATTCCCTCTGATTGCGACCAAAAATGGACAACACAAAATTTGGCACAAACACGGAGTATCCAGGACTCACGTGACTCATGAGAGTCTAAATTACTAATGAACATTTTGAAAGTATGAACCAAAGTGAGCTGTTCCTGCTCTGTAACCGAACTGTTTGCAGACAATGCAGAATGAAGTGCAAACACCCACTAACACACAGCCTAGAAGGTTCAATGAAGCTTGAAGCTGAAGCTACCAATGTTCAATGATAACAGAATGGAAACACAACTGTTATTCATGCAAATAAATATTTTAGACATTGACAGTAAAAGATCTATTGCTACAACCAATAATATGGATGCATCTAACACACACTGTTAAAGTCATATACTCTGAACATATATGTCACATTTGATTCCAATAAACATAAGGGGAAATAATATACATAAAAATCAGAATAGTTGTTGCCTTGGGTGGGCTACGACAAGTAATGGGAAGGGACTTGGGGAGGAGTAATAATTTGTTCATTTGTCTGGATACTGTTATAATAATCTGTAGTCTTTGTTACATACTTATAAATACATAATTGTAGGTTCCTAATAGCGACTCCTAATTTCACATTCTTAATTACATATATATACATATATATATGCATGCAAATAATACAATGAAATTTGCTTTTAATAATTCAACTTTAATGTTCAATGGGAAGAAAATAATTTCAGCTGTAAAATACATAGTTAATAATCATTTTATAAAAATAGAACTCCTTAATATGGGATAAGCAAAAGTAAGGCTCCATTTAAAATGAGATTTCTCTAGATGGCTCCGAGGTTAAGGGAATGTCCTACAACCTAAAGAACTGATTTGGGTCTTAGAACCCAGGTATAGGTAGAGGAAGAGAAGTTGCTCCACAAAGTAATCCTTGACCCCTTTACAACAGCTATGGGAGCACACACAGACACATATTTAAACACATACACACATACACACACATCATACACACAAAATTATAATAAAAATGAACTCTATAAATTTAGAAATTAACTGCTTTTCTAATTTTATCAGAATTTAAGAGTTATAGTTTTTAATCTTTTTACCTAGGGTGTATTTTTTATTCTTTCCCCCTTTTTGTTTTATAATTTTTAAAGTTTATTTTACATATCAACTGAAGTTTCTCCATCCTTCTCCTCCTCCAGTCGCTCCCTCCCTCCATTTCCCAGCTACACTGCTCTCCTTCCACTCCTCCCCCTTTTCTTTTCTGAAAGGGGCAGGCCTTCTGTGGGCTTGAGCAAAGAAAGGCATATCAAATTGAGGCAGGATCAAACTCTTCCCCTAGAGTCAAGGCTAGGCAAGGTAACCCAGCTCAGGAACAGGTTCCCAAAAGCCAGCTAAGTGCCAGGGACAGATCTTGATCTCACTGCTAGGAGACTTACAAAGAGACCAAGCTACACAACTGTCACATACATTCAGGGGGACTAGGTCAGTTCCATGGAGGCTCCCTAACTTCTGATCTGGAATCCATGAGCTCCCATGAGTTCAAGTCAGCTGTTTCTGTGGGTCTCCCCCTCATATCATGCCTATCCCCCCATTCATATAATCCTTCTTCTTTTCCTTCCGGAAGATACCCAGAGCTCAACCCAGTCCCTGGCTGTGGTGAAGGGTCAAGCTGTGCCAGGTTTTTATGTTCCAGGGTAGGTAGGGGTGTGTGGATTAGAAATATTAGGCAGAAAAAAACAGAGACACTAAGGAAATAGAGACAAAGGATAGGTAAGGAGGGTAACCCAGTGAATACTGAATCCACCTATGTTTATTTTTCATAGACTTTATAGATCCTAATCTGTAGCAGGAGCTGTGGGCTGTGTTCCTGCCACCCCAGCTCCTGGTTACCTGACTAGCTTATGCCCCGAAATAACAACACACAAACTGTATTCTTTTAAACACTGCTTGGCCCATTATATCTAGCCTCTTCTTGGCTAACTCTCGCACCTGGACTAGCCCATTTTTAATAATGTGTGTAGCACCCCAAGGTGCGCTTACGGGAAGATTCTAGCTTACGTCTATCCTGTGTTGGAGCTTCATCACATCTGCCCCAGAGAGGAGAGCTATCGAGTCTGAGCTCACTTCCTCTTCCTCCCAGCATTCTGTTCTGTTTACTCCACCCACCTATGTTCTAACCTATGAAAGCCAAGCAGTTTCTTTATTTTTTTTAACCAATGACCTTCCTCCATCACTAATCCAAAGAGGAGGGGGAAGTCAAGTGACCATTTTTTACGAAAATGCAAGGAATAAATAAAGTAATGATCTTCTCAAACACCCAAAGCATCAAATACCACATCCTAAGTCAAAACATCCCTTTAGTAGCTACACCCTGGGTCAAACCTCCTGTCAATAACTTTGAAGGAGCAAGAATAGGCCTGAACTCTCTGACCTTTAGTCAAGGTGGAATGAATCCATATCCCTGGGTTCTGATACTGTGGATATCAGCATCTGCTTCCATCAGTTACTAAGTAGAGTATCTCTGATCTCAATTAGAGTAGTCACCAATCTGATTTCAGTAGATAGTCAGTTCAGGTACCCTTGCCAGAAGTCTTAGCTGCAGTTATACTTAGTATTCCTAGGGGTTTCCTGTCGCCTGATTTCTCCCTGACCCCCAAATGAACCCCATCAAGATATCTTTGTTAGCCGTGCAGTGGTGGCGCATGCCTTTAATCCCAGCACTCGGGAGGCAGAGGCAGGTGGATCTCTGTGAGTTTGAGGCTAGCCTGGTCTAGAAGAGCTAGTTCCAGGACAGGAAATAAAAGCTACAGAGAAACCCTGTCTCAAAAAAAAAAAAAAAAGACATCTTTGTTACACTCCCCCTCACTCCTGCCTTCAACCTACCTTCCATACCCTGCCCCACCCAACCCACTCCCTCATGTTTCCATCCCTCCATTCCATTCCCGCTTCACTCCCCTCTTCATCCCCAGTTTATCAAGGAGATCACTATTCTATTTCTCCTTCCCAGGGTAAATCCATGCATCCCTCTTTGGGCCATGTGCTCTTAATTACTAAACCATTTCTCTGGTCCCTATTTTTTTTATTCTTATAAAGTGTGCTTATTTATACACACTTAAAATAACTTCCACTATGGAGAATAATTCAACTGTGAGGAGAATGGCACTCAGAAATTTAGAACAGGCAGCATGCCAACCAACCTATGTGTTTGCTGTGCGCATATTTTAAACCTTGTCACATAGGAAAGGTTTTGAATAAAATGGTAAGCAATCATGAAGGACTGACTGTCATTAACTGAATTTTGTTTGGAAGAAGCAACTACAAATACAGAAGCACACTAAATATTCCTAAGATGGAAATTGTGGTGAGTGTTGTGACCAAGTGTGGTCAAGCTAGAAAAAACTCAAAGAGAAAACAGACCTCACTTGACTGGAGGATAAGTGTACTATGACCTTAAAGGTGAATGGGAGATAACTTCAAAGGGTAGAGAAGAAATATCACCAGGCAGAAGAGAAATACCTGGAAAACTCATGGGGTTAGAAAAGCAAAGCCTGGGGGAGGAAATGCCACTGTGGTCTAAGCGCAGAGGTCTGGAAATTTGGCCAACCTAACGTGCATTTAGTATGGGAGAGTTTGTTAAAACATGCACTGCAGATCATCAACTCAAAATTTCCAAATTGGAAGCTTCAGGTGACCTTGGAGAATTTGCACTTCTGTCTAGTACTTAAGTGACAGGAAATGACGCTGTTAGTCCAGAAATCCAGTGGCACTGGGCATGGTGCAAGGCAACTTTAAGGGTTATTTTAGAATCTGGTCACATGCTATGAAAATCAACAAAAGAAACTGAAGCATTTTTAGCTGGCATGTAACTTCCTGTCTCAGAAGCATTATTCGTGTGTCTTAATTCATGAAGGAAACACTTGGGAATCAGCTAGCAAGCCAGGTTAGCAACCAAAGGCCATATATATATATATATATATATATATATATATATATATATATATATATATATTGGTGACAGCCTACACATAGGTCCAAAGAGGGAAATGGATAGACTAGAATGAGTTGAAAACTGAGTGCGATGATTTCTTTTTTTTTTTTTTTTTTTTTCTCTTAGGGTCTCCATCTCACTTTTCTTTTTTTTTTTTTTCTTTTTTAATTAAAATTTCCACCTGCTCCCCGTTTCCCATTTCCCTCCCCTCCTCCCAAATATTGCCCCCTCCCCCCACTTCCCTCCCCCTATCCCCACTCCTCTTCTCCTCCCCCCACTCCATTCCCCCTCCCTCTCGATACTGAAGAGCAGTCCAAATTCCCTGCCCTGCAGGAAGACCAAGGTCCTTCTATCTACGTCCAGAAAGGTGAGCGTCCAAACAGGCTAAGCTCCCACAAAGCCAGTTCATGTATTAGGATCGAAACCTAGTGCCATTGTCCTTGGCTTCTCATCAGTCTTCATTGACCGCCATGCTCAGAGAGTCCGGAATCAACCCATGCTTATTCAGTCCCAGACCAGCTGGCCTTGGTGGGCTCCCAATAAATCAGTTCCACTGTCACAGTGGGTGGGTGCAGCCCTCGTGGTCCTGATTTTTTGCTCATGTTCTCCCTCCTTCTGCTCCTCATTTGGACCTTAAGAGCTCAGACCGTTGCTCCAAATTGAGACTCTGTCTCTACCTCGATCCATCGCCAGATGAAGGTTCTAAGGTGATATGCAAGATATTCATCAGTATAGGATAGGGTCATTTCAGGTTCCCTCTCCTTAGTTGCCCAAGGTACCAGCTGGGGACATATTCCTGGACACCTGCGAACCCCTCAAGAGTCAAGTCTCTTGCCAACCCTAAGATGGCTCCCTTAGATAGGATATATACTTCGTTGCTCCCGTATCCATCCTTCCTATATCCCAACCATCCCAATCCCCCGAGCTCCTCCCATCCTCCCCTTCTCATATTTCTCATCCCATTTCCCCTTTGCCCCATGCCACCTCACCCGCAAGTTCCCAGTTTTTGCCCTGCAATCTTGTCTACTTCCCCCTCTCCATGCGGATGACTATATGATTTTCTTTGGGTTCACTTTCTTATTTAACTTCTATAGGATCACACATTATATGCTTAATGTCTTTTATTTATGGCTAGAAACCGATTATGAGTGAGTACATCCCATGTTCCTCTTTTTGGGTCTGGGATACCTCACTCAGGATAGTGTTTTCTATTTCCATCCATTTGCACGCAAAATTCGAGAAGTCATTGCTTTTTACTGCTGAGTAGTACTCTAATATGTATATATTCCACACTTTCTTCATCCATTCCTCCATTGAAGGGCATCTAGGTTGTTTCCAGGTTTTGGCTATTACAAACAATGCTGCTATGAACATAGTTGAACAGATACTTTTGTCATTTGATGTGGCATCTCTTGGGTATATTCCCAATAGTGGTATTACTGGATCTTGGGGTAGGTTGATCCCAAATTTCCTGAGAAATCGCCACACTGATTTCCAAAGTGGTTGCACAAGTTTGCATTCCCACCAGCAATGAATGAGTGTGCCTCTTTCTCCACAACCTCTCCAGCAAAGGCTATCATTGGTGTTTTTGATTTTAGCCTTTCTGACAGGTGTAAGATGGTATCTCAAAGTTGTTTTAATTTGCATTTCCCTTATTGCTAAGGAGGTTGAGCATGACCTTAGGTGTCTTTTGGCCATTTGAATTTCTTCTGTTGAGAATTCTCTGTTCAGATCAGTGCCCCATTTTTTTATTGGGTTCATTAGCATTTTAAAGTTTAGTTTCTTGAGTTCTTTATATATTTTGGTGATCAGACCTTTGTCTGTTGCAGGGTTGGTGAAGATCTTCTCCCAGTCAGTTGGTTGCCTTTTTGTCTTAGTGACAGTGTCCTTTGCTTTACAGAAGCTACTCAGTTTCAGGAGGTCCCATTTATTCAATGTTGCCCTTAATGTCTGTGCTGCTGGGGATAAACGTAGGAAGTGATCTCCTGTACCCATATGTTGTAGAGTACTTCCAACTTTTTCTTCTATCAGGTTCAGTGTGTTCAGACTAATATTGAGGTCTTTACTCCATTTGGACTTGAGTTTTGTGCATGGTGATAGATATGGATCTATTTTCATTCTTCTACCTGTTGACAACCAGTTCTGCCAGCACCATTTGTTGAAGATGCTCTCTTTTTTCCATTGAATACTTTTAGCTCCTTTATCAAAAATTAGGTGTTCATAAGTTTGTGGGTTAAAATCAGGGTCTTCTACTCGGTTCCATTGATCGACTTCTCTGTTTTTATGCCAATACCAAGCTGTTTTCAATACTGAGGCTCTGTAATAGAGTTTGAGGTCAGGGATGGTAATGCCTCCAGACGATCCTTTATTATATAAGATTGTTTTGGCTATCCTGGGTTTTTTGTTTCTCCATATAAAGTTGATTATTGTCCTCTCAAGATCTGTGAAGAATTTTGATGGGATTTTAATGGGGATTGCATTGAATCTATAAATTGCCCTTGGTAGAATTGCCATTTTTACTATGTTGATCCTCCTTATCCAAGAGCAAGGGAGATCCTTCCATTTTCTGGTATCCTCCTCAATTTCTTTCTTCATTGACTTAAAGTTCTTGTCAAATAGATCCTTTACTTCCTTGGTTAGGGTTACCCCAAGATATTTTATGCTATTTGTGGCTATCGTGAAGGGTGATGCTTCTCTGATTTCCATCTCTGCTTCCTTATCCTTTGTGTATAGGAGGGCAACTGATTTTTTGGAATTGATCTTGTATCCTGCAACGCTACTAAAGGTGTTTATCAGCTGAAGGAGTTCTTTGCTGTAGTTTTTGGGGTTGCTTATGTACACTATCATATCGTCTGCAAATAATGAAAGTTTAACTTCTTCCTTTCCGATTTGAATCCCTTTGATCCCCTTATGTTGTCTTATTGCTATTGCTAGAATTTCAAGCACTATATTAAAGAGGTATGGAGAGAGTGGACAACCTTGTCGTGTTCCTGATTTTAGTGGAATAGCTTTGAGTTTCTCTCCATTTAATTTGATGTTAGCTGACGGCTTGCTATAAATAGCTTTTATTATAGTTAGGAACGACCCTTGTATTCCTAATCTCTCGACCTTTATCATAAAGGGATGTTGAATTTTGTCAAATGCTTTTTCAGCATCTAATGAAATGATCATATGGTTTTTTTCTTTCAGTTTATTTATATGATGGATTACATTGATAGATTTTCGTATGTTGAACCAGCCCTGCATCTCTGGGATGAAGCCTACTTGATCATAATGGATAATTCTGATGGAGGAAGGTCATTGGCTAATAAAGAAACTGCCTTGGCCCATCTGATAGGGCAGAATTTAGATAGGTGGAGTAAACAGAATAGAATGCTGGGAGGAAGAGGAAGTGAGCTCAGACTCGACACCTCTGCTCTCTGGAGCAGATGCCATGCTCCCCTCTCCCCGGCAGACGCGATAAAGCTCCGACCCAGGATGGATGTAGGCTAGAATCTTCCCGGTAAGCGCTCCTTGGGGTGCTACACACATGAATAGAAATGGGCCAAGCAGTGTTTAAAAGAATACAGTTTGTGTGTCATTATTTTGGGGCATAAGCTAGCCAGGCAACCATGAGCCGGGCTGTGGGAAGAGGCCCGCAGCTCCCTACTACAGATGGCGCCCACGTGGATATCTGCATCCACAGAAAGCCTGAGAAAGCTTGGGAAAGAATAGAGTAAAGCGTGTTTTCTTGGTAGCAGCAATTTCTCGGGTCTGCTCTGCTTGCTAGAGGCAAGCAAGTGCTCTCATCTAAGAGAGGCTTCCTGACTCAGCTTCAGCTGTGAAACCTTGCAGCTCATTTAAGAGGTCCTGCCACGAAATACTTAAAACGGTGTTGGTGAAAAGCTGAAGGCATGCTTTTCGGTTTTCAGCCATAGCAGGAAAAAAGTTGTGCTGTTTTAAAATGCCGGCTTTCTGGGCCATCCTGCCAGGGCAAACTCTTGACTGTTTGAGGCAGGAGGGCCGACTACAGAGAGAGGACTTGATTGTTGTCTGTGGATGTAATGCTGCAGTTTGCTTGTTGGCAAAGACCTTGAAACGCCACAGAGTTGTGATAAACATGGCTACAGCTGGTATCTCCGCCATGAGGCTGGAAAGCTAAGGAATGGCACGGCTTTCTCCTACTGATATTGCTCAGTAATTTAAAGGCTCGTGTGGTCAGAAAAAGAGAGAGATACAGTAAAGAGAGATTCAAAGACAAAGAAAACCTTTAAATGATTTACAGTGTACTTAAAAATATAAGCAGACTAAATGTTAAAGTTCTTAAAAGTAAAAAAAAAAAAAGAAAAACCCAAAAAACAAAAATAAGGAAGAAAGAAAGTAGTTGGGTGTGGTAGTACACACCTTTAATCCCAGCACTTTGGAGGCAGAGGGAGATTGACCTCTGTGACTTCAAGGTAGCACACGCCTTTAATCCCAATGCCTAGGAGGCAGAGACAGAAGGATCTCTGAGAGTTCAAGGACAGTCTGGTCTACAGAGTTATTCCAGGACAAATATATACAGAGAATATAAAACAAAAGTAAAAATAAACAAAGTAGAGTTAAAATAAAGCTGCACAAAGATGGAAAATTCACAGAGAATCTTGATACTGTATGCTATTATGCTCTCTTTGAATTGTTTGAATGCTGAGGAAGGAGCAACAGATGCTAAAAGATATTTGTTTATAAATGCTGCTGAACTAATCCAAGATAGATATTTTCAAAATACCTTGACTTCAGAATTTGGATCTAAGGATATGATACTTTGGAAAAGAGTTTCTTCTTTTGTTTTCACAGACGATGAGATCCTGTGTATTGCTTCTATCCCAATATGGTATGATAGACCACGTCCTCCTGAAAGGTTGCTGTGAACACCCTCAAAAAATTACTTTGCTCAACTGCAGACTGAGATGAACCTAGCACACAGGTTATACCCTGAAATATCTGATTAACAGCGCCCCCATTCAGCAGGAAGCAGTTTGGAGAGAAATAACTGCGCCCATATTCCCAAATATTGTTTATAAATGTTCTTTTACATTTAAAGGGGGAGATGATATAGATGTGAATAATTTGCATTGATATGAATCTTGGTTTACTGACATTAATTTAAGGTCAATTTTATTATATGTATATGTATTTCTGATATTGATTAAGGTATTGTGATTGTGTAGTTCACTTAAAAATGTAATGTATATAGGTTGTTAATGGATAATTATCAATAATAGTCAAGCTTGTAATCATGTTAGATTTTCTAGATGTACATAGATATATTTTAGATAGGCATTCTTCATATCTTTCAACGATTATAAAATAGGGCATTTTAAGTGTTTTAATAACTTAGGGTTTTTCATAACAATGAGACACGTCTGCTCCTGGCAGCACCAATCTACTTTCAGAAGAAGATGGGCATCAAAGAGGATCCTTATGGAGTTTGATAGCCATTTGGGCAAGAAACTGCTCTTGCCTGGACTATTGTATAAACTGGATATAGAGAACCTGCAGAGAGAGGACTACTGAACTTGCGTAAAGGTGAGATGATCTTTCGGGGTTCCTGATTCATGAAGGAGTCTGCGAGACATTCTGCAGGACATAGCAGATAGTGACTGAACTGACTTTGAAATTTCCTGCTTCATGGAAATGTGTGCTGGAAACTATGGGTCTTTAGGCTGAAGATGGATGCCCCAACGGTACAGAGAAACTTTGGGTGACTGTCAAGGCAGCGAGATGTCTCTGTCATTTCTAGAGTTTAGAAGTTGCTTATTTCTTGTTTGCTTAGGTAATATTATATCCTTCTGGAGTCTTTGATAGAGTTGAAGAATAGATAGATAGTTATAGTTTTCTTTAGTTATGATAAAGATAAAATAGATGTAAATATTGTAACTGTAATTCTTACTTGATAACTGTTTTGCTATATGTAATTTTGCTATGTTAGAGCCTTTCCTTTTTGTTTAAACAGAAAAAGGGGAAATGATGGAGGAAGGTCATTGGCTAATAAAGAAACTGCCTTGGCCCATCTGATAGGGCAGAATTTAGATAGGTGGAGTAAACAGAATAGAATGCTGGGAGGAAGAGGAAGTGAGCTCAGACTCGACAGCTCTGCTCTCTGGAGCAGACGCCATGCTCCCCTCTCCCCGGCAGACGCGATAAAGCTCCGACCCAGGATGGACTTAGGCTAGAATCTTCCCGGTAAGCGCTCCTTGGGGTGCTACACACATGAATAGAAATGGGCCAAGCAGTGTTTAAAAGAATACAGTTTGTGTGTCATTATTTTGGGGCATAAGCTAGCCAGGCAACCATGAGCCGGGCTGTGGGAAGAGGCCCGCAGCTCCCTACTACATAATTTTTCTAATGTGTTCTTGGATTCGGTTTGCCAGTATTTTATTGAGTATTTTTGCGTCGATGTTCATGAGTGAGATTGGCCTGTAGTTCTCTTTCTTGGTTGTGTCTTTGTGTGGTTTTGGTATCAGAGTAACTTCAGCTTCATAAAAGGAATTTGGCAATGACTTCTCTGTTTCAATATTGTGAAATACATTAAGGAGTATAGGTATTAGGTCTTCTTGGAAGTTCTGGTAGAATTCTGCATTGAAACCGTCTGGACCTGGGCTTTTTTTGGTGGGGAGGTTTTTTATAACAACTTCTAATTCTTCGCGACTAACAGGTCTATTTAGATTGTTCACCTGGTCCTGGTTTAACTTTGGTATATGGTACTTATCTAAAAAAGTGTCCATTTCTATAACATTTTCCAATTTTGTGGCATACAGGTTTTTGTAGTAAGATCTAATGATTCTCTGAATTTCCTCTGAGTCTGTGGTTATGCCTCCCTTTTCGTTTCTGATTTTGTTAATTTGCGTATTCTCTCTCCGCCGTTTGATTAGTTTGGATAGGGGTTTATCAATCTTATTGATTTTCTCCATGAACCAGCTTTTTGTTTCATTGATTCTTTGGATTGTTTTCTGTGTTTCTATTTTGTTGATTTCAGCCCTCAATTTGATTATTTCCAGTCTTCTACTTCTCCTAGGTGAGTCTGCTTCTTTTTTTTCTAAAGCTTTCAGGTGGGCTATTAAGTCTCCAATGTGTGCTTTCTCCATTTTCTTTAAGTGGGCACTTAATGCTATGAATTTTCCTCTTAGCACTGCTTTCATAGTGTCCCATAGGTTTGAGTATGTTGAGTCTTCGTTTTCATTGAATTCAAGAAAGACTTTAATTTCTTTCTTTATTTCTTCCTTGATCCAGGTGAGGTTCAGTAGTTGACTGTCCCGTTTCCATGAGTTCATAGGCTTTCTGGGGATAGCATTGTTGTTGAATTCTAACTTTAATCCATGGTGATCTGATAAGACACAGGTGGTTACCAATATTTTTTTGTAACTGTGTAAGTTTGCTTTGTTACCGAGTATGTGGTCTATTTTCGAGAAGGTTCCATGAGCTGCAGAGAAGAAGGTATATTCTTTCCTATTTGGGTGGAATGTTCTACAGATGTCTGTTAAGTCCATTTGATTCATTACCTCCCTTAATCCTCTTATTTCTCTGTTAGGTTTCTGTCTGATTGACCTGTCCATTGGTGAGAGAGGAGTGTTGAAATCTCCTCTATTAGTGTGTGTGGTTTGATGACTGCCTTGAGTTTTAGTAACGTTTCTTTTACATAAGTGGGTGCTTTTATATTAGGGGCATATATATTCAGGATTGAGATTTCATCCTGGTGAATTGTTCCTGTTATGAGTAAAAAATGTCCATCTCCATCTCTTTTGATTGATTTTAGTTTGAAATCAACTTTCTTAGAAATTAGTATGGCCACACCTGCTTGTTTCTTAGGTCCGTTTGCTTGATAAACCTTTTCCCAGCCCTTTACTCTGAGTAGATGTCTGTCTTTGTGGTTGAGGTGTGTTTCTTGTAAGCAGCAGAATGTTGGATCCTGTTTTCGTATCCAATCTCTTAGCCTGTGCCTCTTTATAGGTGAGTTGAGTCCATTGATATTAAGTGATATTAATGACCAGTGGTTGTTAACTCCGGTCATTTTTCCTTTCTTTCTTTCTTTCCTTTGGTAGTAGAGTTTGTGTGTTTCCCTTCTTCAAGTTGTGCTGGTGAAGGGTCATTAGATGTCTGAGTTATTGTGGGCATTGTTGGACTCCTTGGTTTGTGATTTTCCTTCAATTACTTTCTGAAGGGCTGGATGTGTGGCTACGTATTGTTTAAATTTGTTTTTATCCTGGAAAACTTTGTTTTCTCCATTTATAGTGAACGAAAGCTTGGCTGGGTATAGTAGTCTGGGCTTGCATCCATGGTCTCGTAGTTTCTGCAGTATATCTATCCAGGACCTTCTGGCTTTCATGGTTTCCATAGAGAAATCAGGTGTAAGTCTGATAGGTTTACCTTTATAGGTAACTTGACCTTTTTCCTTTGCAGCTCTTAATATTCTTTCTTTATTCTGTATGTTTTGTGTTTTGATTATTATATGACGAGGAGATGTTTTTTTTTGATCCAGTCGATTTGGTGTTCTGTATGCTTCTTGGACCTTCAAAGGAATATCTTTCTTAAGGTTGGGAAAGTTTTCTTCTGTAATTTTATTAAATATATTTTCTGGACCATTGAGCTGTAGTTCTTCTCCTTCTTCTATCCCTATTATTCTTAGGTTTGGTCTTTTTATTGTGTCCCAGATTTCCTGAATGTTTTGTGATGAGAATTTGTTGGTTATGCTGTTTTCTTTGATGAGAGTGTTTATTTTCTCTATGGTATCTTCAGTGTCTGAGATTCTTTCTTCTATCTCTTGTAATCTGTTGGTGGTACTTGTCTCTGTAGTTCCTGTTCGTTTATTCAAATTTTCCATCTCCATCCTTCCCTCAGTTTGTGTTTTCTTTATTACTTCCACTTCATTCTTCAAGTCTTGAACCGTTTCCCTTACCTGTTTGATTACTTTTTCTTGTTTCTCTTGGTTTTCTTGGGTATCTTTGAGATATTTATTCATTTCCTCTACCTTTTTGTTTGTAATCTCTAATTGGTTGTGGCAGTTTTTCACCTCCTGTTTAAGGTCCTCTATTATTTTCATAAAATTCACTTTTGAGTCGAATTCTTCTAATTCTTCTGGATTAGGGTGTAGACTTCTCATTTCGGGATTCCTGGATCCTGGTGATGTCACGTTGCCTTTCGAGTTGTTGGGGGAATTCTTGCATTGGCGCCTGCCCATCTTTTCCTTCAAATGGAGCCAGGAGAGGCCTGATGTCTTGGACCAGTCTTTGCTGTGACTAACTCTCTAGGTATATCTCCTCAGTGTAGGGGCAGGAACCGTTCCCTTCCAGATGAACTCCTCAACACCAAAACATGGATGCGTGGTATTCCAATGACCGGCGTAAAGAAGGCCGAATGCAAGGGGTCGGGCGGGGTCCAGTAGAACACAGGCGACACTGCAGTACAAGCTGGAGGTGCCTGCGCTCCCTTTCGGGGGTTGCTGAGGCCTGCCCGCTAGGCAGGCACTCACTGCTCTGGTTGGGTAGCCTTAGTGTAGGGGCGTTTGTGCTCTCTACCGGGACTGTCCGCCCCAGGATAGTACACACTCACCCATCCCGATGAAACTTCTTGGCACCTACACAGGAACTCCTGGATGCCCCAATGAGCCAGGGACTAAGGGAAGTAGGGCGCAGGCAGAGCAGGTCCAGCAGATCACAGCAGAGACTGCAGCCCCAGCAGCAAGGGCCCGCTTTCCCTGGCGGGGACCTTGAGGCCTGCCCTCTAGTCAGGGACTCACTGCTCTGGGTTGGTAGCCTTAGTGAAATGGCAGGAAACTCTTCCACAGCTAAGGACCTTGCAGACTAGGCAGGCTTGTGGGTGGGGGTGGGGGCGGGTGTGTAGGAGAGAAAGCCCTGCAGCAGGAGCTGGGGGAGGGGCATTTGTGCTCTCTACTGGGACAGTCCGCCCCAGGATAGCACACACTCACCCGTCCCGATGAAACTTCTCGGCACCTACACAGGAACTCCTGGATGCCCCAATGAGCCAGGGACTAAGGGAAGTAGGGCGCAGGCAGAGCAGGTCCAGCAGATCACAGCAGAGACTGCAGCCCCAGCAGCAGGGGCCCGCTTTCCCTGGCGGGGACCTTGAGGCCTGCCCTCTAGTCAGGGACTCACTGCTCTGGGTTGGTAGCCTTAGTGAAATGGCAGGAAACTGTTCCACAGCTAAGGACCTTGAAGACAAGGCAGGCTTGGGGGTGGGGGTGGGGGCGGGTGTCAGTGCGATGATTTCTTGGGAAGAGATGGTGTGTTAGTAATTTGTTGCTGGACCATAATTTTGGCCAAAACTGTATGAGGTTTTATTCGTATTTAATAAATAAAACCTGTCTGAAGATCAGAGAGTAAACAGCCCTACTGGTCAGTCAGCCTTACAGACCAGACAGTGGTAACACACACCTTTAATCCCAGTAGCCATGCTAGTTTGCCATAGAAACTGGGTGGTGGATGCCTTTAATCCCAGTGTTGTGCACCTTTAATCCCAGTCCTAGAGAGGAATATAAAATGGGAGGAGACAGCTCCCAGTCTCAGTCTCACTCTGAGATTCCTGGAGGAAGGATTGCCATTTTCAGACTGAAGCCAAGGTAAGAACCAGTGGCTGGTTGCTTTTCTCTTCAGGTCTTCAGGTTGAACCCCAATTTCTCTCTCTCTCTCTCTCTCTCTCTCTCTCTCTCTCTGTGTGTGTGTGTGTGTGTGTGTGTGTGTGTGTTTATAAATAGGGCATCAAAAACAACTGAAGGAAAGAAAGAATTGTAAAAAGATTCGTGTTGGCACAATCAGATGCTACAGTTCATCATGGAGAGGAAGTCACAGGGATGTGAGTGTGAAGTCACTGGTCACATTGTGTTGTGTCTTCAGTCAGAAAAGAGAAAGGGGGATGTTGCTGCTCAACCTGCTTTCTTCAATTCAGTTTGGGATCACAGTCCATGAAAGGGGGCCACTCATATTCAAGGTGTTAGTTCCCTGTGTTGTTAAACTCACACACACACACACACACAGAGAGAGGGGGGGGGGAGAGAAAGAGAGAGGGGGTGGGGGGGACTGTGTTTCATGGTGATTCTAATTCCGCCATGCTGGTAAGGAAAGGAGAAGTTACACTAGTCTTTCTGGCTCTCATGAAGAAGATGAGCTACACCGCCCTAAAGTACATTATAGGAATTGGAGAAATAGCTCAGTGATTAAGAGCACTGACTACGCATGTAAGAGACCTGAGTTCACTTTTCAGCACCCACATGATAGGTCATAACCGTCTGTAATTCCAAATCTAGGTCTTCAGGTACCCATTTCTGGACTTTACAGGCACTGCACACATGGGTATACATATGACAGTTCAAGTAATACACATGCATATAAATAAAAGAACGTTTCTTTTAATGGTTGCTGTACTAGTTTAAGTCAAACAAGGGTAAAATATCTTTGGAACGTTCAGTGGTTGATAAGCATGGAATTTTGATTTAGAAGAGAAGAACACAGAGTAGAAAATAGATACGTATGCAAATATGGAATCATCCATGCTTTGGTGGTCATAAAACTGTTACTTAAAAGGTGAATATAACAGAATAAGAGAACAGATCTCAGGACTAGTTGTAGAGAAATTCCTATCACCAATAATAGCATGGAAAGTGTCTGGCTCCACAAAGATGGGAGGAAGCATGGCAGGGCTACAGTGACAAACACAGTGTTGTGCTTCAGAAGTCAGAGGAAATGCAATACCCACGAAGCTGTGGATATTCAAGGTGCTTAACAAATCATGGAGAGCACGAGATGAGCAGTCAGCAAGAGCAGAACAGGGGTGATGTCTGAAGATTTGTTCAAATGTTTATTTATATTTATTTACATATATATGTGTATACATTTTTAATTTGCTTCATTTATTCATGAGGGTGTACTTACGAAAGTATGTACACATGTGTGTGGAAACATGAGTCTTTGCACACTCAGAATCCATAAGACGGTCTCTGATCTGTTAGAAATGGAGTATGGACATTTGTAGGGTGCTTGGCTCCCTAGTAGATGGTGGGATCTGAATTCCTGTTTTTCAAAGTTGTTAGAGCAAGTGCTGCTGACTACAGAAGTATCTCCACTGCACTTAGTTATACATCTGAGGGGGATAATTAAGGATACTGGAAAGGTGATGGAAAGTCAATTCAATTTAGAGAAAATATCAAGTAATTGCCATTTGAAGCTACTATATTCTCTTTTTCTTTCTTTGTTCCTCCCTCTGTTGCTCCCCTTCCCCTTTTCTCTCTTTCTTTCTTTATAATCCCCCCCACCACACACTCCATTTCCTAATGTAAAATGGCATTTTGTTATTTGAACCACATTGTGTTACTAATAAAGTTATATCTTATTAGTGTATCCATTGCCCAACCTTTGCATGGGGATATGAGTCACTTGCTAATCTCTTTAGCAAATTCTACTAGAATATAATGTTGTTTTTCTCATTATTCTGTGAGAGCTCATGATACATCTTTAAGGATACTTGTATATATTTATTTATACTCCAATGAGTGTTGTACTATTTAACCTATCATTTATGGCTTCTATTGTATAAGTCCTAAAATGATATGTAGTGAACACTGCATATCTTTTCATTTTTAGATTCTGACTTTGCTATCAATTTAAAAAACATTTTTCCTATGCCAAATTTATATGAATATTCAGATTTATCTTATTACAATCACTGCAGTACTTTATATCCATGTTTTGAATTTTGAATCCATCTGGTATTTATTCCTCCAAAATGTGCTTTAGAAATTTTACATATTTTTACTTAAAATTTAACTAATTTTTAAATGCTGTATACTTAAGCTTTATTAGAAATGGCTTCATGGGATGTCAGATCCTGAACTGACTCTGTCACCTGGGATTTTTCCATGTCAAGTGAACTTTACCATGCTTTCAAATGGTCCCACCAGGAAATGTTGACTATTAACTCAATATTTGTTATTCATAATTTGCCCCTCCATTAGAATACTAAAATTACTTAAGTAAGGCCATCTAGAATGTTGTCCTAGATTTTAGGTACTTGTCTGTTTAATGTATGTGGCATAGAATATCTTTCCTCTTCTAGTTATTTGGTAGCAATAGAGTAGAGTGTCCAATATAATTCAGTATATTTGAATCTTGGCATTTTAGATGCTTTTTTCATTATGATTTCTTTATAGTAACTATATATTGACTTTAAAAATGATACGTATTTCAATTTTAATGTTTTATTCACATACATTAATTATATTTAACAATTGTTACCATGTCATTTGCATAAATTTACAATCTACATTTCAAAAGTTGCTTTTATTATATTTACCCCCAGTGTTCCATCATCTCCTTCCTACTCTCATTAATTCCATTTCTTTCGAAAACTAGCTTTTGATATGCTTTAATATCCTATGAGTATGGGCATCTTACCAGAGTATATGCCACTAAAAAATGTGTGACCATGCCCTTCTTCCCTGCATCAAACGTTAGCTGTGGATAAATCCTCAGGAAAGAGTGGGCTTCGTAAGAACCTCCCTGGTTATGGCAGAGTAGGAGTAGTGACAGACCCAATCTTATAGATCTTGTCTATGCAGTCATAGCAGCTATAAGTTCAAGAATACAAGAGTCATTTATTGCCTGGAAGTTAGGGTGCCATACTGCTCCCCTTCTGATGGAGGTGGGCCTTGTATTTATCTGTTGCTTTCATTGGTTAATTAATAAAGAAAACTGCTTGGCCCTGATAGGAAAGAAAATTAGGTAGGCAGAGTAGACAGAACAGAATGCTGGGAGAAAGAAGCTGAGTCAATGAGTCGCCATGATTCTCCCAGTCCAGACAGATGCAGGTTAAGATCTTTCCTGGTAAGCCAGCTCGTGGTTCTACACAGAATATTAGAAATGGGTTTGATCAATATGTAAGAGCTAGCCAATAAGAAGCTGGAACTAATGGGCCAGGCAGTGTTTAAAAGAATACAGTTTCTGTGTAATTATTTCAGATAAAGCTAGCCGGGTGGCGGTGGGAAGCAGCCCTGCCACTCATATCACTACACCCTTCCGTCTTCAAGCTGTTGCATTCTGTCTATCTCTTCATCAGCAATCTTCCCTAAGCCTTGCAGGCAGAATTGTAGATGTCCTCTTCATGGTTGGGCATTCACCAATCATTAATTCTCTGTCCTTTGCCAGGCTGTACATTCCTCCAGTCAGAGAGCTTCCACTGCAGAACAAGGCTTCTTGATCAATGCTGACCCCAATACTATTCTACAGCACATGCATAGTTATTTAGAAGATAATTGGCAGACACATCACATTCATTTAGCAAAACAGTAGTAAAAGCTTCCACATGAGCCCAGTTGTGGGCTTTGTGCCAGTTTTACAGTACCAAATGTGAATTCCCTCCAATGAAGTGGTCATCAGAAACAATAAGCTGGTTACCCCTATAACGTATTTGTTATTTCACCAATGGGGCTCATCTTTTCTGGCCAGTTGATACTGTTCCATGACATAGTCAGACATTTGACCAAAATTCTGCAGCAGTAGGGATAGCTCCTCCTGACACTGAGAGGAATAACAGGGAACTTCCAGGCCAGTTCCAGCTGTACTCCTCAGTGCCCTATGGATAAAGCATGTCATCTCATCATAAAATAGTCTTGCTGTCTAGTTATGGTGTGCAACTTTGAGCAATTTAAATTGTTTATATTGTTTTTAGAGTCCTCTGGAGTGTCTTGGGATAAAATCTCAAGAAGTAGGTAACCCTACTTGGCAATGAGATTTTCATT
Source organism: Chionomys nivalis (assembly GCF_950005125.1). Taxonomy (NCBI): domain Eukaryota; kingdom Metazoa; phylum Chordata; class Mammalia; order Rodentia; family Cricetidae; genus Chionomys; species Chionomys nivalis. The sequence continues at coordinate 23,473,184 of NC_080098.1, read as the reverse complement.
TTAAGCTGTGTCTTCTTGGAGCAAGTTTATGCATTTACATGCTCCCTTCAGAAATCCTTTTTTTCTGTTTTGTCTATTGATTATATTACCAAACATTGAACTTTCCTGTGACTTTTCACTCATTATTAATTTTTATTGTGTTGTTTGTTTTTGAGTCATTCAGTCTACAGTTAAGGCTGCTTTCAAACTCAGGATCCTCCTGTCTCTACCTCCAAAATACTGCAATTGTAAGATGTGTCAACACAAAAAAACATAATATTTTCCTTATTATACACAATAAACACATTTATCATATTTACAGGCTTGTGGAAGTAAGCTAAAATATTGAGAATTCATATTTATAAAGGCATATTGTATGTATACTGTATTTAATTTGAAGGTATAATAAGTTAAGAACTGTATAGTATCAGAGAACCATTCATGTATATAGATGAGAATATAAGAAGTCCTTCTTTGCCCTCCCCCTTTTTGGTTGTATATATCTCTTAATTTCCTTCTAGCTGTAAAATAATATTGCCAAGCTTGGAGTATTTAAATTTTCTTTTCTATTACAAATGTTACCAAAAATATTCAAAGCTGTTGGTCTCCTTGTATTTGCTTCTCTTCCCTCAATATCTCCCTTAATACAGCGGACAGACTGACTGCCGGAGCCTCAACAGAGCTTAGACTTGTCATTGTACACACAACAAAGCCAGATCCTGACCTCATGGCCAATCTTGCTCAGCTACACTGGTGACCTTGATATCCACTCAACCCAACAGGCAAGACTTTGCCTAAAGATCTTTTATACTTATAACTTCTGTCTAGAATACTCAGTTCCTAGAGCATTCTAGGTTTCTCCTCCACATCTCAAAATTTTTGTAAAATTCCAATCACAGTCTTACTTGTCCACCCTTTTTACAATTGACAACATCTTCAACCCTTTCTAATTACAACCCCAACATCATCTGTTTTGCTCCTAAGAAATTCCCTGTTTGTGTTCTGTCTGGAATATATTTTACATATTTGCATTGTCTGTTTTACCTAGGAAGAGACCAAGATTTTGTCTGTTGTTTGTTGTATACATAAGCTCACACTCCTAGAAGCAGAAGACTAAAAGTACACATTGACAACAACAACAACAACAACAAACCAACCAAACAAAAAACCTTGCATCTTCAGCAAATGGTACTGGACAAACTAGAAAGCTACATGAACAATGAAATAAGAACTTATACTGTATAAAATTTGATTTCAGGTGGATTAAGAACCTCAATATAAGACCCTGAAACTGTTGTCAGACAATGTAGGGGATGTATTTTTAACAGGCAAGAACTTTCTGAATAGACCTATGGTAACATAGGAATTAAAACCATAATTTGGCAAGTAGAACATTATGAAACTAAAATTTCTATGCAGCCAAGGAAATAGTCAAATGGACAAAGAAGCAGCTTACAGAATGGGAGAAAAATCTTTGCTACCTATGCATATGATGGAGGAGTACTGTCTAGAATATACAAAGAACTAAAAAAGTAAACACAACAAGCAAAACAAATCAAAATAACTCTGAGATTCCATCTTACACCTTAAAAATGGCCAAGATCAAAACTTATGCTGGATAGGTTGTGGGGTAAAGGGAACACTCCTGCATTACTAGTGGGAGTGCAAGCTGGTATAGCCTGTTTGGATGTCAGTGTGGTGATTTCTCAGAAAATTAGGAAACAATTTTCCTTAAGACCTAGTAATACCACTTTGGAGTATATATCCAAAGGATGCTCAATCGTGCCACAAGAACATCTGCTCAATTATGTTCATATCATCATTGTTTGTCATACCCAGAACCTAGAAACAACCTAAATGCCCCTTAACCGCAGAATGGATAAGGAAAATGTGGTACATTTACACAATGGAGTACTACACAGCAAAATAATAATAATAATAATAATTATTATTATTATTATTAATAATAATAATAATATCTTGAATTTTGCAGGCAAATGGATGGAGCTAGAAAACATCATTCTGAGTGAGGTAACCCAGACCCAGAAAGATAATTATCACATGTATTCAATCATAAGTTGTTTTAAAATATGAAGCAAAGAAAACCAACCCACAAATCACAATCACAGAGAACCTAAACAACAATGAGGACCCTAAAACAGACATACATAGATCTAATCTACATAAGTAGTAGAAAAAGACAAGATCTCCTGAGTAAATTGGAAGCATGGGGACTTTGGGAGAGGGTTGAAAGGGATGGGAGCAGAGAAAAATGTAGAGCTCAATAAAAATCAATAAAAATTTTTAAAAAGCAAAACAAAATAAACTAAAGCAACTCAATTAAAATTGTGGTGTGTAACTGATCAGAGTATTTTCAATAGAAGAAACACTAACATTAGGAAATACTTTTTAAAAGTGTTTGACATCCTTAGCCATAAAGGAAATACAAATTAAAGTTAAAGATTTCACCCCACTCCAGTCAAAATGGCCAAGATCAAGAAAACAACTGACAACATATATGTGTTATTCTTTGCTGGTATCTCTTTCATGTCTATACTTTCTTAGAAACAAATTAGCACAAATTTTCTTTCTATAAATAGTTCCATGAATTGACATGCTCACATGTACACTTGGTAAAGAAAGAAGGTTGGATATATTTCATCCTTACCCTCTTCAAGTAAAATATCAATTCATTCATTTACACCAGCAGCCAAGAGGGTCTCCTCTTTCCCCATCCCTTCCAATAATATATATCAACCTTTTTGTTATTTGCCTATTTAATCAACATGAAATCATTTTGATTTATACATTTGTTTGTACTCCATTAATGACTTGTTTCTTCATCTAATGTTTTTCAACACAGAGAGTTGCAGTTATTTTGATTTCTTAAAGTTTTTAATATATTTTAGAGTAATTTTTTGTTGATGTGCAATTTTTAATTATTTTCTTTCATGAGGATGGATGGTTTTAACTTTATTTGAGTTTCTCTCTTCTTGGTAACATTTCTCATTTTTTTCTTTCTCAGATGTTCTTTCTGTACAAACTTGATCTTGTATATTTGGTATTATATTCCCAGATCCAAAGGTAGATGATTTTCTTGTAACGAATCTACACATTTGTGTTTTAGACGCATCTCTTATACATTCCTGGACCTCCAGGTTATTTTGAAGAAGGGATATATGAAGGACATGATATGGAGTCTTGGCTAAATTTTTGAATGATTTAGAGATTATTTCAAAATGATAACACAATATACTCAGAGGACATAGGTTACAAGTGTTCTCAGAAGGAAATAATTTCATCTTGTTAAGATATCCTGGAACACATATTTTATATGTTCTGTGTTGTAATAAGAGCGGCGGGGCTGCATCCCCGGCACCCAGCCGCCCGCATGGCTTATGCCCCAAAATAATTACACGGAAACTGTATTCTTTTAAACACTGCCTTGCCCATTAGTTCTAGCCTCTTATTGGCTAGCTCTTACATATTGATCTAACCCATTTCTAATATTCTGTGTAGCACCATGAGCTGGCTTACCAGGGAAGATCTTAACCTGCGTCTGTCTGGAGTGGGAGAATCATGGCGACTCACTGACTCGGCTTTTGTTATATGTAATTTTACTATGTTAAAGTTAAAACCTTTCTTTTTTGTTTAAACAGAAAAAGGGAAAATGATGTGGGAGTGATTTCTTTATAATATGTTGCTTTCATTGGTTAATTAATAAAGAAACTGCCTATGCCCATTTGATAGGCCAACCCTTAGGTGGGTGGAGTAGACAGAACAGAATGCTGGGAGAAAGAAGCCGAGTCAGTGAGTCGCCATGATTCTCCCGCCGGACACAGATGCAGGTTAAGATCCTCCCTGGTAAGCCGCCAGCTTGTGGTGCTACACAGAATATTAGAAATGGGTTAGATCAATATGTAAGAGCTAGCCAATAAGAGACTGGAGCTAATGGGCCAAGAAGTGTTTAAAAGAATACAGTTTCCGTGTAATTATTTTGGGTAAAGCCATGCGGGCAGCCGGGTGCCGGGGATGCAGCCCTGCCACTCTTACTACTACAGTTCTGTGGTAAAATAAAGTATTTGAGAATTTTGTGCAATGTATTTTGAACTCATTTACTCTCCTCAACTGTTCCATATGTTATCATCTGAATCATTCCATCCCTTATCACCCAACTCTGAGATTTATTCTTCTTTCTAAGTCAAGTTCAGTTTGAGGTACCCAGGTAGAGAATGGGTCCTGCTCTGGGGTCAGCCTTTCAAGAGTCACAGAATCATCAACAACAACAACAACATCATAATCATTATAAACAAAACGAAGTGAGCAAAAAGTAGTGTTTTCCCCTGCAAGGTAACATCAGATGCTAATAGCACCTCAACTAATGGTTTAGTTGCATATCTATCTTCCTGCCCTCTGTGCTGAGATTTTGTCTCGCATGAGCTTGTGCAGATCTTGTGCATGCTGTCACAGTCAACGCGAGTACCTATGTGTTGTAAGAAGGCTGCTAGTTAGTTCCTGGTTGCTTAGCCCCAAAATAATCACACAGAAACTGTATTAATTAAATCACTGATTGGCCCATTAGCTCTAGTTTCTTATTGGCTAATTCGTACATATTAATTTAACCCATTTCTGTTAATCTGTGTATTGCCATGTGGCTGTGGCTTACCGGCTAAAGTTCTTGTGTCTGTTTCCAGTGGGGCTACATGGCTTCTCTCTGATTCTGCCTCCTTTCTCCCAGCATCCTGTTTAGTTTTCTCCACCTAGCTCTGTTCCCCTATAGCTCTGTTATACCCAAAGAAGTTCCTTTATTAACTAAAGATATTCACAGCATACAAAGGCAGATTCCACATTACGTATGTGCATCTTCCCTGATGTGTTTGGAAACCACTGTTCCCTTGAAGTTACCAACTACCTCTGACTCTTACCATCTCTCCATCCCTTCTTTTGAGCCTTAGAATGTCAAATTTCAGTTTTAGCAGTCAATGTTCTTTAATCTTTGAAGGTTGATCAATTTGATGTCTCTGTTAATTGCCACCTAATACAATAAGACATTTCTCAGATGAGGATTGAAATACGCTCTGTTCTGTGAAGACAAAAAGTTGGTAGGAGTCATTTATTACCTATATAGAAATAATATTTTAAATAATTTTCAAGTATGATATTAAGCTATATTCTCCAATGCTTGAATCTATGTTTCTAAAAGCTAAGCACACACACCTCATAGAGCCAGACTGCCTATAACTACTTTGATTTTTCTCAGTGTCTTTTTTTATTTAATAGGCCTGAAATATCGATTAACATTTACAGATTCAATTCCAAGCACTTGCCAGATGTAAGCGAGAGCCCAGAATGAGCTTTACATGCCAGTCAGATTCTAAGGTGTGATGAAATTCCCCACTGTGTCTGCCAACTTATCCACTCCATAGGTCATTTCCCACCTGACTCCTGGTGTTGAAAGAAGCCATTTCCACTTCAAATATTTCATAGACAATGGAAAAAATGATGTAGCGCTAATATTGTGTTCTTTACCCTGCTGTGGAGAATTGAAAAGGCTCCATTCAATAGTAATGCTCTTTTGAAAGGAGTGCCTTTCTGCCCAGGATTCCCGGGCAACTCCAAGGTCATGTTTGTTTTCTTCCTCATTCCTAAGTTGTAGACTTGAGGGATTCAGAATTGACTCACCATAAAAGTCATAAGTGCTCCCTTCAATTTGTTGATTCTACATGCTTACTGCCCCCAGCCATGCGAGAGACTGGGTTCTACTTCCTTCCTTCTAATCAATTGCCTTTCAATTCCCCCCTTGCTGTTTCATAAAGATTCTAGCTTAGAGACCTTGGAAACAAATACAAGAATTCACTAAAGCATTTTTAGTATCTCTTTAATTTCACCTATTTTCCAAACTTTTTGTTTATTTTCTACCCTACTTTCCCCTTCAAAAACAAAGAAATAATATAGTTAAAACTTCAGGTTTAAAGAACTTATTTATTCCCTTTATTAATATGACATAAAAACATTATGCATGATTGTGTGACCATGGTAGAAATAATGATACTCTTACAGAAGGGAAATGAGTTAAGATATGAATCCCTATTTGGGATATTTTATAAATAAGTAAGTATGATTTTCACCTAAGGGGGACTTCATTAATGTCATTAGTTTGTAATTGAATCTAGTTATTAATTTAAGACAGGAAAATTATTAATAATCAAATTCAGTGAGATTTGCTTTGCTGGAAACAGCCTAGAAGGATCTTTAAACTTCCTGCTACACAGTCAGATTTACTCAGTGATTCTGTGTATGCTGCAGTCATCATAATGAAGAAATAATTAGAAAAACATTCAGAGCAGTACTAAAATTAGTCTTTGTTTTCCTTCTTTCACAAATAACCACTAAAGTCAAGGCAGTGTGCCAACAAATTCAAGTACTTCTGGTTTAATTGATCTGTCACAGTTTTTATGGAACTAGAGTTAGTACTAGATTTTTAAAGTCAGAGATGATTTATAGACTTCTACTTGCTGCACTGACTGAACCAAAGTGCTTATGTCTATCTACCAAAGGGTTTGAAACTGCACTATATATATAGGTGTCGAGTCAGAGAGTCATAGTTCCTACAGATGCAGTTCCCCACAGAGCCAAAGCCAACAAAACAAAATGAAGCACTCCTGAGAGGCATTGGCTAAGGAACATGAGACCCTACAAGCTGCAAGAAAAAAGTCCAGTGTAAAACCATCTTCCACCAGGAAACAAAGTGTAGAAAACATAAAATTTGAGGTTTTGTTTTGCTTTGTATTCCTTAAAGATTCACTTTCCTAAGTTAAAAAAAAAGTAACATCATTTAAGCTAAGCAAAGAAAAGATGGTGGAGTCACAAGGCTAGCTAATTTAAGATGATAGCCCTTTGAAATGCAGGCTGCTTTGAAACAAACAGAAAGGTGTCCTAAACTTTATTGCCATGTGTTATTGACTGACTATATGACAGTAGGCTGTTTCTGTCAGGTATTTGGTCACTGAAATGAGAAAGATGCTGATACAGTTGGATTGCCTGATTCCCATCCCTCCCACTCATAATGTTTAGCATGAAATGCATCTGCCCTTGGCTCTGGCTACAGCACTTTAAAGGAGTGTTTGCCAGCTTGCATCTACTGAGATGAAACATTTTGCTCCAAATAAATACTGATTAAGCAAAGGAGATTAGAAATACCCAATTAGCCTCCTAAAGCAAGGGGGGAAAACATAAAATCATGCATACCCTGTTACTAACACTCCTTTGCTGATAGTGTCAAAAATGGATATGCACACCAATACATTCTTATCATAAAATAAACACCAAACAACAGCCCAACACAAAGGAACCAACGAAAATTTAACACAAATTATCAACCATTCTCAGGGTGTTTGCACCTTCCTATGTTTCATACCTGGGGTATTTTTGAACTTATCTAAAATACAGTCAATGCAATTTTAAGTATGTTGACATTATCAGAACCCAAGTCACCCCTGGCTATAGTTATGCTATGAGCATGAATTCTAACTGTTTTGCTGTGGGCAAAAATTTCTAAATAGACTACAGTTGTATGATTGGGCATAGGGATATAAATCAAATATAATGAATGCAAATTGCTAGTGTCAAGTGTATTTAGCCAGGAATACAATAAAAGGCAGAAGGAACAGGGCTCCCCACCACTACCACCACCTGCCCTACCGTGAGATTTGTTTTGTTGTTAACTAGTTTCAGATATAACTAAGCTTTGGTACCTCACAGGGTAGTCATGGTAGCATTAATGATGGTGCCTTGGGGAAGCTAGATTTCAAGATGTATAATCTTCTCCACACACTCAGTCACTACTTATTCCTGTAGCCCAGGGCAATTATCTTTCCACTTCATATCCAAGGCTCTTCATTCCCATAATCATCAAAGACGGAAATAGATACAGGTCATCCTCTGAGAATCAGAGAAGCACAGAGAAAAAGAAAACTCCCACTAGCCATACTGTCAGGAAACAGGCTTTCTCAGTACTACAGTTTGAGATTATGAAGCTGTTGCACACTTGAGATATGAAATGTAGAAAACTCTACATAATTGTGCCATGTCATGTACAGTTGTTTCAGTTTGATAATTTTTATGCATAGTGAAATAAAAAAACAACTATTTCAGGAACTCTTTTAAACTGTACTTCCTAATTAGAGATGGTGTGTGTGTGCGTGTGTGTGTGTGTATGTGTGTGTGTGTGTGCATGTCTTGGTGAATGTGTGTGCACACCTGTTCATGTGGGTGCACAAAAGAGAGTGTACATACAGAGACAGGAGGTCAACATTGAATGTCTCTCTTGGTTACTCTTTACACTGTTATTTGAGACAGGATTTCTCATGGAACCTGGAGGCCACCAAAGCAGTTAGGCTGCCTGGTTATTACAATTTAAGTATCCACTTGTTTTTGCTTCACCAAAGCCCAAAACTTTTGGAGACATGGGCTTACCATGTATTTCTTTTTGTTCTGAAATTTGCTATGTGGATCAAGATGGCCTCAAACTCACAAAGATTTGCTTGCTTCTGCCTGACAAGTACTTAGCTTAAAAGCATGTGTCACTAAGACTAAGCCATACCCATGACTGCTGAGATATGAACTCAGGTCTTCATGTCTGTACAGTAAGCAAGTACTTTACTGACTAAGGTAACTTGCCAACCCAGAGAACTACCCTTATTATTAAATTAAAATTATTAATTTTCCAAAGCATAGGATATGGAGAGTTCCATGATAAAATAGGTATCGATAACCCTGAGACAGGCAGATGTTTGTAGGAATTCACTGTTGACTGAAGTTCTCTGTTCTGCCCGGACAGCCAGTATGTCCCAAAGAAAATCACACAGGTCTACATAAGTTAAAAACTGATTGGCCCATTAGCTTAGGCTTCTTATTAACTCTTATAACTTATATTAACCAATTATTCTTATCTATGTTAGCCAAATGGCTCAGTACCTTTTTTGGCATAGCAGGTCACATCTTCCTTATTCTGTGTCTGGGCAGGACTGCAGGAAGAGCTTCCTTCTTCCCAGAATACTTCTGCTCTCATTGCCCCGCCTCTACTTCCTGTCTAGTTATCCTGCCTGTACTTCCTCCCTGGCTACTGGCCAATCAGTGTTTATTTAAAATGTGATTGACAGAATATAGACAATTCTCCTGTACCAATTCACAGAGATTTTTATATGTCTCTATCTAAGGATGTATTACAAAGCATCAACGAAATTTATTGGTCCATTTAACAATTTTTTTCTCATGAAACATCAGTACATATTTCATGTAACATCTTTGTTCTACAGAACAAAGCTTAGAAAATAGAAGAATGTTTCACAATCAATGTTGGATGCCTTGTCTATTTTCTAAAATATTAGAAGTCAAAAGATCCAGGACCTAAAATGGAAGCTGGGACAAAGCTGTTGTATATTTTGTTTTTCTTACTTTATATTTTGTGTTCATCCTTTCTTCTCTTCTTGTTTTTTTTTTTTTTAGATTCTTAAGTTATTTTTGTATTTTATTTAAGTGGAAGAATGTTCAGAAATCTATTAGTGTAAGAAATTATTGTAAGTTTAAAGTAGTATAGAAGCATTAAAAATCATACTTAACTTTAATTATTACCAAGTCTTACAGGGGTAACATATGAAAAAGTCACATGAATTATTTACCAATGACAATCCAAAAAATAAGTTCTAACAGAAAAGCAAACATTAACCAAATTGAACTCACTTTTATTAGGCCCAGTAAGTGACACAAGGAAGAAATTGGATCAGTATGATTTCTTTAGTCCCTTGCTCTTCTTAAATCCCACGGCCATATACAGACACTTGCTACTGAATAAACTCTGTCTTCAGCTCAGCCATCTTCCAGATGAAGACTGTCATTGCATTTTCTTACTTGACAGACACAGCTTGAAGATTTAAAAAAAAACAAAAACAAAAACTCTGTGTTACTATTCCTTGCCTCTCAAGGTGAGTAGGAAGGAAAGGAGATTTAAGAAAAATGAAAGAAAGAAGCCTATTTGAGAATACACCACTAAAACTCCACTGAACACTGGAATTGAAACAAATTTCTTTACTTCTGTGAGAACCTCTCTTAACAAAATGAGGCTGGCTAAGCTAAGCATTTGCATCCTTTCTGTTTGTCTATAATGGTTCAGTTTTATTACAAAATTAGTGTCACGTATCACAAGAACCACAGATAGAAACTGTCTGGAAAACCTTCATGAAAGTCATTTTAGAAACAAGGAATGCGAATGATAAGATGCTTTCATGAGATGGTTTCAGTGTCCTTGAACCAAATAGGCATCTATCTCAAGGATGAGCATCAGCAGAGTTCCAAAGCTCATCTTCCCAGAAAGCTGGGCTGGGACCAATCGCTAGCTGCAAGAGTCAAACACACATCTGTACTCAAAGTCCAGAACAATCTCTAAATATAACCTTCTTTGTTAATGTGAGAATTGCCGGTTTTTCTTGTTTTGTTATGACTGTTAATCTTAAGATGTGATAATTTCTCAAAGTTCATAAATGCTCAAATGTGGGAGACAAGATAGGTCAAGAGAGAAGAAAACAATAGTGATCAATTCAGAAGTTGTTTGAAAAAAGTAGCCAGATTCCTTACTGTTACACAAGTTAAAGAAAATAATTAGCCTTTCATTGATGTTCAAGTCTCTTCAACTACATAGACTGAAATTGGCAGGGTTTTTATTTGTTTGTTTTTAACATGAATATCATGAAGCTACAGACAGAGTTCAGTTGCTTGACTGTTTGCAAAAATGCATCAAGTTCCAGGTTCAGTCTTCAGCACCATAACCCAGACAGTGAGGCACATATCTAAAATCTAAACCCTTAGTTTGGGTTTTAGAGAGATCAGAAATTCCAGGTCATCCTTGGCTACATCTTGAGTTGCAATAATGAGACTCCGGGAGACCACGAATCAATCAATGAATCAAATGGAGTTCATTTTTAGAACAATAAATGAAAAACACTGCAATTATTTAATTTTGAAATAATTATATCTAAAACTCTTAAATATGTAGTTTCTCAAATACATATGTATATATATACACACACATATATATATATATATTTATGAGAAGCTAAGGTACTAATTACTTTAGTAATGCTATGCTTACTTTAACATACCATATAAATGATAGAAAAGCAGTTGAATTTTTCAGCAAAGAGTAAAAATGCAGGGTATGTTAGATAAACAGATGGGAAGACACAAAAGAAAGAGTTTATATTCACAAAGCAAGGTGCATATTTGGGGGCCAGTAACTCTTAGGATGATGGTCATAATCTGTCATGATATATCAGTTCAAACTGATATATGTAACTTGTAGAAAGGACATTCACTTCTTTGATTAGTCTATCCTTTCTACTCTTTTAAGAATAAGGTGCTTCTCAATTTCTAAGAATAATATCACATGTAGATTGGATTGCTGCTTTATTTTCCATGTAGCCATCATTTTCTCTTTATCATTTCTTTAGAGTTCTTAATAAATTTGTAATGTCCAGCTCTACTGCAGTATCTTTTCCTACTATTGATTACCGGTGCTGGTTTGCATTCTAAGTTTTATTGTGACAGTTCTGTTTTTCTTCCCCCCTAAATTTTGAACTTTTCTTTCTGATGACTTGGAGTAATTTAATTGATGTACTTCCTCCAGAACGTATATCAGAACCGCTTTGTGATTCCTGCCTCATCTGATATGTTCTTCCAGGGATATACTACTGTTTCATGAACTGGCTCACTCTTTTGATCTTAGCTAACTCTTTATACATGTTGGTTTTCAATATCTTTCTTCCTAATAATAAATATTGCTGAAATAGTTGCTTTTGATTATATGATACGGTCAAATAAAAAGTGACCTAAAATGGAAAAAAAACTTACTTTCAATTATAAACTTTCTGCTTAGCATTTCCACGTGACCTGGAACCCCACCAAATTTTCTCTGTAATATTTCTACTCACACCAGGGTTCACTCAATGGCAGATACCAAATCTGTCTCCCGAGGATTCAGAGATCTCACCCAGGCCTTCCAGTAGTTGCTCAGAATTTCATGCTCTCCTCCTCAAGGAGTAGAACCTGGAAAGGCTGAGAATTTTGGGTACACCCACTCTACTTATTTGAGTTTTTCTTTGTGGTTCTGTCATTACATCTATAGTCTGTCCAGAAGTCATTCTGAAGCTTGCATGCTGTGATCATCCTTATTAAACAGTATTCCTCCGGGACTTTTAGTTGCAAAGAGGTTCAGGGTAACATTGGGAATTGGTTTCCAGTGACTCTGAAGCAAGTCCTCCTTTAAAATTAGAAAATACCAGTTTCTTATTTTCCTTTTTCTTCAGTAACTACTCTGTAACAAAACCAATATTTCTACTATTACCAGAACACCACCCACAAGATGGTGATATTTGAATATTGAGAACCTTGGAAAGCAATAAGATTTTACTAGTCGCATAAGCTGTACTCTTATAGTGCAATAATACCCTGAAATGAGGAGCACAAGAAACACCCTCCGCCAAAGTATAAACATAGCAAAAAACACTAAGAAAGACAGAAACAAAGTTTGATAATCAAAATATCAAACATCTAGTTTCAAAAACTTATGAGATAACAAAATTGTGTTACATTCATCAGTTAATAAAACAGTATTTGTTAACCAAAGCAGACTAAATATATTTCTTCTCTTTTTTCAAATAATTTGAAAAATATTTATGCCTTTCATTTGACCATAGCCTTTATCGTGGACAATGGATAAAGGAGATAGCCCCAAATTTCTTAGGTATATGAAGAACAGATAGAAGACAGTACTGTCTAACATCAAGTAGTGACACATAGCACAGCAAACAAGGGTTCATGCAGGAGGCATTTTATCATACAGGAATCTAATAAAGCTTCGCTGACTGCATGATATTATGACAACAATAAGGGAAAGACCATAACTCGTGTGAATAGCTAGGGAAAGAGAGTTCTAGGAAGGATGGTGTGATGGCTAATCTTGGATGTTGAATACATCTAAAATAAACTAAAAGCCAAGTGACTGGCCATACCTTTGGGAGATGTTTATTAGGTGAATCATTAGATTGAAAGGCACACCTAAACTATCGATCATTTGAAGTCAAAGACCTGCCATAGATCTGGCCACACCTTCTAGCGCACCCCAAATAAAAAGACAGAAGGAGATTCCTGGCCTGTTTACCATCACTTTCCTTGTCAAATTCATCAATCCATCTTGCCACTGAGGCATTCCTTCATTGGTACGAGAACCTACTTGTTCAAGATTCCAGTATAGACTGAAGACCAGCTGAGATGTCCAGCCTTGTGAATTGAATACCTACTGCATTCTTGCCCTTTCTTTTAAGAGATAACCATTGCTGGACTAGTCAAACCATACCCCATAAGCCACTATGATAACCCTCCTTTTGAAAATATATAGAATTATTGTATCAGTTATGTTCCTTTAGAGAACCTACTAATACAGATGGACAATGAATTCCAAGTCTCTTTTGTAGAAATAGACATTGTGTGGCTAAATAACATCTGGGAAGCCCAGTAATTTGAGGAACAATACTTATATGTAAGAGATAAGTTCAGGTAGGTTTCTGGCAGCAACCTAATTCCCTTGAAATCTGATAATGATGTACTTGTGGTATATACCTCAAATGGATTGCTATTGATGAATAGTAAACAAACTCCCACCCCGACTTCACCTTGTCCCCAGATGCACTCCCCCTGTCCCATTTCCTCTTCAGAAAAGAGCAGGTCTCTAAGAGAAGAGAGTCAAAAATGACAAAATAAGATCAAATAAGGCAAGGCAAAGCCCCTCTTATCAAGGCTGGGCAATTGAATAGGAAGAAATAGCAGGCAAAGGAGTCAAAGACACCCCTGGTCCCAATTTTAGGGGTCTCACAAGAACACCAAAATTCTTGAACATCACAGTTTATGTCTTGTTCACTAAGACTGTTTCACGCAGTCACATGTCTTCATTCTGGTACCATTCACCTCATACAAACCACTCCTACTTTAAACATACACACTTGTAATTTCATCTGAATTTTAACAGTTGCTTCATATTACCCATCCTCTATATCAGTAGTAACATAGCTGTTTCTCTTATGAAATTAGGAGAATTTTCTGGGGCCAAGGTAACCTGTTCCTCTACCCATCTTAACTGTGACAAAGGATGAAACTCTCATTATGCATACTATCTAAAACAAAAAGTAACATTTGTCCAAGATTCTTTTTTTATTAATTTCCATGGGTGAAGATATCTATAACAAGGTCTATAAGTACAGTGCTGAATTTCCGCAGACCATTGCAGAGGTGTGAAATCAGACTGACTCGAACATTGTCCTCTTCAGTGTTGAGGTGATTCACACTGAATTGCCTATAGAGATTCCCTAAGCTTCCACTGTCAATAAGAAGCGCATTTATAGGTCCCTGCCTCTTAGAAGACCAAATGCAAAAATCCATAACAAAATAAGCCATTTGAAGTATTCATGATTTTTTTAAAAAAAAATTATTATAAGAGAAGTAGTTTTAGAAATTAGCATCTGAATCACTATGGCTGTGGCTAACCTCAAAGGAATATTGTTCACAGCTGCCAGGAAAATAGGGATGCCAGCAGTTTAGATGGACTGAAAATAATTGACACCTCCTTGGGAAGCATTTAAGATACTAGAGAAAACACCTGCCACTGTTCCCAGAAAAGAAACATTTCTGAACAATTCTGCCACCCCTATCTCAACTTCTCTGTATTAACACTGACCTGGAGAGGTAAAGTGATTACTTCTCTTTTATTTTGCATACCAACCCATCTTTTGAGGGTTCCATAGTGAGAATAGCAAAAAACTTAAAAGAACAATAACAAAAAAAAAACTATAAAAAACTAAGGCTCACAAGATTTCCCTTCAAAAATTTATTTCTTACCAAGAATAGCTACATAAAAAATAAGCAGTCTGAAAGAAGACACATAGGGAGTTTATCCATACCTATAATATAGCTCTCATGTATGACCAGACATGAGACTCTTTGCCATACAATGCGAGTTTGTGTTTGAGAGTCATCTATTCTCCACTGTTGTATGAGTAAAATCAAAGAGTGCCTAAAAAAACAACCAAAGAAGTAACTTTAACTTGAAAAGAGTCAGTCTGCCATGTCTAAGATCAACAGCCAAATAACAATGTAGCATAAAGACAGCCTATTCCAATAGGTTTGGAGACTTCAAGTGGTTTGGTTGCTACTGAATATCCAAAATGTATACAATTTATATGGAAATGAAGAATTTGCCTTTAAAAATAAGTAATCTGGGACTGGGAAGATGTTATAGTAAGTAAAGTACTTGCTCTAGAAGTATAAGGATCTGTGTTCAGATCTCCAGCATCTCCATGAAATAACAGGCAAGGTCGGTCATGTACTACATTATTTCCAGACCTAAGGGACAGAAGCAGGATGATCCCCTGGGCTTATAACTACCGAGTTTAGCTGAATTAGTCAATTCTAGTCAATGAATTCAGGTCATTGAGAGACCCTGTAGCAAAATTTAGAGTGGAAAGCAGTGAAGGAACACACTCAACATTGATCTCTGGTCTAAACACACACACACACACACACACTCACTCACACACACACACCATGTATACTATGCGTGCACACAGATAACCCAAAAAGAAAATGAAGGTGATTGATATTTATTAATCTGGGATAGTTTTATGCTTAATTTTGGAGTTATTATGGAGAAATTTGTGTGTGTGTGTGTGTGTGTATGTGTGTGTGTGTGTGAAATATATATAATAAAGTCTAATATATCCAATATAAATTAAGTAAAACATTATAGACAAAGCTCATTGACAAAGGATGGATAGGCCCATGAAAGAGTCTCTATAGTGGAAAATTAGAAAGAAATATTATAAAAAGTGTATTTGCTAGACCCCGAAAACTTTGTAGGTAAACTAGGTTTCTAGGAAGACCACTTTCCTATTTAGATCTGTACTCCATTTATTTATTGGATAATTTGTTTTTCTAATGCCCAGTTTCTTAAGGAAATTCTCAACATCCTTAGTCATCAGAGAAATGCAAATCAAAACAACTCTGAGATTCCATCTTACACCTGTAAGAATGGCCAAGATCAAAAACACTGGGGATAACTTATGCTGGAGAGGTTGTGGGGTAAAGGAAACACTCCTGCATTGCTGGTGGGAATGCAAGCTGATACAGCCCCTCTGGATGTTAGATAATTAGAAACAACCTTCCTCAAGACCCAGCAATACTACTTTTGGGTATATATTCAAAGGATGCTCAATCATGCCACAAGGACATGTGCTCAACTATGTTCCTAGTGGTTTTGTTTGTCATAGCCAGAACCTGGAAACAACCTAAATGCTCCTGGACTAAAGAATGGATAAGGGAAATGTGGTACATTTACACAATTGTGTACTACACGGCAGAAAAAAATAATGACATCTTGAATATTGCATGCAAATGGGCGGAGCTAGAAAACATCGTTTTGAGTGAGGTAACCCAGACTCAAAAAGATAATTATCACATGTTCTCACTCATAAGTGGTTTTTAAACAGAAAGCAAAGAAAACCAGCGAACAAATCACACTCCCAGAGAACCTAGACAACAATGAGGACCATAAGATAGACATACATAGATCTAATCTACATGGGAAGTAGAAAAAGACAAGATCTGCTGAATAAATTGGGAGCATGGGGACCTGGGGAAAGGGTTGAAGGAGAGGGAAGAGGCAGCGAGGGGAGCGGAGAAAAATGTAGAGTTCAATAAAAATCAATAAAATTTTTTAAAAAGATCACTTTCTTTTATTCTGCTTTATATTTCTTCACAGTATTCTCAGCTCTAGGATTTTCCCTTCCCTTAATAAAGAGAGCAACAGCTAAGATAATTACAGTTGGGAGCATTATTATCTAAGGCTATGGTCATAGAATATACATAAGGGGGGAGTTCTTCTTCCGGCATACTTTGTGGCTGTGCTCCAGATAATGACTCAATAGCTCTGTGATAGGGCCAGCAACATTTAACAAGTTCCTAAGAAAGATTCAGGACTATTCATAATGAGAATTGACCACATAGAAACATCCATTGGTGTTTAGACTGCATATAGTTGATACTACGGTAGTTCTTCAATTAGATGAACACCCATCCTAGGGTCACTGAAGGAAACATAGATAGTTTTAAGAGACATGAAAAATCTTGACAAGAGGATGGTTTGGTAGCATCTAGAGATCAGCTAGTGGTTGGCCTTATATTTGTTTCCTAACCCTTATTGTTTCAGGTACTGAAAAATAAATAGGGGAAGGCAGAAGGTTTAGTCAGTGAAGTGTTTTTCTTAAAAGCACTGAATTTTATCTAAAGAACCCATGTTTAAAAAATATATATGGCCATAGTTAGTGGCACAGGTTTTTACTCCCAGTGCTAGACAGATAGACAGAATAGAACCCTGGAGTTGGCTGGCAGCTGCCCAAGCCTACTTGGCATGTTCCAGGCCAAAATGGACTTTTCTCAATAGAAGTAGGTAAGCACCTGAGGAAAGTGCTTTTTTATCTTTAATTCTTTCTACCCTTCGTCCCCAGTGTTCCCAAGCCTGGCAAAGGGGCGATAAGGATGTCTCATTTAGGGTACAGCCTCTTTCATCACTTATTCTCAGCCCTTTGGCCAGCTGTAGATTTCGGTACTGACCACTCTCTACTGTAATCAGAAGCCTATCTGATGCAGACTGGTCATGACACTAATCCAAGAGTATAGGCATTGGTTTTTGGAAGGCAGTTTGAGATCTAATTGAGACCTCAAGCAGATATCTGTTGTATGGAGTTATGGGCTACTTCCCACCGCTTAGCTCCCGGCCACCAGCTAGCTCTACCCAAAATAATTACACAGAAACTGTATTCTTTTAAACACTGCTTGGCTCATTAGTTTTAACCTCTTATTGGCTAGCTCTTACATATTGATCTAACCCATTTTTAATACTCTGTCTAGCACCACGAGGTGGCTTACCAGGAAAGATCTTAACTTGCCTCTGTCTGGAGTGGGAGAATCATGGCAACTGACTGACTCGGCTTTCTTTCTCCCAGAATTCTGTTCAGTCTACTCCACCTACCTAATTTTCTGTCTTATTAAAGGGCCAAGGCAGTCTCTTTATTTAACCAATGAAATTAACACAAAACAGAAGACTCTACCCCATCAGATATCAGAATACTTTATATGCCTAAGTATTACATAGTTGCTCATATAGTTTTATAGGTTAACAGATCTTTGGCCTGTACCTTGAACCTATACTTGACCTGGTAAAGAGAGAGCTTCACCTAGACAAATGGTTAGATCTCACTACATGTAGAAAACCACTCTTACCTCTGCGTTGTACTTTTCAAGGCATGACACAGTGTTTGTTGGAGTGATTGCTGAGTATTGTTTCACACAATAGACTTCACATTCTACAACAAATGATATGAATACTACATACTCACTTATATTTGGGGAACCAATCACCACACGTCCAAAGCCCTGCTCACAATCTGTCAGGAATGAGGACCTTTCATCCTGAAAGTTTGTCCTCCAATGTGTGTTTTTAGCAGCTTTGCTAGGATCCTGCTGTGTCTGTGCGGTTCCCACAGACCAGTACCATCTCATTAGCCTGTTGACATATTCAGCCCAACGTCTGTGGACTCCAGCCGTCAACTCACTTAATGGGTCACACTTCTGCACTTGATATCTCATTATTTTGCCAGTGGCCCAGATTGAGTCCTGTGGATGGAAGACGGCCTCCTATAGGAGTGTTTTCAACCCATGCCATTTTAATTTACTTTGGGAAGAACTATCTGTATCCAAAATATGTTCATTCATATCTCACGTCACATCCAGTTACTCAGAGAAAAACATACTAATGTTTAGCTGTTCTGGGATTTGGCAAATAAAGCATCATATGACCACCTTTATACTACATAGCTCACCTTGATGAGAATGTGGGTGTGTTCATATCTATGTGTGCTTCCTTTCCTCTTTGGAGAACCAGCTAATATTAAGACAAGATTTATTTTTGAAAAAGAAAAAAGAGAAAGAAGCTGTAATACCTTTTGTGAGCTACATTCACCCCAAGGCATTTATCATAAAATGTACTTTGTTTCTGATTACATCATTCTGACAGCCAGGATGGGAAGCAACTATGTTGGGAAATTGTCAGAAACAATCTCAAGCGAAAACTGTGGTTCAATTCCATTTGAATGTCAACAATAAAAACAGAGGAAAGCCTTCATGAGCAAATGTTCAAACTTCAGGGGAAAAATAATCAAAGGACTGGTTATTCCTATGTACTCACCTAAAGATTCATAACGTTGTTTGATGTGCACATGCAATTGAATGTAACCTTCTACAAAGCTAAAATGATCAGAACAAGAAAATTCACCATTTGAAATATTTGGGAGGAAAAAACAGGCTTTCTATTATCCCTTTGTCTGAAACTTTTAAAGAACAACAATACCCTGTGAAAAATACAGAAATAACACACACACACGTGTGTGTGTTTATAAATATATATATATAACATATATTTTATATATGTATATAAATATATGGGAATGTTTTCTCATTGTCTTTTGTGTTATAATACGAAAAGCAAAAGTATATCAGTTTACCAGAACAGGTTTCAAAAATGTAATTCAAAGAAAATAAATATGACAGCTGTAAGTCATCAATCACTTCTCATGACCATTCTTATTTTAACCATGAAGGAACAGAGACACAACTGGGCAGCAAGTCACAGAAGAACTTATAAGGCAGTTGTACCAGATGAAGCAGACACCCAAAGGTCTCTTCTGTCTATACTTTTGCCACGGGCTTGTATGATATTTTTATTTCTGTTGTGTCCTGGCTATACATTTTTAAAAAGCACATAATGGCATGCAACCCAGCAGGGTGGGAATCTGATTAGATCCCAGTAAGGCACTGATAAAAACAGGAGGCATGTTCAAATGACATGACATTTTGAATGAGCAGCAAATGTGGATCCTGGTGTGTTTGGCTTTGTGTTTGCTCTTGTTTCCTTGATTCTTAAACCAATTTCTTCTCAGTGGAAAATCTGCTTTCCTGAAACAGCTCCTAGAATGCTTCATAGGTCACATGCTATTTCCAGGACCTGAGAAGAACAGCATGTGTTATGAATGAAGTGTAAAACATCATTTCTGAATATCTCAGTCCCTGGAAGCTTGGGTCAAGTTATTACCTTTGATTTTTACTTTTCAGTTGTTATTAAGTTCTTTCATTATTGACTACCTTGCTGGCTTCTGTGCCAATCAACCTCAATTCAGCCACCCATAATTCCTCCTTGAACGTTAGAGGTGAAATGGCCTAATCAGCCCAAGCTTCTATTGCCTGTTGAGCTAAGACTCGGTCCTATAATTTCATTTCACCTCAATCAATTCAATGCAAGACATGTTTATCCTCTGCACAAAGCCCATGCAGGCCATATTCATGGTACAATTTGCAGAAAACCCCACATAGTACCTGTTCTCATGACATAAATGTGAATGAATTTCCAGGCATGTCTTTGGACTTATTTACTTTATATTTTAAAGTATTTAGTGAAATTGAAGCCTTTGGGAATTATGTTATTGTGAAAACTGTTTGTTAGATGATTAGTAGTATTATTTCTGATAATGGCATAGTAAAAATGCCATGTCTCTATCATGACCTAGCTTGGGGTAATAAGGTGCTTCCTTTATGAGCTGACATATTG
Organism: Chionomys nivalis; assembly: GCF_950005125.1. Lineage (NCBI taxonomy): Eukaryota > Metazoa > Chordata > Mammalia > Rodentia > Cricetidae > Chionomys > Chionomys nivalis. The sequence goes on along the minus strand of NC_080098.1, from coordinate 23,452,444 downwards.
GATTCAAAAATTTAATATAAAAGATATTAAGGGATCAAAATGAAAGAACTGATCGGTTATTTCTATAAAACTCTCATTCAGGTAGATTGATTCAGTCAACGTAAATACCATATTCACATGTAAACAATAGTTCTCTAGTCTTGACATGCATTGAAGAGGAACACAGACAGGGCCTGTCAAATTTTCTCTGCTCTTAGGTTCTGTGTGTACCTAACATGATTCCTCTATAGCATACTTAAACCAAACAGCCACATTTCAGAAAAAACATCAATGACAAAATCAAATGCCTATATTTATTATTTCAATCCTGAACAAGATTAAAATATCAGTACTAATGATACCACCTTTCTGGACCATGCTTTCTATGATCATGGCTCTCCCAGTTAAGTCTGGTAGGGGTCTTACTTTTAACCTTTATTTCATGAGTTCTCTTGTCCATTCTACCTCCAATTAAAATCTCCTCACTTCTGGAAATTGCAGATTTTTGTTCTTTGTCTCAAAATAAGTCAAAGTGACCTCATTTTGACCACCCACATCACAATGAACAAAAAGTGTTTATAACCATTATGGACTTTAAAAAGCAGAAGGAAATCTTCAACTGTTACTATCAGGTTTTTGCATGCTTTTAGCACATGGGCGTCTTCTGGTTATGTGCAAAACACTGCATATACACAGAGAACTTGTCAGCTACGGAATGCTCGAGGCTACAGACTTCATGGCAAAAGGATGTGCGTGAGCAGATGTTTATGCCCACACTTCATCAGCTGAGACATCACTGCACATTTGCCTAAAGAGTAAAAAGATAACAACTGAACATATGCAGGAAAAACAATAGAAGACTGTGTTACCCAGATTGCTTCAAATGATACACAATCCAGAAAAGGTTAGGAGAATGAATAAGAAGAGTGATGAACTGTGCAGGGTTTTTTCATACCGAGGTTCATTGTCTATGCCTCCCAGAAGATCAATCCCCTCAAAGACTTCCTTAACACAGAGTACCCAGATTTGCTTTCTCCTTTCAGGGTTTGGGAGTAATGAGTAGGTTAGGGTTTCATGAATGCTGGGTTACAAACATATCCTTTAAAAGGACATAAGACTGACATGTCAGGCGGGGGGAAAAGAAAGAAATGAGCATTTCCAGTGTGTCCATAACTTACTAGTTAAAAATAGTACTGCCTCATTTAATCCTATAATATGATCGACTTCTCCCCACTCTCCTTTTTATGTGAAGAGTTGGAAATTGGAGCAGTCCTGCTCCTAGATTCACAAAGCAGGCATATGTAGGATTCAGGTGGCTGTCATTTTCCATTTTGCTGAACCACTCCACTTTCAGTAAATTGTGGAGCTGTGGTTTTATTTAAATGCAGGAAAAAAAAGAAAACAACCTTCTAAAAGACAGAGTAACAACTTAGCTGTGCATAACAGGCACAAGAAGGTAGAGAAAGCTTCGGTTTGAGTCAGGGGTGGTACTGTAAACATGTGGCATCAATCAGGCATACCCCAGGAAGGACGCTAGCTTCAGAGTGCCAGCAGAGGTACATGCTCAGTGCCACCCCCAGGCATGGAGCCACCCTCCTTGTTGTGCCTTGTAAGTTCATTCTCCCTGTTGAGATAGAACATGCCCCAGAGGATCAAAATTCTGTTTGGTTACAGGATCCTGGCATGATAAGCTAACAGATGGCTTCTGTAGGCAGGTGTTTTCCTCTTCAACTTCCTTTTCTATTTACTCTTCTCCGGTGTACTTAGATTTGCATTTCTTCATTTGCCTTCACAAACATTGGCATATTCTCTCCTTCCACTCTCGGTCCTCTTTATTTTGAATTCTCTTCACCCAGCCATTCTCTACTAGTTTTTACCTTTCTAAAGGACATGTGACTTTTAGTAGTCTGCATCATCTCTGAAATTGAGCTTGCACAGTGTGCCCACCATCACACCTAGTGCAGATCTTCTTCTTCCACTTGCACAGAAGCAGACTACTTGGTCACCTTTGACCCCTTCCCGCCCTAAGACTTTCGGCAATAAGTAATGGCTTCTTTTTTCTACCCTTTTCAGTATCTCCACCCAAACACTGTGTCTTCACCATTGTAACTAGTCATCACCGGTGGGGATAGTGTGCATAGTGTCCAGGTAAGTTTAGTTGTCTGCTCTTGCTCGTTTCCATCTCTTCTCTACACTGCTGTAGAAATACCTTTTCAAAATCTCAAAGATGGTGAGTGATGCTTTGCTTTTCTAAAACCCCGCTTTCATTCTCTAACCCTGAAAGTGATGGTTCAGAGGTCAAACTGCTCACATAGGATAGCAGCTTTCAATTCACTGGGAGAAAAAAAAAATGGTTTTAAGGGCTGGAGAGATGGCTCATCAGTTAAGAGCATTGCCTGCTCTTCCAAAGGTCCTGAGTTCAATTCCCAGCAACCACATGGTAGTTCACAACCATCTGTAATGAGGTCTGGTGCCTTCTTCAGGCATACACAGATAGAATATTGTACCCATAATAAATAAATATTAAAAAAAATGGTTTTAAACTGAAAACCTGTGCATACTAAATGCAAGGAAACTAGCTTTTGGAAGCAGGATTTTTTTTTCTCATAAGATGAATGTTAGCAATGACATAAAGAAAACATCTCACCTATGGAAGAAATTTATGAGAAAAAAATATGAAGGAAGAAATTCAATGTCTGGGCCAAGCTAAATTAAAATTCCAGGTAAAGAGAAATATCAGGGCAGCACCTCCTAAATTAAACTTAATTGAACTAGATTAAACTGAATTAAAATTGATTAGGTGAAGTCTGACATCATTATGAATCTTAATAATAATAATTAATAATGTTCATTGAACACCTGGTTGATATGGGATATAACACAGCCCCGTCCCCTGAATTAATAGTCCACATTAAGGAGGTATATAAGAGTGAGCTGAAGGTCCTGGAGAGATGGTTCAGTGGATAAAAGCACCGGCTGCTCTTACAGAAGATTCGGGTTCAATTTCTAGCACCCAAAAGATGGCTCACAATTACCTGTAACTCCAGTTCCAGGGTATCCCACAATCTCTTCCCTTCTACTGTGGAAATCCCAGGAATTGTACTCAGATTGCCTTAACCTGTTGTGCCATCTTGTCAGCTACCCTCATAAATTCTGTGTAAATATTCAGCAGAGAAATGAGTTTCTGGAAATTTACCCTTTCTGATAGTTACTTATAAAGGTGGGAAATTATTGGTTTTGTTATAATAGAAAACAAAATTAAGTAAACAAGTTGTATAAAAGTAGCAAACAAATATATATATATATATATATAATTCTAGTTTAGTTTGCATTTAGAAAGCATCAGTTGTTATTGGATTTAAGTTTTAATGTTATTTTCTTTTATTTTTACAATAGTGATTTTGGGGGAATGTTTTAAAATCATATTGAATTATTTTTCTTGTACATCTTATAAATACTGAAATTATAGTAGCAGTTCTGAGACCATCATGAGCCACAGTAGTCCTTTGGTATTAAGTAAGCTGGATTTCAGAATGTTCCTTTGAGAATCTAAGCTCACTTGCTTTATTATAAAGTCATAATTTTAAAGGATAAGCCTAACCTTCCTGGGAATAGAAGTTTTACACTTCCTGATATCTGCCTCTTTTTTTTTAAAAAGATACACTCTGTAGCTAGAGATGGGGTTCCATCTGTGACTGGATCTGTTTCCTCTCTTTGGGGCACTTTGGAGAGTAGATGTGCCCTGCCAATCATTGCCTTTCACTGACAGTTCTTAAGCTATTCCTTCGGGGAAGATGACAGTGGTTTATTCACTGCAGAATTGAAGATGTCAATCATTGGTTCAGGGAGAATATGTTCCCTCTTATAAAGAGAGGCTTTCAATAAGCTACCTAATATGATGGCCGTGGCCTGGTAGAGGTACAATGGCCAGAGCTGTGGTTCTGTGACAAGAGTGCTTCCTCTGAAGATGCATGGCCCCTCCACACATGTTCCCAGGAGGGGTCTATAAACAGTGGCAAGTTGTTTTCCATCAGAAGCATATACAGAAAACACAGAAGGACTCCTCAGAATTTGGAAATACACTACACAAGTCAGTAGTAGAACGGAACCATTTGTCCATGGCTCTTGTCTTAGCAGTGAAAAGATGACAAAAGTTTTTTATATTAGTAATAAATACCTAAATATAGAAGAAAATTTGAAAGACCTTTGGATTTGGCAATGTATTTTTATATCCTGTAGCCAAGCCAAATCCTACGGAAAAAATAAATGACTAAAGTTCCATAATATTAAGAACATATACTATATGAAAAACAGCATTAAAAGAATAAAAGGTAAGCCACAGAACAGGACAAAGCATTTGCATAACAAATATCTCATTAAGATAAGAGGTTACAAAATATAAAAAAAAGCTCTTGAAACTGAACACCAAGAAAGCAGCTCAATATAAACTGAGTAGAATACAGCAAGATACCGAAAGGTCCATTTTCAATGGCCTAAGTCATTGGAGGCTGGAAATAAAGCACTGAGATCCCACTGCACATTTGTGAGAACAGTAAAGACTCAAACACAGACAACTTTGAACACAGGTGAGAATGTGAGGTAGTGGGAGCCCTCACGCACACCTAGGAGCAAAGCTAAAACAAAGAGCAGTTCTAGGTGACAAACTGTCCATTTATCATGATGCTTTAAGGCTAACTGTATGATCCAGCAGTTATGTATCATAACATAAGAGTCATGTATGCTCTTAGTTATTTCTTGAAGTAAATTGAAAACATATGACCACAGGAAAAACATCTGTACATGAATATTTAAAAATAAGATTGACAATAACAAGAATTCACAATTGGATATAATCAATATATCTTTCAACACAGGAAGGACTATATAATGTGGGGATACAAATGAATTTTTACAGTGATAAGAAATGACCTATTAGTCATAAACATGTGTCTATAAATGATAAATTCATGGTGCTTATTGAAAACAGCTAAGCTGAAAATGATAGCAATGGTACAATCCCAACTGTATATTACCTTGTAGAGCTTTGGAGAAAAATCTGTAGTCTTTGGTCCACAGGAACACAGGAGACAGCTGGGGCAATGAAACTATTTCTTGTGGCATGTAGTACATAATGTTTTTGACTTAGTAAAATTCATAAGAAAGTAACTAGCATAATAATAAACTATAATGATGTCAACTATTGTCTTTAGAGAGTACTAATGCATCAATATTAATTCATCAATTATAACATATATGCAATACCATTGCAGAATGTTAATAGGGGATACTAGGGATCTGGGAATTTAGAGATGTATTGAAATCTACAATTTACTGGATTTTTCTGTAACTCTAATACTGCAGTAAAACACACAACATATTTAAACAAACATACCACCATCTTTAATATTTAATATTCAGAAACCTAACATCACCATATCCAGTATTTGTGGGAATCCCAGTCATCATTAGAGCCAAGGATTATTGTCTGCAGTAAGAAAATGTAATACAATTCATACAGTCTTTGATTAACAACTTGTTATTTTGTCAGACAAAGAGCAAATTTTGTTTTTTAAATTTTTTTTTCAAGCAACAAGATATCATTGTGCTTGCTGAAATGTATATTTGTCAAATGTTTTTTATGACTGACTAATGGATACTCTATGTACTTACATCACACAAACACTATTTTACCTAAGGTCGTCACCTTGAGCTACTAAAAAAGCTGGACACTCTCACTAAGGAATTGATGGTTGATTGACATGCAAAATGCCTAAGATGCTCAAAACACACAGTTTTCAACAAGGTCCTAATGAGCAAAGTTATGAGAAAAAAGTTAGTGCCTTTTCTAGTGTTCTCGGCATATCTTAGGCTTTCCAGGAATGTTATCCAACTTTGAAAAGTCAAAAATCAATTGGTAGACTTGGCAACACAAAGACCTTGCAACCTCATGAGATCATTCCTTACAGTGAAATAATAACGAGTTGATAGCACTCAGATGTACTTGCAGTACAGTGAATTGATCACGTCAACTCTATTCAAGTGAGGATAAGTCACTGATATGTGTTGAATGAATGTATTCTCTGATCTACAATCATTCAAGAATTATATGATAAAGATAATTTTCAATGTGTCACTTCTGTAGCGTCCCTGGGAATTATTATCCACAACCAAATATGACAGGTAGAGCAAAACAGCACATGAGAGGTACAGAGAACAAGAAGACATCACTTGTGTTCTCACTAATGGGCACACTGACGCACTAGTAAATCTGGAAAATACATAAATAAAGTGAATGGATATATTTAGTACACATATGTAAATGTATGTTTCTTTGTATGTATCCTGAATGCACATATTTTATTCACAAGTGCCCATAGTGAGAATTTAGCAATATAGAACAAAGGAAAATAATACGAATTAATTAACTAAACAAGAGTGAACATTTACATGACAACATAGCAAGTGTTGAAAAGTCTGATTAACACAAATCTCTGTAGCTAAGATAAATCCACAGACACATTCACAAACGTACATATACATACATGCACAAACATACACACAAACATACATATATCCACATACCCATATATGTACATGCACATATATGCACATACACAGATACACATGCATATGCATGTACATACACACACAAGCACACATATGAAAGATTATTAGGATAAAGTCATTAAAACAAACAGGTCTCCTTCTCAGCCTCACAGAGAGACACCATAGACTATATTTTTTAAGTTCCATCATATTCTTCCCCTCTCCCAGGAGAGCTAATTTCTTCACTGCACTCTTGAGTCATGACAGATAATTAGGAAATCTGGTCAGGCTTTTGTGGGAGCATATTTCTGCAATTTTTATATTGTTATAAAATAGCTTCAGGGGATGCACACATACAAAAAATGTATAATAAGGGTGAGAGTACATTAGCCTAAAGTATAGCTTTATTGTTTTCCATCTGTTGTAATTATGAAAATAAACTCTTTCATACAAAGATCAGCAGGATAAGTCATCAGAAAGATGTTGTGTCTAGCAACATATCTTGCTACGTGTTATAAATAAGAACATATCATCTGTATGGATTTCCATTCTCTTTTCCCCTTAGGAGCAAAATCATTGCAATCTTTCCATTAGAAGAGTCACTACCTGTCCCCAAACCAACAAAGCTTCAGGGAATAGGATTTGTTTCAACCAAATCCTTCCTGTGTATGGGATTCAGATTTGCATTTTCACCTACTTCAAGGTAACTGAAAAGTCATGATTTTAAGAAAAGAACAATTTCAATGTCATGGTTTTCAGATTGTACTTTGTGTCTACACAGTGAGTCAGAATAGTGGGTGCACTTTATATTGAGAGTGTTAGTGTGGCCAGTGAGCATCCTTCGGCTAAGTTTTACACCAACAAATCAAGCCAGGCTAATTCGGCTTTGTTTGTCCTGGGGCTTAGAAACTTACAGTACCTAAGGTGATGGATCCAGTTTCACTAAACTGTAAGTACTAACTGTTTTAAAACTGTATGGTGATTTCATACCTAAATTGCTGTTATCTCCTTCTTGAAGATGAAGCCTAATTGGCATTGATTGATGCATAAACAGTCAAAATTAAAGTTTTTTTCTAAATATTATATTTACATTTCTCTTAAAATGAATGCTTTATTGACACATATTAAATAATATTGGCACTTTATATGTTTTTCATTAATAATAGAAGAGGGAAAGTTATAAAAATAGTATTTTAGTTTTTTGAATGTATTCTTTAAACCATATAGAACCCTCAAAACTAATTTATAGAAAATTTAAATGTAGATTCTCCATCCTATTTTAAAAATGCAAACTCATACAGAGATGGTTCCTAAGAATTATTTTTTCCAATTCTCTTAACTATTATAGTTCTCAGACATATTTGACTATCTGCTACTCTCAGAAATTCATCAATTTTATGGATTCAATACACAGCTTAAAAATACAAAGCCAGTACATGCAGTAGGATCAAAACCCAGTGCCATTGTCCTTGGCTTCTCAGCAGCCCTCATTGTCCACCATATTCAGAGAGTCCGGTTTCTGAACAGAGAATTCTCAACAGAAGAAGTTCAAATGGCCAAAAGACACTTAAGGTCATGCTCAACCTCCTTAGCAATCAGGGAAATGCAAATCAAAACAACTTTGAGATACCATCTTACACCTGTCAGAATGGCTAAAATCAAAAACACCAATGATAGCCTTTGCTGGAGAGGTTGTGTAGTAAGGGGTACACTCATCCATTGCTGGTGGGAATGCAAACTTGTGCAACCACTTCAGAAATTAGTGTGGCGATTTCTCAGGAAATTCGGGATCAACCTACCCCAGGACCCAGCAATACCACTCTTGGGAATATACCCAAGAGATGCCCTATCATATTACAAAAGCATTTGTTCAACTATGTTCGTAGCAGCATTGTTTGTAACTGCCAGAACCTGGAAACAGCCTAGATGCCCCTCAATGGAAGAATGGATGAAGAAAGTGTGGAATATATACATATTAGAGTACTACTCAGCGGTAAAAAACAATGACATCTTGAATTTTGCATGCAAATGGATGGAAATAGAAAACACTATCCTAAGTGAGGTAAGCCAGACCCAAAAAGATGAACATGGGATGTACTCACTCATAATTGGTTTCTAGCCATAAATAAAGGACATTGAGCCTATAATTCATGATCCTAGAGAAGCTAAATAAGAAAGTGAACCCAAAGAAAAACATATAGGCATCCTCCTGGATATTGTAAGCAGGCAAGATTGCCAGGCAAAAGCTGGGAACTGGGGGTGGGGTGGGATGGGGGAAAGGGGAGATGGGGAAAGAAAAGTGAGAAGGGGAGGATGGGAAGAACTTGGGGGAATGGATGGTTAAGAAAAGGAAGGGTAGATATGGGAGCAATGAAGTATATATCTTAATTAAGGAAGCCAATTTTAGAGTTGGCAAGAGACTTAACCCTAGAGGGGTTCTCAGGTGTCCAGGGAGATGTCCCCATCTAGTTCCTTGGGCAGTTGAGGAGAGGGAGCCTGAAATGGCCCTACCCTATAATCATACTGATGAATATCTTGCATATCATCATAGAACCTTCATCTGGTGATGGAAGGAGATAGAGACAGAGACCCACATTGGAGCACCAGACTGAGCTCCCAAGGTCCAAATGAGGAGCAGAAGGAGGGGGAACATGAGCAAAGAAGTCAGGACCACGAGGGGTGCACCCACACACTGAGACAATGGGGCTGATCTATTGGGAACTCACCAAGGCCAGCTGGACCGGGTCTAAAAAAGCATGGGATAAAACTGGAATCTCTGAACATGTCGGACAATAAGGGCTGCTGAGAAGTCAAGAACAAGGGCACTGGGTTTTGATCCTACTACATGTTCTGGCTTTGTGGGAGCCTAGGCTGTTTGGGTGCCCACCTTCCTAGACCTGGATGGAGGGGGAGGACCTTGGACTTCCCACAGGGCAGGGAACCCTGACTGTTCTTTGGGCTGGAGAGGGAGGGGGAGAGAAGCAGGGGAGGGGGGAGGGAAATGGGAGGTGGAGGCAGGGAGGAGGCAGAAAATTTTAATAATAAAAAAGTGAAAAAAATTAACACAGTCAGTAGCTACTGTAAAAAAATACAACTAGTAAGTGCCACAGCACAGAGAAGAAGGAAAGGGAGTCCCTTGGTTCCCCATTTCCTCCGACTATAGTGACAAGACACACGAGGGCACAGTCTTACTGCTGTTTTACACAGCGGGGCAACAGTGTGTTCTTTCTAGTTTGTGACCCACGTGAGGGCCCCACGATAGCTGAGTCACAGAGATCTAACAAGCTCACTGTCTAGAAGACAGACAGCTCTAGAACACTGTGAACCTTTACTTTAGAATTCCCCACAATCCCAGAACTGTGTACATATTTCCATTCCCATGTTTTTCAATTTGAGGTGTTTGAGCAATGAATGCCATATTTCTCTAGTAACACCGGATCTGAATTCAGTTTCCTAAAGACTGTTTACATGCTGAGAGTGTAGACCAGGAAAATGGCAACTGATACTATGGAAGAGCAGTAAGGAAGGCACTTCTCTAATTTGTTGATTACAGTTTAATAGTAACATACTTTGTTAATTGGATAATCTTTGTATTATATGTGCTCTTACCATCAGACCCTTGGAACTTACTGTATTCCATTTTATGGACTTAATTGCTTCATATGATCTATAAAACTATGATTTTTAAAAAACCACTCTGATGTAGCATCTCATGTTAAAAACCTAGGAACATAGTGTGTGTCTTAAAAAAATGATAGGATTCTAAAGTCTCTCCCATCTCCAGCCATGTGATCCAAGTGAGTCCAAGGAACTGACAATTCTAAATGATGTTAAATGTGTTTTGATTTTAGTAGATGCCTAAATTATCACTGCCCAAGACTATATAATAAATGGGGCTGTGTTTTAGATTCATGATTATAAAAGTTGTACCAGTTTTTCTTTTAACACCAATCTTTTTTTTTTTTTTTTGTCCTGGAACTAGCTCTTGTAGACCAGACTGGTCTCGAACTCACAGAGATCCGCCTACCTCTGCCTTAGTTAATTTGAATTTCGGTTAACACCAATCTTTTTTTTTTTTGGCAGTTTTTCTTTTAAATAAGTGAAAAAATTTGAATAAATGTTTGAAGAAATATTCCAGCACTCATGTGGTAGAGATAGGGGAATCATGAATTCAAGGTCCATATGGGATACTTCATAAATTCTAGGACAATCTGCACTATGACATTAAACTTGATTCCTTTCTACCTCTCAAACAGTTCAATTGAGAAAATAAAACAAACAAACAAACAGGTTATCTTGTGTCCTCACTTATTCTACAGCAATGATTCTTTCCAGAGCTGCCACATTTGGTTATATCATTTCTGAATGGCACCACTCTATATGTGCCTTACATTGAATTGCAGCAAAAATAATTTCTCTCAGAGTATGTTGACCCCTCTGTTCAAGTAAAATATTGAGGTTAGGGTAAAAAGAATGTTAGATTTTAATTAATGTCTTTAAGGAAATGACTAGAATGTGTTCAATTATTTCCATAATAATATTTATTTTAATGTATCTGAGATTGCAAAAATATTCTTTATGTAAGATTCTTAAAGCAGCGTAAGTCAATGAATCTCATTATCATAATTATGAGTGTGACCTGACTGTGTAAGTGCTGCAGTGTTGTGATTGTTGAACAAATTCATTTATTGGACTTTTTGGGCATTTCAGAAGAAACTACACACAATAATACTTTTCTTAAGTCTCCAATGTGTGCTTTCTCCGTTTTCTTTAAGTGGGCACTTAATGCTATGAACTTTCCTCTTAGCACTGCTTTCATAGTGTCCCATAGGTTTGAGTATGTTGAGTCTTCATTTTCATTGAATTCAAGAAAGACTTTAATTTCTTTCTTTATTTCTTCCTTGATCCAGGTGTGGTTCAGTAGTTGACTGTCCAGTTTCCATGAGTTCATAGGCTTTCTGGGGATAGCATTGTTGTTGAATTCTAACTTTAATCCATGGTGATCTGATAAGACACAGGTGGTTACCGATATTTTTTTGTAACTGTGTAAGTTTGCTTTGTTACCGAGTATGTGGTCTATTTTCGAGAAGGTTCCATGAGCTGCAGAGAAGAAGGTATATTCTTTCTTATTTGAGTGGAATGTTCTACAGATGTCTGTTAAGTCCATTTGATTCATTACCTCCCTTAATCCTCTTATTTCTCTGTTAGGTTTCTGTCTGATTGACCTGTCCATTGGTGAGAGAGGAGTGTTGAAATCTCCTACTATTAGTGTGTGTGGTTTGATGACTGCCTTGAGTTTTAGTAACGTTTCTTTTACATAAGTGGGTGCTTTTATATTAGGGGCATAGATATTCAGGATTGAGATTTCATCCTGGTGAATTGTTCCTGTTATGAGTAAAAAATGTCCATCTCCATCTCTTTTGATTGATTTTAGTTTGAAGTCAACTTTCTTAGAAATTAGTATGGCCACACCTGCTTGTTTCTTAGGTCCGTTTGCTTGATAAACCTTTTCCCAGCCCTTTACTCTGAGTAGATGTCTGTCTTTGTGGTTGAGGTGTGTTTCTTGTAAGCAACAGAATGTTGGATCCTGTTTTCGTATCCAATCTCTTAGCCTGTGCCTCTTTATAGGTGAGTTGAGTCCATTGATATTAAGTGATATTAATGACCAGTGGTTGTTAACTCCGGTCATTTTTCCTTTCTTTCCTTCTTTCTTTCTTTTGGTAGTAGAGTTTGTGTGTTTCCCTTCTTCAAGTTGTGCTGGTGAAGGGTCATTAGATGTCTGAGTTATTGTGGGCATTGTTGGACTCCTTGGTTTGTGATTTTCCTTCAATTACTTTCTGAAGGGCTGGATTTGTGGCTACGTTTTGTTTAAATTTGTTTTTATCCTGTAAAATTTTGTTTTCTCCATTTATAGTGAACGAAAGCTTGGCTGGGTATAGTAGTCTGGGCTTGCATCCATGGTCTCGTAGTTTCTGCAGTATATCTATCCAGGACATTCTGGCTTTCATGGTTTCCATAGAGAAATCAGGTGTAAGCTGATAGGTTTACCTTTATAGGTAACTTGACCTTTTTCCTTTGCAGCTCTTAATATTCTTTCTTTATTCTGTATGTTTTGTGTTTTGATTATTATATGACGAGGAGATTTTTTTTTTGATCCAGTCGATTTGGTGTTCTGTATGCTTCTTGGACCTTCAAAGGAATATCTTTCTTAAGGTTGGGAAAGTTTTCTTCTATAATTTTATTAAATATATTTTCTGGACCATTGAGCTGTAGTTCTTCTCCTTCTTCTATCCCTATTATTCTTAGGTTTGGTCTTTTTATTGTGTCCCAGATTTCCTGAATGTTTTGTGATGAGAATTTGTTGGTTATGCTGTTTTCTTTGATGAGAGTGTTTATTTTCTCTATGGTATCTTCAGTGTCTGAGATTCTTTCTTCTATCTCTTGTAATCTGTTGGTGGTACTTGTCTCTGTAGTTCCTGTTCGTTTATTCAAATTTTCCATCTCCATCCTTCCCTCGGTTTGTGTTTTCTTTATTACTTCCACTTCATTCTTCAAGTCTTGAACCGTTTCCCTTACCTGTTTGATTACTTTTTCTTGTTTCTCTTGGTTTTCTTGGGTATCTTTGAGAGATTTATTCATTTCCTCTACTTTTTTGTTTGTAATCTCTAATTGGTTGTGGCAGTTTTTCACCTCCTGTTTAAGGTCCTCTATTATTTTCATAAAATTCACTTTTGAGTCGAATTCTTCTAATTCTTCTGGATTAGGGTGTAGACTTCTCATTTCGGGATTCCTGGATCCTGGTGATGTCACGTTGCCTTTCAAGTTGTTGGGGGAATTCTTGCATTGGCGCCTGCCCATCTTTTCCTTCAAATGGAGCCAGGAGAGGCCTGATGTCTTGGACCAGTCTTTGCTGTGACTAACTCTCTAGGTGTATCTCCTCAGTGTACAGGCAGGAACCGTTCCCTTCCAGATGAACTCCTCAACACCAAAACATGGATGCGTGGTATTCCAATGACCCGCGTAAAGAAGGCCGAATGCAAGGGGTCGGGCGGGGTCCAGTAGAACACAGGCGACACTGCAGTACAAGCTGGAGGTGCCTGCGCTCCCTTTCGGGGGTTGCTGAGGCCTGCCCGCTAGGCAGGCACTCACTGCTCTGGTTGGGTAGCCTTAGTGTAGGGGCGTTTGTGCTCTCTACGGGGACCGTCCGCCCCAGGATAGTACACACTCACCCATCCAGATGGGACTTCTCAGCACTCACCCATCCCGATGAAACTTCTAGGCACCTACACAGGAACTCCTGGATGCCCCAATGAGCCAGGGACTAAGGGAAGTAGGGCGCAGGCAGAGCAGGTCCAGGAGATCACAGCAGAGACTGCAGCCCCAGCAGCAGGGGCCCGCTTTCCCTGGGGGGGACCTTGAGGCCTGCCCTCTAGTCAGGCACTCACTGCTCTGGGCTGGTAGCCTTAGTGAAATGGCAGGAAACTGTTCCACAGCTAAGGACCTTGCAGACAAGGCAGGCTTGGGGATGGGGGTGGGGGTGGGGGCGGGTGTGTAGGAAAGAAAGCCCTGCAGCAGGAGCTGGGGGAGGGGCGTTTGTGCTCTCTACTGGGACCTTCGGCCCCAGGATAGCACACACTCACCCATCCAGATGGGACTTCTCAGCACCTATGCAGGGATTCCTGGTAGCCCCAATGAGCCAGGGACCAAGGGAAAATCAATAATACTTTTCTTTAAGGTTATATTTTATTTTATTTTCTTAGATAGTATCAGAAATTTAGCCAGTGTAGATTGGCTGATGCTGCGTTCCTGTATGTATCCATTTCCTTAATAGAGTCCAAATAATCACACATGATAGGAACTAACCAATGTTGGCATGAAGACATTTCCAGATATGTTTTTATGATATTGCAAAAGAAATGGTTGTTATCGTCATAACAGTACACTTTCTGCTTAAGAGGTACCTCTTAGGAAGAAAAGCTCACTTTGACAGTTTGCACTATGATTTATGTCAGTCTTCCTTGACAGGAAACACCTTCTGTGCTTATTTGATGGTCTTGGTCTATTTTCTGTTACTAGAACAGACAGACACAAACTTAGTAGTTTAAAAGCAAAACAAGTTTATTTAGCTTACAGTTCTGGAGGATGGGAAATCCAAGGACACAGCTATGTTGTCTGACAGGGCTCTCTTGCTTTGTGGAAGTATCACAAGGACATGGAAACAAGAGACAAAGAAGAGAAAATTGATTTTACAACTCACTTTGTGATCAACCTACTTCAGTCACCCTAACATTAACCCACTCAAGAGAACGTAAATACCATGTTTCAATACCTCTCAGTATATCCCATATCCCAACACTGCTACACCTGACATCAAGCTTCTAAAAGGTGACTTCTGGTGAACCTACCAACCTCAGCAATGATTTTAAACAACCTAATCTTCAGAAACATGGCAACGTTAGAAGGGGGAAACCCGAAGTAAGATGAAGATAAAAAGTTTCTAATGGCAAATCAACAAAAGAACCATTGGCTTCCTGCATTTAATTCCATAGCAGTTTTCACATGAGGACTCACATCAACATGAAAAGAAAATGGTTATTGTGACGGTGTGCATAGGTAGATACATCTCTTTTTTGTGTTTCTAACTGCAGGTTTTACTTCAAAGAAAAATGTAGGAACTGATGTGTTTTGGTTTACAATTAAGATCCTAGATGAATGAGAAATACCAACTTAACGTCTCATTGAAGACACAGGGTAGGGATACCACCATCTTTCTAATGATGTTCTAATGATTTTGAGTAATTACTGAACAGGAGTTCACAGCTAATATCAGCTGACATAGTTACAGGCTTGCCTTAACAAAATTCAGTTCATTAACTAGAGTGTTATTAGTCTGTTTCATAACACCATAGCCTTAAAAACATCACTGAATGTTTTGGTTTTTGCTTGTTTGTTTACTACAGAGTATCATGTAACTCATGCTTGTCTAAACTCTCTAAGTAGTAGAGAATGATCTTGAACTTCCGGTCCTCTTGCCTTCACTCCCCTGATTTGAGTACTATGATTGCAGTTGTGCATCTCCATATCAAACTAACACAACTGGAGTATCTTAACTAAACTAGTAATAATAGCTGGTTTAGTTTTGTTAATGTTATTTTTTTATTTTAACATTTTTATGCTTTAAATTTATTTTATTTTTGTTGTGCTTGTTCTATGCCAAGTCAGAGCACACAATGATCTGTGGGATTAAAGTTAGTTCGTCTCTGAGACCTGATTTCTAGTTCTGGATGGGAACGTTCAGGCAGCAGTTCTCAGCATTTTAGAAAGTTTCCTGTTGTTAGGTAATACAGTGACTCAACCATGGCTAACTTTTGTAACAAGTGCACCAGGTAAAAACTGCCTACCCTCAGGATGGCTTGAAGCTATTCCTATATTTTTGAGGGAAGATATAGCCTTCCTATGTGCATTATCCCACAGCAGTGAGTGAAAGCAATTCCTTCTTCCCTGCACTGTATTTTTTTATTATAACAATGAAAAATGTTATAGTAAAGTATACCACAGTATATATTTACTTATACCTTGTTTATTTTATAATTACATGTATATACGCATATATATATAATATTATGAATTTGTACAATTTCTAATCTTTTAAAAATATTCCTTGGGGACTGAAGAGGTGGCTCAGAGGTTAGGAGCACTGACTGCTTTTCCATAGGACCCCGTTCTATTCCCAGCATCCACATGGCAGCTGTTCCAAGGGTTTACTGGTGTTAGGTTGCAGTCTACCATGGCCTGGCAGCTTTCTCCAAAGGTCTGCAACATGAGGAGACTGCTGTTCTCTACCTGCCTTTATCTAGAGAATGCCCCTGGGCCAGAGGACTGGTCTTATCTGAAAGCTTTCTCTAAATCAGGATGTCTGGTCTATCTCTAGAGTGCCCCTTGGCACAGTTTCCTGCTAGAAGTCTTTCCCCTGCTGCACACATGGTAATTAAGATTTGTACTGGGAGCTTTTTGCCATAGGATCCTGCTGCCTCATACAACGCCTTATGATAATAGCATGCCACTTAATGCAAAACAAAGTTCTTCCCCAGGCTTTCCAATCTTATGTATTTACTAGACTCTGGAATAAAACTGAACTGATTCACCCAAGTTGTATCATGGAGGACTGTCTCCATTGTCCCCACAGCTGTCCAAACCCTGTTCCCTGATTCTGTTCCTTCCACCCTTGTGGACCAATGCACCAACAATCCCAAGGAAGAAGCAGAGCCATATCTGTAACTCCAGTATCAGCGAATGCACCACCCTTACAAACATACATAAAGGCAAAACACCAAAGCACATAAAATGAAAATAAAGAAATTATTTTAAAACATATCCCTTACATTTATTTTGCTTAACGTTAAGTTTTTGTTTCTTTGAATTCTTGTCACTCATTTCTTTTTAAGTGTGTGTCTGTGTGAGTCTTCTTCTCCAAAGAGAAATCTACTCAACTCTAAGTGAAAATCTTCATACTGATTATATTTTAGAACCAAAAGCTACTTTTCAAAATATAACAAATATGAATTCTTCTTTGCAAATGTGCACAATCTAAGCACAAATATGATCAGGTAAACAATGTTATTTCTAGTAAAGTCAGTCTTTGAACAATGGAAAGTAGAAAAACTCAGCCTCTCAAGAATTTCTTTTAGGCAATGAATCTTGGCAGGAAATAAAATTGAAAGGAATTCTTTTTTTATCATTAGTCCACAAGGCTGAAGCCTTAATCTCTTTTTAATATTTTAAAATTTTAATGATGGTTTAATATTGTGTTGTATAGTTCTTAAGAGCCATGAATCCTTGCTGATTCAGTTAACGTGATGAAACTATTTTCAGTGTTCAAACATCATAAGATGATATTAATACTCTAAAACACATTAGAATGCATTTCATAATAACATAGTAACCATTGAATGGGACATTTTCAGAATAAAACATAAAGTCTTTCACTTGGCTGTCCCACTGGAGAAGGCTAACTTTAAAAAAATAGTATTTTATAGTTCCCCAAAGAGCTATGAATCCCATATCTGCCAAAATAGATTAAGCAGTTGGTTTGGGAGATAAGAGATCCACAGGGAAAGCATTTAGGGTCCAATTAAGTTTGGATGTCGACAAAGCTAAGTGGAAAGGAGGTCCACGATGCCAGCCTACGAGGTAGGATTTACAGCCACTGAAGATTGCTTGATAAGTACTAAAACTGCAGGGCAGCTCAGAGTCTGCTTCAACTCTGTGTTGAACAGCCATTCAATTGCCCTCTAAGTGTCCCACAATTATGATCACCGACTCTTAGAGACCTGCCAGGTCAACCTGCTATCTTTGTGACAAATTCTATAGAACCTCCTAAATATCCTAAAGCAGGATGGGAGGAAGAGGGGGTAGCCACCCTCTGCTTAAACTCTTCCAAGGAAGAGGAGATTACTACTTGACAAGGCAGAAAATCTTTTAAAGGAGAGGGTTTCTTTAAAGTTCTTAGATTGAATTAGTTCTTCATATTCCTCATGCTAGATTGCTTATATTATAGAGATATACATAATGAAAACCCTTCATGCAGGATGTACAGCAACTACATGGAGGTTTTAGCCTATAACCCATGTTACTCAACTAAGGGTTAAGTTAGTCTTTCAATAGACTCTTCTATCAAATAGTGTTAGAAAAAACAGCATTGATAAATATTTCTAATCCTATGGAATTTCTTAGGAAATGAGGGCTTCAAACATTTAGACATGCCGTAACAATGCAATTTTCCACTACAATTTAGCTCAAGTGAGACTAAGAGCAATTCTGAGCAGAGCCAATGCTTAAATGAGTGGAGATGACAAATGGAAACAAAAGAGGCCCAATGAGATAGAATAGCACGTCAGAGAGCAAAGCTAGATCAACACACAATGGACACAAAGGCTGCCCCAACTAGCTTCCCTGTAATATGTCAGCATGCAGTCGTAATATTAGAGTAAAGGTGAAAAATGCTAAGAACAGCAGAATACGCAGCTTTTTAAGCCATGTGAACTATAGAGAATGAGAAACTTCTGAGGAATGTTAAAGAAACCACCAATGGGACCTTGTGAGTTAAAGCACCCCCTCCCCATGCTTTGGCAGAAATGACAGACTGTAGGAAAGACCCAGCTAGAAATAGGATCCTAACTCAGCAGGATGTGCTGAGAGGCCAACCTTTCCCAACATTGACCTTATGCTGGGAAGAAACTTCCAGGCATCCTCCATGTGGTAAGGAACCAATCAGAAGTTAGCTGGTGGGCTCCGGATGTGCTTTACTAATGATGGTGGATGCAGTAACACTAGCCCCCACCCCGACAAGCACAACATGTGGATCCTTATCAGTGAGTTTGAAAGTCTTCTAAGTTCACACTTGTGTTGGTACCTATATGGGATGGGGTGCACACTTTTTGGAAGAACCCAATATGTGCTATCATTTTTAAGAAACAATTTACATGGCCCATAGGTCCTACTTTACTTTTAGAAAGCTCCAGTTTCTAAACACAACTATAATTCTTCATAGTGTTGTCTCCTTTTAGAATTGTCCTAGATTTCATAAAAGTCACAAAGTCACTGGCTCTCCATATTCATAAATGCTAAATCTGAATTTGTTTTCCACTTTTCAGGATGCTTGTGAAAATGATCCTGAATTTCTAAATGAGTTATTAAATTTTCCTTACAAAATACAGTAGGCTTTTAGTGTTTTCATTGTCCTTAAGACTGAAGAGAATGCATTAAGTAGAATACTATTATGCTGTTTCTTTTTTTATTCCAGGGGAATAGAAAGGTGTGTTCGAGTAACTCTTTGTTTGATAAGCAAATTGTCCTTTCAAAGAAAATAGAAAGTGTTCTGTTTTGGTTTTTTTGTTTGCTTGTTTGTTTTTGTTTTTGTTGTTCAGAACCTGTGCATGTGTGTATGTGTGGTCTGTGTTTGTGTGTGAGTTGTGTTTGTATATGTGTGGTTTACCATAGAAGCAATCATCGTATCTCTGCTGAATAATTGTGGGAGTCCTCTTTCCTTCTAGGGCTGTTGACCACCAGGTCAAGAAAGGAAGGAGGCATAAGGGGTGGCAGATATATTTGTACACAGCCCATGAGCACAAATGGAGACAGCCCTCAGGGAGACAGATTTCTCTGAATCAGTTCAACTTTATTCCAGAATGTAAGGAATATATAAGACTGGGGAACCTGAGGACAAACCCTAATTTGCGTTAAGTGACATGCTCCTGTCATAAGACTTAGTATGTAGTAGTAGGGTCTTACAGCAAAGCTCCTTAACATAAGTCTCCTTAACATGAATCTGTGCCAAGAAAATAAATGGGAAAAGTGTACTTAAAATGTATATACTGCAAATGACAAAAGAGATTTCCCATGGTTTGGAGGAAATGGTCTGGAAATGGAAACAGGAAATAAGGAGCCTTCAACCAGTCCCTCAGAAAGATGTATTAATTGGATCTGGTTTGACAAAACAAAGTTTTGCCAGTGTGGTGAGATGAAAGGAACACGACCAAATCCTAGTATCCATGGAACTATACATGTGATTTGTTGTATTAAGAAAATCCAATACTTACCCATTCTAATTCAAAAACAACATAATGTGTTGGCTATACATCTCCTCAGTTTAATCCTCTTGATTTTCATTTCCCCAAAATGCCTCACTATAATGACACAGAAATCCAGGAATGTTTGTAGGTACACAATTCCATTCCATGCTTCGATGGGGACATGAAATGGAATACTGCCAAGTAACCACTAGGGAATTCTTGAGAGCACCCTGACTTGCAGTTGCCAAGAGAAAAAGTCAATAAGCATGGAAACTCTCCAGTTAAATAACAGTTTCCAGGTACCTGAAATAGAAGTGGCATTTATTAATGGGGTGGAAGATGTCTTGTTTTCTAGCAGTAGTCTGCATCATGGTAGAGTTTCAGCCAGTGGTTTTGCCTTGGTAATTCCCAGCTACATTTGTTGAGGAAGAATGATGACCTTGTTCAATGTGACTATATGTGTTTCCTTATGTGAAGACAGGACCTCTGGGCTCTTAAAATGAACAGAAGTCTTGCCACCCACTTAGCAACATAATTGAGGAGCAGGTGTGTGGCTACTTCACTTTGATTACTCCCATTAAACAAAATTAATATAATGATTATTTGCAAGGTACTCTTGATCATACTTAGAAACTACTTGTAGAATTATCAAATGTTCTTTGATTTGGGAATACGGTGAGTTTATTAAGTTGGGAATAAAGTTATACATAATGTATCTGTCTTAGTTAGGGTTTTTTCTTGCTGTGAAGAGACACCATGACCACAGCAACTCTTAAAAAGTTAGCATTTAATGGGGATGGCTCACCGGCAGTTACAGAGTTTCAGTCCATTATCACCATGGCAGAGAGCATGGAAATGTACAGGCAGATGTAGTGTTGGAGCCAAGAGTCTTATGTATCAATTCAGAGAAAACAAGAAGTTGACTGACTGTCACAGTGAGGGAACCTTGAGAAAAAAAGGTCACAAAGCCCACCCCCCAGTGACATAACATCCTCCAACAAGACCACACCTCCTGAGAGTACCACTCCCTTTTGGGGCCATTTTATTTCAAATCACCAAAGTATCATTTATTTCTTATCACATTTCTGACTTGGTGCATGGAATTATCCTATGCTCTTTAAATCTTGACTATGGTTAATTTGCTTATGAATCCATAGAGTTAGTATTTTTTTTCATATCCATCTGTATAGACTGTAGATTCAACCACTAATTGCCATAAAAACAAGATACATTGATTTCTATATCTAAAATTTGCTCCAAGCTCTACTATCTCTCTTCTACGGATTTAATAGAGATTTAAATTTGTGAGGGTAGGAATTGTGCCATGGTGTCCTCTTGGGCTCAGCAACTAGAATATTCTCTTTCACATAAAGACATCCTCAATTTTTAGATTGATTGCTCTAGTAACTCTTAATTATTCATTGATCTCCTAAAGAATTCCTTATTTGTGTGTGTGTGTAAGTATGTGTACAAGTGTTTTCCTGAATGTTGGTATATATAACATATATGTGACTGTTGCCAGATAATGCGCGAAACATTCTCACACCAGTTAGGATTTAAGGGGGTATTTTAGGGGTAAAACTTACAAAACACCAACCATCAGGGAAGAAGTCTAGTCGCTGGAGCAGGAGCCGGAACCAAGAGAGCAAGCTAAAGCTTGCTCTCTTTTTTTAGAGAAATAGGCCACGCCCCAGTGGGCTGGTATTTCAGCGGCTATTGGCTGAAGGAGAGGAAGGTGCTCCTGCAGCAGACAGCAAATACCAGAAGATGGTATCAGATACCCTGGTACTGGAGTTACAGTCAGTTGTAAGTCACCATGTGGATGCTGGAAATAGAACCTGAGTCCTTTGCAAGAGCAACAAATGGTCTTAAATGTTGGTGCATTGCCCCAGCCCCTGGCCTGAAGCTGAGAATGGGTCAAAGCATGCCTAAAACTCACAATTTTCTCATCCTGAGAATAGCAGGAGGAGTTTGGCTGCTCCCCTGCTTTGTTCGGGTGCCAACAGACCCCAGCAGATAGACTTCATTGGGCACAGATGTATCCCCAGCTCATGTAGCAACAGATAAATTTATGCATCTCAAAGGCTTCAATGACTAGTTGCTGTTTATCTGAATGCTGAAACATCCTGAACTGGACTTCCTTTATTTTCTCTATGACCTTATAAGTTTCCTTCCCTTGTGCACTGCTGGTCCCAACTATGCATATGAAATACCCTCAATGTTCCTTCCCAAGCCAATAACATATCAACACATAGATCCAGCTGACCATTTATTTTTTTGGGAGTTAACTATCCCCTGCCTCCTGCCCCCTCCTACTCATTCTTAGCTGTCTTCCTACACAGTCACCCAGGCTTCATGTCCCTCACCCCACTTTTAGTCTGCAATAGTCCAACCATGGCAGACAAAGCATGAATTGAGTCTGACAAGCCCTTATGTATTGATCGTAACAGCATAGAAGAACTTATAAATCTTATAGTCTAAAATAATCATTTTGTGCACACTACTTTTACAATTAGTATAACAAGCTCTCCCTTAAATACTTTCTTGAATAAAGTGGGGTTTTTTTTGGCTTGGTTTTTGTTTGTAGATATATGGTGAGTCTATGCATATGTATGTATAGGTGCAGAACTTATGGAGGCTGGAAGAAGACATTGGGTGTCTTTCTCTACCGCTATATGCCTTATTCTCAGGAGATGGGGGTCTCACTGAACCTGCAGCTCATCATTTGACTAGATTTGATGACCTGAGAGCTCCAGGCCTGTCTCTTTCTTCCAATGCTGCTGTTACAGGCACATGTAGCCATAAGCTAGTTTTTACATCAGTCTTTCAGAGTCAAACTTGGTTTCTCTTGCTTACTCAGCTAGCATGTTATACACTGATCCATCTTCCCAGCCACAGGGACTATTAATATTACTAAGTTTTGAATATGATGGCTTGTCCACAAAGGTTTCTATTATTTTTAATTTTAGCTAATTGTAAATTATATTTTAAATCTTTGTTAGAATTAATATTTGTGCTTATTTTAAACTTTTTATACATTTATACAATGATTTATGACATTATTACTCTTCATCACCCCTTCTAATTCTTCCTGAGAGACATCAAGTCATCTCCCTCTAGAATTTATGTCCTTTTTTAAAATTATTTTTAATATCCCCCTGAATCTTATTAGCACTGACCATATATGATAGTATGGAACCTTCCACTGTTGTATTGGAAACCTACTAGCAGTCACATCCCCAAAGAAAAAAAATGGCTCTCCTTTTCTTAGCAGCCATCAACTGCCGACAGTTCCTTAACCAATTATGAGGTTCTACATCAACTACTGTCCACAGCAAAAGCAAGCTTCTCTGACCAAGGTTGTGAGCAACACAAGTCTATAGGTATAAACAGAAACATTAAGACAGACTTTTGACAGCATGACTATTGTGCTAGTTTAACAACACCAGCAGGTACTTAGGGCCAATGACCTCTCCTGCCATGAGCTTTTGACAGGTGTAGTAATGGGCATAAAATCCTTCCCGTGGTCATTCCTGGAGATGCAGACACTTGAAGCTAGCCCTCTGCACTACTCTCTACATTTCTACCTCCAGCTTCTCCGGTGCTTCAGTGCATTTTCTTCCAGTGATATCAGCTTATGCTCTCCTCGTTGGACCTCATTTGTAATGTCCTGCACATTTTCCAATTCCTGTTGCCTGAAAATAATGATTATTTTTCCAGCTCCTGATTGATGTTTACAGCACCCTTTTCACACAGCATCTGCAGATGTCATTTTCTGCTCATTCTTGTATCATTTAAGAGGACAGCGTAAAGCACATTCAAACAGACCGCATACCAAAATCTTAGCCAGAGATCTAGATTTTACTTCATATTGAAGTGACAGTATCTCATTCGTCATGTATTCTTTTTTTTTTTTTTGTTTTTCATGCATGTGCCTGTGCCTGTACTTGCACATGTGTGTATGTGTAGGTCTTAGTGTGTGTGTGTGTGTGTGTGTGTGTTGGTGTATGTGCATGTGCTCACACGTGTTCATGTTTGTCTGGAGGTAGAAGATTCTGCTTGACTAGTGACCCCCAGAATGCACCTGTCTCTTTCCCACCCTAGCACTGTGCCACCATACCTGTCTTTGTCATTGTTGTAAAATACTGGTCCTCATGCTTGTATGATATCAGTTTACTGGCTGAGCCATCTGCCCAGCCCTTACCATGTTTTCTTTGTATTAAATATCTTACCAGTACTTCAGTCATGAAGCAGCACTCCTCTCTAGGCAAACATAACAATAAACATGTCAATAATTTCAAAGCAGTTGGTAATCTTTAATGTAAAACAGGCTAACACTATTTTCACAATAATCCTCGCTTTCTTCCTGTCCTGAACTATTTAATTCTTATCTTCATACACAAAGTCTCAAATCCTAGTTCTTTACGGATCTCAGTTGTTGACTGTCAGAATTTATTTTTTTTATTTCAGCCTCATATGAAGGGAGAAAACTTCTTTATTAATTTTTTTCTTGTCAAATTTTACAGTTGGACTCCCCAACCAGTGTGTACATGGGGTATGACTCTTGTATTTTCTGAATATGAGGAAGAAAACGGAGTCTAAAAATAGAAATGTACTTCTCTAACATATCACCTCCCCAATTCCAGAAGACTTTTCAAAAATAATTGCCAGTGTTCTGGTAACTTCATTAGCTTTTCCCTTAACACTCTAGTAAGTATGTCACCCGGAGCTGCAGAGACGATACAATTCAGTAATTTGAGAGGAAATTGGGGCCAGCTCCTTTGCAGTATCATAGACTTTATGCTTTGCTTTCTTACCTCTTTCTGCCAAGTTCTGGCATTTTTCCACTTTTCGTTTAGACTCCCAGAGAGTTGTCATACTTGGACTCACTCTTCAAAATGCTGTCTCTCAGGCTTTCAGGCACCTTCAGGCTGATATCTAACTTTCCCCTTTCTCCTTCAAACTGAGCAAACACTTTTACCTTTTCAGCCACGGATATGTGGTTGCCAGCGTATTAAAGCAAAAAAATAAAAAAATAAAAAAGGAGATTTTGGTGTGGAAAATTGAGAAGCACACTTGTTTTTCTGGGATCAGCAGACATGGTAGTTCCTTACTGGATGAGAAGTAAACGGAGTGCCCTTTGCAGTATCAAACAGTGTGAAAGGCTTTGCTCATATAAGTGAGTTTTCACATGTTTCTTTCTAGAAGCTATACTTCCCTTTGGGCATGCGTCTTTCTGTTTTTTAAACATATAATTCAGAGATATTTTTCATGGTACATAAATAATAAAAAAAACATTAATGAAGAGCCAACATCAGTATCTCTTTGTTAAATATTTTTGTTTTTCTGTTATTTTTGAGATTATGATATAATTTATCTCTTCCTTTTCCTCCGTCTAAACCTTCTCATATACCCTTCCTTGCCCTCTTTTAAATTCATGATCTCTTTTCTCATTAATTGTTGTTAAATGCATGTATGCATATACATACATACTCTTTAATATAACCTGTTCAGTTTGTATAATGTTACTCATACTTGTGTTTTCAAGGCTTACCATTGTCTAATGGCTATTTAGATGAATACTGCATATATTACTCTAAGTTAAGTAGCATGTGGCTATGCATACTTTCAAGCTACCTCTCACATACAAGAATATAGTCTTTTCTGAAATATAGTGTATTTCAATCATATTCTTTCCCCTCCTCTTACTCATCACAGATCTTTCCACGTCTCTATACCCCTAACTTCATGTTCTGTTTATCAACCCCTTTCCCCCACCCCTAAAAAACATAAAAACAATGAAAAAGGTCAAAGGAAACAAAAAAATCAGAAAGACAACAATGACAAAGGATATCAAAATAAAACAAAACACAAGAAGCATCTTCAAATGGAGTCTGATATGTGCGCGCCAACCATTCCTACTCATACACCCAGTGAGACTCCATTGGAAAAAGTTGATTTTCCATCTCCCAGCAGGTATTAATTGCAAATAACTTGTGGGTTGTGGATGAAACTTGTGTCTACCTCTCCTCCATGCTGAGGTTTTGTCTGGTTTGAACTTGTACAGGACTTGTGCATGCTGTCGCAGCCTCAGTGAGTTTATATTTGAATCAGCCCTACCGTATCTGGGGGATGATGTTAGCACCAATGCTTTCTTTTGTTTTCTGAGATTCTAATAATACTACCTTTTCCCCTCCCCTCCCTCTAAACTCTCCTATATACCACAAATACCTCCCATATATTTCTAAATATAACCTAATTGGTTTGTATATAAAAAAATCAGAATGTTGACATTCATATGGATATTTTAAGACAATAGAATTTGTTTTGTAACTTTGTTTTGAAACTTTGCATTATTCAATCCTGTATATGTTCTGCAAATAGAAATATTGGATTCTGGAAATCATTTGTTGATGCTTTTATTTAATTCTTTTCTTTAATGTAAAATTACCCTATATAGGACTGTGTGGAAAAATAGAGCAGTAAGCAGACTGTGATTGTCTAAGGCCTTTTGACTCAGTGTTTTATTTAGGGTAGTGGAGGTTGGCCTGAGGGCTCCCAGCATGCTAAGGATAAGCTCTCCTACAGAGCTACCTATCCAGGTCTACAGCCTGGAGGGAAGGATTTATTTAGCATAACATATATAGCCTAGCATCCACATAAAGCATTTAGACAAATGAAAATCAGATTTGGTAATTTACAATTAGAATTTTAAAGCAGAAGACATTTTTATAAACTTGCTAAGTAACCTTTAAAATTAAAAAAAACAATAAAAATAAATAAAATAAAAAACAATAAAATAAAATTTAAAAAACAATAATTTAAATATGGATGCCTTTCTTTTTGTTACTTGGAATAGCTAAAGTATCTTTCTTCATGACTTACTATTCCCAACCCTTCAAATGTGGTGAGTGACAGTTAAAACATAAAATATTCATACCCAAAGTAATCAACCTGCTTATATATTAAGCTTATATATTAAGGTCAATTTTATTGTAAGTAACATTTCCCCCCCAAATAATTTACTTTTTATAAATTGCATTATACAAACAAAGCTCTCAGTTCCATCATGGATGGCAATAATTATCAGGTTCTAGAAGAGGAATTACTTTATTAATATACTTTATTGATTTACAGTAGTTTAAATCTGAAAAAAGTGTAAGCTAAGAGAAAGTTCAGAGTTTTCTATTATACAGGTACATACATGCTCTCCACATCTATGTCACACAAGCAGGTGTGTTATTATAACAAATAAAACTACATTGACATATCATTACCACTCAAAGGTCACAGCTTGTGTTAGGGGCCAAGGTTTGCATTCTGTTCTATGTGTTTTGACAAGTATATAATGATATGAATCCACCATGTCGAATAATTCTACTGTCTTCCAATTCCAAGTGTTCTAATTATTTGTTTCTTCCTTTCTCCTGCAGACCCTAGAAATCACTAAAATTTTGACAGCTTGATTCTTTCCTTTTTGTTTCCAAAATGCCATGTGACTGAATCATGTACCATGTAGTTTTTTTTTTTTAGATTGGCATACTTAACTTAATAATATATGTTAGAGTTTCCTGTATATATTTTCATAGCTCATTTTATTTTAATAGAGGGGAAAATACCCAATTGGCTCAAAACTCAGGGTAACTATAGAAG
This sequence comes from Chionomys nivalis, assembly GCF_950005125.1. Taxonomy (NCBI): domain Eukaryota; kingdom Metazoa; phylum Chordata; class Mammalia; order Rodentia; family Cricetidae; genus Chionomys; species Chionomys nivalis. The sequence goes on along the minus strand of NC_080098.1, from coordinate 23,424,695 downwards.
TTGAACATCATGATAGATGAACCCTCCATGCGGTGTCTTTAGTCAAAGTCACCCATAGTCTCAAGACCAAAGCCAGGTAAGCAACCATAGCTTTTGCCTCCAAGAAATACACCCAAGTATCAGGCCCGCTCACTGCCTGACCAGTTCCTATATTCTCAAGGCCAGTGTTCATCTTGGTGCCAAATCAGTCTTGTACACCAGATCATCTCTGATTTTATAAACATTCTTCTGGAATAAGTTCAAGGCCTATTGATAGTATCTCCCAACCAGCAGGCCATCAATAGCTATAGGCAAACTCTTCAGAATTTATTCCAAGCCTATTCATCCACTTATCAAGAAACCAGGCCATCTGCCTTCAGATCTCCAAAACCAAGTCTAGCTGAACAACATACCCAAGGACCTGCCTAAAATTTCCCTCTCAGCAGACTCAGGAGTGAAAGGTATTTCTAGACAATGCCCATATTCGAAACTTGACTTAGTCCCTTTTTCAAATCTACGGACATCAAATAGCTACAAAGATAAAGAGCAATCTGACAGAGCCAGTGGATCCAAATCAACTCTCAGTAGAAACCTTAAAAATGAATGAAAATGGATATAAATAATCTGAGAGTATAAATCTACAAAAAAAAAAAAAACAGCAGAAAGTATCTGTGGCATTGGTTTTTTTGAATCTAACTGCAAACATTCAGACAAGAAGGCTATAATGGACTAAACAAAATTGCATGGTACTGAAGAAAAGGATAAAACGAGCAAGAGATAACCCATGGGCTGGGAGAAAATATATCTAAGTCCTACATATAAGGATATTAAGAGGCCAAATATGTAAACAACTGATCCAATATGATGGTATCTGTCTAATAAGCTAGTTATCATGGACAAAACATCTTAGTAGGAATTTCTCAAATGACGAATTACAAATTGTAAACAAAAAAGGAAAAATTGTCAGCCTTATTAATCACAGGAAAACACAAGTTAAAACTATAATGAGACATCACCACACATCTTTTAGAATGAGTATTATGAAAAGAATTAACAATGTTGGTGAGGACATACAGGAAAAGAAACTTCAATGGATATGAATATAAATTAATAAAGTCATGGTGGGCAAATATATAAAGTTCCTCAAAACCTCAATGTAAAATATACCAAGCTATCCATACAGGATGTAGACTTGTGGATATTAAATCATTATATTAAAAAGATATCTACCATCTCATATTCATTGCTCACTATCCATAGTATCGAAGGGATGAAATATACTTTAATGCCCAGGAACAACAGAAAGAATGCTGTAAGATGTGATGTGCACACACAATACTGTAGAATGTTTTTCTTTTTATTTATTCTTCTCATACATTTTCATATATAATAAGAATTTCTTTGGACCACCAGCTCTCAAATAACAGCACAGAGACTTACTATTAAGTATGAAAACTTAACCGTACTTAGTCTTGTTGCCATCTAGCCCTTAAGTCTTAAATTAATCCACTAATATTAATGTATATTCTGCCATTCATCTTATTACCTCTGTTCATTATCATACATCCTATGTTCTCCAAATTTGGCTGGCAAACCCTATCTCTCTTCTTCACAGAGTTTCTATCTCTTCCTGGAAGTAACACCAATCTTCTCCTGCCTAGCTACTCATTGTTTATCTTTTTATTGAACCATCAAGAAGGTGCCATGGCAGAAAAACATTTTTACAGTATAAAAAAAGATTGTCTTACAATATTTCCCCTTTTAATCCAAATAAAAAGGATAAGCTTTAACTCTAGCATAGCAAAACTATATACAATAAGAGCAATTATCAGATATTTTCTAAATAAAAAAGAAAAGTTTTAACTCTCACACAGTAAAAATTATATACAAAAATAACAATTATCAGATAAGAATTACATTCACAATACCTAGTCCCTTAGTATTTTCCAAATTCTAAGTATTCTGTTATCTATCCTATCTTGGTGAGTCCAAAGTTTTATTCTTAAATCACTTGCTATCATAACTTCTAATACCAGCCTAAAATTATCATTTTAGACCTTAAAGCATTTTCTTAGATAAATAACTTAAGCTGCTCTGTCTCTCAACCATATAAACTCATCACTTGTATTACAAGTCTAAAAATATCTTTCTAGATCTTATAACATTTTCTTAGATAAATGACTTAACTTTTTTATGTCTCTCAAACTTATAAACTTTACATCTCTTTTGTAAGTTTCTTTTCTGAATTTGGTTACAAAACAAATAGTATAATTTTCTACTCTTCAACCCTCATCAGTGACCCAAGAAGGGTAAAATATTATCTTAGTAAACAGAAAGTGCAGAGAAAGCAATTTCAAAACTATAGAAATGACAGACAGCTGGCTACCTGCACAGAAAGCAAAGGTTTCTCTGTAGTATTGGGGTATCTATCTTCAGCCTGCTGGCCTAGAATACCTGACAGACTTTTCTGTGAAGCAAGAATTTTAAAGGAATGTCCTACTTTGTCTTGGTAAAGTTCAGCAGTCACCTTCTTTTGTGTACTGCTTGTCAAATTTGGACAACACACTGTCAGTAGTCAAGGCTATGACAGTTTCTTGCCCAGTGACTGACTTTTCCACAAATGAAAGCAAATTCCATATGGAGGTTCTTTAATATCCATCATCTTCTCTGAAGTAGATTAATGCTGTCTTAAATGCCATGTTCTATAGATCCCTGAAATATTCAAAACCACCTATTTATACAAAATAAATTACTGTTTGACCTTGAAAACTTACCTAACAGGACTACAGTTTTGATTGTATAGATGACTGACTAGTAACCTGCATTTCTTAATTATCCCAAGTAGTTTGTAATAACAGCTTTCAAAGACTAGAACTTTGCATTACATTTTTAAATGAGCTAGATAGGTACAATAGCTTAAACAAGTGTAGAAATGTATACACACTGTGTGGGTGCACCCCTCGCAGTCCTGAGTTCCTTGCTCGTGCTCTGTTTCCTGCTCTTGATTTGGACCTTGAGATTTCAGTCCGGTGCTCCAACGTGGGTCTTTGTCTCTGTCTCCTTTCATCGCCTAACCAGCGTGGGTCTTTGTCTCTGTCTCCTTTCATCGCCTAAATGTGTTTCTTTGGGTTCACCTTCTTAATTAGCTTCTCTAGGATCACGCATAACAAGCTCAACGTCCCCTATTCATGGCTAGAAACCAAATATGAGTGAGTACATCCCATGTTCCTCTTTTTGGGTCTGGCTCACCTCACTCAGGATAGTGTTTTCTATTTCCGTCCATTTGCATGCAAAATTCAGGAAGTCATTGTTTTTTACTGCTGAGTAATACTCTAATATGTATATATTCCATACTTTCTTCATCCATTCTTCCATTGAAGGGCATCTAGGTTGTTTCCAGGTTCTGGCTATTACAAACAATGCTGCTATGAACATAGTTGAGCATATACTTTTGTTGTATGATAGGGCATTTCTTGGGTATATTCCCAAGAGTGGTATTGCTGGGTACCCACACACTGAGACAATGGAGATGTTCTATCAGGAACTCACCAAGGCCAGCTGGCCTGGGTCTGAAAAAGCATGGGATAAAACCGGACTTGCTGAACATAATAGACAATAAGGACTACTGAGAACTCAAGAACAATGGCAATGGGTTTTTGATCCTACTGCACGTACTGGCTTTGTGGGAGCCTCGGCAGTTTGGATGCTCACCTTACTAGACCTGGATGGAGCTGGGTGGTCCTTGGACTTCCCACAGGGCAGGGAATCCGGATTACTCTTAGGGATGATGAGGGAGGGGGACTTGATGGGGGAAGGGGAGAAGGCAGAAATCTTTAATAAATAAATAAATAAATAGAAATATATACACAGTATGTTATAAGAAAAATACCTTAAATTTGTGTCAATACACAAAAATACCTTAAACAAGAGGATAAAAATATGTACAGTATGCTGTAACAAAATAAACCTTAATTTTAGAACAACATACAAAATTCTATACCAATGTAAAATATTAGTGACTAATAGTTGCTTTTAGTTTAAAAGTAGATGCAATAATATACCCTTTTATTCTATCATTCTGAAATTCCCCGTTTTCTTCCTTTTTATGCTTTACTGCCACTTTTTTCAACTATAGATAGGAGGATAGAGGAAAGAAAAGAAAGGAGAGATCCCTGAATCTAACCACCTTTGCTTGTTTTTTTTTTCCATGACAATGATCAATAACAAACTTCAATCAACCCATAACCCACTAAAAATTACCTATCTCACCTCTTGGGAATGTGGCTACTGTGTTCTTAAAATTATTTCCTGTTGTCTGTGGTCAACAGCATCTCTAGAGGACCCTGAGAAATCTGGAATAATGGTAAAGTCCTAGGAGAACTAGTTGCATCTTTTATTGTCCAGTTCCTGTGTTATGAGAAAATGTAGGATTTATCTGAATTCCTGGCTGAAGTAGTCAACCACAGATCCACTCGTCCTCTGCTTTATGTCAGAAAAGGGCAGGCCTCTCAGGGAGAATGTCCAAGTATGGCATAACAAGTTACAATAAGACTAGGGATGTCATGGGTGGATGAGGCAACCCAGTAGGAGGAAAAGGATCCCAAGTGCAAAAGAAGAAAATCATGCTACTTGAAAGATCACAGATAAATGGGGGAGGGGTCATATGTTAAATGAAAATGTCTAGTGAGAAAGACAAACGATGCTTCACTTCATTTGTGCAGAGGAGATAAAAATGCTGAACTCATGCTTGCAAAATGAAGATTACAACAAACATGGCAGGAGAAAAATGGGAAATTATGATTAATGATTCCAAATTTCAATTAGGAGGAATATGTTCTAAAGAACTGTTCTGTGATAAAAAAAAATGCATTGTATTGTTTAAATCACAATAAGGGTATATCTTAAGAGTATTCATTCTGAAAAAAACTGCATTAGGCAATGTACATATACTTCAATTTATCATTCCATGATGTATACCCATCATCCAGCTGTGCACAGTGAACATGAATTTTATTTATAATATTGAACATGACCTATCACCTAAAAAAGCTTGGAAAGTAAGCTTTTTCTGGTCAGCTCTTGAGGTAGTTGAGGAAGAAAAGATACTAAACACTTCAATTAGGTATCCATGTTTCTGTGAGCCTCATATAAAAAGGGTAGCTAGAGAGGTCTGGAGTTCCCATAAGTCAATTAATTGTGGTTAATTAGCTTCTTCTGTGTCAAATTTATTAAGGAACAGAGGATGTTTTGTGTACTTCAAGATGGCTCCTCTCTCCTCCCTTCCTTGCTGGGAGCAGAAGTGTCTTCTCATTTGCTGACTGTGAGGGTTTTGAGGGTTCATTAAAAAAAAAAAAAAAACTCTCAATTGTGCTAGTACAGTGGTATGACCCATGCTCTTTGCAGTTTTCATCCATGCTGAGTGTTGTGCAGTCCGGTAGGAGATCAGTCCAGTAGGAGATCATAAACCTGGCTTTGTTTTGATGAGTTATGCTTATCTTTGTTTCCACATCTGCTTCCTGGAGTTGATAGTGATTGTCATGTGTCCTCACTTCTCTGTTAGGTCTAGGAAAAGCTGACTATATTTTATTTTCTTTCATTCTTTCTTTCTCTCTCTTTTTTTTGTTATTGTTGTTTTGATTTGGTTTTACTGGATATTGACAAGAAGTAGACACTCTGACTTCTTACATGTTGTGCTAGAGAAAAGAATTTGAGAGAGAGAGAGGGGGAGGAAGGGTAGGAGAGAGAGAGAGAGAAAGAGAGAGGGGGGGAGAGGGGGAGGGGGAGAGGGAGAGAGAGAGATTTTAAACA